>NC_080427.1:29529653-30250903 GCF_029873635.1 Malania oleifera | reverse complement strand
AATTTGCTGTCTATTAGTCATTTAACCAAACAGTCTTATTGTTTAACTAAATTCCTGCCCTCTCATTATGTCTTTCAAGACCTATCATCGGGGAAGACGATTGGCAGCGCTAAGGAATGTGACGAGCTCTACTACTTCGACAAAGCTAATGTGAATGGACCGTGCCCTACTGTTTGTAATTCTGCATCTAGTCCTAGGGAAAGTGAACTTTTGTTATGGCACAAAAGGATGAGACATCCTAGTTTTTAGTATTTGCAGCACTTATTTCCTTCACTATGTTCGAATAAAACTGCCTTGGATTTTCAGTGTGAAGTGTGTGAACTTGCCAAACACAATCGTACTACTTTTCCTAGATCTTAGTATAAACCATCCATGCCATTTAGTCTGATTCATAGTGATCTATGGGGTCATTCTCGTACTCCTAATAGGACCCATACAAAATGGTTTATTACTTTTATTGATGATCACACTCGTCTGTGTTTGGGTATATTTATTGACTAATAAAATTGAGGTTCGATCAGTCTTCATGAATTTTCACTCTATGATACAAACCCAGTTTCACACAAAAATCCAAATCATTAACAATGGTACTGAGTATTTCAATCACTCCTTGGGCACGTATCTTCAAGAAAATGGTATTATGAATCAAAGCTCTTATGTTGACACCCCTAAACAAAATGGGGTTGCTAAATGAAAAAATCGACATATCCTTGAAGTTGCTTGTGCCCTGTTGTTCACATCTTACATGCCAACAAAATTTTGGGGTGACTCAATTTTGACAGCCACATACATCATTAACCAAATGCCTAGTAGAGTCCTATCCTACGCAACTCCGCTCCAAAAACTCCAAGAGACTTTTCCCAATTCTAGGCTCGGCTCACAGCTTCCGCTTTGTGTCTTTGGGTCCACTGTATTTGTCCACATTCACGCACCCAAGCGAAACAAATTGGATCCTAGAGCACTTAAATGTGTCTTTCTTGGTTACTCTCCCACATAGAAGGGTTACAAATGCTATGACCTGATCTCCCAGAAACTCTATGTCAGCCTGGATGTCACCTTCTTGGAACATACCCCTACTACTCGCTTCAGGGGGAGTCCTTGAGTAAAGCTCGACCCTCAAACTCAGACTATTTTGATATTGCTGTTTTTGAGACCACTCCATCCGCTTCTTCGCCTAGTACAGAAGGAAACTTGAACTTAGGGGGAGATGTGGAAACACAAACAAATAGGGAAACACTTGTCTACTCAAGCAATCGAAGTCCAATGAGACACGCACTTCCGAAGCACCAAAAGAGTCAGAGCCAGTGATAGTTCCAACTCCTCATGAGTCTGACTCCAATCCTGACCAGGTAAAAGATGACTTACCCATTGCTCTTAGAAAACAATCTTGTTCATGTTCACTTCTCCTTGGGTCTTGGGCCTGACCATGTACTCTCCACCCTATCTCAAAATTTGTATCTTACAGTGCCCTTTCTGTCAAGTGTGTGCTTTTACGTCTAACCTTGATAGAATCCAGATTCCTAAAAACATTCAAGAAGCCTTGGAGATTCCAGAGTGGAAAGAGGCAGCGATGGAAGAGATAAGGGCGCTAGAAAAGAATGGAACTTGGGAGGTGATGACTTTGCCAAGGGGGAAGAAACTTGTGGGCTGTAAGTGGGTGTTCACAGTAAAGTACAAGGCTGATGGCATGGTAGAACGATACAAAGCCCGCCTTGTGGCAAAGGGGTTCACTCAGACATATGGTATTGAGATGTTTTCACTAGTAGCAAAGCTGAACACTATACGGGTTGTCTTGTCCCTGGGCAAACCTGGATTGGCCACTCCAAAAGTTTGACATCAAGAATGCTTTTCTGAATGGTGAGCTAGAAGAAGAAGTGTTCATGACGCTACCAACAGGATTTTACAAAGAGGGAGAAGAAACCAGAGTGTGTAAATTGAAGAAATCCCTGTATGGAGTCGAGCAATCACCGAGGGCGTGGTTTGATAGATTTGCAAAAGTAATAAAGAATCAAGGATATCGACCGGTGCAGTCATATCACACTATGTTCTTCAAACAGTCCATTGAGGGAAGAAGGACCATCCTGATTGTGTATGTCGATGGCATCTTTCTCACTGGAGATGACACATGAGAGGTGGAGATATTGAAGAAGGTCTTAGCCACATAGTTTGAGGTAAAAGATCTAGGTCAAATGCGATATTTCCTAGGAATTGAGGTTGTTAGATCAAGAAAGGGAATTAGTGTCTCCCAGAGAAAGTATGTACTTGACCTTTTGACCAAGATTGGCATGCTTGGTTGTAAACGAAGTGATACTCCTATCGAGGCAGGAAAAAGAACGGAAGACGTAGGAAAGCCTGTGGATAGAGAGAGATATCAGAGACTTGTAGGTAGATTGATCTACCTCTTTCACACTAGACCCTACATTGCTTTCGCTGCAAGTGTGGTCAGTCAGCACATGCACTCACCAAAGGAGAGTCGCCTAGAAGTAGTAAATAAGATTCTTAGATATCTAAAAGGCTCTCCAGGGCGAGGACTATTCTTCAAGAAAGGTGACAGTAAGAAGGTAGAGATCTACATATATGCAGATTGGGCAGGATCAGCAGAAGATAGAAGTTCTACTACTAGCTATTGTAACTGTGTTTGTGGGAATCTAGTAACATGGAGGAGTAAGAAACAGAGCGTGGTAGCCAGAAGCAGTGCCGAGGCTGAATTCAGAGTTGTTGCACAAGGAATGTGTGAAAGGCTATCGTTACAAAATTTTTTGGAAGAACTACACATCACAGTAGAGCTCCCCATCACACTCTATTGTGACAACAAAGCCGTCATTAGTATTTCTCATAATCATGTTCAACACGATAGGACTAAACATATAGAAGTGGACAGGCATTTTATAAAGGAGAAAATTGAGGAAGGGACAATTTGCATGACCTAGATCGCTACAAGAGAATAATTAGCAGATATTTTCACTAAGGGATTACAGAGATCTAGCTTTGAAGAGTTTATTTGCAAGTTGGACATGATCATTATCTATGATCCAACTTGAGGGGGAGTGTGGAAATCCCGAATGATTTGAAAGGGATTTGGAGGAGATTGTGGTAGAAGATTAAGGCTCTAATTAGACCCGATATTTAGGCTGATTGTATGGGTTGACTTTTATATTTCCATATTTTATTCTCTGTGTACATGTTAAATAGGGACACGATTATGTAAAGAATACACATTGGAATATACAATTAATTTATTCTCTTTTTCTACAATATGTATGGTTGAATAAGTTGTATCGGGAATGGTCATATATTCTTGTTGCATACAAATATCAGAACTAATTACTCTTACTGTTACTTATACTTCTTTGTTGGTCTGATGGTGGTAGTCTTGGTCGGCCTTTCCATTCTTTATTTCCCATTTTGTTTCTATTCTCTTGTGGGAAGTCTCCACTTCATTCCTTTGTTCTTGTTGCTGCCTTAAAGGCAATCCAATTTTTTTTATGTGTTTCCGTATCTGCCTAAACCATTTCCATTAAAATTGGGTTGATTTAATTAGGATTTTTGAAAACCAACCTAATGCTGCTCAATTCTTAATTGTAGACCACATTTATAATATTTGTTTAGGGTTGTGGATATTCTTGATTATTATTAGGTATATGGCTACGAAAATATGCTCAATTTGTGGTTATTGTATAAATAGATATGAAAGACTTTCCGATCAGAAACTTCTTTTCTAATTTTTTCACCCTTTACATGATTATAGCCATATAATGCAATTGTAACATGAGAAATCTGCATTGCTTCTCATGATATCTTTTGATTTTCTCGAGTTATTCCAAACTGTGGTGAATGTTATGCAGCTGCAGGAGCTGTTCTGACAGTAATTTCCTGTCAATGATCCCCTCATGCAAACTACTGTTGCTTAACTTGCTTGGCCTTTGCTCCCCTTTCAGGAGAGAAGAAATGGAAGCATTTGTTGAAAGGTATTTGCATTTCTCATTGCGATTCTATACTGAAGTTTAAATGGTTTTCTATGAACAAGTGGAAGCGCGGAACCTTCTCAAGCCAATAAAGGAGCTTTTCTCTTCAATATCATTCAATATTCATCCATCAAAATTTTTACGAGGCAATGCAGTCAATAGATTGAACTCCCGTTTTAACATATAAATAATAATGTTCAACAGTGTAAAGTTGCAAATCAAATCTCAGTATTTGATCCTTCCATTCATAGGCTTTGTGTTTTGGTTTTTGTAGTCAAGACTGGAAGTAAGATCTAGACTGCATGGTTGAAACCCATCAGTTTTATTTACTATTAGGTCAATAAGATCCTGTTTTAAATGCTAATGTACACCTTGAATAGTACTTTGTTTGGGTTTGGGCGGGACACTGTTCTGGGAGCTCGGGTTTTGAACCTAAGATTTGGGTTTGTCTTTTTATAATAGTTAGTACAAAGGTGCATAGAGTCAATGTTCGAGTTAACAGATTTAAAATTCATAGCTTGGGGATGGCACAAAAATGCATCTAGTCAACATATGAGCTCACAAATTTAAATCTATGGCTTAAAATTTATATTTTTAAACTCGATTCTATTTAATAATTTTGTATTTTAGGAGGGGATGGAAATGGGGAAAAAGGTGAGTAGATTGGGTGATTTTTTTTCCTTGTGAAAGTATTGTAAATGTGTCATTTTGTCTACATCAAAATCAAAAATGACATTTAAAATAAGAAATAATGGAGTGCCAAGCTAGGAGATTGTGTAATTGAGCAAAAATTCTTAGGTGTTTATCTTTATGTGATACTTGTTCACCATTAGGTTGTGCAAATGAAATGAATGATAATTATTAAGCATAAATTTATCTCTCTACATTAGACCCATCTGAAAATTTCTTGTTAGTTTGGAAGGCCTGGTGGAGACAATCAAGAAGAAAATTTAAGTATGCTTTAGGGCTTTCCACAAAAAGGGGAAAAAATTGAAGAGTCTTCATACTTGGGGATTCTGTAATTATGGCAATTGGCATGAAGTAATAGAAAACAAAAGAAGAGAGAACATCTTTGAAGGGGGGAAAAAATAACAGCGATCTAAATTTCACCCCAACGGGCATCACAAAAAGGAGGGGGGGGGGGGGGGGTGTTGGTTTAGACACTGTTTGCCTTCTCATAAAATTATAAGACCTCGTTTGGAAGTTAGAATAGGAAAAAAAAAAATTATCAAGGAATTCACATTTTCACGTGTGATTATTAGGAAAAGTGAGAAAGAAAATAAAAATATATATTAAATTCATAAGCAAAATTTTGATGTTATAAATTATTAATATTTATTCTTTTTTTAAAATTTTAATCATATTCAAACAAAATTTCATTTTTAATAGTATTTTATGTAGAAGGAAAATATAATGGAGAATGAGTTTCCTTCTTCTTTTCCTTTTTTCAAATAAAATATTTAATCCAAACAGGCCTTAAAACATTCCTTGTCAAATAATTGAAGTCAAAATGGATGAATAAAAATTTGAATTAGGGAAGTTTGTACAAATTCTACATTAGAATTTACTTTTTAGATTTCAAAACATAACTATGCATTCCAGGTCATAGAAGTACCATTTCAAACTAAAAAGGAGAGTGCTTGTCTTTTTGTGCATTGTCATTGACAAAATTGGGCTGTATAATTTTGACATGCATATTTGGCTTCAAGACTTCTCCAAGAGGGAAGATATTGAGGAGCCCCTTTTTGGTAAAGCACCATGTGCTACATGCTTACGAGTCATGGTGAAGTATGTTAAAAAGTCAAAAAGGAAAAAAAAAAAAACCAAAGCGAAAAAGTATGAGGAATATCATATTGGAGGCAATGGTGGTGGTTAGTGTTACGAGCCTCACAAAAAAAAAGAAAAAAAAAAAAACAGTATAAAAAAACTACTGCCTCTATGTTTAGTATTTGTGTGCAAGTGCCTTGTATTTCACTATTGGATTTTACTTTTTTTCCTTGAAAAATGTTTTGGAACTTATGATGAAAAAAATTATAATTTGAATTTGTGTGTAGTTAAAGGCAAGTTATAATAGGCGGTTAAACTATTAATCAATATATTAGATTCCTAAATAATTGAAAGAATATGATATGTTTAATTTACTTTAATGAATGGAGGGTCTTTGTGTATCTTAATCATACATTTATCCCTAAATTTTCTTTGATAGAGTTATATGTTCATACATAACATTGTTGGGCAACAACTATTGAAGTTATATGAAAATTTTTATTTGAAAAATAAGATCGAGTGATGAAGAAGCTTAAAGATGGGATTGAATAGAGTCAAGCCAAACCGGATGATCATCAATATTGATAGAGGTTATCTTCCACTAGGTTGATTCCTATCCTCTCTAGAAAAATGGCGGTCGCAATAAGAAAATACAATAATAAAAATGTAAAAATATTAGCGTAATATTCTCAGTGACTTTCTCTCAAGACCAACAAATAATCCTCAAGTCCTCTCCCTCATGGCATCCTCATTTTCTTTGTCCCTTTAGACTATGTGCTCATAGTGATAAATCAGTTACCAACAACACAACACAACATACCATCAAATAAAGCACTGCAGAGGCTACAATTTGTTATTCTCTACTGTTATTTGTAACCATAAAATATTCTTTGATTCCTCACGTAAAGTCTATATATAGACACATTATTCATAAATAAAATACACTAAGAATATTGCAGCAATTCCATTATATTAACATGGTATTAGAGCACTCTGACTAGCTCATCCTCAATCGATGGAGTCATCTTCTCCCTCCCATCCCTCGATGCCTTCCATTGCTTCTTCATTCTCTTACATCAAACTCACCACAGAAAACTATCTTTTCTGGAAAGTTCAAATCACAGCTTACCTAAGGGGTCAAGACCTCTTCTCCTATGTTGATGGCTCGCTCCCTTCCCCGCCTGAATTTCTCACGGCGACCACAGATCAAATACCCAAGCCCAACCCTACTTTCTTTGCCTGGAGGCATACTGACCGATTGGTCCTAAGTGTACTATTCTCCACTCTCTCAGAATCCATTTTAGGTAATGTGCTCTCATCTTCCTCATCCCGAGAATTATGGTCTTCCCTCTCCTTCATGTTCTCCTCTCACTCACAAGCAAAAGAATTTCATATTAGGTTCCAACTCACAAACCTCTCTCGTGGCGAACAAACCATCTCTGAATATTTTGGCAAAGTTCGGCTTCTAGCCGACTCTCTTGCTACAACCGGAAATGCTTTCTCTAATAAAGAGCTTGTTTCCTATCTCTTAAATGGCCTAGGACCCTCTTATGAGCCCTTCGTAACCTCCATTACAACCATGGCCAACCCTTTGACCACCCATGAATTGTATGAGCTTCTTCTCATTCAAGAGAACATACTCTCTCATATTACCAAAACCACAACTCCTTCTCTTGACTTCTTTGCAAATTTCAGCTCTGTTAATGGTACATGTGGGCCTCCTTTTCAACGAGCTGGGAGACAAGGCCGTGGACGTGGGAGAAATTCCTACAATAATCGTGGTGATCGTAGTGGTTCGCGCCACCCATCCCAGCAGAACACATCCCCACGACCAATATGCCAAGTTTGCAACAAAATCGGGCATGTGGCACTCCAATGCCGAAATAGGTTTAATCATTCTTATCAATATGATTCTCCTAGAAATTTCTCTACTAATTTCATTGCCCCTAGCTCCTTTTCAGACAATCTGTAGTACTCTGACTCTGCTGCTACACATCATATCACCAATGCATTGTCAAACTTGAATCTCTCATAAGAATAATACAGTGGTGATGACACTATCAAGGTTGGTGATGGCTCTAGACTCCCATCCAAAATTTTAGTGATTCTTCTTTCCTTACTTCTTCCTCTTTTTTTCTTCTTAAAAATCTCGTTCATGTTCTGTCGATTACCAAAAATCTAATTTATGTTCTTCGTTTTTGCATTGACAATCACTGTTTCTTTGAGTTCCCCTCATCACATTTCTCTATCAATGATTCGCAGATGAAGCAAACGCTCCTCATTGGGCCAACTCGTGATGGGTTATACATGTTTCCTACCACCACTTCATCTTCTTCTTCCACCCATGTTAGTTAGAAAACTTCTCTTCCATAGTGGCATCGCAGATTGGTTCATCCTTCCCTTGCCCTCATCCATTACATTCTGCACAATAGTTGTTTGATGTATTGCTCCTCAGAAGCCTCTTTCGAATGCCCGGTTTTCCCACTTGCGAAATCACATCAGCTTCCCTTTCCTTCAAGTCGGGTAGTGTGTCACAGACCCTTAGAATTAATTTGTTCGGACCTTTGGGCCCATCTTCATATTTATCCTGTTTAGGTTATAAATACTATGTTTTTTTATGGATCACTATACTAGATTCACTTGGTTGTTCTCTATTAAATTAAAATATGATGTTATACACATATTTTCCAATTTTTTACCCTTTATTGAAAGAATTTTTAACACCAAATTAATAACCTTACAAACTGATGGAGGTGGTGAATTTAAACCCATCACCGCCACGTGTCAAAAACTTGGAATTCAATATTGCCTTTTATGTCCTCAAACTCATCAACAAAATGGGCTTGTTGAGAGAAAGCACCTTCATATTATTGAAACCAACCTTGCCTTCTTGGCCCAAGCATCTCTTCCCTTTTCATATTGGGCTCATGCCTTTGAAACTGCGCTTTATTTAATAAATTGTCTCTCCTTTCCAATATTAAATCATAAATATCCTTATTCAATGATTTATACTCATGAACCTGATTACACTTTTTTGAAGGTGTTTGGTTGCCTTTGTTGGCCCAACCTTCGACCATACCTCTTAAACAAATTTAATTTTCAGTCCACCCCTTACTTATTGCTTGGCTATGGTGCTCCCCACAAGGGATACAAATGTTTAGATCTATCAAACAATAGACTATACATATCATGTGATGTCACTTTTGATGAAAACTCATTTCCTCTTGCATAGTCTCTACTCAATACACCTTCTCAATCACAGCCCACAAACTCTTCTCAGTCCGCTCCTTCTACCCAGGCCTCTTTACCCATTATATCACCTTCAATACTCGGCCTAACTCTGTAATTCCCTCCCGTTAGCCCATCTCACTCATAGTCACCTTCTGTTCTTGACCCAGGCCCTAGTCCACTACCATAAATATCTTCTCCCGCATCTTCTTCTACCTTCTGATCTCACCAAACATCAAACACCTTGCCTCCTTCCAACTCTATCCCCTCAAATGATCCTCCAATCCTTGTATCTCCTTGGTCACCCTAATAACTTGTGCCCAGACCAATTCCTCCCACCCTAGAGTGTTCTCTGAAGGTACTATGCCCTACCCAGCTTGCCAGTGCCTCACCACCAGTATTCATGTTCCTGATGAGCCTTCAAGCTACACAGTGGCTTCAAAATTTCTAGATTGGTGTGTGGCAATGGCAATGGCCCAGGAATTTGCTACTTTAACTCGCAACCATACTTGGACACTTGTGCTGCCTGTTTTCTCTTCAAACACTCTTGGGTGCCGCTGGGTATATCGCACCAAAACCAATGCAGATGGTTCATTTTAGTGACAGAAGGCTTGATTAGTGGCCAAAGGCTTTCATTAACAGCCTGGATTTTATTACCATGAGACATTTAGTCCCGTGGTTAAACCTTCAACAATTCGTCTCATCATGTCCATTGTTGTGTCTCAGCGCTTGGCATTGCGTCAACTAGATATTGAGAATGATTTTTTTGCATGGAGCTCATACTGATAATGTCTTTGTGCAGCAGCCTTAGGGCTTTGTGGACCCAGCTCATCCTACATTTGTTTGCAAGCTCAACAAGGCAATTTATGGGTTGAAGCACGATCAACTTAGTTCCTAGCTACTTGAGTATGGATTCTCACCTCCAAATCTGATCCTTCACTTTTTATTTTTAGTAATGGCGTTTTTTGAATTTTCTTGCTTGTCTATGTCGATGACATAGTGATAACTGCGTCTAACTCCTTTGTTATTGATACTTTGATTGCTGCCGTGCATATTGCCTTCCCTGTTCGGGAACTTAGGAATTTGTCCTTCCTTTTAGGTCTTGAAATTGATTATACCACAGATGGTTTGTTGATCTCCTAAAGAAAATGTATCAAAAAATTCACTCACCCGCAACAACATGCTTCAATTCAAACCCATGTCCTCACCAATGGCTGCATCACTTAAGCTTTCTAAATTTGATTCACTTGATTTCGATAATCCCGTTCTCTATAAAAGCTTAGTTGGAGGTCTTCAATACCTCAGTTTCACCTGCCCAGATATATCATTTGCTGTGAATGAACTTTGTCAATTTATGCACTCTCCCAAACTTACTCATTGGAGTGCACTGAAAAGGATCCTGAGATACCTCAAGGGTACAATCAACCATGGTTTATTTTTTGCTTCTCAATCAAGTTTTGTTCTTCAAGCTTATTTCAATGTGGGATGGGGTGGTTTTCCAGATGATCGACGATCAACCGGTGGCTTTTGCATCTATCTCGACAACCATCTAATATCATAGAGCTCTAAGTCCTTGGTGTTAGAAATGGTGTAGTCCCAAGATGGGGGTAATTGGGTGTTTACAAATTTAACCTAATGCTTAAACAATTTTAATCACAATTTAAGCACATGATCAACAACACAAATGCAATCAATATTCACAATAAATATGAACAAACATAAATGTGCTTAATTTAAAGAGATTAGGGAAGAGAAAATAAAAACTCGTATTTTTATAAGGTTCAACAATCCTTGCTTACATCCTTGCCTCAAGTAATCCACTTGAGGATTCCACTATGCACTCATTTAATAGGCGGAGAAACCTCTCTCTTTTAGTAGGCAGAGAAGCCTTTACAATCATTCCTTCAATAGGTAGAGTTACCTCTCTCCCTCATTAGGCATAGATGTCTCTCTCCTTTACTTAGGCGGAGTCGCCTCTCTCCTTCACTAGGTAGAGTCGCCTCTCTCCTTCAATAGGTGGAGTCGCCTTTACAGAGTGGAATCAACAAAAATAGATGTACAAAGAATGCTCCTCAATTGAGCGAATAAGTACAATGAAAATAGAAAGCTAATACGCTCTCAATATGATTATGAAATGAAGCTTTAGGAGTAACTAGATGGTGAGTACTTGAAAGATAAACAAGGAAATTGCAAAGTGTTTGAGAAATTTTTTCAACAAAAGATCAAAAGCTTGGATTTGTATGATGGATATATATATATATATATATATATATATCTCTTTCTACTCCCTAAAATAAGTTAGAAACCTTGTATTTATAGACACGATGGTCTACTATCCATTTATGGCCTTTGGGCTTTGAAAATAATTAATTATTTTGAAAACTAGCCGTTGTGGCATTCTGCCATGATTTTTAGTTGACAGAATTGAGACTCGGTTGCCCGAATTGCCGGGTTCGGTCGCCCCAATTCCTTGGAGAATTCAGTCGCGAACACCCTTCAGTATTTGGAACATAACGTTTTTTTTAGAGAACTCCAAATAAGCCAATCTTGGTATCAACAGAAAGCTAAGAACAAATCCCACAACTTTCTTGTTGATCATTTTTTAATATGGGAAGTTATTGATAGAGAAAATCGCACATCAAAGCGGCTCTAGAAAAATAGAAAAGGATTTAGAGAATCTTGTTTTGGGGTTTTTCATTCCAAAAATGATTTTAACACTTTGAAATAATTTTTGCACATTTAAAAAAATATTTTCAATAAAATATAAAGTACCTAGGGTCCAACTAAGGTCACCTATGAGTTTTTTCTCATAATCAATTATAGTGTACTCACATAGGTCCTATTTGCAAAATACATGAAATAAATTCTTTTAATTCTTCAGGCTTAGACTTCATGAGCTCCATAAATGTAGCCATAGTCTTCAAGCTTGGTCTTTATAAGCTCAATGTTCATAACCAAATGATGTGTTCCTAAAATGCACTATTTTAGGCCCCTATTTACCTATGTTTTGTTTTCATTTTCCTCGTATTTATCCTTTCTTATCATAGTTCGGAGTTATGCATGGTGTGTTCATCTTTTAGGAAAGTGGAGCTAAAACCGAGGAGTTAAGCAACGTAAGAAGTCAAGGGAGCAATTGGAAAGCATAAGGCCTAACCAGGTGCTCAACCAAGTCTCCAAAGCCTTGGTTCATCAAAGCAAACAAGATTGGTGTTCGCTAGATAGGATAGCATAGCTAGGGATTCAGTCACTTATATGTAATAGGTTATGGTTCCTATAAAGGGTTCTGTGTTTGCTAGATAGGGTATACCCTGGTTACCGATCGTGCTGTAGATGTTGGTGCACCTTCGCTACCCTATGCCACTCCAGCGGTTCACTTGACTGTCGAACCTAGTACGGATAGCTGACTGGACATAGTTATCGTGAACGACAGCCTAAGTTGGATTCATAATTAAAGACTTGCTTTCTAGGAGTAGTTTGAGTATAGTTTACTTGATTTTGTAGTTAATAGAATCACCATCAAGCTCATATTCCCATTCTTGTTTTAGCGTGGTAAACTATATTAGAATTGGTGCATTGCTGCAGAGTCCTTGAAGTTCGACACTCGACTCACTCTTTGTTCTACTAAACTTGGGCTTAGTTAGGTTATAAATATTATCTTTAGTAGTTAAGGACCCAAGCCTTGATGATCATACCAAATTTTGGCGCCGTTGCCGGGGACTCAGCTACGATAGTAAGCCAATTTCTAGTGTAGTGTACTACGTATTTTGTTTTTCTTTATTTTCTTTTGTTTTTAATTTTTGTTTGATATTTGAAGTCTTGATTGTGTGCTAAATGTGTATATGCAAGGTTTGCGCTCTTTGGATCCCGAGTTAGTGCCTATAGACCTTGAGATTGAGAGATCTTGTAGGTCAATTAGGAAACCTACCTCTAGCCTAGAGTTAGCCGAGTCTTTCGAACCCAAATTCATAGCTGACCATTAACCGGTTCCCACCTTTCATGACCTGGAACCTCAGGCTCCCCGTTTACCTACGGCGGAAGCAACCTCTTCGGCCCCTTAGAGACTACTTTACTCCCAATGCATACACCTTACCGTCTTGCATTAGATTCTCAGATGTTGAGGCTGCACAATTCAAAATTAAGACTTCTACCATCTCAATGCTTCCCAACTTCTTTACTTAAAATCCATACAAGCATCTTGACGAGTTTCTCGAAATCTGTTCCACCATTCAAATACCAAACTTTGGTGATGATGCCCTCCGATTGAGGATATTTTCGTTCTCTCTAAAAGACAAAGCCAAATATTGACTGAACTCCTTAGAACCGAACTCAGTGACCAACTAGGCTACTATGCAACATGAATTCTTGAAAAAGTATTTCCCTATTGTGAAGACTAACCGGTTGAGGAAGGCAATCGCCATTTTCTCACAGATAGATAAGGAACAATTTTTCGAGACCTGGAACACTTTAGGGATTTTTTGCGTAAATGCCCTTACCATCAAGTCCCTAGGTGGCAGTTAGTTCAAACCTTTTATGAAGGGTTAGCTGAGCGTGATCAGTCCATGGTTGATTCATCTCATGGAGGTACTTTCCTCACGAAGCATGAGAATGAGGCTTGAATTGTAGAAACCCGAAAAATAGTAATTAATGAAATAATAAAGAAAAGAGGAAATTTGGTTTCGCACAGGCCAAACCATTGACAATTTTGGTGGAGCTCAGAAAATCGTCGACATTTTCGTCCAGGTACAGCCATTTATAAATAGTTCACAAGCTCATTTTTTTTTAGGAAATTAAAACTCTCTCTCTCTCTCTCTAGGTTGTGGCCATTCCTCCTTCTCTCCTCGATTTTTGGCCTGATTTCAGCTCGAATTGAAGGATAAACGGCATTTCGAGATCTCGGCGATGATTCTCCGCAGTTTAACCGGGGCGGTTTCACTGTTTAGGCTTTCCAAGCACCACTCCAAAACTGGGGTAAGGAAGATGTTTTTCAAGTTTAATTAGTTATTGGAAGAGTATGAGCTAAGGAGTATTAAAATGGTAAATGTTCTGGGGTTGACCTAATTGAGTCAGGGTATATGGATACATGGTTTGTGCGAGTTCCGCAGGCACAATTTTGGGTTCCCTGCATGCACATTTCTAGGAAACAGGCAAGGGGAATAAATTATGTCAGACATTTCCAGATATTTAACTAATTAAATTATGTTACATAATTTTTGAGCAATATATATGTTTTCCCGAGTATACAAATTTATGAAAATGGGAACTTTGGAAATGATATATGTATGTTTTGAGAAATTGAGTTATTGAGTTTGAGTAAAACCTTACAGATGGTTATACCAATATTTCAGCAGAATGTTATAGTATAAATTATCACTTAAAATGTGTGACACGAGTTGAATATTATGTATAATTATTTTGTTAGTTTTTATGGTAATGTGTATATAAATACAAAGATATGAATTTATACAGACTTAAAGTATGATAATGCTTTATACTGAACTACAATATGACAGTATGTGATATAGATTTTGTACAGATATTATACAGTATTACAACGTTCTTTATAGAACTAAAGTACAAATACTATATAGTAGTACAATGTTCTATATAGAACTATAGTACATATATTATACAGTATTACAACGTTCTTTATAGAACTACAGTACATATATTATACAATATTACAACGTTCTATATATAACTACAGTACAAATATGATACAGTATTACAACATTCTTTATAGAACTACAGTACAGATTTTATACAGAGTTATAGCGTTCTATATAGAACTACAGTACAACATTTGATACAGAATTACAGAATGACAACGTTCTATATAGAACTATAATACAACATTTGATACAGAATTACAGAATGATAGCGTTCTATATAGAACTACAGTATGATAGTATTTTATACAGAATTACAATACTTCAGTGATTTTATATAGATTTATAGTAGACATTTTGTACTGATTTGTGAATGAAATCATGATATTATATTGTTTTATAAATCGCATTATATGGTTTAAGAACCCTGATGGACCATAGTTAAGCATGGTACCATAGCTTCACAAATACCAGTGCAACCACACTTCTTAGATAGAGTGTTGGTGGTATACAGTCGATTGTGCCATTGAAGTGTAGAGTTACCCCCTGGAGTTCAGACCAGTTGGGTAGGCAAATTGTACTCATAGTTACAGATACAGATACATATATAGTTGACTTAGTTTGGTCAGGCCAACCATTGCTAGGTCTAACCTACGGGCCGCACAACCTGGATGATGCGGGGTTAATACATGATGTTATTGTTATCCATTTAGGGAAGTTCTTTTATGCATATATGCATATTTACTTGTACAAAGTTATTGTCTTATATAGAGTATGATGAGAAAGGAAAGTATGTATTTTGAAATATATTTGTATATATATGTTTACAATTTTAGATGATTTCACAGTGAAAGAAAAGGTAAATAATGGTTGTATATTTGGAACACTAAAACTCATATTTCCAAACACTGATAATAATCTATTCATTCTTACTGAGAGGTGTCCTACCCCAAGAATTTAAATATTTCAGGAAATATAAGGAATCAAGGTTATAGTGCTCCGGGGCAGGTTCTAGATAATATTATTGGAAGTAAGTGTCTGTGAGTTTGATATTTATACATTGACTCACTCGAAAAATGAGCAGTTCGGAAGCTATCCCAAGTATAGGAGTTCTGTCGTGTAATATTAAGCCCAAGGGCTAGATCGTCTCCTCAGGGAATACGTTTTAATTTCAATTTCATGTTCTTCTAATCAAAATTAAATTGCACTAAACTTGATTCAGATTCGGGATTTCAAGATTGTTTGATTTCATTCTTAACAAATTAAATAACATGCACATTAAACCCTAAAAACTAGCATTCATTACATTAAAAAGCAAAAATGGAAACCCTAGCTGACTTAAGGAAATACCGGAATACGCACCAATTAAAGATGGTAACTTTGGACACTAAATTAAAACACGTAGGAATGGAAACTTAATCAGACACAAACATGCACTAAAAACCATAACTTTAACACAATTTTAAGAATTCAAACCAAAACTTAGTACTTTAAACACTTCAACAATATCCAAATGATCTAAAAACACGAACTTTAACATGAAAGAACCTAAACTAAATCAAACCGAAATTAAAAACTAAATTTTTAAGAAAAGAAGACAACTAGTTTAATAAAAACATTTTTTTTTTTTGCAAAAAATTAAAACAGAATTTAAATTAAAAGACAAATAAATAAAAGACAAACAATTTAAATCCTTTGCTTCAGAGCAAGATAAATAAAAAAATAAAATTAACCCTCAATAAAATTACTTAAACAAGGATCCAATGCTAAAGCGTGTTAACAACTTTAATGAAGAAATAATCTAAAACAAAAAACATTAACCAGCTGTAATTAAGTAGAGAAATTAAAAGAAAGAGAAAGAGAAAGAGAAAGAGAAAGAAGGTTGGAGGGAGCCTCGGGTGGAGCAGAAGTCTTCTCGGTTGGTCGTGGATGGTGTTCGAACAGCTGGTCTTCCTTGTCGAAGTTGCTGTTGTATGGGCTGCTACAGGACTCGTATGGGGTTTTAGGGGAGCAGAGAAGGGGTCGAGGAGCTCTGCTGCTGTATGGCTGTGCTGGTATGGTCCTCGGGTGGCCGGCTGTGCTGGTATGGTCCTCGGGTGGTTGGTGAAGGAAAGAAGATAGTCGGTTGCTTGTGGAGTCTTGGACGGTGGCTGGAGCAGAGGGAGTTCTCGTATTGCTTGTGGAGTGCCTCTCGGCCGAAGCTGCTGGAGTGGTCTCTCGGTGGCTGGCTGTGCTCTGCTACAGAAGGGAGATTAACCGAGAGGGAGAGAGTGAGAATGAGAGAATGAAAGAGAGAGGGTAGAAGGGCAGGGGAAGAAGGGAAAAACAGGGAAAGACGAAAAGAGTTGAGGGAAGAGAGTAAGGAGGAGGAGAAAAAAGCTAAGATAGAGAGATTGGAGAACAGAGCAGAGAAAAAAAATAACCGGAGAAAGGGAATAGAAAGGCTAAAGAAAAGAAAGAGAAAGAAGAAGGAGAAGAGAAGAGGAAGAAGAAGGAGAGAAAGGTTGAAGAAAAATTGGTGCGCAGGAAAAGAAGAATTTAAAGGGTAGGGGGGTGGTGCCCTAGGACCCAAGACCCGATAGGAGCTGACCCGGATCCAACCAACCGAGCAACTTGACCCAATTGAAGTTGACCCGAATTGTTATATTTTTTTCATTTTTATTTCATTCTCTGTTCATCGCAAATTTGACTCTGCTGGAGTCCGTATCTCACAAAACTTAAAACACTAAAGTTGTAGATAATCCTTTCGTTTTTTCCAGAAATTTGAATCGTCTCTATTGGAGCTCGGACGGAAAAGTTATGCATGAAATACGAATAGGTGTCGGTTTTGGTTTCCGAGATTTTTCCTGCAACAAAAAATTACCAAAACTTCATAAATAGTGCAATAAAGTTCAAGAATGATGATTTTGACACTTTATTAAAATATTGGACAATTTTGGACATTTAATTAAAAATATAAACCGTAAAGCCCGGGTTAAGATGCCCAATTACGCAGTTTTGACACGTAATCACACCCCCCAACTAACGTTTTGCTAGTCTCTAGCAAATGACGTGAATGAATCTCAGGGTGGTGTCTACAGCTGCATACTCCGGTGATCATGAAATCAATGCACATGCAACACAAGCATACCATTTCACATACAAGAACATAACTAAATTTCACACAAGCTTGTTCATATTCAATGCACACGACTCCAAAGCATGTCACTCATGCAAGTTTCATCGTTTATATGTGATTTAAGAGCAGTATACTCACACGAAGTTAATCAGAGGTACATTCAGAGTTAATGCAATCATATAAGTTCGAATATAAACAAGTAAACTCTTGAGGTGTGTTTGAGGTGTGTGACTCAGTACACCTAGGACGCTAGTGGACACCTA
Organism: Malania oleifera; assembly: GCF_029873635.1. NCBI lineage: Eukaryota > Viridiplantae > Streptophyta > Magnoliopsida > Santalales > Ximeniaceae > Malania > Malania oleifera. Next base: position 30,232,956 of record NC_080427.1, on the reverse strand, counting down.
CAGAACAGTCGCTTTGACTCGGCCTAACTGGTATACCCTCAAGAACACTCAAAGAAAATGGGTTCACTCATCATATGTGAGGAGGAGTGTCGCGATCAAACATCCCACATATTAAAAGGAACAACGCTAAGTATATGGAGTGGACTAGTCTTGGAAAGGATCTAGCCTATCTATGAGGTGTCGGGTCGTTCACCCTAGCATTTTCTCACCTACTCGCCATATCCAACTGAGACCACCCTAGATCAAATTACTCACAAACTTGTCGTGAATACATCTGAGGCATTAACCGGTTGAAGAATCTTCGTACGTGGAAAATATATGTCGTCCTTGACTTTTTGTGATATGTATTTGGGCCGGCATTGACATTTTATTTTATGCGCATGTGTATTTCTTGTTCTTTCTTCTACTCATTCTTCATTTTTTGTCTTTTCTTGATCAATTAGGACAATCTTAACACTTCTTTTGTAATCTTCATACCATCAATGGGAATTGAGCTCGAATAGTGGTCCATGAACTAAGTCTATCTCTAGGGGTGGCTCAGCCTTCACATCTTGAGTAGGCTACAAGACCTAGGTTTCTATCTCCCCACTAGGTGTCACCTCTAGGCCAGCAAATCAAAAATAAAGACTAGTGTATAAGGAATCATCCAGAAAAAGAGAATTGAGTTCCATGAACTCTGATTTGATATTAACGCTTAAAAGGACGATAAATAGCTCAAGGATATCTCACAAGGTGTCATAGTAGCCACGGGTGCTCTCTCAGTGCTCACAAGAAACCCTAAGTGCAATGAATCACGTGAATGTGTTTATTTAGCCTCGTGAGATGCATGTAGATACAGGAAATTATATAGCCAAATTAACACGAATGTACTACTAATCAATTCTTCATAGAGTCATAAAATCATATAAAGAGAAACTATGCATGATTGACTCAAGTGTGTAATTCTTAAGTTATATGCAAGTATGCGAAAGGTATGAGTCAGTGTTAAGCATGGCATAATGGAATGTAATCCTTTAGTGCTCCTCCTTTGTTTCTTTTTTTTTTAGATTGATTTTTTTTTATAATATGAAACTCGGTACGTGTACGTGCACAGTGTCACATGCGAATGCTCACCCCCCCCCCCCACAAACTAAAGTGGAATATTGTCCTCAATATGAAAGCGTAGGGGAAATAAAATTGGGCATGGTAAAAAACTAATGGAAAAGTACTACTGACTAATTGAATAAGAAAGAAAAGGGAAAAACACAACTAAAACAAATAAACGAAAAAAATAAAAATAAAAATAAAAATAAAACAGTAGCATAGAAAAGTCAGAGGACTCCCCTAGGGTCTTGCCAAAGCAAGACCTCTTTGTCGACATCGAAAAGGGTCATGAAAGGCTTTAGGCGCTGTCCATTGACTGTGAAGCGGTTGCCATTCTTCGGATCCACAATCTCTACCGCACCATGAGAATGAACTTTTTCAACAATATACGTACCACCCCACCGGGATTTCAATTTCCCAGGAAACACATGCAGTCGGGAGTCATAGAGTAGCACTTGTTGAGAAGGGAAAAGTTGTTTTTCTTTGATGTTCCTATTATGTAGCAACTTCATCCGCTCCTTAGCCAAATGAGCATTATCATAAGCGTCCCTTCGAGATTTTTCAAGCTCGCATACCTGTAATTTTCTTAAACCTGTGGCATCATCAAGTGAAAGGTTAATCTATTTGATAGCTTATAAAGCACGATACTGAATTTCAACAGGTAAATGACATGCCTTACCGTATACTAACCTGTAGGGAGACATCCCTAAGTTTGTCTTGAAAGCTGTTTGGTAGGCCCAAAGTGCGTCAACAAGTTTTTCTGATCAGTCCTTACAGTTAGGACGCACGGATTTCTCAAGTATCGTTTTGATCTCTTTATTGGCCAATTCAGCTTGACCATTGGTCTGAGGGTGGTAAGGGGCAGAGACTTTGTGGGTTACACCATATTTTTGCATGAGTTTTTCAAAAGGTTTGTTACAGAAATGGGACCCTCTATCACTAATGATTGCCTTGGGCATGCCAAAGCGTGCAAATAACTCTTTGAGAAAACATATGACAACCTTGTGGTCATTTTTTCGACAAGGTATTGCCTCCACCCATTTAGAAACATAATCCATAGTGACCAAAATGTAAGAATGCCCGAAAGAAATGAGGAAAGGTCCCATAAAATCAATACCCCAACAATAAAAAATCTCAAGAGTCAATATGGGGGACATAGGCATTTCATTCTTGGTAGTAATTTTTCCTAATTTTTGACAGGCCTCACACGCTTTACAAAAATTTTCAACATCTTTAAACATGGTAGGCCAGTAGAGTCCATTTTGTAATGTTTTTGAAATAGTTTTCTTAGCAGCAAAGTAGCCTCCACATGTCCCACCATGGCAAAAATGCATCACGGAACTAAATTCATCATCTGGAACACATCTACGCACCAACTGGTCAGAACAATATTTGAACAGGTATGGATTATCAAAATAATAATGTCTTACCTCAACTAGGAACTTACGCTTGTCCTGGGTGAGCCAATGGTCTGGTATTCGGTCGGTGACGAGATAATTCACAATGTCGGCGAACCATGGAGCGCTTGACACAGCAAAGAGACATTCATCAGGAAAGTCATCATTCAAGGGAGGGGACACTAGTACCTCGGGTAGCTGCAACCGAGAAAGATGGTCAGCTACAACGTTTTCCACGCCCTTTTTATCGCGTATGGTGATATTGAATTCCTGGAGGAGTAGAATCCACTTGATCAACCTGGGCTTGGTGTCTTTTTTTGCTAATAAACATTTCAAAGCAGAGTGGTCAGTAAAAATAATGACAGGTGCACCAATGACATAAGAGCGAAATTTTTCTAAAGCAAAAACAATAGCTAGCAATTCCTACTCAGTGGTAGGAATTAAATGTGTCAAACAATGATCAAAAGACTTACCGAACACAGAAAAGTCATCCATAAAAATTTCGCACATATCATCTAACATATCAAAGAAAATACTCATCATACAGCATTGGAAAGTAGCAGGGGCATTGCATAGACCGAATGACATTCTGTGGAAAGCAAAGGTACCAAAGGGACAAGTGAAGGTAGTCTTCTCTTGGTCCTCAGGTGCTACGGCAATTTGATAGTAACCAGAAAATCCATCCAAGAAACAATAAAAAGAATTACCAGCTACTTTCTCTAGTATCTGATCTAGGAAAGGTAACAGGAAATGATCTTTTCGGCTAGCCGAATTCAATTTACGATAATCAATGCACATTCTCCAACCCGTTACTTTCCTAGATGGGATCAATTCTCCATTAGCATTTTCAATGACAGTCAAACCAGATTTTTTTGGAACTACTTGTGTTGGGCTTACCCATTTGCTGTCGGAGATTGGAAAGATGATGTCAGCAGCTAATAATTTCAGCACTTCGTTTTTTACCAGCTCTTTCATGGCTAGATTCAGCCTCCTTTGTGCATCTCGAACTAGTTTAGCGTCTCCTTCGAGGAAGATGTTATGCAAATGGAAGGGTCGATACCCTTGATGTCAGCAATAGTCCATCCAATCGCTCCTCGATGCTCTCGAAGTACCTACAATAATTTAGCTTCCTGTTCATGAGTAAGGTGTGAAGAAATTACCACAGGGAATGTGCCGTCTACTGGACCCAAGAAGGCATATTTCAGCTCGGCAGGCAACGGTTTCAACTCAAGTGTTGGTATTTCTTCTGCGGATGACTTCAGAATTTCTAGTAGGTCAAAGGCCTCAAATGTAGGCTTACGCCAACTACTTGTATAACTCGCATCAAACATATGAGGATCACTATCTGGGATTTGCTCCTCTGATTCTAGCAATAATTCATCAATCCCTTCAAACTGCGCAAAAGAGTCATTTTCAAGTGCGGCATCGACGTCGAGTACCGACAGTAGTTTTGAAGTGTCTAAGTCATCTATCACATCGACTGCATGAGTATATGCGTCGTCACACCCACTTGACATCCTATGAACATTAAAAACATTCATTTCCAGTGTCATGTTCCCAAATGTGAGCTTAAGGACTCCGCTCCGACAGTTAATCAGGGCGTTTGAAGTAGCAAGGAATGGTTGCCCTAAAATGACAGGAGCCTGATATACAGTGGAAACAGGCTGCTGCATATCCAAAACAACGAAATCCACAGGATAGTAAAATTTGTCAACCTGAACCAAAACATCCTCAACAATACCTCGTGGAGCCTTTACAGATCTATCTGCCAACTGTAGCATCATAGTAGTTCTCTTCAATTCACCTAAACCCAGCTGGTCATATAATGAAGACAGAAGCAGATTCACACTACTCCCAAGGTCAAGTAGAGCTCTCCCGATACGAGATTCACCGATCATGATTGGTATCGTAGAGGAGCCAGGATTTCTAAGTTTCTGTGGAGTCTGACTAAGAATCAATGCACTGACCTGCTCAGTTAAGAAAACCTTTTTCTTCACGTTCAGTTTCGTTTTTACGGTACATAGGTCTTTTAGAAATTTTGCATATGCAGGGATCTGCTGTATGGCATCTAAGAGTGGAATATTGATTTTTACCTGCTTGAATATCTCTTGAATCTCTGTATGATACTTGTTCTTTTGTCCAGATGTCAAACGCTAAGGGTATGGGACCACCGGCTGGTATTCCTTAAGTGGGTCATCTTCCTTCTTATCGAGTGTTGTAGAACTAGAGCTAGCCTCATCTGATTTTTTCTTTCCTTTATCTGTCTCATCTACCGCCTCAAGTGTCGGCGCGGTTGGCTGTTGATCAGTAGGTAATTCAGGATGGGAAACTTCTTTTCCACTTCGCAAAGTAATAACTGCTTTTGTTGACTCATACGCATCCCCTGAAACATTGTGCACTAACTGTTGTTGCTGTCTGTATACATGGGGATTAGGCTGAGGCTGTGCGGGGAATTTTCCTTTTTCCAGGGTATTAAGCTGTGTGCTCATCTTGCTTACGGCATCTTTCAGTTCTTCATTGGTCGTAACTTGCAATTGCATGAATTGTTGGAGCATGGTTGCCACCTGCGCTTCACTATCATCAGAAGCTTTCTTTACTGGAATGGGGACTAACGCCGGTTCGAATCCTGGTGGTGCGTAGCTCCGAGAAAACTATTGCAGTTGATACTGCGGTTGAGGAGCTACGACTGGATTGTATGTCGGTTGCGGAGGCGGTGCATACGATTGAGGTGCCTGCTGATACCGCGAAGATGATGGACCAGGTTGATCATTTCTCCATTGAAGGTTTGGATGATTCCGCCATCCAGGGTTGTAAGTTTTTTAAAGCGGCTGATTCTGCGTCTTTTTGACCCAATTTGCCGATAACACCTGATCAGATTTGCTCTCTTGCAACACAGGTAAGAATTGACAATCCTGAGGTCTATGGTCTGAAGTTTCACAAATCGTGCAAATCTCAGCTTTCGACTTTTCAGATTCCATGACTTCCAATTTCTTAGATAACGCAGCTACAAGGGCCTGTAAGCTAGTGTCCTCTTTGACCTCATATTTGCCCCCACCACTGATTGCTTGGATAGGTTCGATAGCTATCGGCACCCGTTCAGGTCGTGCGTTCCACTGCTGGGTACTCTCAGCGAGATAGTCTAAAAATGATAAGCCCTTGTTTGGTTCCTTATGGAAGAACATCCCATTGCACATATACTGGACAAATTGTTTGCACACAGGGGTTAAAGCAGTAAAAAAATAGTTCACTAACCTCCATGATTCGAAACTATGGTGCGAGCATATGTTCATCAGGTCCTTGAATCTCTCCTAACACGCCTGGAATGTCTCGCCATCTTTTTGCATGAACTGACTGATCTGCTCCTGCAGGTACTGAGTTCTCTGAAGAGGAAAGAACTTATGTAAGAACTCACGCTGCATTTCAACCGAACTAGTAATAGAGTTAGGGCGCAAAGAATTAAACCAGATTTTTGCCCTGTCTTTCAAAGAAAAGGGAAACAAACGCAGTTTAATGTATTCATCAGTCCCAGCCCTATTAATGAAAGTGGTGCAAACCATATCAAAGTCTATCAAGTATTGGTATGGACTCTCAGAGTCCATCCCGTGAAATTGGGGAATCACAGATAACATGCCATGCTTAAGAGTGAAATTCAGCGCATCTTGTGGTAACACAATGCATGAAGGTGTAGATGTGCGTACAGGCTGTAGAAAATCTTCAAGTATACGTGGTGCATGTGCAGCCATAGCTTCTTCAAAATAATGGCTAAATAGATTATTCAACTCAAATTCAGAATCACTCGCAGGACTAATAGGTGAACAGTCAGACTCGGTGCTATATGTATCCCTACTAGTGCTAGGTGAAAGTCTACACAATCAATTCAAATTATCTCGAACCCAGGGCATTAAACATCACAATAGCCAGCAGAAATCCACTAACACGACAACCGACAAAATTTTTTTTTTCAATTTTTTCAATTTACAATTTTTTTTATTTATTTGAAAAAAAATATATAAAAAAAAAGTAATTGGGAAAACGTAAAATTTGAAATTGAAATTGGCAATCCCCGGTAACGGCGCCAAAAACTTGACTCACTCGAAAAATGAGCAGCTCAGAAGCTATCCCAAGTATAGGAGTTCTGTCGTGTAATATTAAGCCCAAGGGCTAGATCGTCTCCTCAGGGAATGCGTTTTAATTTCAATTTCACGTTCTTCCAATCAAAATTAAATTGCACTGAACTTGGTTCAGATTCGGGATTTCAAGATTGTTTGATTTCATTCTTAACAAATTAAATAACATGCACATTAAACCCTAAAAACTAGCATTCATTACATTAAAAAGCAAAAATGGAAACCTTAGCCGACTTAAGGAAATACCGGAATACGCACTAATTAAAGATGGTAACTTTGGACACGAAATTAAAACACGCAGGAATGGAAACTTAATCAGACACAAACATGCACTAAAAACCATAACTTTAACACAATTCAAGAATTCAAACCAAAACTTAGTACTTTAAACACTTCAACAATATCCAAACGATCTAAAAACACGAACTTTAACATGAAAGAACCTAAACTAAAGCTGTGAGTTTGATATTTATACATTGATGTTTTTGTAAACTATGGGTTGTAAATATGTGTATAGGAAGATACTTATATATTGATGGTTGGTATTAGAACTTTGGTATTGTAGTTGTATATATATAGATAGATGCTTCCGCTGAGTAGTGTGATATGTTTGAGGACTGTTGTACCTAGTGCCACTCAGGGCATCATAGGGTACTATAGTGTATTTTATATAGAGATTATGTGTGGAGTTTTACATAGGATGTTACAGGTTGGAATTAGAGTAGATTTATTATATATATATATATATATAGCATAATTTTCGGGTCGTCACAGTTTGGTATCAGAGCCTAGGTTGCTGGGTTGTAGACTTTAGTGATTAGTGGATAGCAATACCAGAGCATAGGAATAGATCTTGATGAAGGTAGGAAATGGGTAGATCACGATATCAATAAGTCATTGTTGGAGGTTAAGATGAGAATTTAGGGTTTTGTCTCACAGTCTAGAAGCAGGAATTTCGTGACGATTTCTGTGATTTTCCTGGAATTACGATTTGAGAAAAGCCATAGTAAACTATCGTCAATTTTTATTTTTGAGTGGTAAGACTGAACCTTAAATTGGGAATAAGGACGTTAAGTTGATTGGTGGTATGATGATATTTTTTGGTTCTTAGTTAGATTAATGTATTAGTTGTGTTATGAAGTTGGGTTTCTCATACTAATTTCGTTCTATTTCAGGATGGATCCTGGGAATAGCGATGCATACGCTGGTGGTGGTAATGATGCAGGGCCTTCCAGTATGGGCGGCAGAGATTTCGATGTAGTATTATGTAGTGTCGCCCAACAAGTAATGGCAGAGATAGAGAGAAATTCAAGGGAACAGGGCTGCCCACTAGCTCACCAGGGTTGTACCATCGAGCAGTTTACTCGAATGAATCCCCTGTCGTTCTTAGAAGGAGCCGACTCGTTCGTGACAGAGAAGTAGGTCTTGGAGATTGAGGAGATGTTGGCAATTCTCCCGTGCACCGAGGAGCAAAAAGTATCATTTGCCACTTTTAAGATGACAGGGGAGGCTAAACACTGGTAGAGGTTAGTGAAGTTGCTGGAGGAGCAGAGGCCGATGCCTATAGCTTTGACTTGGAGTTGCTTCAAGAAGATATTCTTCAAGCAGTACTTCCTCACTACTACTAGAAATGCTTAAGCGACATAATTTCTGAATTTGACTTAGGGGCACTTGACGATCCAACAGTACACAGCCAGATTCATTGAGCTGTCCCAATTTGCTCCATACATGGTGCCAAAAGAGGAAAAGAAGGCGAGGATATTTGAGGAGGGCCTAAGACAGAGTATCTATGAGAAGGTGGTGGCATTCCAAGTCTAGACCTTCTCAGAGTTAGTGGATAAAACCACAGTGATAGAGACCAACCTGCAGAAAGGTGCTGGAGTACAGAGTCAGAGGAAGAGGCCTATGCCTCTTGAATTTCGAGCAGGTACCAGTAAGGGTCAGCAAAGTAGATATGATGGGGGCCAACGATATGTAGTGCGATGTCAAGCCGCTCAAGGTGATCCAGCACCCCCTATTTGTACTAGGTGTGATCGAAGGCACTGAGGGGGAGTGCCGAATTGGGTCAAGTGCCTGCTATCGGTGTGGTCGACTTGGCCATATTGCAAGAGACTGTCGTGTGCCGCCAGCTAATGCACCCACTCCTAATTGTTACCGAGAAAACAACCAAGCACCTTGAGACAACCACCAAAGGAACACCGCCCCGATGCGGGTCTATGCACTAACATCGAAAGATGCAAAGGTGGCCAGTGACATGGTGACAAGTATCATTTCTATGTTTTCAAATAAAGCTGTTGTTTTGTTTGATTCAGGGACCACACATTCTTTCATATCTCTAGGGTACATCAAGTTATGTGGGATAGAAACTCATTTGTTAGACACCGAATTATCAGTAGCTACACCGACAAGATCAGTAGTGATATATAGAAAGGTGCTCAAAGACTGTCTAGTGGATATTTAGGGAAAAATACTACCAGCCAATCTAGTGGTATTAGATGTGTATGGGTTTGACATGGTTTTGGGAATGGACTGGATAGCCACCAACTATGCTTGTATCGATTGTCATAAGAAAGAGGTAGTATTCAAACCTCCAGGGGAGCAGGAGTACAAATTTGTGGGGTCGTGTGTGCACTCCTCACCACCGTTATTATCAGCCATTCAGGTGAGGAGACTGCTTTTAGAGCGATGCCAGGGGTATTTAGCTTGCGTGAAGGAAGCACCCGAGGGAGGGTTAAAGTTTGAAGATCTACTAGTTGTGAGAAAATTCTTTGATGTGTTTCTAGAGGATTTATTTAGACTGCTTCCCGACTGTGAGATTGAATTTGCTATTGATCTATTTCCAAGGATGACACCAATATCAAAAGCTCCTTATAGAGTGGTTCCATCTGAATTAAACGAATTAAATGAACAGTTGAAGGAATTACTGAATAAGGAGTTTATTAGACCTAGTGTGTCACCCTAGGGAGCGCCAGTTCTATTTGTAAAAAAGAAATACGGGACGATGAGGATGTGTATCAACTATAAGGAGATAAATAAAGTGACAGTTAAAAATAAGTATCCTCTTCCCCGTATTAATGATTTGTTCGATCAACTCCAAGGAACATGGGTTTACTCAAAGATTGATCTTTGATCTGGGTACCATCAAGTGAAAGTCAAGGCAAAGGATGTTTCAAAGATAGCGTTTTGAACTCGGTATGTCCGTTATGAGGTTTTAGTTATGCCATTCGGACTTACGAATGTTCTTGCTACATTCATGCACCTGATGAACAGGGTTTTCCGTGAATACCTAGACCAGTTTGTAGTGGTTTTCATTGATAATATTCTGGTCTATTCAAAGAGCCCAGAGGAGCACGAATATCATTTGAGGATAATTCTTCAGGTACTGAGAGAAAAGATATTGTATGCCAAATTCAAGAAATGTGAATTCTGGTTGGAACAAGTTACATTCCTTGGGTATGTAATATCCGGGGATGGTATCTCTACAGATCCGAGCAAGATAGAAGCAGTAATGAATTGGGCTAGACTGAGGAATGTTTAGGAGGTTAGAAGTTTCTTAGGTCTGGCAAGGTACTATCGCAATTTTTGGGAGGTTTTTCTAGATTATCGGGTCCTCTGACATGGTTGACAAGAAAGAATATAAAGTTTGAGTGGACCAATGATTGCAAGCATAGTTCTCAAGAACTGAAACAACGACTCGTCATTGCACCAGCTTTGACCATTCCATCAGGAAATGATGGTTTCGTGATCTATAATGACGCGTCATTAGAAAGGACTTGAGTGTGTTCTAATGTAGCAGGGAAAATTTGTAGCATATGCTTCTCGGCAACTTAAATAATATGAGAAGAACTACCCTATGCATGATTTGGAGTTAGCAGAAGTGGTGTATGCATTGAAAATCTGGAGACATTATTTGTATGGTGGGAAGTGTGAAATATTCACATATCATAAAAGTTTAAAGTATTTCTTCACGCAGAAGGAGTTGAATATGAGACAGTGGAGGTGGCTGAAATTGATTAAAGATTATGAATGTACCATCAGTTACCACCCAGGGAAGGCCAATGTAGTAGCTGATGCCTTGAGTCAAAAGTCAATGAGTGCCTCAATATTAGCAGTGGTGGCATAACATCTGATCATAATGGATTTAGAAAGACTTGGTGTGGAGCTGGTAGAGGGAAATCACTAGGTATTTATTGATAATCTGGTACTTCAGCCGACTTTTCTTGAGAGAATTAAGATTGCACAGATGCAAGTTGCAGATTTGGTAAGGATCAGAGATAGAGTGTAGAGTGGACAGGGAGTCGATTTTAATATTTCTGATGACGAAGATTTGAGGTTTTGTAGCAGATTGTGTGTACCTGATGATGCTGGAATTAAAAAGACCATTTTGGAAGAGGCGCACCATTCCCTGTATACGATACATCCAGGAAGCACAAAAATGTACAGAAATTTGCGGGTATCTTTCTGGTGGGGCAATATAAAAAGAGAAATTACCTAATATGTGGAGCAGTGTTTGACCTATCAGTAGGTGAAGGCTAAGCATTAGAGATCGAAGGGATCATTACAACCACTTTACATCCCCGAATGGAAGTGGGAGCACATTTCTATGGATTTCGTCACAGGGTTATCGCCGTAACTTCATGGGCAGGACGCCATATGAGTAGTCGTTGACCGATTGACGAAGACTACCCATTTTCTTCCCATCAGAGTTAATTATTCCATGGGTAGATTGACAGAACTGTATATACAAGAGATAGTCAGACTACACGGTATGCCAGTGTCCATCGTTTCTAACCGGGATCCACAGTTTACATTTCAATTTTGGAAGAGTTTACTAGGAGCATTGGGATCTCAATCGACGTTCAGTACAACATTTCATCCTCACATTGATGGACAGACAGAGAGGACCATACAAATACTGGAAGATATGTTGTGGGCCTATGTGTTAGATTTTAGAGGCAGCTAGACTTAGTATCTGCCACTGGCGGAGTTTGCTTATAATAATAGCTACCAGACCAGTATTGAAATGGCACCGTATGAAGCATTATATGGTCGGAGGTGCCAAACTCCACTATATTGGGATGAAGTGGGTGAAAGACAGATTTTGGGGCTAGAGATTGTATAATGGACTTATAAGAAAATTAAGCTTATCTAAGAAAGAATTAAAACAGCTCAGAGTTGACAGAAAAGCTATGCATATACCTGTCGACGAGCACTAGAATTTGGTGTAGGAGATAACATGTTCTTGAAAATTGCACCAATGAAAGGAGTGATGAGATTTGGGAAGATGGGTAAGCTAAGCCCTAGGTACATTGTGGCATTTGAGATATTGGAAAGAATCGGTCCAGTTGCCTATAGGTTAGCGTTACCCCCAGCGTTATTCAGAATCCATGATGTATTTCATTTGTCTATGTTGAAGAAATACGTCCCAGATCCGTCACAAGTAATAAGTTATGAGGCACTGGAGCTTGAGGATACCCTATCGTATGATGAAGTGTCAGTACATATCCTCGATAAAAAAAAAAGTAGGAATTATACACTAAGAAAATTCCACTGGTAAAAGTACTCTGGCGTAATCACGCAGTTGAGGAAACCTTATGGGAACTTGAGGAGGAAATGCGTCGAAAGTACCCACATTTATTCATCAGAACTTAGAGTCAGACAGATAATATAATAGTCCAGGTAAGAATTCAGTGGTATGTAAGTATGCTATGTGTAAGTTCAGATGTATTTAATTGTAGATTTACATGTAATGGTTTTCATGTTTGAATGGGTTTTGGGAGAGTTTTGATTTGGTTATTGTAATTTCCCAGAGTCGTTTATGTGACCATGGTATTCCTCTGCCATAAGTGAGGGTGATTAATAAAATTTTGATGGTTTCTTTTAAATGAGGACAAAAGTACTGGATAACAAATTTCAAGGACAAATTTTTTTTTTTTTAAGGAGGGGAGGATGTAGAGACCTAAAAAATAGTAACTAATGAAATAATAAAGAAAAGAGGAAATTTGGTTTGACATAGGCCAAACTGTCGACGGTTTTGGTGGAGCTCAGAAAACCGTCAACGGTTTTGGGTTACTGAGGGGAGGTAAGGTTAAAATAGTGAAAATGAGTTTGGTTAAAAATCAAACCGTCGATGGTTATTGGGAAGAGTATGAGCTTAGGAGTATTAAAATGGTAAATATTCTGGGGTTGACTTGATTGAGTTAGGGTATATGGATACATGGTTTGTGCGAGCGCTGCAGACACAGTTTTGGGATTCCTGTAGGCACATTTCCAAAAAACAGGTATGAGGAATAGATTATGTCAGGCGTTTTCAGATATTTAATTGATTAAATTATGTTACGTGATTTTTGAGTAATATATATGTTTTCCTGAGTATACAGATTTATGAAAATGAGAACTTTGGAAATGATATATGTATGTTATGAGAAATTGAGTTTAAGTAAAACCCTAGAGATGGTTATACCAATATTTCAGCAAAATGTTATAGTATAGGTTATCACTTAAAATGTGTGGCATGAGTTGAATATTATGCATAATTATTTTGTTAGTTTTTATGGTAATGTGTATATAGAGACAGAGTTATGAATTATACAGACTTAAAGTATGATGATGCTTTATACTGAACTACAGTATGGCAGTATGCATTCTTTATAGAACTATAGTACATATATTATATAGTATTACAACGTTCTATATATAACTACAGTACATATATTATACAGTATTACAACGTTCTTTATAGAACTATAGTACAGATATTATATAGTATTACAACATTCTATATAGAACTACAATACAGATATTATGCAGTATTACATTGTTCTATATAGAACTATAGTACATATATTATACAGTATTTGAGCGTTCTTTATAGAACTACAATACATATATTGTACAGTATTACAACATTCTATCTAGAACTACAGTTAAGATTATACAGTATTACAACGTTCTTTATAGAACCACAGTACATATTTTATACAGAGTTATAGTGTTCTATATAGAACTACATGTGAGCATTTGACATAGAATTACAGAATGACAGTGTTCTATATAGAACTACAGTATAACATTTGCTACAGAATTATAGAATGATAGCGTTCTATATAGAACTATAGTATGATAGTATTTTATACAGAATTATAGTATTTCAGTGATTTTATATAGATTTATAGTATGACAGTTTATGCTGATTTGTGAATGAAATCATGATATTATATTGTTTTATAAATCACATTATATGATTTAAGAACCTTGATGGATCATAGCTAAGCATGGTACAGTAGCTTCACAGATACCAGTGCAGCCACACTTCTTAGATAGAGTGTTGGTGGTATACAGTCGATTGTGCCATTAAAGTGTAGAGTTACCCCTAGAGTCCAGACCAGTTGGGTAGGCAAATCGTACTTATAGTTACAGATACAGATACAATTGACTTAGTCTGGTTAATCCAACCATGGCTAGGTTCAGCCTACAGGCCGCACAACCCGGATCATGCGGGGTTAATACATGGTGTTATTGTTATCTATTTAGGGCAGTTCTTCTATGCATATATGCTTATTTACTTATATAGAGTATAATGAGAAAGGAAAGTATGTATTTTGAAATATATTTGTATATACGTGTTTACAATTTTTGTTAACTTTTTGAGTCCGATCCCTATTTTGATGTTGACAAAGCACCAGTATCTTATGTGTGCATTTAGTATATGAACATGTTTTCATTTCACCACGAACATAAGATACCAAAAAATGGAAGCCAAGACGGGACTTAAAGCGTACACACAACTTGGCGTATCCTATGAAGAAAGAGGAAAATTATTTTAATTTGTATTGCATTTAATTTTTTATTACTTGATCTGTAATAATGTATACATCTATCATGATATGATTTGAATGCTCAGACAGAACCATAGACTGACCGTAAAAAACCATTAACCACAGATCGACCTTAGGACCCTCATGCACTTAATGAAAATTCCCTTAAGGCTAAAATGTCACATTTACATAAATAGAGATAAAATTTAGGATCAAAATTAGGGTCAAAATTCTACTTGTAAATAGTCCTGATCGACTGAACCAAACTAGTAATAACTAGCTTGGTCGACCGAACACATTATTGGCTGAAAAGACTAAGCCTCGGTTGATCGAACCCCAGGCAGTGCAAAAGCCTTGGTCGACTGAACTGGTTAGAAGTCAACATGTTGACTTCACGCGGTCGACCATTCTGAAATGAACAAATCGTCCTAAGTCGACTGAACTGAAATGTGTTTGACCTCCTAATCGTCCAGCCAACCAAATATACAGTTCATTTTGGCCACGGTCGACCAAACCTAGTTTAGTAGCCGACCGTCCTTTATCTTGGTCGATGGAACCCACGAAGGGGTTCAAAATCGCCTTAAGACAGTCGACCATATCTGCAATTCGAAAGTGCCATGGTCGACCGAACTTAACAATTTGGTTGACCAAAACTTGAATATGGTCGACCGAACCTCTCGGGTTCTAAATTTTTTAAGGGCTTAAACGTAATTAACTTTTAATTAAACAATTTGGAAAATACTCAATGTGTCCCTAACGGACATAATTTTTTCAAAAACTATAAATACCCCTTCATTTGCTTTGATTAGTAACTTTGATTAACTCCAAATACTCTTTAAACCTTTGTTAATCAAAGTTTCCCCAAAACCAATTTTCATTGATAAAATCATTTTTTTGGAGCAAATGTTTTAAACAAATCTCTCTCAAACTCTCTTTCACTTGTTTATCTCAAAATTATTTTTGAAAAGAGTATTTTATTTTTGGGCATTTTATTTGTATTCATTTGCATATACTCTCATTTTGTACTCAATCTTTGAAAAACAGTTTTGAGAATATTGGTTAGGTTTTCTACTGATTATTTCTTTAATAAATATTTTTGGGAGAAAATTATTTACAACACAAATATTTTCTTAAACTTAAATTCTTAGATTCTTCAAATATTCTTTATTTGCAAAAATATTTATAAGAGAACATAATACTCATTTTTCATATATATTTTATTTGTGCAAAAACTATTTGAAAAGCAAACCCTAGGCTCTCCTATATTGAAATATATTTTTGGGAGAAAATTTTATTAAGATCATATCTTTGAGTATTTTATCATACACATCATTTCTCAAAGGTTAAAAATATTGTTTTGAGAAAACACCCTTATTCTACTGAGCATATTTCATATCATATTAGAGTGCATGTATTTAGAATTTAAATGTTGTACATCTCTGCTTGTATTTAGAAGAACTTTATCATGTACAATTTTTTTTTTATTGTATCAGTTGGGTTTAGCCTCTTCATTGAATTGGGGAGTCTCAGTCCCGTAAGTGAGACCGGTTGGGTTCAGTCCGAAAAATTGAACTGGGGAGTCTCCACCCCGTAAGGGAGACAAGTTGGGCTTAACCTTGTAATTAAGCTAGGGTGTACCTCGCCCTGTAAGGAGAGATTGTAACTGCTTTTGCTTCGCCCGTTTAAGTGAGCAGACATAGTGGAATCCTTGGGGGGTATGCCCAAGGCAGTGACGTAGGCTGGTTTGGCCGAACCTTGATAACAAATATCGCGTGTTTCTCTCTCCTTATTTCATTTAATTTCAGCACTTTAATTTCCATATGTGTATGTTTATTCATTTACAGTTATAATTATTTGCATGCACACATTCAATTTAAATGAGATTTGTTGCACTCGTGTATGTATGTATTCATTGTTCAATTGTTTTACATACATGTATATATTTTGAATGAGATATGATATGTGGTGAATCGACATTTAGTTTATAGTAGCCAAAAAGTTTTTAAAACCCAATTCACCCCCCCCCTTGGGATCACACAAATTCCAACAATTGGTATCGGAGTCTCGATGCAAAAAGCTTAACCGCTTATGCTAAAGATCGCAACGACTCATTTTCGGTGTATCACAAATCCTTTACTGCTTATATTATATAGATTTTGCCGCTTGATTATTGAAAATGCTTTTGTAAAATCAATTGATTGGAAGATTTGGATAGTATTTGTCAAGGTTTTTCATATCCCATTGAAAATGTTTTTAAAATGTAAAGTTTCCCAAAGCTGAAAATGATTTGAAAAAGCATGACCTAATTTTAATGCACATCATTCGAGTGCCATGCATATATACTTTGCCTTAGCTACTAATGTTCTTGAAAAGTTCATGTCTTGTAGTAGTACTAAGGAATAATTGGGAACCATAAGATTTTTGAAAAAATCCGAGAGAGAGAAAAACACCACTCCGAGCTTAAACGATTAAGAATGAGTAAAATGTAAAGGTATATCCTTCTCCTTCCATTTCATTGAATATTTTATGTCATGATTCATGATGCTTAAACTGAGTTAAATTTTATTTGATTCATGAAAATTTATTTATGATTGCATACCATCCTATGAGGTGCATTTTCAAAGAAATTCTATTAATACTCATAAGATTTTTATTAGAATATATTATATAAATGGGTTATGATGTTTTTAAATGCTTGAATAGTGCTTTGTGCTTAAAAGTTTAAACTTTAGTATACACTATTATTTTACTTTGAACCATTTGGAAAGCATGACTTTATGAAAATTTAAATGAAAATATCCAATCTATTCATCTAACTTCTACATATTATTATGATTGGTTATAATATGAAAATATTGGCAATTGCATACTTGAGTGAATCCCTTGCCAACGGACAAATGTGTATTTAATTCTTAATGCAATATATATATTTCCTTAAAATTTAAAATTCTTGATTATAGCATATTTGGTCCTTCACACAGATTTGAAGCTTAGGGAATTCATATTGTATATATCATATAACCCTAAATTCATAAGAAATTCACAAGCTCTTCCCCATATTAAAAAACATCAGTTATGCCAAATATTATTAATTGAATATAAAGTTCTTTGGCTGTATAATTGAGGGGGAGCAGACAATTTATTTTTGAACTGCAAATCACTATCCATATGTTGTGAGATGTTTAAACTCTTTGATGGATAGTTAATTGTAATCACTGCTTTGAATGCTCACAATCCATCCTTCGCTCAAAGATCAATTACATTTGATGGATGGATTATATTCTTGATATAATCTGCTGTTGTGCAAAATGCAAATATCCACTTGTGCTAAATGATTATATCTTCTGATGGATGGATATTTTTTTAAATTGCTTTAAGCTGAATGCCACTGTCCATTGCTGGCAAAATGATTATATTTTTGATAGACAGTTTATATTTTATTTGATCTATTGATTGAACTATTGATTGCATGCTTGATTTGAATGCCTCCTGCGTGGTTGATGCAGTGATGTGAATTGCATGATGGTAGTGGATATAGGTTCTCACATGCTTAAACTGATTAGTATCTGCATGATGCAGATTATTTTAAATTGCTTGCTTGAATTTGTCAGGTTTCAGGTACATGGTGAAATGGGAAAACTTCTAATTTACAGATGGCATGCTGCCGAAATCTCAATAGAATTTTTCCCAAAAATGAAACCATGTAATAATTTAATAAGTTTATGCATGCTAAGATATTTTTGAAAGGATGAGTGAATCATAAAAGAATGATTAATTCTTATCACTTAGTTGAAAATGCATGCAAAATAACTAAATAGTTTAGTACATGTAAAATCCAAACCGCTAGATATTTTGAAGACATGTACACATTTTTCTATGTCTTAGGATAACTTAGTTTATGGACACCATTTGGTCCAAATCTTTGGGTTATGTACTCTCATTGGGGACCTAAATGGTAAAATATCATCCTTGAAATTAAATGTCACATGTTCTGATGATGGTCCATAAATTAGGGGAATTGCATGACTTAGGGGAAGTTTTTCCTTTTGCACACACTCATTGTATTCTTGAGTTGTGTCATCCCTTTTGAACCCCTACTGCATCACCTTTAAGTATAGCCTTGATTGGCTATCATGCTTTTAAAATGAAATGCAATATGTCATGCATATGTGATAAATGATTAATATTTGCTGCATGCTAAAATCCTTTGGAAATGATGAACATATGAGGAATGCCTTTAAATGACCATCATCCTTGAACTAAATTGCAAGTATGCGTGCATGCACATATACAGGGAGAGTTTAAGCCTCACTTTTAGGAAAAATGAATAAAAGCTTAATGCCTATAATCTCTTGCATACTAAGTTTTGTTATGAAGAATGAACATATGATGGGCGTGCTTAAATGAAATTCATCCTTGGGTGTAAATGCACTTATGTGTGCATGAGACTATACCGGGGAGCATAAGCCCCATCCTTGTGAAAAAGGACTAAAGTCACCTACTCTATGGACTCACACTTTCATTGTTTCTACTTTTTGAGTCTGAAGTTTTTCTAGGCACCTTGAACATCATATCCTATGCCTATTGAATCAATATTTGATATGGATTGTTCTTGGGGCATAGGAATACTGCACATGACTTAAATGTTAAACTTTTGGTGCATGAGTGTTCTATAAATAGTTTTACTGGTGAAGCACAAATCTTTTAACACATATCCAGTAATCAAAAATGAAAATTTGTTGCGTATACTCCTAAATGAATTTCTCATAATTAATTTTAGTTTAAGTAGCTAAAAGAATCTAAGCACGTATTCAAATTGGTAGGGGGAGCGCCTAGAAATTATTTTTCTATCTTGTTGTGCTCACAACATTTCTTGCTTAAATTTGGTTTTTAAATTCATCGCAGCTTGTGCTTAATTGTGATGTCTTTATTGAATATTATAAATGCAAATATTTTGTTTGCCACAATGTCTTTGGTTTGCCATATGATCCCTATTTTAAAATTGTCTTATATTCTTAGGATCTATATGGTTGGTTTTTTTGGGTATTTATTGAAATGTTTTGTGCTTAAATGATAAACCAGAAAAATCATGCTTGCTTGAGTTTTGGATTAAGTTTCCTTTTCAGCAAGCATACGCCCCCAACATTTATTGAAAATCATAAGGGAGATATATATATACTTATCTATTTATATTATATATTTTTATACATATATATTTATTTATATATATTTTTTAAAAGCAAGAAATGAACTTATATGGAATATATTTTATGTCTTGCTTGTGTGCTTAAATGCCTTCATGACTTGTACTATTCTGTGTTAAAAATTATATGTCATGAAGTTTCAAAATTTTAAGGGTGTTGCAGATTCATTGACTTTACATGAAATGTATGTGAACTTGTTAGATCATATTTATGCTCAAACCTATTTTCTCATATGCCGTATGTTTTTAAATTTCAATCTTTGCGGGGACTTACGTTATGCTTAAATTGAAATAGTTTGTGTATAATTTTGGTCTGATCATGTTTATCATGTCATCTTAAATTTAAATGACCAATTATACTGTTTGTGTTATGCCCAAAGTGTTACATCAAGCAGGGGGAGAGTGTTCTAAGAAAAATAAATATCATTTTTTTAAAAAGGGGGGGGGGGGGGGAGTTCTCTTTGCTAAGTCTATTTTAAATGATCAAAATATTTTCTACTTAACTTAGCCTTTTTTGTTGATGCAAAAAGAAGGAGAATTTTTTTGAGCAAAATGTTTATGATTGAAAGGAAAATTTTTTTTAAAGGGCAAAAATATAAGGGTAAAATATCTGAGCTTATGCCTTAATGCAAAAATTTAAATGCATAATTTCTTGTAATGTCTTCTTTCATGAATATACTTGAGCTATACGATCTATGTTTTACATTATGCATATTCTTAGGGGGAACCTTTTTAGGCTCATTTCATTTTGCTCTTGGGTGTTTGTCATCATCAAAAAGTGGGAGATGGGGACTTTTTGAGTCTGATCCCTATTTTGATGCTGACAAAGCACTAGTATCTTATGTGTGCATTTAGTATGTGAACTAGTTTTCATTTCACCACAAACATAAGATACCAAAAAATGGAAGTCAAGACGGGACTTAAAGTGTACACACAACTTAGCGTATCCCATGAAGAAAGAGCAAAAGACGAAGACTTTCATTTTAATTTGTATTGCATTTAATTTTTTATTATTTGGTCTGTAATAATGTATACATCTTGCATGATATGATTTGAACGCTCAGATAGAACCATAGACTGACAGTAGGGAACCAATGACCATAGATCGACCTTAGGACCCCCATGCACTTAATGAAAATTTTGTTAAGGCTAAAATGTAACATTTACATAAATAGGGATAAAATTTAGGGTCAAAATTCTACTTGTAATTTGCCTAGTCGACCGAACCAAACTAGTAATAACTAGCTTGGTCGACCGAACACATTGTTGGCTGAAAAGAATAAGCCTCGATCGATCGAGCCTAGGCAATGTAAAAGCCTTGGTCGACCGAACCGGTTAGAAGTCAACATGTTAACTTCAATTGGTCAACCATTCTGAAATAAACCGATTGTCCTAGGTCGACCGAACTGAAACGTGTCTGACCCCCTAATTGTTCGGCCGACCAAATGTACAGTTCATTTTGGCCACGGTCGATTGAACCTAGTTAAGTAGCCGACCAACCTTTATCTTGGTCGATCGAACCCACGAAGGGTTTCAAAATTGCCTTAAGATGATCTACCATATTTGCAATTCAAAAGTGCCACAGTCGACCAAACTTAGCAATGTGGTTGACCGAAACCTGAATATGGTCAACTGAACCACTCGAGTTCCAAAATTTTTAATGGCTTAAACGTAATTAACTTTTAATTAAATAATTTAAAAAATACACAACGTGTAACGCCCTGAATGCCCCAAGTGGAGCTCAAAGGTTACGTGTTCCAAACACTTGTTTCTGATACCATACACCACTATCATGCAACGGAAAAGTAAATAACCTCAATTTAAATTGCAACCATTGTTTATATTACATTCCAGCATTTATAAACATAAAATATACATAAACTAGTATCACAAACACTCCAAAGTTTACCAAAAATACTACCTTGCCTGAAGCTCTAAGCTCGATTGCTTGATGGACCTGAAAATATAATCATCCACTAAGGTGAGACATATCTCAGTAAGAAAGAACAAATCATAGCAGTGTGTGGCAGAGAGTTTAAATAAATACAGAACATATATTCATTTTTGTTTCACTAACAACAGCAGCTGAGAAAACATATCATTAACAACAATACTATCATATGATATTATACACGCATTCATAAATATTTTTGATAATAATACCCGAGAATAGGGAAGATTACCGGCCCATACAAGTAGCTTTCCTCTGCTCTAATACTAATATCAGGGCACTCACCTTACTCAGTAAGTCCTTGGGCTATGTATATAGGCAAAGTCTCCAAGAATAAGGAAGGTTATCTGCCCATACAAGTAGCTTCCCTCTGCTCTGGTACCAAATTGAAAATACTAGGGCGCCTTTCTCAGCAAACTCTTGATAGAAAATTTTACCTTGCCATAAATATACATATAATTAAATTAACATACCATTTTATCTTATCAGACCACATTCCACACAAACTATCCACAAAGGAAAACATTGTCCACACTGGACTCTCATTCATACAAAATACACGGTCTACACAGGACTGCCCACATAGAACTCACACTCACACAGAACACACGGTCCATACAGGATTGGTCCACAAAAGACTAACATCTTCACAGAATACACGGTCCACACAAGACTGGTCCACACAGGACTAACATCTTCACAGAATACACGGTCCACGCAAGACTGGTCCACACAGGACTAACATCACACAAAAATATATCGTGGCCCACATAGGCACCACTAACCACCAGTAGCAATCCTCATGACCTACTCGCAGTATATCAGTAGAGCAACCTCCTCAAGCCTGCCAATGCTCTACCCCAATATATAATGACAATATACGAGCTCCTCAAGGCTGCCAATGTATATCGTGATTATATCTAGGCAATATACCAAACTCGTCTGGCCTACCAACTTTATATTGTGATGCACACGAATAAGCATACAAAATGACCCATATACACACATCACATTATTTGTCACACAACAATCTCTAGCAGTATTATTCTCAAACAATCATTATTCACTAATAACTGTACTCACAGCTAACCAATGTTCACAATCCAACAATATATTTCATCATTTTGTACTCACATCAAACAATTAAATTGTGAAAGTTGTATTCCTACCACACAATTTATTTTCTATATATATATATATGTATATATATATAAAAATTATATCAAAGGTCAATATTTTCTGAATGCCCAACTGTTCAAATAAATCATACCTAAATATATATATTTTTTATATCCAAATTAACTAGTTTAAAATTTAATAAAAACCTACTATAATTAATTCCCCTTACTTGGTTTCCTAGATTACACCCGCGAAGACCCCAAACGATGTCCGCGGCATGCACCCGAGCCCTAAATAAAAAACTGGAGTTTATCAACTCAAATCCCAAAACAACACTCATTTAACACTTCCTAGGTTCCATATACCTCAATCTAATAATTAAACTTTAGAATATCTCACTTACCTTGATTTTGGGATAGTGCCCCGAAATCTCAAACTGAAAATCTGCTCCGTGTGGGTTGTAAAGAATCTTCCCAGGAACCTCGTGGTGGTTCCTGATCATTGAAATGAGGCTTAATGGAGTCGAAATCGATGGTGGAAGGTTGGAGGGTCGTGGGTTTGCATGAGGGAGAGAAGAGAGATTTTTGTTTTGATTTTTCAAATGGCTCTCGGTTGTTTATAATTTGAGCTCTGCTGACAAAAATCGTTGTCGGTTTTCTTGGTCTCTCAAAAAATTGTCGCCAATTTTCTATTTAATCAGCTCGGTTCTTACCATTTACCCTTTATTGACCCGCGATAAAAACCCCAAACCATCGCCGATTTTCTCTTTAACCAACCCCAAAACTTCTTTTTCCTATTTCTTTTATTATTTTTTTCCCAGGTCCTTACACAGCGTGTCCCCAACGGTCATAATTTTATCAAAAACTATAAATACCCCTTCATTTTCATTGATTAGTAACTTCAATTAACTCCAAATTCTTTCTAAACCTTTGTTAATCAAAGTTTCCCCAAAACCAATTTTCATTGATAAATTCATTTCTTTGGGTCAAATGTTTTAAACAAACCTCTCTCAAACTCTCTTTCACTTGTTTATCTCAAAATTATATTTGGAGAGAGTATTTTAGTTTTGGGCATTTTATTTGTATTCATTTGCATATACTCTTATTTTGCCCTTAATCTTTGAAAAACACTTTTGAGAGTATTGCTTAGGTTTTCTCCTGGTTATTTCTTTGATAAATATTTTTTAGAGAAATTATTTACAGCACAAGTATTTTCTTGAGCTTAAATTCCTAGATTCTCCAAATATTCTTTATTTGCAAAAATATTTATAGGAGAACATAATACTCATTTTTCATATATATTTTATTTGTGCAAAAATTATTTGAAAAGCAAACCCTAGGCTCTTCTATATTAAAATATATTTTTGGGAGAAAATTTTATTAGGGCCATATCCTTGAGTATTTTATCATACACATCATTTCTCAAAGATTGAAAATATTGTTTTGAGAAAACACTCTTACTTTACTGAGCATATTTCATATCATATTAGAGTGCATGTATTTAGAGCTTAAACGTTGTACATCTCTGCTTGTATTTAGAAGCACTTTATCATATACAAAAATATTTTTATTGTATCAGTTGGGTTCAGCCCGTTAATTGAACTAGGGAGTCTTAGCCCCGTAAGTGAGACCGATTGGGTTTAGCTAGGGAAATTGAACTGGGGAGTTTTCGCCCCATAAGGGAGACAAGTTGGGCTCAGTAAGGAGAGATTGTAACGGCTTCTGCTCTGCTTGTCTAAGTGAGCAAACATAGTGGAATCCATGGAGGGTATGCCCAAGGCGGGGACGTAGGCTGGTTTGACCAAACCTCGATAACAAATATCTTATGTTTCTCTCTCCTTATCTTATTTAATTTCCACACTTTAATTTCCATATGTGTATGTCTGTTCATTTACAGTTATAATTATTTGCATGCACACATTCAATTTAAATGAGATTTGAGGCACTCATGTATGTATGTATTCATTATTCAATTTTTTTACATACACGTGTATATTTTGAAAGGGATATGATATGTGGTGAATTGACACTTAGTTTAAAGTAGCCAAAAAGTTTTTAAAACCCAATTCACCCCCTCTTGGGATCACACCAATTCCAATTGTTTTACATGATTCACAGTGAAAGAAAAGGTAAATAATGGTTGTATATTTGGAACATTAAAACTCATATTGCTACACACTGATAATAATCTATTCATTCTTACTGAGAGGTGTCTCACCCTAAGACTTTAAACATTTCAGGAAATACGAGTAATCAAGGTTAGAGTGCTCTGAGGCAGGTTCTAGATAATATTGTTGGAAGTAAGTGTTTGTGAGTTTTGATATTTATACAGTGATGTTTTGTAAACTATGGGTTGTAAATATGTGTATGGGAAGATACTTATATATTGATGGTTGGTATTAGAACTTTGGTATTGTAGTTGTGTATATATAGATAGGTGCTTCCATTGAGTAGCGTGATATGTTTGAGGACTATTGTACCTGGTGCCACTCAGGGCATCACAGGGTACCATAGTGTATTTTATACGGAGATTATGTGTGGAGTTTTACACAGGATGTTACAGGTTGGTATAAGAGGAGATTTATTATATATATATATATATAATATAACAGAATTTTTGGGTCATCACGTGGACTCTCTTTGAGACCCTTGCCGAGAATTCTCAACAGCATAATATTTTTGCACGTAAACCCTCCCAAACTTCTTCTTCTCATCCTATGAGAGTTTATGAATTAGTCGTCGACCATGACCTGGCACCTATCCTGCACACCATCTTTAAGAAGTTAGATTAGGTCTTGTCCTGGGAACAAGCACCGTCGTCTATGCCGTGTTGAGAAGTGTGTGCTATTTGCTCTGACCTCTCTCACACCTGCTATACCTACCCCGATGCATCTCCCACACCTGAGTTTGTGCAGGAAGAAGTTAAAGCCACCCAAAATTGGTACGACATGCCGTCCAATGACCCATTCTCCAACAAGTACAGTCCTGGGTGGAGTAAACATCCTAACTTCACTAGGAGACCACAAGCTTCAGATTTTTCAACTTAAAGATCTTAGCAACCATCCAATGCTCCACCTGCTCACCCATTTCAAAACCCTAAAAATCCTCCCGTGTTTGCCCCTCAACCATCGACTTACCAGCAACTATCTCCTCCTCAGCCTCAATACGATTGATCTTTTCCGGAGATGGTGCTGAAAGCGCTTAAAGGCATTAAGGTTGATCGTCAAATTGATCGGAAATTATTCCACTCCAACTCCCAGTCTATTGCCAAGTTAGAAGCCACTATGGGCTAACTAGATACATCTTTGAGTAGGAGAGGTGAGGGTAAGTTTTCAAGTCGGCCTTTAGTGAACCCTAACGGCCAGTACGAGGTAGAATGTGAGTCGGCTACTAGTCCTTCGACATATCATCAGCAAGCCCAGGTTGTGACCATTCTTAGGAGCGGTAGGGAGGTAGATAATAGGGTCGGAGGGAAGTTAGACCAAGGTAAGGGTAAGGAAAAGATGAGGGATGAAAACTAAGGTGTAGCCCCAAGAGGGGGGTGAATTGGGTTATTAAAATTTCTTTTAAATCCTTTTATGAATTCTAAACCTTTTATGATTCTTTCAAAGATTTATTGACTTCTTTTAGCAATCACACAAAGGCTTAAGTCTTTTATTCAATTCACAACCAAAACACAAATAAACAATCATTTAACTACTCAAACCAATCAACCCCAATATAAGTAACCAATCAATATAGGCTTTGCAATTCTTTTGGCAATATTTAGCTTGATTATTTGTAGCCCTGTGTATATGAATATGTAAGCCCTGTAGGAAATGTAATTGACCTTTCAATTGATAATCAAAATAATATCCAATTACTCTTTCTAAAATCAGAATTCAAATAAACCTTCAGTTAATAGGTGTTGGGTTGTTAACCAATCAACGTACTCTCTTACAGTTTCCACAAAATATTGATTAACCAACGTACTACCTTTCGGTTTCTGCAAGCCCAAAAACAAATTAAGCTTTGATATATTTAATTTCCAATACACGTTGTTTTTAATGATTGAGAGAATTACAACATCTACACAGTTTATATTTTTGTTGGAATTTAAAGAGAATAAGGGAAAGAGAGTAACACCGCTGTTTTTACGAGGTTTGACTTATCCCCAACCTACGTCCTCACCTTAGGAAAACCACCTAAGGATTCCACTATACCAGTTCCTTTCCGGGTGGAACAAAATCGTTACAAATAACCTCTTTTTCAGGAGGAGAAACCTCTCCAAGCGACAGCCCACGCTTGGTCCAACGATCCAAATCAATCTTAAATTGTCAAAGAACTACTAAATAGAAGTAAGAATCTGCGTACAAGAACACTCTCAAAACAGAGAAAATTTGTACAAGTTAGAGCACTTAATATACTTCAAAGAAAATACTGAATAGAAAATACGAAACTCGAGATTTAGATGTTACCAAAGGTTCTTTCTTATAGATAGAGAAAACTTAGTTGCAAATTAGAACCAAGGGTTTTGATCAACTAGCAATTTCGTAGAGTTATCCCAGTAAAAGTGTGAGCACGTATGGATTTAGGAGAGTATGAATGTAGAATGCTTGTATTGCTTGAGATTATATTTTCATTGAGCAAGAGGGGTATTTATAGAGTTTTTTGTGGAAGAGTTTCCTTATTTACCAAGTTGACTTGGAGTGTTTGGTCAATTTCATAAAAGATTTGGAATCAATTTTGAAAAACTTCCTGTTTAGTTTAAATTTCAAAATCTTCGTGGAGTCTGTCGGTTTTGTGTAGGTTAGTCGGCTGGACAGGTGGCTGACAGCGTTCTTTCTGTCCAAAAATTATTTCAATAAATAGTCAGTTGGCTGACTGAACTTAGTTAAAAAATGGTCAATCAGTTGAACAGACTAGGGTGTCAGTCGGCTGGGCAAGTTTTTCATTTTTTATGTTTGTCATTCAGCTGGTTGAACTTAGTTCAAAAATGGTCAGTCGGCTAGACAGACCATTCTTTTTCAAATATTTTCAGTTTTGATTTTTAAACTCTAGTTTATTTTGAAAAACTCAAATACAACTTTTCAAAATCATTTTCAAGGGTTTTTTCAAGAGATGGTCTCTAAGTCTTTTGATCCTAAAGAGCTTCATATATCTAAATAGTATTGGATTGAAGTACTTACAAATATCTTTCTAAGCATAAACTCATTTAGCTCTAAGTCTTCAAGTCTCTTGAGGTTCAGCTTTACTTTAAGTCCCACTTAGCCTTTAAGCTCTTCATTTGTCTTTTATTGCTTCAATATTTTGAGACGTTTTCACTTGATTGACTTTGATTTCCAACTTGCTTCCATGATCATGAGTGTTGTTTTACTTAATCCTAAAATAAAGACACTCAACAACACATGTTAAAATATCTTTCATTTGTTATCATCAAAATAGGATTGAAAAGCCTTGTTAGGCCAACAAGGGAAGAGACCAATGTTGAACCATGTAATCCTCCTTCCTCCAATCTAGTAGTCGATGCCGAGAAACCTACCCCCTCTAATGATGGAGCACTTCCCCATTATGTTCCTGTAGTGCCATACCCTGCAGCCCTTTATGCACCCTCAAAGTCTAAGAAGGAAAAAAATGCTGAGTCCATTATAGACACATTCAGGCAAGTCAAGATCAATATTCCTCTCTTGGATGCTATCAAGCAAATTTATGCATATGCCAAGTCTCTCAAGGACTTGTGCACCCAAAAAAGCGCAAGTCTAGGGTGCACATGAACAAACAAGTCAGATTGACGGAGCATGTGAGTTCAATTCTTTTTGGTCACATTCTTCCAAAACTTAAAGACCTCGGCGCTGCCAACATCTTATGTGTAATCAGTGATTACACTATCGATAGGGCTCTTTTAGATTTGAGTGTAAGTGTGAAGCTACTTCCCTACTCGGTCGACAAACAATTCAATTTATGAAAGCTTAAGCCCACCCCGGTCATATTGAGCTTTGCTGACTGATCAATGAAAATGCCCTGGAGTGTGATAGAGAACGTCTTGGTTATGGTTGAAGAGGTCTATTACCTTGTTGACTTTGTTATCTTAGATATGGAACCTACCGACCCAACCAACGATTCAATCCTTGTCCTATTAGGACGACCATTCTTAGCTATGGCTAATGCCTGCATTCAGTGTAGGACTGAGATCATGGATGTGTCCTTTGGCAACATGTAGCTCTGGGGGAATGTGTTTCTCACTTCCCAACATCCACCCAATGATGTCCAATCTGTGGACGTTGACATGATTGACGAATGTGTTGAGGAAGTGGCCCCCTCGATTCTGTGGAGGGACGCCCTTGAGGGTATACTTTAGCCTGATAACCCCTCCATATCGGGCTTAGAGCACTTGTATGAGCAGATTTTTTCCATTCATGACTCAATCTCTAGCCTAGAGGAAAGACATTGGGTAAGTGAGAAGTGGATTAATGATGGAATGGTGGAAGAAACACCTATTTTCGAACCTACGTGAGTTCAAAATTAGCATTCATTGCATCTGGTTGAAGACGGTAAATTTAGCGCTTCTGGGAGGCAACCCAATTGTATTTCTTATTTTTATTTCTTCATTGAGTCCATAGGTTGTACATTGTAGAGTAAGTAGAGTTTAGGGTCCTTAGAATGGGTCATAAGTTAGCTAAGGTGCCTGGATAGTAAAATGGAATGGAAAGTGAAAGAATGATAAAATTGGTTAAAGTGAGAAATGAAAGAAATAATGGTAATTGAGAAATAAAGAATGATAAAATTGAGAAATGAACTGTGTGAGTTAATAACATAAATAATTGAGGCGAAGTAAAACTCTCTGCCTGAGGGCTTACTGAGTAAGGTGAGTGCCCTGATAGGTATCAGATGTGGTCGCATATGACTACATAACATGTTAGGGCAGAGGGAAACTACCTGTATGTACGGGTAATCTTCCCTATTCTCGGGAACTTTGCGGGTAAATATGTGTTGTGAATAATTGAACTTGAGAAATGATATTAAAGCTTATAAAAGCTTGTGTTGTATACCTATATGATTATGAGAATATATTTATCAATGTACTTTTCTCAAGTGAAATGTTGTTTTGAAAAGTATAGCATGTTATAACTGAACTCATATGACCACACACTGTAAATAATTCATTC
The DNA here is from genome assembly GCF_029873635.1 of Malania oleifera. Classification (NCBI taxonomy): domain Eukaryota; kingdom Viridiplantae; phylum Streptophyta; class Magnoliopsida; order Santalales; family Ximeniaceae; genus Malania; species Malania oleifera. The sequence goes on along the minus strand of NC_080427.1, from coordinate 30,203,115 downwards.
CTTCTTACTAAAATGTGTCTTACCCAAAATTATCTAATTTTTTAGGGAACAGGGATAGGCCAAGTGATAGAGCTCCGTGACCATAGGGAGCTGGGACCTTGACACACGGGGTGAGTTTTGGACTAGGAGAGGTGTAATTCCCCTAGAGTTGAGTTGTTTTTGAGTATGGGATGGTGATGTATTTGTATATGTATGTTGATACTCTGGGTATTGTATTCTGGTTGTTAAGCATGTATTAACTTATGCTATTAGGTTTTATAAATAAAATGACTTTTTACCCAGTACCTAATGCGGGTCGGGTTGTATGAAAGGTAATAGGGTTGTTGACGTGGCCGATTTATGGATGTTGTCGATGATGTGTAAATTATTTATTATTGTTTATAAAAAAAAATTTGTATGAAAATCGGGGCGTCACAGTGGTAGTGTTCATTGACGACATATTGGTGTATTCAAGGAGCTTAGAAGAGCACGAGGAACATCTGAGGATAGTGCTTCAGGTGTTGAGGGAAATAAGACTATATGAAAATTTTCAAAATGTGTGAGTTCTGGCTGAAGCAAGTTACCTTCCTTGGACATGTGGTATCCAGGGGTGGTATTTCGGTGGATTCGAGCAAGATCGAGGCGGTACTAGACTTTGTGCGGCCTAAGAATTTGTAGGAAATCAGAAGTTTCCTAGGATTGACTGGGTACTACCACAGATTTATTCAAGGCTTTTCTAAATTATCGGGTCCTTTGACGAGATTGACCAGAAAAGGTGTGAAATTTGAGTGGACAAATGAATGTGAATGGAGCTTTCAGAAGTTAAAGCAGCGACTCATCATTGCACCGATGTTGACGATTCCTTTAGAAGAAGAGGTTTTCGTAATTTACAGTGATGCATTACATAAAGGGCTCATATGTGTTCTAATGCAGCAGGGGAGAGTTGTAACATATGTCTCTCAACAGTTGAAATAATATGAGAAGAATTACCCTACCCATGATTTGGAGTTAGCACTGGTGGTTTACGCGCTGAAAATTTGGAGACACTATCTATACGGGGGTAGGTGTGAGATTTTCACTGATCATAAGAGCCTAAAGTATTTCTTCACGTAGAAAGAATTAAACATGAGGCGGAGGAGATGACTAGAGCTGATAAAAGATTACGACTACACCATTAGTTACAACCATGGAAAGGCTAATGCGGTGGCTGATGTGTTGAGCCAAAAATCATTAGGTTCATCAGTATCTGCAGTGGTGATGCAGCATCTGATTCAGATAGATTTAGAAAGGCTCGGTGTGGAACTTGTAGAGGGAGATCATCGGGCATTTATTGCCAATATGGTATTATAGCTGACCTTACAGGAAAGAATTAAAGCGGCTCAGAGGAGTGATGCAGAGTTAGTAGAACTTATAGATCAAGTACCAAATGGTCAAGAGGTAGATTTCGGTATCTCAGATGATGGAGTCTTGACGTTCTGTACCAGGCTGTGTGTACCTGTCGACCCTGAGATTAAGAAAGTTATTTTGGAGGACGCACACTGATCCCTGTATACGGTACACCCTAGTAGCACTAAAATGTATAGGGATCGTTGAGAGTCTTTTTGATGGAGCAATATGAAAAGAGAGATCGCCAAGTTTGTAGAGCAGTGTTTGACATGCCAGTAGGTGAAAGCTAAGCATCAGAAACCGTGAGAACATTGCAGCCACTCCACATCCCTGAGTGGAAATGGGAACATATAGCGATGGATTTTGTCATAGGATTACCGCTGACACTATATGGACATGACGCCATTTGGGTAGTCATAAATCGACTTACGATAACTACCCATTTTCTACCTATCAGAATTAACTACTCCATGTGTAGACTAGTGGATTTGTATATTCAGAAGATAGTTAGACTGCATGGTGTACCAATGTCCATAGTATCGGACTGAGACCCACATTTTACATCTCAGTTTTAGAGGAGTTTGCAGAAGGCCATGGGTTCTCAGTTGATGTTCAGCACAATATTTCATCCTCAGACAGATGGCCAAACGGAGAGGATGATATAGATACTGGAGGATATGTTACGAGCTTGTGTGCTGGATTTCGGGGGCAATTAGATACAATTCATGCCATTGGTCGAATTTGTTTATAATAACAGCTACTAGGCCAGCATTGGGATGGCATCAAATGAGACGTTATATGGCAACAGGTGCCGATCCTCGTTGTACTGAGATGAAATTAGGGAAGGACAGATTTTGGGGCTAGAGCTGATACAACAAACTTAAGATATAGTCAGACTCATTAGAGACAGGATCAGAACGACACAGGGTCGACAGAAGAGTTATGTAGATACTCGCTGATGAGAGTTGAAGTTTGACGCAGGAGATCATGTATTTCGAAAAGTGGCACCAATGAAAGGAATTATGATATTTGGGATGAAGGGTAAACTGAGCTTTAGGTATATTGAACCATTCGAGATTCTTGAAAGAGTGAGTCCAATTGCCTACAGGTTAGCGTTACCACCGATTTTATTTAGAATCCATGATGTATTTCACGTTTCCATGTTAAGGAAATATGTCCCAGATCCCTCCCATGTGATCAGTTATGAGGCACTGGAGCTTGATAATGTCTTATCTTATGAAGAGATGCCAGTGTAGATTTTAGATTGGAAGGAACAAGAGTTGCGCACAAATAGGCCCTCTGTCATTTTCAGCATGATTTTGTCGACGAAGCCTAGGCTATAAATAGGCCCTCCGTCATTTTCAGCATGATTTCTCTCTCTCTCTCTCTCTACCCTATGGCCGTAACTCCCTCTCTCTTCGATTTTTGTTCCATTTAAACCCGTTTGATGATTAGAAGTTACCATGGGGTTTATGGGGAGATTCTTTACAACTTAACCGGAGCGGATTGTTGGTTTAGAGTTCTTGGGCACCACTCCAAAATCAAGGTAAGTAAGGTATTTTAGGATTTAAGTGTTTATTTGAAGTATATAGGGTCTAGGAAGTGTTAAATGAGAAATATTCTAGGAGATGAGTTGATTGATCTAGGAAAAATATGAATTTTAGGGTTTTGAGTTTCGGACGTCGCGGGCATAGGATTTTTTAATGGGCCTCTCAGTAAGTTAGGTAAGGGGAATAAATTATAACAGTTATTTTGAGAAATATAGGTTGAATTAATACGTGAAAATGAGAATATGACATTTGCTTGAAATTATTATGATACAAATATCATATGAAATTGTATGACATATGAGTTATACTGAATTGTGAAGTTTTGGTATTTGAAAGATATGAAATAATGAATTCTGTTTTATTAATAAATGTTGAAATATGCAAAATGATATATATACTATTATGAGAATGGAATGTGTATTGAAAATATGAGAAAGAAATAGAAAATGATGAGAATATTGAAATGTGATATATACCATTATAAGATGAGATGTGAATACTGAAATGTGAATATGAAAATGTAAATATTGCAATGTGAATACTGCAATTTGAATACTGAAATGTGAATATGAAAATGTGAATATTGTAATGTGAATATTGTAATGTGAATGTTGAAATGTGAATACTGTAATGTAAATACTAAAACGTGAATACAAAATGTGAATGATGAAATGTGGAAATAAGAACCCTGATGGAAGGTTGTTGATAAAGAGCACGGTACCATAGCTAACGAGGTGTTAGTGCAACCACACGATTTCATGGAGAGTATGGCGTGACATTCGATTGGACCTTTGGAGAGATGTTGACTACCCCTGGGTCTGGACGAGATAGCGGTGGGCCAATTGTACTACAAATAGACAAGTAAAGTTCTTATTTTGATCTAATCGGGTAGCCAACTGCGGTTTAGATCCATCCTTCAGGCCACACAACCTTGACCGTAAGGAGAAGCATGTCATGGAGAATATCCTCAGGGCAGCCATGAGTTATAGATGGCACATGGATTGGTTACCGAGGACACCCATGAGTTAGATGTGAAATGGAAATGAGAAATGAAAGACTGTGAGTTTAATAACATAACTAATTTGGGCGAAGTAAAACTCTCCGCTTGAGGGCTTACTTAGTAAGGTGAGTGCCCTGATAAGTATCAATTGTAGCCTCACCCGAGTTAATCGGGCAAGGTTACAAATGATATCAGAGCAGAGGGGAGTTGCATATATAGGCGTGTAATGTTCCCTATCATCGGGAACTTTCGCTAATAAATATGGGTTACATGTGAATGAGTTTGAAAAATAGAATTAAAGTTTATAAAAGCTTATGTTTTATATCTATATGGTTATGAATGTAATTGGTATATTTTTCCTCAAATGATATTATCACTGAAATGAGAATATTATGATATAATGAACTATTATTGCCACACACTGTAAATAATTTATTTCATCTTACTGAAATGTGTCTCACCCAAATATCTAAATATTTCAGGAAACCGAGATAGACCAAGAGATAGAGCTCCGAGATAGAGGGGAGCTAGTACCCTGATAGACATGGTGAGTGTTTAAGCTAGAGATGTATGTTTCCCCTAGAGTTTTTGGTTGATTTTTGGGGATGTGTTAGATATGTATATATATATATATATAGAACTCTGGTTATTTGTATTCTGAATGGTTTTATAAATATTGAATTTCGCTATTAGGGTTGTTTGTATGATTGTTTACCCGGTACCCACTTTGGGCCGGGTTATGTCTAAATGGTATTAGAATTTTTGACGTGACTGATGTTTGATTAATATTTATTATTTATTGGAGAAAAAATGGCATGAAAATTGGGGCGTCACATACTCCGCCTACCCTTGACCTACGTCGCGTGGTGGTGGAACTGTCGCAATCCATGGCCGCTGGCATGGCAGCCACCTCGTCTATCCCTGCCCTAGCATCAAGGGCACCACCTATAGCATCTGCTCCACCGCCTCCTGTTCTGATGCATGCACCCACTCCATTCTACATTGCTCCACCTACAGCTCCTACCTCGCGCGCACCACCTCCTACACCAATGCCGCCGCCACCGACTCTAGCTACTAGTGTGCCAACCCTCACCCCAGCTTCGCCCGAGTCACCGGCTGTGTCTAGCATTTTTTTCGATGATGATGCAACTTCTTCGACCCACCATCTTATGCGGCTCGCTGGTCTGATATAAGTACACCTTCCAATGAGTCCAACGATATGGGGTTAGTGACTTCGATTATGACATGAGTGGTTCTACTGAGGAGGAGTAGTGCTGGCTATATAGGATCTTTTCATTTGTGCTCGTCTTTGTACTTGTACTGTGCTCGTGCACACAATTGTTTACTTTCTTCTTTTGTTTGTATTTTCTATTTCTTTTGTATCATCATGACTTTTATTTGGCTGCACTATTGTTCATATTATATCCATCTTTAGTTGTATTGCTCGGGTGATTAATGAATATTTGGTGATTTGTTTCTGTCTGTTTTTTGTGCTTAGTGTACCACTGTTTTTCTCCATATATCTTGGTTTTATGTTGGATGCTTACTTGTGTAGGTACACTTGTTTACTCTATAATCCTCGTGCAGTGCTTCCTTCCCATGCTTCTAGGTGGTTTCTATCCATACTTCAATAAGGACACTGAAATTTTAGGTTGGGGGTAGTGGGGTTGGGAGAGCACTACACGACACATTTTGGGCACAGACATGACATGATTTTTTTAAAAAAAAAATTTTTAGTGAACATTGTATGTTGCATGCCGTGTTAATGCATTTGATGCCCTATACATACTTTTATATAACATTTATGTTACAACCTTAAGCTGTATCTTTTAGATGACTTTATTATACTCACTAATAATGAAATGAGTTGCTTGTGCATAGTTTCATGCGGTATAGTCAATTTACCTGTTTTTCCATTCGATAAGGGTTGACTAGGAGTTCATTCATTTTAATGTTGTTGTATAAGTTATGGTATTCACATGACATTTTACAAGGTTAGGACACACTTTCACATGATTTATCTCGCTTAGGGTTCCTTGTGCACACTGAGAGAACAACCGTGACGATTATGACACCTTCTGAGGTCTTGTTGAGTCTTTCATTTTTTTTTTCAGAGTCATTGACTTGAACTCTGAGTTCACGAAACTCAACTTTCCTTCTCTTTATATTCTTTGTATGCTAGTCTCTTTATTTGCATTTTCCAACCTAGAGGTGATGTCTAGTGGGGAGATATAAACCTAGGTCTTGTAGCTTATTCAAGATGTGAGTATTAAGCCAACCCTAGAGATGAAGATAATTCACGAATTCTCCTCTTGAGTATTAGTTCTCTATTGGTAGCACGAAGATGATTTGAAGTGTATTGGTTGTTCTTGCTCGCCATGAAAAAGAGAAAAATTCAAAGAAAATAAATGAATTGATGAGCAAAAAAGAGAATAAAAGGGAAAATGATGAAAAACATAGATGTCTGCTCCAAAAATAAAAACAAAGAATTAAAAGTAGAAAGACTAAGCTAGAAACACCACAGTCCTGCAAATATAAAGTGTCTCAGGTGCTCCGGTGCATATGGTGTATTCACGCATAGTTTGTGAATTATTGATCTAAGGTGGTCTTGGTAGGATGTGGCGAGTAGGTGAGAAGGCGCTAGGGTGAAGGACCCGACACCTCAATACTAGGCTGGATTCCATTCCTATAAGACTAGTTCACTCCATTTTCATTGTTAGTTCATCGAAGTATGTGAGATATTTGATCATGCATGTTTTCCCTCACATACAAGAGTGACCCCATCTTCTTAAGTGTTTTTGAGAGTATACTAGTGAGGCTGAGTCAAGATGACTATTCTATAGGTGTCTGAGGGTGACTCGAGTGCGATGAATCATTCACTTGACACATGCCTTGTGATTATGTTTTTTTATACTCGAATTTATATGATGATATTACCTCTGAATTGTAATTGCTCGTTGATTCTCTAAGGGTTATGACCTTATTGATGGTTATAAACTATTGAGACATGTATGAGTGATTTTCTTTGGAGTTGTCTTTATAATGAAGTTATTTATTGAGGAGTTTGATTGTATTGATGTTATATTCTTGTATGTGAAATGACATGATTGTGTTACTTGTTGATCCTACTTAATGTCCACTAAGATTGGTATTTGTGCATATCACCCTAGAAACCCTCACGAGACTATAACTCGTTCACTAGGGTCACCTAGGGGTTTAAAGTCTTGTTGCATATGGTAAAAGCAATCGTGTTTCCCACAAAATAGGAGGTAGAGATGAATTTGGTTATCTTTTATAGTTTTCTTAGTTTTTATTTGCTTGGGGACTAACAAAGTGTAAGTTGGGGTTGTGATGTGTTCCTAAAATGCACTATTTTAGGCCCTCATTTACCTTTGTTTTGTTCTTATTTTCCTTGTATTTATCCTTTCTTATCATAGTTTGGAGTTATGCATGGTGTGTTCATGTTTCAGGACAATGGAGTCAAAACCGAGGAGTTAAGCAATGCAAGAAGCCAAGTGAGCAATTGGAAAGCATAAGGCCCAACCAGGTGCTCAACCAAGTCTCCAAAGCCTTGGTTCATCAAAGCAAACAAGATCTTACTTGACCATGTGGTGTGACCAACAGTTATAAGGGGCAACCAGGTCACAAGATGAAGACTCCAAGGTGCTAACTGAAGCAAAGATATTGAGAGCTTTGACCATGGGTGTGACCAAGAGATCCTAAAGGTGCGACTAGGTCGAGGAACCCTGCACTTGAACCCTAGAATTTCCAGAGCTTCTCGACCAGGGCACAACCAGGGGAAGACTAGGGTGTGACCTGGTTGACTGCATTCGAATCTAGAACTTGCTTCATGAAATTTATGCTAAAGCTTTCGTGATTTGAATTCAAATGATTATAAACCCTTTTGGATATAAAATCAAACTTCAAATAGGTGATTAGGAATCCCCTTCAGCCCCTCTTTGGTTAGTGACAAACCTAGAGTGTCATTGGGTACCATTTAGATTAGGATTTACTGCTTTCTTTCAATTCCATGTCTAGTTTATATTCAGATTTTTCAAAAATCTATGACAACCTTCGAGTTCTGAGTGTTGTCGCATAGATTAGTTGGTTCTCAATTGTAATCCTGATTGCTAGTGACAGGTCTTCGAGCTTAAATTGATGTCGTTTCCAATACTTGTCTATTTGCTCTGCTTTGATTTCAATTCTACAATTTAAATTTCATGTCTTTACTTTCTTGCACATTTAATGCTCTTATTATGATGAAATCCTAGGGGATAAGATAACATAGCTAGGGATTCAGTCACTTATACGTAATATGTTACGGTTCCTATAGAGGGTTCCATGTTCATTAGATAGGGTATACCCTAGTTTCCAAACGTGCTCCGGATGATTAGTGTACCTTCGCTACCCTATGCCACTCAAGCGGTTCACTTGACCGTAGAACCTAGTATGGATAGCTGACCAGACATAGTTATCGCGAATAACAGCCTAAGTTGGATTCATAATTAGAGACTTGCTTTTTAGGATTAGTTTTAGTATAATTTACTTGCTTTTGTAGTTAATAGAATCACCATCAAACTCATCTTTCCATTCTTGATTCAGTGTGGTAAACTATATTAGAATTGGTGCACTGTTGCACTGAATCTTTGAAGTTCAACACCCGACTCACTCCTTGTTCTACTGAACTTAGGCTTAGTTAGGTTATAAATATTATCTTTAATAGTTAAGGACCCAAGTCTTGGTGAGCCTACCACCAAATATCATCATCTTGTGTATTTCATGGCTTTTCAATTTATATATGTTATTGTGCTTAATACTTTAATACTTGTGTACACAATTAGATGCTTTAGTTTGCCATTATCAAAACAGGATGAAACCTCAACAATCTCTCCTTTTTTGATGATGACGAACAAGGAACAAAATGAGGCAACCTTGACAAAGCTCTTTCTCACAATATGCATAAACATAAAGATGAGCAATATAAAGCATGTTAGGCATATGGAGATTAAGACTTAGAATTTTTCAAGTTATAGTTGTTCAAGCTCAAAATTTTAACCAGCTTTCAAAATGTATTTTGCTTATTAAGTCCCCCAAATTTAACCATCATAATATTTCCCCTTTTGACTTAGAATTTAAAAGTTTTTTGCTCATAGTTCTCCCAAATTTATTCATATAATAATTTTGCTCATAATTCTCCTTCTTTTGACATCAACAAAAGGCGTCATCTAAATATAATAATATCTTAAAAAATTATAGTATGACTTTAGAAGAATTTTCAACTATTTCTTGTAAATTTAGATTTTGATTTTCATGACATAAATTTATCTTTCATAATATTTCTAATACCACATGTCATGAATGCTTTTAATTTTCCATCTTGCGGCTAGAATTTTCCTTTTGATATAATCAACAGATAAGATTTCTATTTTTATTCTAAGTTCTTTTCTTGCCATAAAATTCCCATTTTGTTCTATGCTTATCTAACTTTTGATTTCAAAGCATAAGATTTTCAATTTTGCTTTTAAGATCTCCCCTTTTGATCTAAAGTCAACTATTTTGCATTTTACTCTACATTCTCTCCCTTTTTGATTTAAGATTATTTTTGTTTGAAAATTTTCCTTTTTGATCTATAAAAAAAAAGATTTAACATTTTAGTACATTATCTTCCAAAGATGATAATATTGTTCTAACATAATTTTAAATCATGCTTTGGAGTAATGAAGTCATTTTAGATGCATTTTCATTTAAGAAATTATTCTTAGCATTCATCAAGCCATAAGTATGATCTATCCAATATAACCATGGATATAGAATATAACACTTAATATCAAGTTATACATATAGCGTTCATAAATCTTTAATAACAAACCATATAAATCCATAAAAGTTCAAGTCATATATGATGTTTATAATTTCATAAGAAACCCAATACCAATATAAAACAAACCATATATGATGTTTATAAAAGAAAAATCTATAAGATATTCTATTAAATTTCTTTCCCCTAAGATTAAGTTCTCATTCTTTTTGCATTTTGCTTTACTTTCTCCCCCTTTTTGATCTAAGATCATTCATTCTGCATTTTTGTTCAAAATTCTCTCCTTTTGATCTAAAAAATAAGATCTCCATTTTTCCAAACTCCATTTAGCATAGCTCCATTTTGATTTTAATTCTCCCCCTTTTTATATCATTAAAAGGAGTGTAATTCTCTCAGCTCATTTGTTTTCTTTGCCTAGTTTCCTCAAATTGAGTGTTATTCTTTTAGAATTTGAGTGTTTGCGTGAGGAGAGTAATATTTATTTTTCAGCACGGAGGTTAGGATTTTAAAACCTAAATAGCATCAATTTGATAAGACTTGAAATCCTTCTAGAATGCAAAGGCAAGTACCATATGCAAATGGCTTTTCAATTTAACTACTAGTACGTAGGTTTCTTTGAAATTGATACCTTCTTCTTGGTTGAAACCTAGTGCAACCAACCTAACTTAGTTGTGGCCAACAATACAATTTTTATTATTATTATTTTTTGTTTCCATTTGGTTCCTATAATCATGTGATCAATAGGCCTAGGACCTAATGTCTCATTTCATCTTTAATTGCACTAAAAATATTGTTGGGTTCTATGGGTGAAGAACAATTATCTATGTAAAGATTTACCAAGTGTTTGATAAAGGTTTGAGAGATGATTAGGGAGTATGGACTTTTTTAAAAATAAGCATAATATTTTCTGGCTTGTGGATTAAGCATGATGAGTATGTCCTAACTATTTTGAGCATTTAAGAGTATATGAATTTTTTTTTTATTTTTTATGATCAATGCTCTTGTATTAACAATGACTAAGGTATTTTTTTCACATATTAAGCATATAGGGAATATTTAATTTATTACAACTTGAATTCGTAAGAAGATGCCTCTAATTTGATCATGGTGGGATGTTTTTTAGGAAACACTAGCAAATTTCTGCTTAAGAATCGATCATGATAATCAGTGTTTATAATCAGGTTTGGGAAGGTTTTACTAGTAGAGTTTGACATGCTAAATTATAAGTGATGACTGAATTTTCTTTTTTGGATTTTGATCTATCATTAATGTTTCAAAATAAGTTTAAGGTTGGATGGTACATAGTACTTACGTTGTTATGATTATTTCCCTAAAACTCAAATTTGTATAATGGACAATATATGTTATACTTTAGATATTCATATTTAAGCATAAAGCATTAAGAATTATATTAACTAAGGAAGACACCTTTGTCCATCGGAAGTGGATTTACTAGAGCATGCTTTTGAGATTTTATTTAAGAGTGGATGATCTATGTTATTCATCTAAAAATACAAGATTCTAAAAAAATATATATTTCTATTGTAACCCTCAAATAAGCTAGTTAAACCCTTAACCTTTACTTTGGAAATTTTGGAAGAATGATATAGATTTATATGGAGACAAATGTCCCATTAAAGCAGATGATTTTTCATTCCTTTTTAGTCCTAAGCTAACATGCTATTTATCCCTTGAGCTATAGCCAATACTTTCATATATTGATTAATCAACAATGATATGTACAGTTAAAAGATCAAATTGGATTTATCATTTGAATTTTTCATATTTAATTCTCTAAAGTCCTCAGTATAGTAAATGTGTATACCGGGGTTGACATTTTGAGCACTGTCCACTATCCAAGTTCTTAGTCATCACTATCCCCATTTCATTTAGGTATGGTTAAATCTACTTAATTCTTAATAACTAATCCTAAGATCTGAGGAAGAGCTATTCTAAGAATTATGTAATTTTTTTTGGCGCCCATTCTTCCTTGGGTCCTAAGGGGTTTATTTTCTTGACAACCTATACCATCTTCCTTTCTTTGCCTCTAGCACCTCTGAAGGGGTATGTGTACCAAATGTGGCCTTTCCTTTCACAATATGAGCGAGTTTTGAATGTGTGTGATAGATTTGGCTTATTAACCCTATTTTTACTTGATGAGGCACAGAAATTCCTTTTTGAAAAAGTTGTTTCTTTTGACTCCTAAGGATTTATTGGAGTTATCTTTTTTATTTGTAACTTTGCAAATTATTTTAGAATACACTTCCACCTTTCTCTCTAAGCTAGTGATTTTAAAATTATCTTCCTTTTTAAGAGTGGTTCTTTTAGATCTGCTAATTCTTTTTCCAAGCTTTCATTTTGATTTTTCAAAATTATGTTATTTTTGTACATCTTTACTTGAATCTTGTGAACCTTAAATAATTCTTTTTGTAGTTGTTCATAAAATGACATGCTTTCATTACAAGAATCATCATATGATTCATCACGGGATTCATTACAATAATTAAATGAGATTGAGGGAGAGACGTGTACCTCTTCATTGTTTAATGCCATAAAACAAAAGTTTGATATTTCTTCATTGCTTGAATTTGAGTCATCCCAGGTGGTAGCTTTCATTGCCTTCTTCTTTTTATTCTTGGAATTCTTTTTTAGGAACTTTCCAAGCTTCTTAGTGATGCAAGCTATATCTTTTTCATCCATGTCTTCTTCATCATCATTAGTGACAAGAATGGTGTAATCCCAAAAGGGCGGTGAATTGGGTATTTAAAAATTCTTCCTAGGTTAAGTGTGTTCAATTTTAAGTTGCGGCCAATATTACACAACCTAGGGTTTTTCCAAAAAAATCTCAAATTCCCCAATAATCAAGTATGAGAATATTTAAAATAGATATAGCATTCACAACAAGTCAAATATTAGCATACAAGTGCAGAAAATAAATAGGGTAGGGAAAAAGAAAACGACACAATATTTTTATCGAGGTTCGGCCAATCCTGCCTACGTTGTTGCCTTGGGCCAACCATCCAAGGATTCCACTACTTTGCTCACTTAAATGGGTGGAGTGATGCCGTTTACAATATCTCGTTACAGGGTAGAGTCTCCCTCGCTCACTTGCCATGTGAAGTCAAACTTTTACACCTTACATGATGGTGCCTTCCTAGCTCACTTAACCGGGTGAAGCCAAACCGGTTCTCCTTATAGGGCAGAGTCTCCCTAGCTCACTTAATCGAGCAAAGACAAACCGGTTCTCCTTACAGGGCGGAGCCTCCCTCTTCAAGCCACACCTGGAATACAAAGATATGAAATATATTTTCATACAAATATGAATGCTTCTCAAATAAGCAAAGATGTACAAATTAAAGCACTATATGCACTCTTTAATGATATGAAATTAGAAGCTCAATAGAGTATGGTAATTTTCTCAGTATAACTTTTTGAATCTTTGAATAAAATGTATATGATGAATATCTTAAAGATTCAACCCCAAATGATTTCTTTCAAAAAGATATTCAAAAATTTGTTTAAAGGAAGCTAGGGTTTTTGCTCAAAATGATTTTTGCAAATAAACACAAGTGAGCTTTTGAATCTTGCAATAGGTATGCACAAAGATTCACAAGCTAAAATAAGTTTCCCCAAAAATATTTGCCAAGAAAAATATGTGGGTGAAACTTTAAACTTACTCTCAAAAATGATTTTCAAAATAAGAAGATGAGTGAGAGTAAATGCTTTAAAATGAAAGAGTGAATGCCCAAATAAATGCTTCTTTCAACAATCCTCAAATGCAATCAATTTGCAAATGAAAGAAGTGAATGAAAAACAATGCTCTCTTAAAAATATTTTCAAAATAATAAGAGTAAGAAAGTATAAATGAATAAAGCACAAAAATATTTTTGAGTGAATTTTCAATATAAGCATTTATTAATAAAAGAGTTATGAGGGGCTATTTATAAAGTTTTCCCAAAATATGTCCGTTAAGGATATGGTGGGTATTTTTAAAAATATTTAATTAAAAATTAACCACGTTTAGTGCTGGAAAAATTAGGCAACCCAAGAGATCCGGTCGACTGGCCAAGACGCCGATCGGCTGGCCTTAGTTCATTTTTCAAATTTCTGACAAGTCTAGTCGACTAGGCAAGATGCCGTTCGACTAGCCCTTGGAGATTTCCAAACCTTTGATAGTTCAGTCAGCTAGGCTTAAGAATCGGTCTGCCGGTTCATTAGGCCGATCAAATAGGGCATTTTTAAAACTAAAAGCTTGGTCGACTGGGCTTTAGGTTTCAGGCCAAAAGTGGTTCGGTCGGTTGGTGTTTTTCAAGTTTAATATGGACTGGTCGACTGGGCTTAGAACACTGGCTAGAATACTAAGGCTGGTCAACTAGGCTTCTCAAGCTTTAAAATGACTGGTCGGCCGAGGCTATATAAAATTGCCCAAATGTAAAGGTCGGTCGACTGGGGCTTGTCAAGCATGCAGGGTCCGATCAGCTAGGCTCTTTGTAAAAGTCAATTTTAGCCCTAATTTTACCTCAAAATCATTTCAAAAACCTTTGTGTGAGTTTAGCTTTTATGAAAAGGTTTTCCATGAAAATTTTGTTCCCTTAAGGTCAGTTTATGGTCATTTGACCTTCTCACACCATACAAGACATGCATTATTACAGACAAATCTAAATGCATTACAAATTAAATAAATTATGTCTTCATTCCTTTACTCTTCCATCTTCATGGAATACACCAAGTTGAAATGGTCTTTAAGTCCCTTAAGACTTCCATTCCCCTTTTCCTTATGTGTGAGCTGAAATATGAACCTGTTCAAGTATTAGCCACACACATGAGAAACTTGTGCTTTGTCATTATCAAAATAGGGATCAAACTCAAAAAGTCAACAATTAGAGCTTTCTTTGGAAGTTTTGAAAGCCATAGATCTTTCTACTTTGTTAAGCTTATCTTCTCATTCCTTGATTGACATTTTGTATGTGAGAAGTGACCCGATGAGCTCATTTAAGGTCATCACCTTCAAGTTCGTTCCTTTTGTGATGGAAGTCACCTTGGGCTCCCAGATGGGCGAAGTCCTCTGAGCACTTTCCCGATCATCTCATAAGTAGTATAAGTTTTTCCAAGTGCATTTAGAGAGTTAATGATATACTTAAATCTAGTGTACATAGTAGAAATAGATTCTTTAGGAATCACCTTAAAAACTTCATACTCACTAGAAAGCATAACAATTCGAGTATCCTTCATATCTTTAGTTCCCTCATATGTGATTTCCAATTTTTTCCAAATTTCTTTAGCACTATTGCATGCCATGATTCTATTAAACTCATTTACATCTAAGGCACAATAGAAAGCATTTATAGCACTAGAGTTTATTTGCATTAATCTTAGATCATTATCATTCATTTCTTCTTCTAGTTTAAGAATTTCTTTATTATCAACAATTTTAGTAGGCACGTAGTTGCCTTCAACAATCACTCTCCAAGCCCTCCAATCCATTGCTTGAATAAAAATTTTCATTCTTTGTTTCCAGAAGGTGTAATTTACATCATAAAACATTGGAGGCCTTGAAGAAGATTGACCCTCATTGAATGGGGATACACCAATGTGTACAATGTGATCTTTATACAAAAATGGTTAAGCTTATTGTAACCGAGCTCTAATACCAATTGTTAGAAATGATGTAGTCTCAAGAGGAGGGGTGAATTGGGTGTTTACAAATTTAATCTAATGTTTTAACAATTTTAATCACAATTTAAGCACGTGATCAACTACGCAAACACAATCAATATTCACAATAACTATCAATAAATATAAATGTGCTTAATTTAAAGAGATTAGGGAAGTGAGAATAAAAACTCGTATTTTTACAAGGTTTGGAAATCCTTGCCTATGTCCTTGTCTCACGTAATCCACTTGAGGATTCCATTATGCATTTCTTCAATAGGCGGAGAAACCTCTCTCTTTAAGTAGGCAGAGAAGCCTTTACAATCCCTTCTTCAATAGGTGGAGTTACCTCTCTCATTCACTAGGCGGAGACACCTCTCTCCTTACTTAGGTGGAGTTTCCTCTCTCCTTCAATAGGTGGAGTCGCCACTCTCCTTTATTAGGCAGAGTCGTCTCTCTCCTTCAATAGGCGGAATCACCTTTAGAGAGTGGAATCAACAAAAATAGATGTGCAAAGAATGCTCGCCAAATGAGCGAATAAGTACAATGAAAATAGCAAAATACATGAAATAAATTATTTTCATTCTTCAAGCTTGAACTTCATGAGCTCCATAAACATAGTCATAGCCTTCAAACTTGGTCTTTATAAGCTCCATGTTCATAGCCACATATCATCGTCTTGTATTCTTCGTGGCTTTCCATTTTGCATCTGTTATTGTGCTTCATACTTTAATACATGTGTACACAATTAGTAGCACAATTAGATGCCTTGGTTTGTCATTATCAAAACGGGATGAAACCTAAAAAAGCCAACACTTGGCATCTTTAATAGCTGAATTAATATGGCTTCAAACTCTTCTCAACGAAGTTGGTCTGTTTTTACCTCAAGCACCAACACTTTGGTGTGACAACCTTGGTGCAACATACCTTTGTGCTAATCCTGTTTTTCATTCAAAAATCAAGCACATGGATATAGATTATCATTTTGTTTGTGATCGTGTCGCTACCAACACACTCAGGATTTTCCTTTTGTAGCTGCAAAGATCAACTTGAGAATGTTCTTACCAAATCGTTAGTTGCATAAAAATTTAATCATTTTAAAGCAAGTCTCAAAGTGGTTGACACCCCCTTGGACTCAAGGGGGCGTATTAGACTATGTGTTCCTTGTGATAAATCAGTTACCAACAGCACAACACAACATACCATCAGATAAAGCATTGTAGAGGCTACAATTTTTTATTCTCTACTGTTATTTGTAACCATAAAATATTCTTTGATTCCTCATGTAAAGTCTATATATAGACACAATATTCATAAATAAAATACACTAAGAATATTGCAAGAATTCCATTTTGTTAACAAAACAAATTTAGTTCTTTTTTTCTTTTTTGGCTATTTAAATTGGCTGGCCAAACCATTTTCTTGAAATCACCTTCTTTTCTTTTTCTTCCTCAAGGAAAAATATCAAAGAGAGATGCCTATTATATTCTAGGGTTTACTGGAATGATTTTTTAAAATAAAATAATAGCTCAAAAACTTTAAGGGTTGTAACCTTTGATTGGCCATTGGATTCCTTTTTTTTTTAAAGGATGTTGAGTTTGTCAAAAGGTGGTGGACAATACTTGTTTTTGTAATTATGGTAGTCCTTTCAAAACCTTCTTTTATAGTAAAAGAAGAGAGTCAATAAGAGAAGAACTTGAGAGATCTCCTATCCAAATTCTAGAATACACTAGAAGAAAGAAACTACAAAAATAAATAAAGACTAGGAAAAATCAAAGCAAAAGATCCCTCCACTTTCGCTAGACTTTTGCAAAGCTAACTCCCTTAGAGTATCCACAGCCAACAAACTATATAAAGAGCCCAAGTATTCAATCTTCTTCAAAACCACCTATTAATTCAATTTTTCCCTAAAAAAATCCATGCATTAAGCTCCAACATAATCCCCAAAACATTGCAAGTTATTGTAAAGTTACTAAGGAAGTCATTGAAGTCAATTTATTCAAAAGGGAGTTAAGCTAAGGCATAGGTGAAAAGGGGAGAAAGAGATGCATGATTTGGGATGTGGCTTCCATCTTGTTTGATTTTCTTTCAATATCACTTCAATTTGGTCTTATCGGAAAATTTATAATCATTTTCTAATAGTGAGACATTGGACTCCTCATTTCATATCCTCAAAGGATACCATTAATCATTAAGTCGTTAATAGTATGGATAACATTCTCTAAAGTTACTATAATAAGGATATGACATATCGCATTGCCTTTTTGGCAAGTTAGTCTTTCAATATCACTTCAATTTGGTCTTATCAGAACATTTATAATCATTATCTAATAGTGAGATATTGGACTCCTCATTTCATATCCTCAAAGGATATCATTAATCATTAAGTAATTTAGTATGAATAAGATTCTCTAAAGTTATTATAGCAATGACATGACATATCCCATTACCTTTTTTGCAAATTAGTCTTTCAATATCACTTCAATTTGGTCTTATCTGAACATTTATAAACATTATCTAATGGTGAGACATTGGAATCCTCATTTCATATCCTCAAAAGATACCATTAATCATTAAGTCATTAATCGTATGGATAAGATTCTCTAAAGTTACTATAGCAAGGATATGACATATCCCATTATCTTTTTGGCTAACTAGTGAAGGTTAATAATCCTTTGTCAAAGACTTCTAAGGAATTTTATACTCTCTCTCTCTCTCTCTCTCTCTCTCTCTCTCTCTCTCTCTCTCTCTCTCTCTCTCTCTCTCTCTCTGCGCGTGCCTGTGTGTAGAAGTTTGTAGGAAAGTTTTGCTTTGACCATCATTGGCATAGAGCAAAAATATAAATGTCTTTAAATATGTTATGCTATTAATGTGAGAATTATTATTAGAAGGAGAATGTTTGAAGAAGACCCCTTAAATGCAAATAACGGTGGAGCTAAATAAACATAGATCATAAAGGGTACAGAGGTAACTATCTTCGAGGAAGAGGCAAGAATTTATAAATAAAATATATATTTTAAAATTTAGATGATTGTGGTGTGTAGTAATCTTCAAAGGATTCAAAGAGTATTCCATCAACATAAGGAGAAACTAATGATGATAAATAAGAAAATTCAAAGAAAGATAAGTAGAATACTAAGGATTGTGTGGTATTACCATCATTAAACTGCAAAGTACAACCTTGAAAACAACTACATAAGAAGTTTGAATACATTAGTTATAAGGAATTTTAAGTTACATGCATTTTATTTTTTTATAAAAAAGTTGCACATGTAATTGAGTTTCCCACTCTTACTAGTTTATACTTCAAATCACGTCTTTAAAAATGCAATCTCTCTCTCTCTCTCTCTCTCTCTCTTGAATTTTAAGTTACATGTATTTTTTTATAGAAAAAAAAAATTGCACATGTAATTGAGTTTCCCACTTTTACTAGTTTATTCTACAAATCACGTTTCACAAATGCACTCTCTCTCTCTCTCTCTCTCTCTCTCTCTCTCTCTCTCTCTCTCTCTCTCTCTCACACACACACACACACACACACACACACACACACACATCTAGTGTCTTGATTCTTATTATAGGCATGGACTTACTAAACACTACTTATCATTTGAGGTATCTTTCCATGATGTTAAATTCAACTATAGTGGAGGTTTTTTAAGCAATCAAATTATGCATTTTTAAATACAATATCCATGAGATACACATGTTTCATGTATAATGTACTTTATTTATTTTTAACATTTACTGTTTCAAGTCTCACACAAAAAAAAAAAATGTTATAGATCACTCAAATAATATGATTGTTCAATTGAAATTTATAGTCTATATAGCAATACTTTAGTACGGTAAAGAGTAGATGTTAAGAAAGAGTTGCAATTATGAGTTAGTTATAAGGTAGTCATGGATCATTTATATTTTATTATAAGTAGTTGTTAGCTTTGGTGTATTACCAAGAGGGGAGTGAATTGGGTATATAAAAATTAATCTCCTAGGTTCAACTAATCTAGCAAACAGTATTTCACAAACCTAAGGTCTTTCTATGTATTTGTTGTGCTGGGCACCCCATTTGTGCCAAACACCAATACTATAACTATTCCTATTAAATATATAAGAAACTAAAGTAATGTAGAAACTAATAATAAAATAGTAAAAAGAACAAGACAAGAAATTAATGCGGTTTGGTATAGAATTACCTACGTCCTCGGGCACGGATGATTAATCCACTACTTCTTGATAAAGTACAAATTTGAGGTGTGTTTTACAAATGAAGAGTCGAGCTCTTTATATAGCTTCAACCTCAAGTCCAAAAAACACTTCTTTCCGATGTGGGACAAATAATACAAAAAATTCGAAGCAACTTTTTATACTAATGTGGAACTATTCTACCATTGTGGGACAAAATAAAACAAATCTTCACCTTGACGATAAATTCAACAAATTTTTCAGTCACCAACATTTTCTGGAGTTCCACATTATTAGCGCCTTCAAAAATATTCAGACTTGCAGGATATTGATCAAGTCCAAATAATATTTGAACTTAATTGTTGTCACAATCTTGGTCAACATATCTGCGGGATTTTCAGTTTAGCAATCTTCTGAAGAAGTATCTTGCCTCCATCAATAATATCCCACATAAAATGAAACCGAACGTTGATGTTCTTTGTTCGTGCATGATAGACTTGGTTCTTTGCCAAATGAATAGCACTCTGACTATCACAAAACATAACAATGTGCTTCTGAACAACTCCCAAATTTTCATGTAAACCGTACAACCAAATAGCTTCCTTAACAGCCTCTGAAGCTGCCATGTACTCTGCTTTTGTTGTCGACAAAGCAATGGTAGACTGTAAGGTAGACTTCCAACTTACTGGACCATTAGAAAATGTAAAAACATATCCAGTAGTTGATCGATGTTTATCCAAATCACCTGTAGAATCAAATCCACATATCCAACAACACGTTGATCAATAGTATTATTTTTCTCAAATACTATACCAACATTAATCATATTCATAATATATCTCAAAATCCATTTCACAGCTTGCCAATGTCCTTTACCTGGATCATGCATATACCTGCTTACCATACTAACAGCTTGTGAAATATCAGGTCTAGTACAAACCATTGCATACATCAGACTACTAACAACATTTGCATAAGGAACCTATGAAAT
This sequence comes from Malania oleifera, assembly GCF_029873635.1. Lineage (NCBI taxonomy): Eukaryota > Viridiplantae > Streptophyta > Magnoliopsida > Santalales > Ximeniaceae > Malania > Malania oleifera. Next base: position 30,182,554 of record NC_080427.1, on the reverse strand, counting down.
ATACTTACGTTCCTCATCTGATTTAGGAGATAAAGCCGCACTAAGTTTGAAATGAGGAGCAAAATGACTGCTTACTGGTTTTGACTGCTCAGACATGCCAAAACTCTGTACTACTTTCTTCAAATACTATTTCTGAGACAAACTAACTCTTCCTCTCATTCCGTCTCTGCGAATATCTATGCCAAGTATCTTCTTTGCTTCACCAAGATCTTTCATCTCAAACTCTTAATTTAACTGACTTTTCAACTTGTTGATTTCTTCCCTATTCTTTGAAGCTATCAACATATCATCAACATACAAAAGTAAATATATAAAAGATCCATTTTGTATTCTGCAAAAATAAACACAATGATCATGTTTATTTCTGATGTACTTTTGAGCCATCATAAATTGATGAAATCGTTTGTACCACTGTCTTGGAGACTATTTTAAACTATAAAACGATTTACCTAGTTTACATACCCAATTTTCTTTTCCAACAACCTGAAATCCATCTGGCTAAGTCATATAGATTTTCTCTTCCAAATCACCACGTAAAAATGCAGTTTTTACATTGAGCTGAACTAGTTCAAGATCAAATTGTGCTACCAAAGCCAACAAAATTCGAATGGAAGAATGTTTAACAATTGGAGAAAATACCTCATTATAATCAATGCCTTCCTTTTGTGCGTAGCCCTTAGCTACCAATCTAACTTTGAAGTGAACATTATTTGCATCTGGAAATCCTTCTTTTTTTTTGCATAACCCAATTTGCAACCAATTTCTTTTTGACCCTTGGACAGCTGGGCTAGCTTCCAAGTCTGATTTGATGAAGAGACTGCATTTCTTCATCCATCACTCTTTCCCACTTGTCTGATTTAGAGTTCCTCATTACTTCTTTGAAAGTGTAAGGAACATTATCATCCACAATTGGAAGTGCATAGGCCACCATATCAGCATACCGAGTAGGTTTTCGAATTTCTCATCTTGACCTCTAAGAAACAATTGATTCTTGTTGCTGTGAAGATTCTCGAATTGAAATCTCATCTTTTTGTAAACTATTCTCCACCGTAACTGGAGAGTTACCTTGTGTAGTCTCATTTCTCACTAGGTTTCCCAAAATTGTCTCAACCTCCACCTGTTGTTAAGTACCACTGGTTTTCTCTTCAACTCATGACTCCTTGCGTATTGTTTTCTTTATCATCGCAAGTTCATCAAAAGTCATATTCCTACTTAAAATCATTTTTTTTCATCTCTAGACACCAAAGACGGTATCCTTTGAATCTTGCACTTATCCCCAAGAATATTGCTATCTTGGCTCTTGAATCCAACTTAGATTCTTTAACATGATAATAAGTCATAGTACCAAATACATGTAAAGAATCATAATCACTAGTAGACTTTCCAGACCATACCTCATAGGGTCTTTTTCCCCCTATTGCAGATGATGGTAGACGATTGATGAGATAATACGCATATCTAACAGTCTCAACCCAAAACCTTTTGTCTAACCCAACATTAGACAACATACATTGAACTTTCTCCAATAAAGTTTGATTCATACACTCTGCCACCCCATTCTACTGTGGTGTATCTCGAACTGTGAAGTGTCAAGCAATACTTTCATCCTGACATACCTTCATAAACGGGTCACTCGTGTATTCACCACCATTATCTGATATAAGTCGTTTAATCTTTTTGCCAGTTTGAGTGTCAACTAATTTTTTCCACTTAAGGAAAATACCACACACTTTATTTTTATGCTTCATATAATACACCCAAACTCTTCTAGAAAAATCATCAACAAAAGTGACAAAATTATGCATACCATCCAACGAAGCTGTTTTTGTGGGCCCTTATACATCTGTATGGATGTAGTCTAAAATACCTTCAGTATAGTGGGTTGCAGTGCCAAATCTCACTCTAGTCTGTTTTCCTAGAATGCAATGCTCACAAAACTCAAGTTTGCACACCTTTGCACCCTTTAAAAAACCTCGCTTAGCTAATTGTTGTAAAGATTTTTCTCCTGCATGTGCTAATTGCATATGCCAAAACTTGGTTGTATCTGAACCTGCATCTTTCTAAGAAACAACAGCTGCTGAGCCAATAACTGTACTACCTTGTAAATAATACAAGTTATTTTTCCTTATTCCTTTCATTACCACCAGCATACCAGATTTAATCTTTAAGGTTCCATCTTTCAAAGTGATAGTGAACCCTTTAGATTCTAAGGCACCCAATGAAATCAGATTCTTCTTTAGTGTTGACCTTATAGGTCATGCCCGGTTTTAATTATGACAAATACTCATTGTATCTAATGAGTGTTTGAGACTTTGTGCAGAAACCTAAAATTGTCAAGATCAAGATGCATGTAAAGCAAATGAAACTTGAAGACCAATTCATGCTTATAATTGTAAACATATTCAATTGTGTAATTGGTTTGTAATAGTAAATAGGACTTTACCTGTAATAATCATCACACACATCACATGCATGATCTAATAGGTAAGCTTAGGCCAAAAATGAATCATAACTAAAACTGGACGTAGAAAAGACCTAAGACACTCACCCTTGTAGTCACATATGTTAGACACATTGAATAGGGTGCTTGTGAATCAAAACATGATCGAAATGCACACTTTGTGCACTTTCTGTCGACCGGCCCATGCAATTCATTCTGCCCCAGTCGACCGAATCTGGTTTGGGTCAACAAATTGACACGATGACCTCGTGTCGGTCGACTGAACTATATAGTTCAATTGGCCCCCGGTTGATGGACTGAAGCATAATCTACTTAGCATAAGTCAGTTGTATAACATATGATATAAAGTATCTTTTGAAAATGACAAATGCATAGTAGAGAATAAAACAAATCACAAAGTGCTCTTTACTACTGATAAACATGAAATTGTTTATACTACCTCTTTTGATAATTTAGTTTCACAACAAGTAACATGTTTTTCTTCTATAAATGAAGCTAGTTGGTTATGGCATAGGCTTCTAGGACATGCTAGCATGGATTTATTGTCTAAACTTGTTAGAAAAGAATTAGTTAAAGGCTTGCCTTAGATGTCTTTTGTAAAGGATAAAATCTGTGATGCATGTCAAATGGGTAAGCAAACAAAATCTAGTTTTAAGAAAAAGAAATTTATATCTACTACTAGACCTTTAGAGATGCTTCATCTAGATTTGTTTGGACCTAATTCTGTGCAAAGTCTTGGTGGTAAATCTTATGCCTTTGTAATTGTGGATGACTTTTCTAGATTCACATGGGTGTTGTTTCTTGCACATAAAAATGAATCATGTGAACAGTTCACGAAAATTTGTAGGAGAATGTAGAATGAAAAAGGATATAAAATAACTCACATAATAAGTGATAGAGGCACGAAATTCAAAAATGAAAGTACAGAAAAATATTGTGACTTAAAGGGCATATCACATAACTTCTCTGCACCTAGGACACCTCAACAAAATGGTGTAATAGAAAGAAAGAATAAGTCACTGCAAGAAATGGGTAAAACTATGTTGAATGAGTATAACTTACCTAAATATTTTTGGGCCGAGGCCATCAATACCGCATGCTATGTTATGAATAGGGTGTTAATTAGACCTTCAATTAATAAAACTCCTTACGAATTGTGGAACAACCATAAGCCTAATATTTCCTACTTTCATGTGTTTGGTTGTAAATGTTTTGTGCTTAGAGATAATGAGCATCTAGGAAAATTTGACTCTAAATCTGATGAAGGTATTTTCCTAGGATATGCATTAAATAGCAAAGCATATAGGGTGTTCAACAAAAGAACATTGATTGTGATTGAATCTATTAATGTTGTATTTGATGAAGCTAATCCATTTTCTAAGAAAGATGATGAAGACGATATTGATATTAGAAAATTCTTAGACAAACTATCTTTTGAAAAAAATGCAAGTGAAAGCCTAGAAGAAAATGAAAAATCATCGTAAGATAATGAACATCCGGAGTTGCCTAGAGATTGGAAATTCATTAGAAGTCATCTTATAGATCAAATCATAGGTGAACCATCCCGTGGAGTAGCCACAAGATCCTCCTTGAGAAATATAGTGAATCACTCCGCTTTATTATCCCAAGAAGAACCTAAAAATATCAAAGAAGCCATAGAGGACGAGTCTTAGGTGATGTCCATGCAAGAAGAACATAACCAATTTGAAAGAAGCAAAGTGTGGAACTTAGTTCCTAGGCCTAATGAGCACACCATCATTGGAACTAAATGGGTATATAGAAATAAAAAAGATGAGAATGAGATAGTAACTAGGAATAAAGCTAGACTAGCTGCCCAAGGGTATAACCAATAGGAAGGGATTGACTTTGATGAAACATATGCTCATGTTGCTAGGTTAGAAGTCATTCGTATGCTACTTGCCTTTGTTGCCTTTAAAAATTTTAAATTGTTTCAAATGGATGTTAAAAGCGCTTTTCTAAATGATTTCATTAATGAAGAGGTATACATAGAACAACCACCAGGTTTTGAAAATCATAAATATCCCGATCATGTTTACCAATTGTCTAAAGCTTTATATGGATTGAAACAAGCTCCTAGAGCTTGGTATGAGAGACTTAGTGGTTTTCTACTAGAAAATGGGTTTACCCGTGGCAAGATTGACACTATACTCTTCATCAAATCCAAAAATGATAATATGCTCCTTATTCAAATTTATGTGGACGATATCATTTTTGGAGCAACTAATGATGAGTTGTGTAATGAATTTGCCAAATGTATGCAAAGTGAATTTGAAATGAGCATGATGGGTGAACTTAGTTTCTTCTTAGGACTACAAATTAAACAAGCTAATCATGAAACTTTCATATGCCAATCTAAATATATCAGGGACTTACTAAAGAAATTTAATATGGAAGATTGCAAAATTGTTGGTACACCTATGAACTCTTCCATTAAGCTTGATAAAGATGAGCAAGAAATCCCTGTTGACGTAAAATTGTATCGTGGCATGATTGGGAGTCTCCTATATCTCAATGCTAGTAGGCCTGATATTATGTTTAGTGTGTGTATGTGTGCCAGGTTTTAGGCTGTCCCTAAGGAATCTCACTGAAAAGCTATCAAACAAATCCTTAGGTATCTAGTTGGGACTATAGAGTTAGGCTTGTGGTACCCTAAGTATACTTCCTTTGAGATTGTTAGTTATACCGATGCTGACTTTGACGGTAGTAAGGTTAATAGAAAAAGCACTAGCGACATTTGTCATTACTTAGGACAATCTCTTATTTCTTGGTTCTCCAAGAAACAAAACTCAGTTGCCTTATCCATTGCCGAAGCTGAATATATTGTAGCTGGAAGTTGTTGTGCCCAAAATCTTTATATGAAACAACAAATCATGGATTATGGATTGCACTATGATACGATACCGATTAAATGTGATAATACTAGTGCAATCAACATCTCTAAAAATCTTATCTCACATTCACGAACTAAACACATTGAGATTAGACATCATTTTCTTCGTGATCATGTGCAGAAAGGAGATGTTGCACTTGAGTTTGTATGCACCAATGAACAATGGGCGGATATTTTGACTAAACCACTTCCCGAGCATAGGTTCATACAAATTAGACATGAGTTAGGCTTAATGCACAGTATGAAAGCTTCTTAGATGCTTCATAAATTGCATAAATTTAGGGGAAGTACTCAATGAGAACTTTCTAAACCTTAGCAACTATTTTTATTGGTGACTTGTCCTCTTGCTTTAGACTTTGTGAAAGTTGATCATTGATAGTGTGCACATGCATTGTATCTATAGCATGATAATATTGAATGTTATGAATATTGATTATTACTTGTAATGCACAACTTTTTTGTCCACTTCTTTTATTTACTTGTTGGACCATACTAAACTATTTGAGTAGTTGTGGATAAATTGTTAGGATACATAAACTCAAACATGTTACACTTATACAAGATTTATTTTGGAAAGTCCGATTTACAACGGCACTCAGCCGAAACTTTTTAAAATCTTTCCAAAATTCATTATGTATAAATGTAGTTCTTACTCATTGCCTAGAGTCTTAACTCAAATGACCCTTTTTGCTGTTGCCAAAAGGGGGGGATGAAAAGGGGCAAAAATAATGGGGGTAAAACACTTGGTTAAAAATAAGGTAGATGCATATTGATAAAGGGAGCCCTTTTAGGCTTAAACCTATATTTTTGTTGATCGTATTTGTCATCATCAAAAAGGGGGAGAATGTTGACCTTATAGGTCACACCCGATTTTAATTATGACAAATACTTATTGTATCTAATGAGTGTTTGAGACTTTGTGCAGGAACCTAAAATTGTCAAGATCAAGATGCACGTAAAGCAAATGAAACTTGAAGACCAATTCATGTTTATAATTGAAATACATATTCAATTGTGTAATTGGTTTGTAATAGTAATTAGGACTTTACCTGTAATAATCATCACACACATCACATACATGGTCTAATAGGTAAGCTCAGGCCAAAAATAAATCATAACTAAAACTGGACCTAGAAAAGACCTAAGACACTCACCCTTGCAGTCACATATGTTAGGCACATTAAATAGGGTGCTTATGAATCAAAACAGGACCAAAATGCATACTTTGTGCACTTTCGGTCGACCGGCCCATGCAGTTCATTTTGCCTCGGTTGACCAAATTTGGTCTGGGTCAACAAATTAACCTCGTCCCGATCGACTGAATTGTATAGTTCAATTGACCCCCGATCGACCGAACCTCCTAGGAGTCAAACATTTGACTACCTGGTCGACCGAGCCCAAATTGTATTCCAACTGTCTGGTCGATCGAGGGTCCTGGAGAGAAATCCCAACGGTCTGATCGATCAAATCACCCAGTTCAAATCAGCCTGGTCAACCGAACCTTGACAAAACTGAAAAATCACCTCGGACATGTATGTCCTATCGACAGAGTCCCAAGTTCAAAAATAGGCCGGTCGACTGAGCCATATTAACTTCAGTCGACCGAAAGGTTTCTGGTCCCGGGTCTCTCAGGTTACCCTGAATTTTTTTATCGTGGTTAATTCTTTAAAACAGGGTTAAAATAATAAAAACATCATTAATCTTTTCTAATAATCCAACCTTGTCCCCAATAGTTATAATTCTTGGGGTGTCTATAAATACCCCCTCATTTGGGAAAATTAATAACTTGATTAGCTAACAAAATCCAAAATTTTCTCTCAAGCCAAATATTCTCTACCACTCATACTCTTTCTCAAAATCACTAAAACTTACCTTCTCAAGCTCTTAAATCTTCTGTAAGTGTCTTGAGTGTTTTTGTAATTAGGTTTGTTCTCTCATTGCTTATGATTGAATTGATTTTCATTGAGAGCTAAACCTAAGTGTTCTTAGGGGGCTTTGCTCATAAGCCTATCCTAGGAAGACTTGTCTAAGCTTCTAAGTGTTGCACTCATATTGCAATATCTTAGGAAGCTTGTATTTGTTTTTGGGTTGCAAAATTTTTTTCAAACTTACTCAAATAGCTTGTGGGATTTACATTGATACATTTGTGAAAAGATATTTGTGTTTGTGATATTAATCTTTGTTGCAATATTTATTCAAGTACATATCATTTGCTGAATACAAAGACTACATATCTTTTGCAAACCGAGCGTATAAGCCATCTACTATTTACGTGATTGATATATCCTTCGTACTGATACATTTGAAACTTGCTTGACATCTTTGTGTGAATCTATTGATTGAATATATTGAGATACAAAGATTGCTTGTTGACACTCTTATGCACTCATTACACGGATAGAAAATACATTTGAGAGTTGAACTATTAGACCACACCGAGCTTACATATTAAATCATCTTGTGGTGTATATGATTGAGCACATTTGGGTACATATCTTCTTTACGTGAAAGCACTTTTATCTGTACCATTTGATTATAAAATCTGAGTGTTTCCAAGCGTGGCTTGAGGGGGCGGCAATCCAGCCTGCTAAGGATTGTTGTAGGTTGAGGTTAGCCTTGTGCTAATTGACCTGGTTTGTATAGGCGTCGCTCCACTCGTTTAAGTGAGCAAGTTATAGTGGTAATCCTTGTACTTGTTAGCCAAGGCGGGGACATAGGCAATTAGCCGAACCTTGATAACATTCCTGCGTGTCACTCTTACTTTACTATCTTCTAGTGCATGTGTGATTGATTAAATTGATTTATTTACTTTCTGGTAAACATTTACATTACTTGCACTAGATTATCCATAGGGTTGTGAATATACTGGTATTAGGAGATTAACCTAGGGTTTAAATTTTAAAAATACCAATTCACCCCCCTCTTGGGATCACGGTAAAGCTAACATTTAGACTTAGAACATAACTAACATTAGTCAAGGTCTTAATAGTTCCATCTTGACATTTCAATTGTATTGATCCTATTCCAGTTGTTTTATAAGTATTATCATTTCTCATAAAAACAATCCCACCATCTAATTCTTCAAAATTAGAAAATCATTCCCTATTGGGACACATGTAATAGGAACAACCAGAATCCAAAATCCACTCACCAAAAATAATGTGACGAAGATGTTCCAACAAGAGAAAAATCTGACTCACTTCCATCATCATTGGCTATATTGGCATTAGAATGTGTTTTGCCCTTATTTTTTTTCTATAATTTAGGGCAATCTTTCTTCCAATGCCCTCTCTCATGACAAAAGCCGCATTCATCTTTAGCAGGTCTCCCACGAGATTTACTCCTCCTATGAGATTTACTCTTCCTTCCATGAATACGACTTTGAGAACGTCCTCTTATTGTTAGTGCTTCTGTTGTTTCCTTATGGACCCTCTGATCCTTCTTTCTGCATTCAATACTAATCAATGCAGTACAAACAGTATCATAAGTAACTTTATCTTTCCCATATAATAAAGTAGTCGTCAAATGTTCATACTCATTACAGAGAGAATTCAGTAAAAATATGGCTTTATCATCATTTTTCACCTTTTCATCCAAATTTAACAAATTGGCCAAAATTTTATTGAAAGCATTTATGTGGTCATTAATCGAAATACCTGGTTGATATTGGAAGTGAAACAATTTCTTTTTCAAATAGAGCCGATTTTCCAAACTCTTGGTCATAAATGTATCTTCCAATGTCTTCCACAATTTCTTTACAGATGTCTCCCTCATAACACAATATTTCTGATTTTTAGCAAGACACAGACGAATCATACCACATGCCTGACGATTGATCTTTTCGCAATCTCTGTCACCTATATCTACTAGTTTATCATCTAAAGCAATATCTAGTTCTTGCTGATACAGGATGCCCATCACCTCACATTGCCACATACCAAAATTATTGGTACCATCAAATTTCTCCACCTCAAACCGATCATTAGCTATCGTCTTCGATGATGATGTCGAAGCCGAAGGGGTTGGAGTTCGTGTGGACAGAGTTTCTTCTACTCGTGCACTAGTGTTTGCCATCTTTTATATATTCAATAACAACCAATAAAACAAAAGGCCTAGGATGAATAGTACATACTAACTGTGTCTACTCTGTTTTATCCTATGAAATTCTACTTTGACCAGGCCGACCTCCAAGGAGCGACTGAGCCGCGATGGCATCTGAGCACTCACTTAGACAAGGTCTTTCTTAGGCATCAAACGTGGAATCAAGGATCCCAATAAAGGAACACCTCCGTATCGACACTATTCAACCTAGCTCTGATACTAATTGTTGTGTCGGGCACCCCACTTGTGTCAAACACCAATACTACAACTATTTCTATTGAATATATAAGAAACTAAAGCTAGCAATGTAGAAACTAATAATAAAACAGCAAAAAGAACAAGACAAGAAATTAACGAGGTTTGGTATAGAATTACCCACATCCTCGGGTGCCAACGATCAATCCACTACTTCTTGACAAAGTACAACTTTGAGGTGTGTTTTAAAAATGAAGAGTTGAGCTCTTTATATAGTTTCAACCACAAGTCCAAAAAACACTTCTCTCCAATGTGGGACAAATAATAATAAAAATTCAAAACAACTTTTTATACTAATGTGGAATTATTCTACCAATGTGGGACAAAAAAAAATAGTATTCACAATCCCAATCAAATATTTAACAATAAACATAAACATACAGGTGCAGAAAGTAAATTGCGGAAAATAAAATCAACACCAGATATGTTATCGGGGTTTGGCCAACTATGCCTATGTACCCACCTTGGCTACACCAGCACAAGGATTCCACTACGACTCACTTAAACGAGTGGGGCGGTACCGGTTACAACTAGATTTATTAACGGGACTGACCTCAACCAACACGCCTAATCAGGATGGTTCACCTAACTTTACTAACCGGGTCTAAGCCAGTTCAGGACTATTCAACAGGGCTAACCTCCCTCTTTAGGCTCATCCCTAGAATACAATCAATATGAATTTACGTACATCGAAATGTGCTTCTCAACTAATCAGGTATGTACTACAATACGCACAATATAATCAAAGCACCTTAATGATGTATGAACTATAAGCTCGGTGCTCTATGTGTGCAATCAACACTTAGTTTAGTGATTATCTCAAGTCAAGCACACAAGTGTTTATACAAGCTAATCTTTGACACTATGCAATGATGAACTCTCAATCTTAGTTTAGGGCCTCAAAGATTCAAACTAATAGAAATCTAGAATCTCTCCAAAATAATTTTCTTAATAACAATGCACAATGAGATATTCAAATCTGACCTTGTAAAATATTTTTGCACACAAAAAAAAAATTTATAAGCCCTAATGAGTCTTGCAATGACAATGCAAAGACCCACTTAACAATAAGATTTTTGCCACACAAAGATTTATAAAATAAAATCGGGGAAAAAATCAAGCTAAACCCTCAATATGAAAATCACAAGCAAAAAAAGTGAGAGTTTCTTAGCAATTTAAAAACGATTAATAAAACACTCACAAAGTAGGATTTCTCAAAAGAATGAAGGTCTTTGAGTGTTATAGACTTAGTAGTAGAAAATAGGATTTGGAATTTTTCAGAGAAGTTTGACTTAATCCTATTTGTTAATCTTTTTTTAATTTTGAAAATGAAGAGATACATATAGGCAAAGGCAAAATTATGACCGTTGGGGACACCAAGGATATTATTAAATTTGTTTTAAAAGCAATTAAGAAAATTAACCCTATTTACTTAAGTTCAACCCCGGTAAAAATTAATTTAACCCCAGAGATTCGAGTGCCTGAATAGACTCAGTCAAAAAATCATCTTTTAAAGGGTTTGGTCACCTGAGTCTAGGTTCGGTTGGCTGAACAAAAGTCAGAAACATTTGGCGCGCGGTTCGGGTGCCTGGCGTTAAGCTTGGTTAACTGAACTGACAAGTTCGATCGCCCGAGGTCTGATTTGAACCATAAGGTTCAGTCGCCCGAGTTGGTGAAAAATTCCCTTTAAAGGGTTCGATCGCTCGAGGGAGATAAGGTCATTTTGGGTTCGGCCACCCAAAGCTTGGTCGAACCGTTGACATTCCAACGATTCGGGCACCTGAGGTTTTGAATACCTGGGGTTCGGTCGTCCGACCTCTCACATATTTTCAATTAAGTCCAATTTTTTCTTCAATTAATTCCCCATATATTTTAAGTTATGTTAGGGACTTTCTTACGTGCACGTGTTGGGACCTAGGGTCTTTCTAAGGCTTTTTTAAGTATGCCAAAAAACCTGGTGTCGGTCGACTGGTGATCTCTAAGGTCTCTCTAAAGTCTTGAGCTTATAAGTTCCTATATGCATGCAATGCAGATTATTACAGACCTTTGCCTTATATTACTATTACAGGCCCGAATAAGGCAATAATACAAACTATAATAAAGAGAAAGCTTCAGGGTCTTTGTTTTCTTCAAGTTTTAATGTGCCATCAACTAATTTCGCCTACACACAAGAGTAGGTATGGAAAATATTAAATACCAAGAGTATTTGTCATTATCAAAAACTAGGTATGACCTATAAGGTCAACAGTAGTTAGGAGTTAGTTAATTATAGGATACCTAATAATTTTAATTACTTATTATTCGACCAATATTTACACAAGGGCATTTTCAAAAATTAAAAGGTGAAAACTAAAATAAAAGAATCCCCTTAGTCTTTGAATATTACATTAGCAATAAGTTCATAAATATGTGTATTAGGTTCAAAAACTTGAAAAACGTTTATTTGAAATTCAAATGTTAAATTTTAAATTTACGTTCTCACATGTAATTATAAATTATATGCAAATTATTTTGGACTTCAACAGAGACAAATGATATTTATCTAGCCAATAATTCTATTAGCTAATCATCTCTTGTGGAACTCCCTATAATTGAGTTTAGAATTTGTGAGGATTTGGATTCAAATCCTTAAAGATCGAAAAGGATTTACCTCCTAATATATAGCTTAAATTCAATAAACATCGTACGAGCAATATACATATACATACATACATACATACATACATGTAAATTATTATTATAATAATTGTTATATAAGAATTAAATTTATAATTGAATATAAGTAATAAATTATTAAAAATATTAATAAATTAAATATTTATATTTATATAAACAATCTTTTTATTATATTAGTGCAATAACAAATAGTATAACCATTTAAAAAAAATTAAAAAGATATAACCCTAGATCTTGGATTTACATTTGCATTGAATTTGAATTAGATGTAACATAAATTTGTATTGAAAGTTGTCGAGTTTCACTCAAATGCAAATCTAAAGTCCGAAATTCGTGCTCCCAAACACAACATAACTTTCATAAAAAGTTGAATTGATATTTTTTTATAAAATTAATTAATTGTCTAAACTTTGATTTTCTTCTATAAAATTATTCTATAACGATCATGTTACGAAAACCATAAGGGTTTAATGATTGTCATCCCTTCGTTTTCCCACCCCCAATAAATATTTTTCTATCCCTATTGCCCTATAAAAGGGCACCCTCTCCCTCTTATTTGAAGACACACATTGCATGCTTGAAGATACATTGCATGCTTGAAGGAAGTAGATATATAGTAAGGATAAGAGAAGAGGAGAGATAAAAGAGAATAGAGATATTTTGTACAAAATCAGTTCCAAATCATCTTGTAATTCATCCTAAGATAGTGAAATTTTTTTTATCCCATCCACCCATGGAGTAGGCATAGTCGAACCACATAAATTTCTGTATCATCTCTATTTATTTTCCTACATATTTTATAACATGTTATCAGCACGAGACTCTAACTATCTAAATTATTTCGTTAAATCCTATTTAATTTATTTCTTGTAACTTTTACTCTACAAGAACATAATATTCTTGTGTTGGCTCATCAAGGCGAGAAAGGCAATAGGCGGAGATGTTTTGTAGGTGATGTGTTGCCAAGTAAAATGAGAGGTTTAATTTGTATGGATAAGATGAGTATTACAAACTTTCGTTTTTAATTGACATCATTTGGTCCTCCTATGTTTTCTGCAAGTTTCTTGTTTTGCAAGTTTTGTCATCAGTTTGCAGGTTTTTTGGTTTTTGATTGTGTTTGTTTTGTTTTGATGAATATGGTTTTGTTTAGTTTGTTTTTTGGGTCGTGTTCTATTGGGTTTGTTTTGGTCTTCTTACTTGGGATGCTTTTTCTAATTTATTTTTTAAATCCCTTGTGGCTTATTTGAAACCACAGTTTTCCTCCGCCATAAGTGACGAATATCAATAAATTTGGGTTTTTCGTTAAAAAAAATGTCTTTTAAAGTTTAAAGAGTACCAATCTCCAAAAGAGATGGTAAGATAGTCCTCCTGAAAAGGCTATATATTTGAATATTTCTTCTATATATTTAATCTCCTGAAGAGATAGACCTCCTGAAGAAGCTATATATCTAATCTCCATAGGAGATGGTAAATATTACCTCTTGAAAAGAGTATATTTTTAACCTCCCAAAGAGATGTTAAATTTGACTTCCTAAAGAGGTGAAACGTTTATCCTCTAGATGATGTAGTATATTTAACCTTCGAAAGAGGTGGTAAATTAGTACCCAATTTAATATTGTAAATTGTAATCATACTTTTGAAGAGTACAAATTGAGAAAAATAATATAATGTTCCTGAAGAAACATATTTTAGTACTCCATAATGGTCGAAATAATATTATATTTTATCTCAATTTTATTTAAGTTTTTACATTTTATTTTTTTAAATTGTCTTATTATTGTTAATTTATTGAGATGTCAAACCTAAGTAAAGTTGTATTTTGTTCCCCTTGACATCAAAGGCAATAATTATTTATCATGAATTCTTGATGTTGATATCCATCTAAATGCAATGAACATGGGAAACACTACTTTAGATGAAAATACCGCATCCTTGTAGGATCGTGTAAAAGTTATGATCTTCCTCTATCATATTTAGATGAAGAATTAAAGATTGAATACCTCACTGTTAAAGACACACTTATCCTATGGAAAAATTTAAAGGATAAATTTAACCACCAAAAGACTGTGATTTTACCAAAAACTCGATATGAATGGTTGCACCTAAGGTTGCAAGACTTCTAAAACAGTCAATGAATATAGTTCAGCTCTGCATAAGATTAACTCAAAGCTAAAATAATGTGGTGAAAATATCACGGATGAAGACATGCTAGAAAAGTAACTTTTACTATTTTCTATCCCACTAATGTGCTTATACTGCAGCAATATATATATATATATATAGAGAGAGAGAGAGAGAGAGAGAGAGGGGAAATTTACTAAATTTTTTAAGCTTATATCATGTCTTCTTGTCACTAAGCAAAATAACGAACTTTTGATGAAAAATCACCACACTCGTCCAATTGGTTCGACCCTATTCCTTGAAGTGAATATGAACACATCTTGTGGCCTAGGATGAGGCCGCGGGTATTGTCATGGGTATGGTTGTGGTTGAAATAATCACTAACATCGACATGAGGTTACAATCCCTTAGAAGAGGGATGGTATCTAGAAGCGGGATAATGGTCAAAATTAGCGATCAAAACATCATGAAAATGAATGCTATAGATGCAGAGGAAAAGGTCATTGGTCGCGTATCTATCGTACACTCATACACTTGGTAGATCTATACCAAGCCTCAATAAGAGAAAAGGAAAATAGTAGAGAAATAGAAACAAATTTTTCTGATAATATTGTTCTAATAGACCTTGATGCTGGATCATCCAACTCTGTTTATCTTGATGTTGCTGATTTCCTTATAAATCAAGATCAAAATAATGTGTAATATTTTAAGATATAAAGTAAGCAATATTATATTTTATTTTAATAAATAAATTATCGTATTTATTATTGCTATGATCAATTATAATAATGGGTTTTTAAAATATGTGTTGTAGTGTGAACTGTCTTAAAGTTTTGATCGATTCTAAGATGTCTTTAGAAGAAGTTTGTTTAGTTGACAGTGCTACAACACACACAATTCTTTGAAATAGGAAATATCTTCATTACTTGATTATATCTTCAAAAAATGTTAATATAATATTTGGTTCTACAAATTTGATTGAAGGCTTCGGAAGAGCTAATATAAAGCTATCAAATGGTACTTTATTATAAATTGATGAAACTTTATATTCCAGCAGATCTAAACTTTAAACATTTAAGACTTAGTGGATATCACATTGAAACTGCAAATGAAGTAGTAAAGAATTCCTTTATATTACTTATATTGCTTCTAGGAAGAAACAAATTTTAGAAAAATTGTCAACTTTATCTTCTCGATTGTATTATATAAAGATTAAAGCAATTGAATCATATAATGTGTTGCACCAGAAGTGTAATGACCCAAAGTTATTTATACTTTGGCATGATCATCTTGGACATCCTGAAGATGTAATGATGCGAAGAATCATTGGAATTCATATGGTTTCCACTAAAGAACCAGAAGATTCTTTTATCAAATGATTTTATGAGTATTGCTTGCTCTCAAGGGAAACTAATTGTCAAATCATCTATTTCAAAAGTAAGGCTTGAATCTCCCAGTTTCTTATGGAGAATTTATGGTGATATATGTGGACCAATGCATCCACCATCTGGACCATATAGATACTTCATGGTCTTAATTGATGCATCTACTAGATGGTTACATGTTTCTCTGTTTTCTACTCGTAATATTGCATTTTCAAGACTTCTTTCTCAATTGATTAGATTACGAGTTCATTTTCCCGATTATCCAATTAAATCAATTTGTTTGGATATTGCTAGTGAATTTACATCTCAAACATTTGATAACTATTGCATGTCACTTGAAATAGATGGTGAACATCTCGTTGCTCATACACATACACAAAATGGTTTAGCTGAATCTTTTATTAAGAGTCTTCGACTCATTACTAGACCTATGCTTATGAGAACCAAATTACCTTTATCTGTTTGGGGACATGCTATTCTTCATGCTGCATGTTGAGTTCGTATAAGGCCAACAACTTACACTAAACTTTCACTCATGCAATTAGTTTCTAGACAACAACCTAATATTTCTTATCTAAGAACTTTTGGTTGTGCAGTATATGTTTGTTGGCCTAACATGGCTTACTAATCTTATTTTAATGATAACAAATCAAAGGTAATTTAACATATTTTGGTGAAAGTGATGATATTTCAGGACTCAAGTATGTGAATACAAGGTCAAGTGCACACAAAGATTATTGAAAGCTTATTCTACAAAGAAAGAAGATCTCATAAAACTTATACTATTAAGGCATGGATTCAAAGATGATTTGATGAAACTTAAGTGAATTGAAGTTGGAAGTCAAGATAGACTCAAGAGATGGAAAAGCATGAAGACTTAAGTGCTTAGAATGTATAAGTCTTAAGAAGTCTCATGTAAGTACTTCAAGCGATTTCAATATGGATACATGAAACTCTTAGGTTAATTACTTGGACTTAGATACCTTTTAAAATACTTGAAAAATATTTTTTATAAGGTCAGAAGATATTTCAAAAAGGTTAAAATTATTTTTGGAATGAAAAGCACCAAAACAGAATTTTTCAAATTTTGTTCTTTTTTTTCATATTCACATTAATGAACATTTTTCTCTATCAAACACTCCTTATCTTAAAAAGTGTTTAACATGAAAGTTGTGGTATTTTCTCTTAACTTTATGTTGATACTAAGAATGTCTAATTTGGAGTTGTATAGAAAAAGGTATGATACTAAAGGGTAGTTGAACTATCAAGCAACTGACCATATCTGTTCAGGCGACTAACTCTTGATGACCTAGTTGACTGACACCTTACTGCCTTTGAATTTTTCATGTTTTTGATGACCCAGGTGACTGACTTTTTGTACCCAGTCGACTGACTCTTTGAAATTAAGATTTTTTAAAGTAACGGGAAGTTTCCAAAATTGAAAATTTGAATTCTAAACATTATAAAAACTTGGTAAACACCCCAAGTCACTTAGGGAACATGAAATACACTTTTTTAAACTTTATAAATACCCTCCAATACAAAGGATTCAAGACACCAAGAATTAAAATTAGCAATCAAGCCTTATTGCTTACAATCTTCAAAAGCTCTCTTGCTCACATACTTGCTAAAGTTTTCTACTAAGTCTTGCTAATATTTTCTCACCAATCTTTGTACACAAATTCTTAATCTTTCAATCTAAGAAAGAACTCGGTGATATTTATCTTGAGCTTCATCTTTCTAAATTGAAGTATATTGTTTTCAATTGTACTAATCTACTCTTGTTGAGAGTGTCTTTGTACACCGAATTCTGTTGTTGTTGTTTTTTTTTTTTTTTTTTTACGATTCAAGTTGTTTGAATCGTTGTACCGAGCGTGGGGTATTGCTTGGAGAGGGGGCTCCACCCTAGTTGAAGGAGTGTACTGAGTGTGGGGTATCGCTTGGAGAGGAGTGCTTTATCCTATTGAAGAAGTGTTGTAAAGGTTTGCTCCGCCCATAAATAAGTGGTATAGTGGAATCCTTAGGTGTGTTGCTTAAGGCGAGGACATAGGCGGGGATAGCTGAACCTCGTAAAATATTGGTGTCGCTCTCTCTTTCCCTAAATCTCTTTAATTTCCTACACATATATAAATTGCATGGATAAATGTTTAATTTGCGAAAATTAACTTGTGATTGGGAATTGTAACGTGAGTACGTTGATTAATATTTTTTAGAAACCTCAAAGGGAGTACATTGATTAATCTTTTGTGAAAACCTTGATTTAACCAAGTGTGTTGATTATTAAGAATCAACGCCCATTAACTTACTGATTTGTTTCATACTTAAAGTCAAGATACTTATTTGATATCAAAGTTTGAATTTTGAAAGGCTGCTGAATTACTAAGGTTGATTCTTTATCAGCATACTAATTTGTTTATTGGATTGACATATTCAAAAGCAAAAATAAAATCTGATATTGATTGTGTATTCACATCAAGTTTTGAACTTGAAATTGATATATTGAAGTTTTGAAAGTTTAAAGTTGAGACTTATTTATTTGATATTTATAAACTCAATTTGACATCATCTTCATTCATTAATTAAAGAAAATCTGAGTTTTTGCTCAAGCCAGTCTTTAACATAAAAGATTGATTGGATTGAATTTGCAGATAAAGCCTTGAAAGCTGAAATTGTTAAATGCACAGCTGATATGAATCTTGTGAAATAAATTATTCTATTGAAACAAAATTATAAGATACACAAGATAACTTTTTAGATATCAATATTGTCTTTGAAGTATACTGAAAAGAAAATCTGATCGGAATATTCATCTATTGAAATTCTAAAAATTAAATTAGCAATATTATCTCTTGTTGATAAGAATTGAGAGAAGAGTGTGATTGCTGAATATATATTTGTTGAATCAAAACTAAAATTGAAGAAGGGTTATACTTAACTAAAAGTTTACAAAGAAAATTTTGAAACCCAATTCACCCCCCTCTCAAGAGTACACCTTACTTTTCAATGTTCCTATTTCCCTTCCTCAAAGAATTAAAATGGGTCCTCAAAATAAACTTGGTATCTATGTTGGTTTTGATTCCTCTTCTATTATTAGATATCTTAAACCTTTAACAAATGATTTGTTTAAAGTACAGTTTCAAGATTGTCATTTTGATGCAGGAATATTCCCTACATCAGGGGGAGCAAAATCAGTGCCAGAAGCACAACATGCAATCATATGGAATGTCATGAGTTTATCTCATTTAGATTCTCACATAAATCAAAGTGGACTTGAAGTTCAAAAGATTATACATTTGCAAGGGATTGCAAATGGGTTGCCAGATTATTTTGCATATACCAAGACCATATTAAAATCTCATATACATGCTGCAAATATTCCAGCACGTATTGATGTCTTTGAAAGACAACAGCTAACTAATGAACCTAAACCACAAGTTAAGTGTGGAAGGTCTATGGTGCAAAAGATAAAACTCCCAGAAGGAGAAAATTGAAATTTGAAAATACTCTAGAAGAGGTTACAAATGTGGATAATACATTCGACATTTACAAACCAATTTCTCTTTAAAATGAAATCCCTATTATAGAACCTCTTGAAGAGAAACCTCCTGAAGAGGATTCTCTTGAAAAGAAAACTCATGAAGTGACATCCCTTGAAAAGGGATAGGTACTTGAAAATAATAATAAAATCTCAATTCATTACACAGGAGAAATATGAGATAGAAATAAAGTTGTTGTCAACAACACATTTGCATATGCAGTAGCTCCTGATATTACTAGAAGTAATGAGGATCTTGAACCTAGATCTGTTAATGAATGTCGATATAGAAGTGATTGGTCAAAATGGAAAGAGACTATGACATCAAAATTAAATTCTCTATCAAAAAGAGAATTTTTTGAACCTGTAGTCCAGACACTAGAAGATGTCCAACTCGTTGGATACAAATGGGTATTTGTGCACAACCAAAATGAAAATAATGAAATTACTCGATATAAAGCAAGGCTTGTCGCATAAGGTTTCTCAAAGATACCCAGAATTGATTATGAGGAGACATATTCTCCATAATGGATGGAATTACTTTCAAATTCTTAATTGGGCTAGTAGTCGCTGAATGACTAAACATGCGTCTTGTGGACATAGTAACATCATACCTATATGCATCGTTGGATAATGAATTTTTTATGAAAATCCTTGAAGGATTTAAATTGTCTGAAGTAAAACCCAGAAATTTATATTCATTTAAACTCCAATGTTCTTTATATGGATTAAAGCAATTTAGACGTATGTGGTACAATTGACTAAGTGAGTACCTTGTGAAAGAAGAATTCATAAATGATCCAATTTGTCCATGGATTTTTATTAAAAGATCAGATTTTCTATAATTGTTGTTTATGTTGATCATTTGAATTTAGTTGGGACTCTTGAAGAGCTTACTAAAGTTGCTAATTATTTAATAGCGAAATTTGAGATGAAAGATTTAAGAAAGACAAAATATTGTCTTGGCCTAAAGAATTAAACATGTAAATGACGAAATTTTTATTCATCAATCTAAATATACCAAAAAAGTATTAAGACAATTCTATATGGACAAAGTTTATTCTTTGGGATCTCCAAATGATGGTGCGATCACTTGATGTTAAGAAAGATCCATTTCGACCTCATGATGAGGGGGGGAATTACTTGGTCCTGAAGTACCATATTTAAGTGCTATTGGCTCTTTGATGTATCTGACCAATTGTACAAGACCCGACATTGCATTATTCGTAAATCTACTAGCAAGATATAGCTCTGCTTCTACTCGGCGATACTAGAATGGAATTAAACACATTCTATGTTATTTGAGAGATACATTTGATTTGGGTCTATTCTACTCGTTTGATTCCAAATCTCAACTAGTAGGATATGTAGATGCTGGATATCTATCTGATCCTCATAATGCTAAATATCAAACTAGATATGTATTTCTTTACGTAAAAATTGCTATATCTTGGAAATCAGTAAAATAGACGATTACAACAACATTCTCCGATCATTTTGAAATACTAGCTACGCATGAATCTAGTATAGAATGCGTATGGTTCAGATAAATGATTTCTCATATTCAAGAAAATTGTGGTCTTCAATCAATCAAGAATATTCCAACAGTTTTATATGAAGACAACGCTGCATGTATAGCTCAACTAAGAGGAGGATACGTAAAAGGTGACAGAACAAAGCATATCTCTCCAAAATTCTTCTATACACATGAACTCCAGAAGAATGATGATATAGATGTTTAACAAATCTGATCAACTAATAATCTAACAAATATTTTCACCAAAGCTTTACTTAATAAAACATTCAAGAAATTGATTCATCTCATCAGAAATGAGACATCTTAAAGATCTTAGCAGAAGGAGTTGATATATAGGTGACATCCAATGGGGAGTGTCATAAAAACCATAAGGGTTTAATGGCTGTCACCCCTTCATTTTTTTACCCCAATAAATATTTTGCTATCCCTATTACCCTATAAAATGGCACCCTCTCCCTCTCATTTGAAGACACACATTGCATGTTTGAAGATACATTGTATGCTTGAAGGAAGTAGATATATAGTAAGGATAAGAGAAAATAAGAGATAAAGAGGAGAAAGATATTTTATACAAAGGATAAAGAGAAGAGGGATTTTTTTGTACAAAGTCGGTTTGAAATCATCTTGTAATTTCTCTCGAGATAGTGAAGTTTTTTATCTCATCCGCCCGTGGAGTAGGCATAACCAAACTAGGTAAATTTATATCTCATCTTTATTTATTTTCCTACATCTTTTATAATAGATTACTATTTTTTTTCAAAAAATAATTAGTAAAATTATATTTAATAATTAAAAAATTCTCAAGTAATAATTAAATAATTTTGATGACAAATATTCTCATAAAAATAAGGAAGTATATTCACCTTTTAAATTCCTATTCTTTTTCTCAATTGAAAAATAAATTAAATATTTAAATACATTAATAGGTTATAGGGATTAGGCCCTGTGCCCAAAATCATAATGACCCCTATCCTCTTACTCTTAGGGCGTTAGGTCCTTAGTTAAGATGAAGTCACCATCTCCGTCTATTGAAAGTCATTAATTAGAGGATAACAAAAGAAATTTCTTCAAGGGTTTTCGTATTACTAACAAAAACTATAAAAATTAAAAGTGAAAATAATTAAAATAAGAAAAAAATTTAAAAATTAGTTAATATCTTTTCAAATTTAAATAAAATAAAATAAATTTGTTTGGCCTCATGTTCAATTTGGTACTTAAATCAAATAACACTTACAAATACGATTAAAATAATAAAAATATAAAATAAATTTAAAATATTATACTAAAAAACAATTATAACTATTTTATTTGGTTATTATAATTGTAAGCTCAATTGAAAAATGCTAAATATTTCTATTAGTTAGTCTTTTAGAAATCCCATGGATATTTTTATTTTGACTACATTATAAATTCATATAATTATTTAATTTTAATTTTAATTAAAATTTTATGTAGAATGAATTATTTAAGTACACAAAAGTCAATTCTAACAATTAAAGTACGAGAAACATATTGCTATGTACAACAACTGAAAATCACAAGATTTGATATCTTTTTTTTTTTTTTTTTTTTTTGTCTCACTTGCCAACAAGACAAGGTGGAGTAAAAGAAGATTACAAATACATTCCAAATCGTGGGAAAGTGTCTCATTGGATTTCATCACAAACCTACCCAAAGTGAGAGATGCAGGGTCAATACTTGTTAGGTTTTCGAAGTATGGTACGTTTATACTTGCACAAAAGTACTACTCGGCAGAGAGGACGACACAATTATAAGAATATTGTAAAATATTGGGGTGTTCCCCAAGATATTGTCAGTGATCAAGACTCAAGATTCATTGACAACTTCTAGATAGAACTTTTCAGAATCTTTAGTTCACAGCTTGACATCTCTTCGAGTTATCATCCATAGACAGGTGGATAGATAGAGAGATTCAACAGGCTACTAGAAGAGTACTTGTGCCTTGGGTGCAACTACTTGATGTGGCTTAGTTATGTTTTAATGCCCAAATGAACTCAATAACCAACAAGATTCCTTTTGAGCTTGTTATAGGCCAATGTTTTTTGTTATCTCACACAGTAGATGATTCGTATAGAGGAAAGAGTCCCAGAGCATACATCTTCCTCAAATAATGGAGATAGAATGCAGATATTGCTCGAGCCTACATGGAGAAAGATTCTAAGTGGATGAAAAAGTGGGCAGATTAGAGAAGAAGACCGCAACACTTCAATGTAGGTGACTTAGTGCTTATTAAGCTCAATCCGGCCCGAAGAAATCAAGTCACTATGAGGATGAGATAGGAGAGTACTTCACAAATATGAAGGACCAGTCCCCATCTTGGCCAAAGTCGGGAAGCCTTCTTACAAAATCGACCCTCTGGCTTGGATGAAAGTGCATACTTTGTTCATGGCATTATACTTGCCTATGACCGCTTGTCTCATTTTGGGATGAGTCTCCATCATGTAAATACTAGTGTAGGGTAATTTTTCAAAGATAGTTTTCCCTAGGCTAAAAAGGAGAGTATGACTCCTCGGTCATATTGTTGTTTCCTAGTGCCAGAGTGAGAATAGCATAGAAAGCTTTTTAGGGGAGGGTGAGTGTTTATTAACTTGTAAAACTCACTAACTATTGTTAACGTGTTTAGCCTACATGCTTCCTTTGCTAAACACACATTGTTAACAGAGGTGTTGTGTAACGACCCAAAAATTACACCATTATATATATATATATATATATAGGTATCAGAGTAATATATATATATATATATATATATATATATATATATATATATTACTCTGATAACCCTGTTATACCTACTATAGCATTTCAGGCCTCATATGGGCACTGAAGTAACCCTATACACAAATTGATACACCTATGCAGCGGAAAACATAAAGTCATACACCCATATATATATATATATACAATACCAGAATTTAGTGTTTCCAAACCATATATACATATTTACACATCTCCCTAGTACCATTTACTCAAAAACATAAACCTCTGAATACACTTACCCTATAGGCAGGGAAAAACAAAAGGTCTCTCTATCTGCGAGCCTGATCTGCTCGCCTAACTGGTTCACCTGAAAAATGTTAGATTATTGGGATAAGTTGACGCTCAGTAAGTAGAAATATGCTATTACTAGTGTGTGGCAACCGAGTTGCATAAATACTATAATGATAATATTTGAAACTGTATAAGCTGGCAAATCAATATAGAATATAACTTACATCTATCATAGTTTAAAATATAGTTGTAACATCTGAATTTTTCTACTTATCATATTCTAATATCATACTATATTTGACGAAAATTATGTAAAACTATATACATATACATAACTGATATTTTTCCCTAGAAAACTGTATGCCATGATTTAACCCCTCATGACAGGTTTGTGCGGCACATAAGCTGGATTTAACTCTGGTTGGCCTACTAGGTAAGTCAACTATACTCTACCCATCCTCAGTCCGACCAAACTGCGTCCTCTCCTAAGCACGGAACTGGAAAACTACCTTGTCAAACCGGACCCCCTCAATCCAGAGTTCTGGGGAGACTGCAAACACTCCGGGCGCGGTTGATGGAATCCATATACTATTTAAGATATGTGGTTGCACTCTGATATGAAAATAGCAACGGTACCGTGCTCGACTGATTGAATCTATCTAAAATATTTCATCAGAGATCTGATACTGTATATACTATTACTATAATTACCATATTGTTTTCATCATGTTTCCAAAATAACCATAATACTATAAATCTGAACTAGAAATACTGTAATATCTTAATAACATAACTGTAGTATCTGATTGTTATAACTGTATGTTTGACTGTATAATCTGTAAAATCTGAGTGTTATGGTTTTAGGAAACACGGTATTCTGAATATTACTTTAAATCATATTTTTTAAAAACAGATATCAATATTTTCTTGCTAATAAGCTATAAAACATGATATTTGCAAAACTGCATAGATACTAAACTATAATAAACTCATGCCACACAATAGAGTAATTAAATCTCATGCTTTAAAATTTACTTCTCCTAATATAATAATAATAAAATTTTAGAAAACTGATTAATAATGCCGATACATGTAAAATTTCATGATAAATTTTTTAAAATTCCTAGCATAGCATATTTCCCTTACTTAGTTTCTAAAAAACCCCTACAAAGTCTAGTTTTGCATTCGTAGGGTTCCACGTTCAATATCCTAAAAACAGCATCTCCCTGAATTAAATTTCAGTATTTCTTTAACTACAACATTTTCTACAACTATAGGAAAGGCAAATACTAAATAAAAAGCCTTACCCTGAATTTGGATGGAGTTCAAGTCAGCCCCACCAACGATCCACTCCAGCAAACTTAAATAGAACTTTCCCAAGAGTGTCATGGTGGCCTCGGATCGCTGAACCGGCGAGAAACAGAGCCAAAATCAAAGAGATAAGGGGAGAGGGTCGGTTTTTAGAGAGAGAGAGAGAGAGAGTTCCTGTGCGATTTTTTGTGAAAATATGATTTTTGGCTTACTTATAGACCCGAATTCGTCAACGAGACATGTCATCTCGTCAACGAGTCCATGAAGGAAGTTCGTTGCAGAACATGAACCCCTCGTCGACGAATTTCAGACTGCCAAACACCCTCTCGATAACTTCTCGTCGACGAGACACGTGTCTATGTCGACGATCCCCAGTAGAATACTCATCGACGAAGTCTTGCATTCTTCAACGAGACCCTTTAAGCCCTTTTTGAAAATTTCCTTCCCTTCTTATTTTATTTTTTAATTCCAATAATTATCTGGATTCTCACATGTTCATAATGAATTACGTTGTTTTAATATTTACTACTTAAGTGTCATTGCTTTCATAAGTTGTTTATTACTTCCTCTTATATTTGCTTGAATGATAATGAAAATGTTTTGTTGGTGAATTGTAGTAAATGCTAAGTTGACTAGTTAAACAAAAGGCTTTAGCTAGCATCATATGGTACTTTCACAAATGTGTGAAATATTCAGCTTATGACACCTAGAAGTGTATTTGAGAGGAATATGCTTGAATTGTTGGGAATTAACAACAAATTCTCGAAACTTATGAGAAATAAAATAGAGAAAGAATACACGCCAAAGAAAAATCAATCACACACATAAGACAGTATTTATGTGGTTTGGTAATTTTTCCTACATTCACGGAGTTTGTAAGAACTCGGAAAATATAAAATGGATTTCTGCAGATTTCGTCGACGAAGCCAGATTTCGTCGATAAAGGCAGTAGACTTTTCATCGACAAAATTCAGAGGTTCGTCGACGAAGAGAAGCCGAGAGGTCTAGAAAAGTTTAAATATCAGACTTCGTCGACGAGGCTGCCGACATCCGCTACGAAAATCGGGTGGGTCAAAGGCTTATGAAAAGGGATATTTTCTTCTTCACTAAATTTCTCTCTCTCTCTCTCTCTCTCTCTTTTTAAACTTTCTCTACCCTCTCTCTCTAGATTTCCTCACCGGTCGTTAATAGAATCAGAAATATGAGGTTACCATGAGGATCGTGGAGGGATTCTCTACAATTTCTGTGGATCGGAATCTCAGTTCGAGCGTTTTCGGGTTTCAGGCCAAAATCGAGGTAAGGCTCGGTTTTCATTTCTGACTCAGTATATGTGTAGTAGTATGGATTATAAGCATGTTTAGTACTGTGAATTGTAGATTTCGGAGTCTCGGTTCGTAGTTTTGAGGGCCGTAGAGTTCGTGGTTTGGTTTCGGGTTGAGGTAAGGGGATTTTGTTTATATCAGTTCATTTTCAAAATTAGGATCGGTAAGCCTGTATGCTACAATCGTATGTATGTTTTGACTACTTATTTAGGGAAATCTATTGGGTGAAAACACAGAATTTTTGGGTTATAGTTTTCAGGAAAATTGGGGATTTCGGGTATCATCTCTTATTTGATTAGAAAACCGTTTATGTTGTTTAAACTGTATTATTGAGGTGACCGTAATCCATATTTGCATAAACTGTATACTTGAAATTGTAAACGTTATGATTTTCCGTAAACCAAATAAGTGTGGTATGTGTGTATGTATGTAAATGTTCCAGGTATTTGTGAAAAACAGCTATGCGGTGGCTTATTATCGTACGCTGAAATGTATAGGGACGTGAGTTCCAAAGTGATTCTAGGTTTTGTGAAATGGCTAACTACTGTACACCGTAACGGCTAGGGGCGGCTAACTACTGTACACCGTAACGGCTAGGGGTAGCTAACTACCGTACGCTGTGCCTTGTAACGGCTAACTACCATGGGCAAGAGTGGCCGGCTCTATATCCGGGGTGCGAAATATCACCAGTATGATTCTGCTGGTCATCGAATATAGCAACGGACCACAGTGGGCCTAGGTTGACACAACATAGTTTGCACATGGTAACGTAATCGGGGTTATACCAGGTGACCTGGTGTAGTTGCATGTGTAGCAATGGATTCATAGTGGGCATGAGTCAGAAACCTTCGTAGTTTAATGTGTTGGAATGTAACCGCCGTGAGACTAGGTGACTTGTGCAGTTGTGAGTAGTGTGACGACACTAACCATATGTATGTATGTATGTATGTATTTGAGTATCGTATGAATTGGAATGGTTTTTGTGGAAATATTGGAACTGTATGGAATTGTATGGGAAAGTATGGAACTTGTTTTGAAACTGTACATATGTGTTTCAAACTATATAATATGAATGTGTTATAAAGTATGAAAATGACACTGATATGCCACACACTGATATAACCTGTTTTCTACCTTACTAAGAGGTGTCTCACCTCGAATATATATAAAAATATTTTTTTCAGGTCCTTCGGGTAGCCGAAACTAGCATCCTAGCATCCAGAAGCGAGGGGTGTGTTTAGCTACTATTAGTACCTGATAGGTACAAATTTTGTAACCGGGTTGTCCTGATGGATTTTATAGACAACCATGGTATGTATAGTATTTGTAGGTATGTTTAACCTTGTATGGTATGGACTCTGGTATGGTACAATTGGATGTAAAGAAAGACCGTATTCCACTGCGTATATTGATGAGTATAGACATGCATTGTATGTAGGTATATAGGGCATCCGTTAACCCATGGGGTCGGACCCTCTTGTATATGGTATCACGTATGTTTTATATTGATACAGAGATAGGTTAGGTTACTTAATTCACCTTTGGGTCCCATTTCAGGATTTGGGGCGTGACAGAGTTGCAGGGATTTCAATATTATCAGGAAGAAAAATAAAGAGAGTACAGCGGTACAATGCTCTCTCTCTTTCTCTCTCTCTTTTTCACGAAGTGTGACCACTTACCCTAATTACCTAAAAACAATCATTTTATATGTTGTGCACAAGGTTCTGAATGGGCTACAAAACGGGCACAAAAAATTTTCCCTGATGGCCCAATCCTTCGCTCCATAGACTATGCCTTAGGATAGAAATCTTTCATTAAAGAAAAGTCGGGTCATCATCCAGATTGAACGCAACTAGGCTCCACAAAGGCCCAAAAAATCTCCCACTTGGAGATTAGTTCAATCACCAATATCAACTGGAATCCTCCAAATGAACAATCCCTCTTCCCTGCAACTCATCCTCTTGTCCTCAAGTTAGAAGACCAACTGAAGTTGCACACAACTTCAGCTTTTTAATAGTGACACCCTTAGTGAACATGTCTGCCGGGTTCTTAGATCCACAGATCTTCTCAAATATTACAAGCTTATCTTCAACAAGGTAACGGATAAAGTGGTATTTTGTCCGTATATGTTTCAACTTTGAATGAAAAGCTGAATTTTTGGCAAGAAAAATTGCACTCTGACTGTCACTATGTAGAATGCTCATCTTCTGCTTCTTACCTAATTTATCTAAGAAACCATGTAGCCAAATCATCTCATTTCCAGCTTCAGTTATTGCAACATACTTAGCTTCTATAGTAGACAAAGTAACAATCTTTTGCAGATTTGAAGCCCAAGATATAATTGTACCACCTAGAGTAAATATAAACCCAGTAGTACTCTTTCTACTATCATTATCACCAGCAAAATCAGCATCTACATAACCCTATAGTTTCAAACTTGCACCTATGAAGCAAAGACATGTATATGATGAACCCTTCAAATATCTCAGAATCCACTTGACTGCCTCCCAATGCTGTTTTCCTGGCCTACTCGTGAATCTGCTCACAAGTCTCACTACATATGCAATGTCTGTCCTTGTACACACCATAGCATACATCAAGCTGCCAATAACTGAGGCATAGGGCACCTTGCTCACATGGTCCCTTTCTTCTTCTGTCTTCGGTGACTGTTCTTTACTTTGTTTGAAATGACTACCCAAGGGTGTGCTCACTGGTTTAGCTTCATTTATGTTGAACCTACTGAGAATTTTCTTCACATACTCTGATTGTGAAAGTTTCAATGTACCATTAGCCTTGTCTCTAATGATTCTCATTCCAAGGATTTTCTTTGCAACTCCCAAATCCTTTATTGCAAACTATTTTGACAATTGTTTCTTTAGATTATTAATCTCCTCAATACTAGACCCTGCAATGCGCATATCATCTATATATAACAGTAAAATGATGTAAGAATTGTCAGAGAACTTAACATAACAATAGTGATCAGCTTCACATCTCTTGAACTCAATTTTATGCATAAAATTATTAAATTTCTTATACCACTGTTTTGGAGCTTGTTTTAGACCATACAAGCTCTTTCTCAATTTGTATACTAAATTCTCTTGTCCCTAGACAATGAACCTTTCTGATTGAATCATGTAGATGTCTTCCTCCAAGTCACTATAAAGGAATGTCATTTTCACATCTAACTGCTCAAGATGTAGATTTTTTGCAGCCACCATTCCCAGTACCAGTCTAATTGCCGACATCTTCACAATTGGAGAAAATATTTCTGTGAAGTCAATGCCCTCATTTTGCTAGAACCCTTTGACAACTAATCTTTTGTAGCGCTTGCTACCATTATGTTTATTCTTTATTCTGTATACCCACTTGTTGTGCAAAGCCTTTTTCCCTACTGAAAATTCAGTCAGTTACCATGTCTGATTCCCCAACAAGGAATCCATCTTATTCTTCATGGCTAACTCCCACTTGCTTGAACTTTCATCGTACAAGGCTTCATCATAACACTCTAGCTCACCACCATTAGTTAGTAAGAGATAATTTAGAGCAGGTGAATAATGTTGTGGAGGTCTAATGGTCCTAGAAGATCTACGGACCACAGCTATAGGTGTATTCTGATTTACCTGTGATTCTACATTCTCCTTATCATCTTCACCCCTTTCCTAGACAATACTTTTAGTCAACTCATCTAAGTTAACAAACTCAGATTTCTTCTGATCTATCTCTATGACATCTGACACTACAGTTGACCTGTCCTTGTACATAACCTATTTATTAAATATCACATTTCTACTTTTGATGATTTTCCTATTTCGTTCATCCCAAAATCGATAGCCAAATTTCTCATCACCATAGCCAATGAAATAACATATTTTGGACTTTGCATCAAGTTTACTACGAGTATCAAAATCAATATAAACATAAGAAACACAACCAAAAACTTCTAAGTGAGAAAACTTTACCTCTTCATTGCTCCAAACCTCTTCAGGAAGTCTGAACTCCATGGGAACTGAAGGTCCTCGGTTTATCAGATAAGTTGTAGTACTAACAGCATCAGCCCATAAAGTTTTTGGTAGTCCAGCATGCAACCTCATACTCCTAGTACGCTAATTGAGAGTTATGTTCATGCGCTCAGACACACCATTTTGTTGTGGTGTTATAGGAATGGTCTTTTCCATTTTGATTCCATGTGCAGCACAATACTCTCTAAACGCTTCATCTATGTACTTTGCTTCATTGTCCGACCTCAAACACTTTACTTTCAAACTTGTCTCTATCTAAACCATAGCCTTCCACTTCTTAAAACTTTCAAATACATCATATTTATTTTTCAGAAAATAAACCTATACCGTTCTGGTTGAGTCATCAATGAAAGTAACGTAGTACCTTGAACCTACAAGGAACGCAACGGGAGAAGGCCCCAAAAATATGTGTGCACTAACTCCAATTTTTCAGCCTTAAGTGTTCTACCACTTTTCCAGAAACACACCCTTTTTTGCTTTCCTAAGATGAAACTTTCACACAAGTCAAAATCAACGGACTTCAATTTTGGTAGTCTCCCTTTTGACAGTAACATCTTCATCCCTTTCTCACTTATGTGACAAGGTCCGTAGTGCCATAAACTTGTGTTAGTACTTTCTTCAGCAACTACAATTGTGTCTCTTGGACTTGAGGTCATGTATAGAGTACCAGATTTCTTTCCACAAGCCAATACTTTGGCTCCCTTTGCAACCTTCCAAGTGCCACCAGAAAACAACATTGCATGCCCTTCATCATCATTCTATCCAACAAAAATCAAATTCCTTCTCAAGTCAGGAATATGTCGTACCTTCTCTAGTAACCAAACATGCCCATAGGGCAACGAAATCCAGACGTTTCCCATACCCACAACATCCAAGGTTGTACCATAAGCCAAATACACCTTACCAAAATATCCTGCTACATAGTTCTGCATGATTTCATGGTGTGAAGTGGTATGAAATGAAGCTCCCGAGTCCAAAACCCAATCATCAAGTGGATTGCCTACTGCAAGAAGTAATGCATCCTATACCTATTCTATTATAACATTAGCAAAATCATCCTCATTCTTCTTCTTAAGACTTTTGCATTGTCTCCTAAAGTGACCCATTTTCCCATAGTTCCAACATTGTCCCTTTTGGCCAGATCTAGATTTAATAATTTCTGAATTTTGATCTACTCCGATCTTAATTTTGGTCATTACCTCTGCCTCTTGTCTCAAGGTTTAGGGCAGAACTAGATCCTGAGGTTTCACCCACATCTCTTCTGCGGTTCTCTTCAGCCAGAATTAAATCTCGTATATCATTATACTTCAGTTTTTCTTTTCCAGTAGAGTTGCTTACTGCCATCCTCATTGCCTCCCAACTGTTTGGCAATGAAGCCAAAATGATCAGTGCACGAATCTCATCATCAAAATCAATTTCTACAGACGATAATTGATTTGTGATAGTATTAAACTCATTCAGATATTGTGCTATTGATGCATTATCTGCCATCTTCAAATTAAACAATTTCTTTATTCGATGTACCTTGTTATTTGCTGACGGTTTTTCATACATACCAGACAAAAGCCTTCATCAGATCTTCTATAGTCTTCTCTTTTACAACATTGTGTGCAACGGACTTAGGTAGAGTTAATCTTATAACTCCTAGTACCTGTCTGTCAAGGAGATTCCATTCCTCGTCCTTCATAGTAGCATGTTTTTCTCCTAGAAGTGGCAGATGTAACTTCTTCCCATAGAGATAATCCTCGATCTACATCCTCCAAAATCTAAAGTCTGTGTCATCAAACTTTTCTATTCTAAACGCCTTTCCTGCTTCCTCTATCATTGCTCCCACTTGAACCTAACTTGGCTATGATACCAGTTGTTGGGAATTAACAACAAATTCTCGAAACCTATAAGAAACAAACTAGAGAAAGAATACACGCCAAATAAAAATCAATCACACACACAAGACAGCATTTATGTGGTTCGACAATTTTGCCTACGCTCACGGAGTTGCAGGAATTTCACTATTATCAGGAAGAAAAATACAGAGAGTGCGGCGGTACAATGCTCTCTCTCTCTCTCTCTCTCTCTCTCTCTCTCTCTCTCTCTCTCTCTCTCTCTCTCTCTCTCTCTCTCTCTTGCAAAGTGTGACCATTTACCCTAATCACCCAAAAACAATCATTTTATATGCTGTGCATAGAATTCCGAATGGGCTGCAAAACGGGCCCAAAAAATTTTCCCAGAAGCATTGCCCCTAGATGGCCCAATCCTTCGCTCCATGGACTAAGCCTTAGGATAGAAATCTCTTATTAAAAAAAAGTCGGGTAATCATCCAGATTGAACACATTAGACTCCACAAAAAGCCCAACATGAACTTGGTTTAATTTTAAACTTAAAACTCATCTTGAACTTGCAAATCTTAAAATTCAAGCTCGACTTGATTAAGTTCAATTTGATTATAATATAATATTAAATTCATGTTGTTTGATAAAACAAAATTAAGTATAATTTGAGTGATGATGTGATTGATATGCGGAAATGGTAGATTAGTCTTGAATGAACTCATTATGTTAGTTCCCGTCAAAGGTGTAAAAATAGAGATAATTAAAGAGTTGTAGAAGTAGAAATCATAGAAAAATTAGAGAGTTATAGAAATCATAAAAATCATAGAAAGGGGAAAGAAAGTGAGGAATGTGATCAAAGCTAGATTAGAATAGATATGGAGAGGGAGACAGAAAAAGGTAGAGTAAGGGAAGTAGAGGTTAAAAATGATAGAAATAAAAGGAATAAAGTGGCACGAAGATGAAAGTGATAGTTGCTTGTCACATTGTGAGAATTGAATTGAATATGTTAAAGATCAATCACAACTGAAACTACTCACATATTTATATGTGTTGAAAACGTAACTATAGTTACAAGTTATAAATTCAAATCATTTAAAGACATATGAATAAATTTAAATTGTTTATAAATATTAATAGTCTAATTATTATAGTTGGCTCTCATGTCTAATAGTATCTTGCCCTATTGCCAATTAATAAGCAACCTCTATTATATTCAAGTTGGCAATTAATTGTTAGCATTACCTAGGTGAGTTGATGACCTTCAAATAGATGGACGATCTTCCTTCGATTTCCTAGATGGTTTGGCGATTAGTAATTCCCTTCGCATGGGCGATTACCTCATCTTCAAGCGACACTCATTATATGCATTACTTAAATGACCTATAATTATAGTTCTTATAGAAACATTGAGGTCAGTGATTTGTTTTTATTTCTCATGTGTTCAGGCAATTATCACAATCCAAGAAGTATACAGAGATGACACAAAATACATGTATAAAATATATAGTATATGTCAATTATATGCATAAAATACACATCATGCCACTTATATAATAATAATAATAATAATAATAATAATAATAATACTCAGTTAGGTTTATGAGTAGTATTAGAAAACTCGAACTTGTTAAACTATTTGATTAGTTTAATCTTGACTTAAACATGACTAAAATTGAAACGAATCAAATTATAAAATAAGTTAAAATTGAGTAGATAACGAGCATGAATCGACTTGATTCACTTTCATTCTTAATGCACTATATAATTTTTTTCAAATTGATCATATTTTAGAAAAAAAATTATAAATATCTCATTTTCCTAATTAATAGTATAAATATTTTTTAAAATTTTTAAGAATTTAAAATACTTTATCCATTAAATGAAAATCCAAAAAAGAGAAAAAAAGATATATATATATATATATATATAGAGAGAGAGAGAGAGAGAGAGAGAGAGAGAGAGGTGGGAAGGGAAGCCTCTGAAGAGGGCTAGTCTCCAATCTGGGGCACTGTCCCTTCTCTCTCTTCCCCCAAGTATGCAGCCGACCTTTCTTCACCACCGGCCACCGCCTCTTGACTTCGTCCTCTTTTCGCCTTTTTCCTCGCTCCGATCTCTACGCTCTCCTCTATAGCTTCTCTCTCTCTCTCTCTCTCTCTCTCTCTCTCTCTCTCTCTCTCTCTATGTGCGGAGGAAACTACCACCTGTGTACAACTCTGAGGCGGTGGACCTGAACCTTCAATGCTCCTTCTTCTCTGGTCGGCGGCCACCGGTTTCGTCGGCGGAAGGCGGTGCTGACATTGCAACGGCGGTGATGAATGCCTGCATTGCGCTGTTGATGGTCTTTAGTAGCGGCGGTAAGAGAAGAGCCTGTGGCAGAGCTTGCGAGGGGCAGAGAGGGGTTAGGTGCTGATTGGTTTGTGTTTTGGATGCGAAGGAGATATGATATGCTTTGCAACTCCTTCAATTGAAGGTTGGTTGTGATATACATATATACGCTGCACGCATACGCGACAATTGTTTTGTATATATAAAAAAAACGTTCACATCAATGTCTGAATTGGTCGCTCGCACTGGTCGCCTTCAGCAGCGCTATGAGAATGGTTACCGCCTTGTCGCCGGGTAAGATTCTCTTTCTTCCCTTCCCAAATTTTCTCTCTCTAGTTTTTTATTTCATGAAACTCTTCCTTTCTTCCCTTCATTTTGCTGGTTTCTTGTTTGAGTTCGTGCTTCACAGAGATTTAATAAGTGGCAGGGCAAAACTATACCAAATCTCTGATTGGTTTTCATTCGCATAAGCTGTTGGGATGTGTTTCTTTGATTCAAATATTGTGGAATTTGATCTTTGTTCGATATGATAAAATTGTGCAATGTAGATGGGGTCACCAAATGCACATGGGACGTCATTTGCTAGCATTTTGGAAGTAGTTATATTTTTGAGAAGCTAACATTGCTTTGATTTAGCCAATTTCCAATTGAATAGTGCCTTAATTTGTTCTTGATTAGGTGCAAGACTAACATTTTTTCGACTGATCATATTTTTTTGTTAAATTATATAGTAAGCTCCCCAAGTTTGATTCAATTGCACTGAACTTCTTGATATTTTTAGTCTGAAAAATGGATCCTTGAAGTTTCATATTCAGGTTTATCCAACCCCCTTCAAGGATGTCAAAAAAATTGAACATAAGACTTCAAGGATTTTTTGTGCAATTTACTTTTTTTTTTTAATGATTATGGATTATGAATTATTGTTAGTTGTTGCAGTGACATGGATGTGCATATTATGATTAATGTTAATGGAGTGGTTATTGGAATTTTCTTTATTTTTTTGAAATATTGGCGAGAAAGAGTCTGATAACTGGTTTACCTGACTTTCAAAATTGATAATAATAATATTAATAAATAAAG
Organism: Malania oleifera; assembly: GCF_029873635.1. NCBI lineage: Eukaryota > Viridiplantae > Streptophyta > Magnoliopsida > Santalales > Ximeniaceae > Malania > Malania oleifera. The sequence continues at coordinate 30,146,671 of NC_080427.1, read as the reverse complement.
AAAAAAATAAATAAAGTAGTTTTAGAGTTGATTGTTCATGTAATTTGGCAGGATGTTGTTCCTGAGAATGGATCTGAGGTCCTAATTTTATTTTATTTTCTGTTTTAAATAAAGATAATTATCAAATGCATTGAAGGATGTCCTAATGGACCAGTCTTCTCATTGATTCAGATGATTCAAAATCTCACTAGTGTTATCATCACTGGACTACATGGTTGAATCTGAATCACAAGAAAATTTTAGTAAAATGCTCCCTTGACTCATTTGATCAGAATCTTCATTATCACTAACATCACTTAATATAGATGGAGCAACTACTGTATTAATCAAATGAAGATCAGCCCAACTTATCATCTCATTGAATTATTGACTTGGTGAGCACAGATGGAGACACATTTGGTTTATCTGCCAATCTTAAATTGAGTCTATGATTTTAATTCTCAGTTATAAGTGTATAGAATTTATAATTATTTAGTAATAGGTTTCTAGTTTCCATTGTGTAAATATTTGAAATAGCTAAGCTATGTTTAGACTACTTAAAAGTTCAAGTGCTGTAGCATGTCAAATAGTATGTGATAGAGAACTGGAAATAGTAACAGAAAGCATTTTCTTTATGCAGGTGTATTCTTTTTTGAGTTGAATGACTGTCCCTTTTTTTTTTTTTCTATCCAGAACTTGTTTCTAAAAAGCAGAATTGTTTACAGGTGTATACCTTTTAAGTATAGAAATTCTGTTGAACGCAATGGTGTAACATCTGAGAAGATTGTTGAGGTACTTATGATCAATTCAGCTAGCGGGCCGGGTCTTCTGTTTCCAAAGGTACAAATTTTGATATATTTAAATATAAACTTGTTTATTTATCAATTCTTACTTTGATCATAGTTCAGGCATCAAGTAATGGTTGCTGGAAGAAAACTATGAATCTTATTCTGTTATTCTCATTTTTCCTTGTGGATTTGTAGTGCTAATTTTACTGGTGTGTAGTGGTTATTATCTCTATCTTGTAAATTGATTAAATAATTTATTTATTTTTGCAGTCTGTCTAGGCCTTTGCTGTAACTTTTTGGTGCATCGAATTTCTTTGCACATATTGTTTATGGTTGTCCTGTAAAGTTTGGAATGCACGAGGCAGATAAAAAATTTCTGGCATTTCTGCCTTTTATGGGATGTGAGTAATTGCTATTAAATATTTGAAGGGAACTTAAGATAATTTCCACAAGGAATGACTTGCTGTTCAAACTGGATTGGGGTTGGAGGCTAACTTGTGGAATGAAATATCATACCATGTCAGTTGTTTGTATAATGTCAATTAAGCATTATGAGGATTATTTATGCTCATCTCTGCAATTTTCTCTCTTTTCTATTGATGAATTTCTTTTTCTAAATGTCAATAATCGTCATAGTTAGGTGTTCATGTACATGAATAGAATAGATTCTGTCTTGTAACGAGGATAGGAAAAAATGTTGCATTGTTTAGGTCTCCAAACAAAGTTTAATTTCCTCTTATTGGAATTAGAACTTGGTGGCTGCAATAACTTAAAAGAGTCAATTTGGTATCATTGTCAAAAATTGAAGAAAAAAAAAAATCAAAAACTAGAAATAGAAACTAAAAATAAAAAACTAGCAACTTATTTGGTTAATATTTATAAAATTAAAATAACTTAAAAAATTAATTAAAAATGCTTATTTTTATCTTTAAATCAAATAATATTACAAGAATATGATTAAAATAATAAAATTTCAAACGAATACACATTTAAAAAATACTCTTATAAAAATAAAAAAATTATAATTATCTTATTAAAATTTTTTACTTTCAAAATTAACTATATAGTAAAAATTTTATTGGACATGAAAATTGAAAAATAGTAAAATTATATTGTAATTGGATTTATTATTATTTTTGAAATTTATGTGTATTTTTATTTTAATTATATTTGAATTCATATGGTCATTTTATTTTAATTTTAATTAAGTGTATAAAATGAAGAACTATTTCTAGATATTAAAATTTATAGCAACAGGTTGTCAAAACAATTGAAAACCATAAAATTTGGTTTTTAATTATTTTGCAAACAGATGAAAATCGACAATAGAAACAGAAAACTGGTAGCATAAACAAACGTGTTTTTATAATCTATTTCTTCACTATGTAGAAACAGAAACAGAAAATAGAGAACAACGACGACACCAAACAGACCCTAAATAATTGTAATATGACAACCTTATCACAATGTCCAAATATACTCAATGTTTGGGTTTGAAAGATTTGGAAGTTCAGATTAATTGCATCGAATAAATAATGCAGGATGACGAGGAGAAATCACGAAGTTTATTGAGATTATGGTTTCTAAAGGGAACTAAGGAATGGGTGAGACTAGGCTAGAAAATCAGGAATTCAAATCTGGTTTAGAGGCAGTCAACTAAATAACTAAGATAAGGAGTCATATGCCTATCAACATCACACCAATAAATTCTAGTTTTTAGACCCTGTAACATTTAAGTGGAGAAGGGTAGGAGGTTGAGCCCATTATCCCAAGGGTTTACATGACTGTGCGTGTAGTTTCCCCATCAACTGAAAAATTGTTCTAGGGATTATTCCTAGAAAAAAAGCCTCACACTTTTAAGGGTTTTAAGGAATCAATTTGCAGCAATCTTGCAACCTTGATTGTAATATTTTTTTCCAATGCAAAAGAAAGACAATACAAAGCTTATACGGCACTCTTGCTTTTTTTTACCCCAAATAACAATTAATCTCAAACATCTAAACTAATCTAGATAGCCCATCTAGTAAAATAAATGAAAGAATCAAAATAAATTGAAATAAATACCCGCAGAAAAATAAAAATTACCCCAAAATAGCCCTATGAATAGCACCATGTACAGTGCTTGGGCAGTTGCTCTGCTACGCTGTGTGCTAGGTACTGTGAACAGAACTGCTATATTGCTTTGAATGGTAACCAAATCTCAGAGCTCAATTCAACTCCAAGGCAAACCTCCTTCACTTTCATCCCACCAAATCAACGCTTGTGTTTGATAAATTTTCCTCTTTTTGTTTCTTTTTGCTGATTGCATCAATTTAAAAAAATTCTTATTAGCTCTAAGGTATGCAAGATACTAAAGACATGTTAGAATTTATGTGGGTTCTACAACATAGTCATATCTCTCAGCCAATACTAATTGGATTTGGCATTTTTGCATCTGTGAAAAGACTTTTGACAATCAAAAGACATGTCAGATTTTATATGGCTTCTACAACATAGTTATACCTCAGCCAATACTAATTGAATTTTGCATTTATGCATCTGTGAGAAGAGTTTTGATAATTAACTTTCTAGCTGAATAAAAATTGTATTCTCAGTCATTGAAATGTGATGTACAGTGTACCATCAAAGTGGTTGGTCATGTATGGATCCCTATTCATACATGCTTCATTTTGTTTCTACCATAAGTCAAGAAAGGCCTTAAAAGTTTTTGTTTCTGTTTTTTGTTCATTGTATGTTGTTCCTTCTAGAAAAAACTTCCATCACTTAGCCTTCTTTTTTCTAAATATTTTAGGGTGGATGGGAGAATGACGAAACTGTTGAGGAGGCCGCCGTGCGTGAAGCTTTAGAAGAAGCTGGAGTTCGAGGGGAACTAATGGTGAGAAAACGATGTCTTCGTTTGTTTTGTGCATGCTTCTAAATTTTTGGTTGACAATTTTCTTTAAAAATCATGGTTATTTTGTTATCTTTCTTTCAAAGTACACTTAGATGCTCACATGCTTGTGCACATGCATGTGCAGGGGCATGCACAGATATGCCACATTTTTGGGGGTGTACATTGGCTATATAGACAAATGGCTTCTCCTCTGTTTTTTATTTTTAAAATTGCCATGTCACTTTTACAATAACTGTGTTCTTCCTGTTTTATTGTGGCTCTTTTCTTCTCTCTTTTTCTCCTCATTAAAAATTGGTGCCTTGCTTTGCTTGATCAGTGCTCAGGGGCATTTTTTTCCTTTGCCTGGAAATGTTTCCTGGGATGTTATTTATCGTGGTTATGAGGTTGCCTGCTCAGAAAGTCAGGTTCCTTTAGTTTGTGTGATCTTGATATGTGCACTGTTGAGGGTGAGACAGTTGGAGGCGTATAACAAATGTTGGATTTTGGACGTAATTGATATGATACCTGTGATTCTCATCCTTTGTGTCCATATAGCTGGGTTTTTACAGGCTTAACTATATCTGATATATGTTTTTTGGTAAGACCAAATTTCTGATATAGTAAGGACTTGTACCATTCTTTCTTTGCATTGAGCTGTTATTTCTATTCTCTTCATTAAATGAGTGGCAGTCGCACAGTATTAAATCTTATGATAGATTAATTGGGGACTCTGGATAGGTGCTGTACACAGGAATCATGAGGGCAATTGTATTGTGTAGCCAACCATTGTGTTAGGGTCATGCATGCAAAGGAAATATTTTTATGGTTCTGTGGGGCACCAGAAAAGAAGCTTGAGTAAGGGAAGTAGACTTGGAAAATATAATCCAGGGACATACCAATGCCATGAAAAGTGAACATTCTTTTAGCCTTTTTTAGATATTTGGCTGTTCTATAGTTCTTGGTTGTACATTCTGCTGACATCCCTTATAAATAGGAATAAATTGTGCAATGTGTAGCATTTTATATCATGATTCTATGTATTGTTTTTTGCATGACACCTTCCATCTTGATTAGGGTTCTTCAGCTATATGAGATCACAGAGTAGAGGATCCTACCAATTGTGTGCGTGTGTGTGTGTGTGTTTTTTTTTTTTAAATTTCCATTGTCAACAGGAGCAATATTTGAGGCTAGGATCCATTCCTGCTTTAATGAAAGGGCAAGGTGAAAGAGAAAAATGCACCAAATTCTTTTCTCATTATGAAAAATATTATGATTACTAGCTCTGTTTTGATAATTATTTTCAAAACGGAAAATGACATGCCCAACTCGAAGTTCTAAAACTCTGGGTGAAGGCACAATGAAATTGGGCAAGGATGATGATTCTTAGTGCTAGGATGTAAGTTTGTTGCAAGATTTTTTTGTTTTTAATTTTTAAAGTTTTGGGTGAATTTTCACCTTTGCTGATGGGTCTTTGCATTGATATTTTCTCAGTTTGAAAATGATTTCTGTAGTGTATAGTTGCGCGGTTGGCTGCTTTCCTTCTCTGAATTTCATTTGCTTTTGGGGTTGTCATTTTTTTTTTTTGTTCCAGCAACACTTGGGTGATTACCAATTTAAAAGCAAAAGTCTCCAAGATGAGTTTAATCCTGGAGGTTTGTGTAAAGCTGCTGTCTTTGCCTTGCTTGTGAAGGAAGAACTCCAGTCTTGGCCAGAGCAGAGCACTCGGCAGAGAACTTGGCTAAGCATTTCTGAAGCTGTCGACTGTTGCCGATATCCATGGATGCAAGAGGCCCTTCAGGATGGTTTCTCCAAGTGGCATGCCAATTATATTAAGGAGGAAGAAGACCACAGAACTTTTTCTCCTGCTAGCTCCCCGGACAGCATCGAATAGTTCCCGGCACTTCTCGAAAGGCACCTGTCTGATTTCAATCCGGTGTCTTTTCCCTATTTCCTTTTTTTTTTAGTACCCTTTTCTTTTCCTGGGGTTTAGGAGGTGATAAGCTGATGGTAGAAGATGATCCAATTATACCTGCTCTTTCAGGTTTTGAGTGACATTGCCTTTTTTTGTTGGGAGTTCTGGGATTTTTATACCGAAATGTTTCTCCAATTTACTGTGTTCCTCTTGTTGAGGACATCCACCTTCTGGCTGAAAGAAGAGAAAGACATACTTAGATAAAGGTATCATTTGGAAAAGTTTTATGGACCCTAAACTCTTGATTTCTAGTAGACATGCATCCATAGTTAATAAGCGAGGGAGGCATAAGTTTTTTTTGTTAGATTAATATCTTTTATCCTAAAACTAAATAAATATTAAAGAAAGTATAAAAATCGGGCTTATAAATTTCGAATCTTATATTTAAGTTTTTGTGAATTTGTACAAACCTATTAGCTAATTTGAGTACGTAGATTTGGGCGAAACAGAAGACAGTCTACGCAATCCAAATCTACAACATAATCACATTCTTACACAAATCTTAATCTAAAAAATTATCATATTTTATTGATCCAAAAATCTATTTGCACGATGTTCTCATATGATCCTGTTGGTGTTTCTTAGTATGCTCCAACTGTAGCTATATGAATAATATGATTCCCCAGTTGAACTCTAGTAGTCCATTCCAAATTTCCAATTATGTATAGAATATGGGTTAGACTATAACGTTTACTTTAAAATTATTTAGGCGTCAAAGAGATTGTTTTTTCACCTTTTAAAACACTTTCTTAGAATTAATATAACTTTTGTTTTTGATAGGGAAAATAAATATTTTTGAAATCCAACCAGTCAATAGTCACTGTTTATGAAAATCAAACCAAATATTTTATTTGGGTTAACTCTTTCTTTGTTCTCGGGACTTCGACTTTGGCCACTATAATATTATTGTTTGTCTTCTCCATTGAAAAAAAAAATGACAAGAAAATTTAATAAATAAATGATAATGAAGTTTTTGTATGTCTAATGAAATGAAGTAAATATTCCTGCACATCAATCTATGTATAATATTTTCATAGAAGAAGTATTTAATAATATTTTCATAGAACAAGTATTTAATATTGACTTGGGAGAAAAGAGGTTAATCAATTAAGATGAGCAAGAAAACATTGAGCAATTAATTTTTAATTAAATACTTAGGTCTCATTTGCAACTTTAAAAATGCTTCTTGAAGAATATATATATGAAAGAGCTTATTTCTCCATGTATGATTATATAATATTATCATGGAATAAATATTTTATATAGACTCGTGAGAAAAGAAATTCCCAATTAATCTATGAGTAAAAAGAGTAAGAATGTAGTTTATCAACTAATTCTTGATTCAACATATAGGTTCTATTTGGAATTTAAAAAATACCTAACAAAGAAAAAAAACATATGAAAGAATCTACTTTTCTATGTGTAATTATCAAGAAAACCAATATATCTATATATATAAACTAAATAAATGAAAACTTGATTTAAACATCATTAAGATTTATTTTTCTTAATTGTAATCATTTATACTAGAATGCATATTTATTTTTTTATAATATTTAATATAGAGAGAAAATATAATGAAAAATGAATTTCATATTTTGTTCCCTTTCTTTTCCCAAAGAAATTCTTGTTTCAGATGGACCCTTAAGACTTGAATAAGAACTTAAACGAGAATCATATGATAATTAACTAAGATGTTACTCGCTAACTACTAAGTGCTAAAATTGAACATAATCTAAAATGGTAAATATCCTTGTGGCAATTTTAATGGAAAAATCAAATAATTTTAGCAACATAAAAAAGTAGGAGTATTTTTTTCTAAAATATTTAGTTAAAGTACGTGATTGGAATAGTAAATTAAAAGATCTTCAAAAGCCATTACACACATGCAAATCTATGTGTAACATGCCTTTATATAATTTTTTTATAAGATTATTTAGTATATCTTAATTTAATTCTTTTTTCCCACATCTCATATATTTTTCTCTAACCCAGTACGAATTATTTTAATTTGTTGTCAAACTTATAGTCAATTATAAATGTTTTAGTAGAAGTTTAGAATTTGCATAGGAATATTTTAAGACGATAAATAGTAGACACTAAAGAAATAATGATACTTGTAGATGGGCTAAGGGTTATGACTTATGAGTTTAGTCATGAGATATATATTGTCGTTAATATTACCATTCAATCAATATTTAGATAGGGGTATTTTAAGGGGGGAAAAGGGTACTAAAAACCATAGTTAAGGAATCCTCCCCCTATATTTTTCATTACAATGAAGTAGAGTTCAACTTTACTTGAACAATATGCAAAATATAGTGAAATTAGGAATAACTTCCCAAGAGGGGGGGTGAATTGGCTTTTAAAAATTTCTTTTTAAAATCCTTAACTTCTTTTAATATTTAACCAATTCTTTAACTTGTTTATCTATTTTGTCAATCAAACAAGAACTTTGTTTCTTTTAAACAATCAACAATACAACTAATAAAACATTCAATCTTCAACCACACAAATAATTAAACTAATCAAGTCAATCAACCACAATGCTCAAACCAACAACTAATTTGATTGTCAAATATAAATTCACTTAAGCACTATTAGATTGATGGAAGCATTCAAAATTAGTATATCTAACTTTCAGGTTTTATGTTGTGTTCAGCCCTGTGGTAAATATGAGTTTGAACAAAGCCCTGTATATTTGAAATTTCTTTTTCAATATGATGTTTAATATAAAATCCAATTACTCTTTCCAAACTTCAGAATTCAAATAAACTCTTAAGTTAATTTATCTTTGGGATGTTTAGTCAAGTAACGTACTCCCGTATGGTTTCCGCAAAGAATGGCTCAACCAACGTACTCCCTTTCGGTTTCCGCAACCCAAATCAAAATCAAACTTTAAGGTTTACTTGATTTCCAAATATACGTAGTTTATATAATTTTCAAATTTAAACTATCCACGCAATTTAAATATGTACTAAAAATAAAGAACAGGGAAAGAGAGAGTGAGACGGAGATTTTTACGAGGTTCGACTTATACCCAGCCTACGTCCTCGCCTTTGGCAAACCACCAAAGGATTCACTAAACCTGTTTCGTTGACGGGTGGAACAAAACCTTTACAAGTGATACCCCATGCTCAAACACTCCTTCACGAGGCTAGAGCTTGTCTCTCCAAATGATGTCTCCTCGTTTGGTCACTCCTTTAGGCTAGAGCCCGCCTCTCCAAACAATCCTTGAAACGTCAAAGAACTAGAAGAAACAAGATAAAATATGCGTACAAATATACTCTCACAAAGAGCAAGTTAGTACAAGCTCAGCACTATATACTTCAATGTAAAATATCAATATGAAATATAATGAAACTTAAGTGTAGAATTCACCAATATCCTTCTTAGATGAGGATTAGCAGTGGGAATTCAAAGAAGGAAGGATTAGCACTTCAAAATATCTCAGCAAAAGAGATTTGCAATGAGTGAATAAGAGAACTTTGAAAGAACAAGAGTGCTTTCAGCTTCTCAAAACATATTTTTCAATTCTTGGTGTGTTTTTGATTTGCAAAACCATGTATTTATAGGCTTTCAAAAGTTTCCTTGTTGCTAAAGTTTCCTTAGATAATTTCCTAAGTTTTTATAAAGTTTGGAGCACAAGAAACTAATGTTTAAAAAATAAATTTTGAAAAGTTTAGCTCGTTAACAGTGTTCAGAGGACTCAACTTTCGGGTTCAGTCGTCAGAGGTGGTTCTACCTAAAAAAAAAATTCAGTAAAAAATCTTCAGATGACTGAACTTAATCTTCGGTCATCTGAAGTTATTCTTCAGACGTCTGAAGTTACACTTCGGTCATCTGAAGTGGTTCTGTGTGCCGTTTAGTCAACTGAAGTGCCTCCCATGAATAGTGTTCGGTTGGCTGATAGTTGTGACCCCGCTTCAGTATTTTAGCCATGACTTTTTATGTATAACTCCAAATTAAGTGTTCTTGGTGTCAAAAGAAATATAAGAGAAAATCCTAAAACTTTCATGTTGAACACATTTTAAAATAATTAGTTTTTAAAACTGAAAATGCACCTCAATGCGGATATATAAAAACTGACAGCATTTGGAAAAACTCTTTTTGATGTTTTTCATTCCAAAAATGATTCTAACCTTTTTAAAATAATTTTTGACTTTATAAAAATATTTTCCAAGTATTTTAAAAGGGTATCTAGGTCCAAGAAGTTAACCTAAGAGTTTCATAATATTTCAAACGATATTTTAAATATTAAAGCACTTACATGAGACTTCTAAGACATTAACATTCAAAACGCTCAAGTCTTCATGCTTGCTTTGGCTCTTTCTTGGTCTTCAAGCTTAGATATTCTTTGAGTTCTCTCACTTTGCTTTTCTTTGGCTCTTTTATCTTTAAATATTCATTAGCTTTCAACAAATCATGCATGACCTCATATTCTTTAAGGTTTAATATATCATCTAAAAAATCCATTCTTTGACTCATTTAAGCTTCGTTTGATTCTTGTGAGCACTTTGACCTTACTTTCTCATATGTGAGCCCTGAAATAACATTACTTACACAAATACATTAAATTTCACTTGTTTGTTAGCATCAAAATAAGATAACAAGATTTTAAATCTTGTAAGGCCAACAATCTCCTCCTTTTTTATGATGACAAACAATGAGTAAAAATTTGAGTAAGCCTTAAAAAGACTCCCCCTTTCAATAAGCGTCATCTTAATAAGATCAATATTAATTTCATCAATCATGCTCATCACTTTCTTTTGGTTTTACAAACTTTTTCAATCAATATTAAATACTTAAATACTTCTTTTGAATAGATATTATGTTCATGCTCAATTTTTGATTCACAACTTCTCCCCCTTTTGACATCAATCAAAAAGAAAAAAAAAATGATTTAAATTAAAATACAATTCATTTTAAGCATATCAATAACCATGTATTCCAAACATATGTACACACTCAAGTTATTGTTTTTCAAGATAGCATGGATAGTGTGTAGCTCACAGCATTTATTCAAGATACCAGCTGATATTAATTTGATGGTTTTTATGATACCAATTTAAAATTTAAAATTTAATTCATGATATCAAATGATTAATGATTCATGACACTCCCCCTGAATTTAATACATTCAGTTTTGTTATTAATTTTACTTTTATCATTCCATATAAAATATTGAATCATATCATGTATCAAATATCAATATCATGCTAAAATCATCAATGTCACATCATGCTCATAGACATAATCATGCTCATAAATAATTTGACTTTGTGATACCAAGTGAGCTTTTAGATTTGATATCTATTGAATTTTTTAACATGTGATACCAAAAATACTTTATAGATACCAAAGCTTAATATCACATAATGTATAGTTCATGGATACCAATAAAACTACTATATCTTTTATAGCTCATAGATAAAGAGCAGTATGTTTATCCATGTGATTCATTTAAAATCATACATATTCAAGAATTATCCTTATATCAAAAATTTATGCTTAAGCTCAATAATCTCATTCTCAATTTTCAACATAGTGAGTCATACTTTTCAATATAAATCAAGTCAAGTTAATAAATGCATATGTAGCATATAGCATATCAATACATCACATGTAGGCAAGTAAGCATGTAGCATATAACATCAAGGCGCCTATATAATAAGCTCCGATTTGATATTTTCTTTATATTTTCTTAAGTTAAGCCTTGTAAAAAGTCATCCTATGATTTTGGCCAACAATGTCATTTTCTATTTTATATATGTGTGAAGTCATTATTTCATTTTTGGTACCCATATTTTCTTGGGTCCAGAGGATTTTTTAAGGAAAATTTCTTATATTTTCTATACTTGTTTGGTTTTAACACCTTTCCTCTTAAATGGACATTCAAACTTTATATGCCCATTTTTCTTGCATTGATAGCATAGGGTGTTTGTGTAGGCATTAGAAGATGTGCAAGTATAGTCTTTAGATTCTTTCGAGAAATATCCCATGTAAGAATTCTTTTTCTTTTTATTTTCAATTCCTTGGCTTTCAACAAATCATGCATGACCTCATAATCTTCAAAGTTTAATATATCATTTTTAAATCCATGCTTTGACTCATTTAAGCTTCATTTGATCCTTGTGAGCATTTTGACCTTACTTTCTCATATGTGAACCCTGAAATAACATTACTCACACAAATATGTTAAATTCCACTTGTTTGTTAGCATCAAAACAAGATAACAAGATTTTAAACCTTGTAAGGCCAACATATAAAGATATTTAAATTTGATCACCTTATTGCTAACTGATTGAGTCTAATCAATTGAGAGAGAATAATATGCAACTATTGATTTCCTCATAGCCAACTCATTTAGTAAGGCCATGAGTGAAATATATATATAACCATAGATTCTTTTTGATAGACATTAATATAAAATAAGGTTTTACGTTTTTGGTGTTAAATCCATATTTCAAAAGCATATGAAAGTGTAACCATTGTTGCCATCCTTGGTTTTCAACCTTTAATCTTGCCTATTGGCTTGTTGCTTTTCAAATCATTTAGCGTCAATAGCTTGGATTTTTTATATGAACACTATAAGGGCCTTGTCAATACACAAGAACCAAGAGACCCTTATACAGATAAAGTGATCGAGGCACCACTCATCTTTTTCAAATAAGGGAGTTTAATTTGGAAACATGTTAGTGTCAACGGAACATTTGCAGTGTTGGCTTGTAATGACTTTTCTACTATTGATGTGTGCAAAATGCAATTATGTACATTAAGAGTGAAAATGAAAATCTTATTATTATTGACCTATATGTAGATGATATTTTAATTTTTGGGACTAACATGAAAACATAGCAGAAAAAAGTATATATGTTTTTTTTTTCTAATTTCAAAGTTTGATATGAACTAAAAGAGGCTAACATAATTGTAATAAAAATGACCAAAACAAATCATGGGATGATGTTATCACTAAAACATTGCATAAAAAGAGTTCTAAACAAAATTGGTTGCTTTGACTTGAGAATTGTTTCCATACCTCATGATGCCAACACTCAATTAAAAATAAAATAAAAGTAACTATTGACTTTTTGAGTCCGATCTTGTTTTGATAATGACAAAACATAATTATGTCATTTGTGCATTGAGCCTTTTAGCAGGATCAATATTTAGCACGCACTGATGATACGAATGCTATGGAAGCCATGAGGAACTTAAGGCGCATATGAACTAACATATTCCATGAAATTAAAAGAGTAAAAGGATGAGGACACCTTAAATTTTCAGTTGTAATGTGTGTTTTAGTCTCACTTGTATTTACATATTTCATAAGATATAACTAGAAGCTCAAATATACCCTAAACTGACCTTAGGACTCATGCATTTCATGAAAAACTCATTTACATTAGTTTTAGGTTAAATGAATTTTTTAGAGGCCTCGTCGACGAACCCCATGGTCTCGTCGATGAATGCATGAAGGCCGCTTGGTGACGAATGTTATATTCTCGTCGACAATAAAATACCAAGAGTCCAAAAATTTCAGACAGGTCTCTCATCAACGAACTCACGCTCCCATCGATGAATGGGTTGTACACTCGTCAATGAAGGCATGCTCTCGTCGACGAATGTCCCGACACAGACAACGGTTCAGCGTGGATACACCATAAAAATTTCGATTAAATTGATTCAATGGTCAAACTTAACCTAAGGTCGAGAACACCTTTTAATATGACCTCTAAACCCCTAGGGCATTAGTTTTTGCCTACCTCTTGAGAGTTTTGAAAAGATTGCTAAACCTTTGTATACTTTGCCTACACTCCATCAAGTTCAAACATCTTTTGAGCATTCTCTCAACTGTTGAAAAGCATTCACGCACACATTTTTCAAGCACATTGTGATATTGAGGTTTGGTATAAAAGGTTTTATATTTGGGCATTTAATCTTCATTGTAAAAGTTTTTCTTCTCTCATATTTTTATTTAATAATTTTATTAAGAGAGCAAGAACCCTAAGTTTCATATTTTTGTTTGAAAAATCTTGTGGGAGAAGTTCTTTCTAGGATTTTAAATCTTTGAAGCATTCTTGATATTATTTTTATTCAAAGATTTAATATTCTTTTATTCGTGTCAAAAGTTATTTGAGAAAACCCTAGATCTCCAACACATATTATTTTAAAAATAAATTTTTGGAGATATATTGGATTGGGTGTAGATCTTTGAGAGAAGTCATCATACATATTTTTATATACAAAGATCATATATTTGATTATTGCAAAAGCATTATTGAAAACATCACATACACTTATTGAGTTTCAAGTTATATCCTATGAATGTGTTTTAGGAATTTTATTGTACTCATTAGCTTGATCAAAAGCATTTGAGTGTCCAGGAATTTTATCAATCTATTGTATTGACGATTTGGTTGTGAACCGGGGAAGGAGGAAGCTACGCCTCTTGTAAGCAGCGGAGTAGGAGGAAGTTGTGCCTCTTGTAAGTAGTAGGTTTGTAATAGGAAACTCTACCTGGGTTTAAGGAGCATATTAGTAAAATCCTTAGGGGTTTTGCCCAAGGCGAGGACGTAGGCCGGGTTTGGCCGAACCTCATTAAAAATCTAGTGTCTGCGCTCTTTCTCTATCTCTTTTGTATTTCCGCACTTATATTCATATTATATTTGTTGTGCATGTTTTAAATATTGGTATATAAGAATATCTAAAATACGTGAGAATTATTGGGTAATATTGAATTAATTGAGATATCCACTGATTAAATCAATTTAGTTGTAGAATACGAAAATCAATGTATATCCAAATTTGTGGATGTATGGTTGGGTTTTCAATTAAGGATTGAAATACTAAAATATTTTTAAATACCCAATTCACTCCCCTCTTGGGATTACACCTTAATTAACAATTGGTATTAGAGTCTCGTTACATAGACTTAAATGTTTTTGTAAAAGGATTACAATGGCTTATTTTGGCGTATTCCTGTTTTGTGAGGGAAAATTCTCTACAAGCCTTCCAATGTTTTATGGTGAAAATTTCGTCGATTGAAAACTAAGAATGATTGTATTTATCAAATCAATGGATTGGAGGCCTTTGAGAGTAATTGCTCAAGGAAATTTTGTGCCTATGAAAATTGTCAATAATGTTGAAATTCCAAAATTGGAAAATGAGTTTAATAAAAATGACATGAAATTAATACAAGTAAATTTCAGTGTCATGAATATTCTATTTCTTGCTTTAGATGCTAATGTTTTTCATGAAATTAAGTCGTGTCAAAGTGTTAAGGAGATGTGGGACAAACTTGATAAGACATTTGGAGAGACCAAAGAGAGAAGTCCTCCACTTGGGAAGATTCATGCTCAAATGATCAGGTAATAAAAAATTGTAGCCTAGTTGCATTAATCAACGAAGAGGTATACTCAACTCCTTCTACTTCTCGTAATGATTCTCAAAATGATTTATGCAATGATTATGATAAATCTTGTGATATATATTGTGATAATTCTGATAGTGAATCTTATAATGAATCAGATAATGATAACATGTCATCTTATAAGGAATTACAAAAAAGATTTTTTAAGGCCCATAAGTCTCTAACAAAGATGTCTAAAAAGAAAACAATGTTGGAAAATGAAAATAAAGACTTAGCAAAATAGTTAGAAGATATTAGAGAGTCTCTTACTTCTTGGGAAAAAGAAAAGGTTGAAAAGGAATTAGAAATTAAAAGATTATTAAACAAAAATGAGGCATCACTGAAAGAATTAGAATAAAAAATTAGTGTAGAAAAAGAAAAGGATTTGAAAATCATGAAATTAGAAAAACATAATGATATGATGGCAAAAGAGCTAAAAGAGTTAAGATCCAAGATTTTGAGTGATGATAAAAAGAATCTTCTTATTTCAGAACTTGAGTGTAAAGCAAACACAATGTCCAAAAAATTCACAAAACTACAAGGTGCTTGCAAGGGCTTAAAAGATTCAAAGACTCAAGGCCTAAAAGGAAAAATTGAGGACCAAGCTAAGATCATCCATACACTTACCAAAGGCAAAGAAAACTTATACAAGCTTCTAGGTTCTCAAAAGATGACCTTAGATAAGGAAGGTATAGGTTACAATGGAATTGAAAATAGGAGAAGAAACAACATATATATGAGGTACTTTGTTAAAGCATCAAAATTCTATGCTAGTACTTCCTCTGGTCCATATGCTCACACCACCAGCGTACTATATAAAAATAAAGGGCACATTAAATTTAATTGTCCATTTAAAAGGAAAGGTGTGAAGCCCAAATAGGTTTGGAGAGTAAAATAAAAATGGGTACCAAGCTAACTCCTCTTTAGACTTTAGGATTGAGAATTTAGTGGAGTCAGCCACATAAACAAAAAGGGGTCATGATGACTAATAGCCTTGGGGAATAGTATATGCTTAAAATGTAAAATCTTAGTATATGTATTATACTAAGAATCCTACAATAAAGTTAAGTCAAAAGAATTCCTTTAAGCAATATATCCAATCTGACTACCTAATGTTTTTATATCATAATGATTGGGTAAAATGTTAAAATATTAGATAGCATGCAAACCTTGATTTATTCAAAGTGAAGGTTGAGAGATTAACTATCTAAAATATCAGAAACCTTACTCTATAAAATGAAAAACATAAATCACATCTTCAAGAAAATCCCAGAAGCATGCTCTATGAAATTCACTTTCAAATGGACAAGGTGACTGTGTCTGGTAAATAATTTTTAATGCTTAATCCATAATTAAAATCCTAAGCGTAGTTGTCCATTGCACAAATTCGAGTTTTAGGATATTCATCTTGTTATATTTCATTTATCCCTAAACTATTCTCTGATTATAAAAAGCCTTAATAAAAAATAAGTCATCACTCTAGGATTAAACACTGATAAATCATAAATTCTATATCTATCAAGTGCTCATTAAAAGATATCCTGTTATAATCAAATCAGTGGAATTCTCTAAGGGATCCAAATGGTTTATCAAAACATTTTAATAAATATTCCCTTTGTGCTTAAAATGTAAAAATCCCTAATTTTGATTTGTGATTAAGTCATTTTCTCCACAAGAAATCTTTACCATACCACGATCATATACGGTAAAGAATCATCTATTCTTGGCTCGTACCCTTGATTAAAATTGAAGACATACTTATAAGGTACCGCCCAATTATTGGATAATTAGAAATACTCAAATAGCAGTATTCAAAAATTAATATTCTCCCAAATTGCTTTTTGCCTAAGTAGTTGGACATATTCGCTTCCAGGAAATATTTTGAATATTGTCCACTTATAATGAATATTCTTCTGAACTTAATGATAATTTAATTGTTAAGAGTACTTATCCAATCTCACCTCACAAGCTCTCAAATCTCAAATCAAATATATTAGAAGCTTTTGAATATGTCAAATGACTAAGTTATTTGCAATAGGTTCAATCTATATGAAAATGCAAATGACTAGGAAACCTATACGTTGAGATCCATAAGAAAAGAAGTAATATAGGCTGATGACCCTGAAGAAGAATTGTTTATGACTTTTTGGCCCTTTGAACCAAAGCAGGTAAAGTCAAGTATAAATAATTGAAAATCTTAGATCACTCGGCTAAATTGGTGAAGAATGATTAAAAGAAAAAGACATAAGACGATGATAAGTGCATAACTGAGGGGGAGCACATTAACTTGAAAAAACTATGGCTTGGAAAAATAAGCATAATCACATTTGGTATCATATTTCGTATTTACATCTGGTGTCAAATCATGAATGGTATGTATACATTCTTTTGTGCATATTTGATGCAACTTGTTAACCACATGAATTTTTTTTAAACTATACTGAACTAAATTTCTTGCATGCTTGAAAATATTTAGGTGAGCTTAACTCCATTCTTAGAGAAAAAACATAAAGAACTCATGTGCATCGTAGTATCGCTATAGTTGGTCTAACGTATTTTACAATGATTGCTTATATGACTTTGAACTAGTAGTGAAATTAATCTTTGATAAGTATAACATTTCATTCCATCTACGCAAGTATTCAAATTCATAGGGGGAGCATCTGGAAATTATTTCTTATCTTATTATGCTCATTAATATTTTTTTCTTAAATGTGCATTGAACTTTTTGTGGCATGTACTTAATTATGATGATCTTATTAAATACTCTAAATGAAATATATATATTACTTTGCCACAAGTTCCTTAAGTTAACCATATGATCTTATTTTAAAATGCATTGATATAATTAAGATCTGTATGGTTAGTCTTTCTGGTTATATTTCTTTTCATAATGTATTAGAGCAATTTTTTTTTTTTGATGTAAAAGAAAAAAAAAATTTAGATAAAAAGGGGGAGAGAAATTTTTTTTAGATCAAAAGGGGGAGAAATATTTTTTTATAAACTTGCATAATCTACAATGTGTATGAGCTTAAATGAAAAACAAAGTAAAGTTTTTTTAAAAAAGGGAGAGTTATTTTTTTTTTCTAAGTTAATATAAAAATTGTTTCAAAAAGGGGAAGTCATCCTTTTTAAAGCTAAGAATTTTTGTTCTTACACTTAACTTAACCCTTTTGCTGATGCCAAAAGGGGGAGAGGATTAATGAGCAAAATGATATACTCCTTGTGTTTAGGGAGAGGGGATTTTTAAGGAGAGAGGATTCATGTGCATATGCTTTATTGCTATATCTAGATGCATAACATGAAATATCTCAGTGTCTTCTATCTGGATATATTTGAATTACAATGTCTATTTTGAAATTTATGCATTTTACTCTTGTGTCTTTCATCATAAAAAATGGAGAGATTGTTGACTTTTTGAGTCCGATCTCATTTTGATAATGACAAAACACAATTATCTCATTTGTACATTGAGCCTTTTAGCACGATCAGTATTTAGAACACACGGATGATACGAATGCTATGGAAGCCATGAGGAACTTGAAGCGCATACGAATTGGCATATTCCATGAAATTAAAAGAGCAAAAGGATGAGGACACCTCAGATTTTCAATTTTAATGTGTGTTTTAGTCTCACTTGTATTTACATATTTCATAAGATATACATGGAAGCTCAAATATACCCTAGATTGACCTTATGACTCATGCATTTCATGAAAAACTCATTTACATTAGTTATAGGTTGAATTAATTTTTTAGAGGAAAATTTTAGAGGCCTTGTCGATGAATGCATGAAGGCCACTCGGCGACGAACGTTCTATTCTCGTCGACGATAAAATACTAAGAGCCCAAAAATTTTAGATAGGTCTCTCGTCGACGAACTCACGTTTGCGTCAACGAATGAGTGTTGTACACTCATCGACGAAGGTGTGCTCTTGTTGATGAATGTCGCAGCGCAGACGGCGATTCAACGCGGATACGCACATAAAATTCTTGATTAAATTGATCTAATGGCCAAAACTTAACCTAAGGTCAAGAACACCTTAAAATATGACCTCTAAACCCTAGGGCATTAGTTTTTGCCTACCTCTTAAGAGTTTTGAAAAGATTGCTAAATCTTTGCAAACTTTGCCTACACTTTATCAAGTTCAAACATCTTTTGGGCATTCTCTCAGTTGTTGAAGAGCATTCACGCACACATCTTACAAGCATGTTGTGATATTGAGGTTTGGTATACAAGGTTTTATATTTGGGCATTTAATCTTCATTGTAAAAGTTTTTCTTCTCTCATATTTTTATTTAATATTTTATTAAGAGAGCAAGAACCCTAAGTTTCATATTTTTGTTTGAAAAATCTTGTGGGAGAAGTTCTTTCTAAGATTTTAAATCTTTGAAGCATTCTTGATATTATTTTTATTCAAAGATTTAATATTTTTTAATTCGTGCCAAAAGTTATTTGAGAAAACCCTAGATCTCCAACACATATTATTTGAAAAATAAATTTTTGGAGATATATTGTATTGGGTGTAGATCTTTGAGAACACTCATCATGCGTATTTTTATATACAAAGATCATATATTTGATTATTGCAAAAACATTATTAAAAACATCACATACACTCATTGAGTTTCAAATTATATCCTATGAATGTGTTTTAGGAATTTTATTGTACTCGTTAGCTTGATAAGAAGCATCTGAATTTTCAGAAATTTTATCAATCTATTATATTGACGGTTTAGTTGTGAACCGGGGAAGGAGGAAGTTATGCTTCTTATAAGCAGTGGAATAGGAGGAAGTTATTCCTCTTGTAAGCAGCGAGTTTGTAACAGGAAGCTCTGCCCAGGTTTAAGGAGTAGATTAGTAAAATCCTTGGGGGTTTAGTCAAAGGCGAGGACGTAGGCCGAGTTTGGCCGAACCTCATTAAAAATCCAGTGTCTGCGCTCTCTCTCTATCTCTTTTATATTTCCGCACTTATATTCATATTATATTTGCTGTGCATGTTTTAAATATTGTTATATAAGAATAACTAAAATACGAGAGAATGATTGGGTAATACTGAATTAATTGAGATATCCACTGATTAAATCAATTTAGTTGTTTAATACCGAAATCAGTGTATATCCAAATATGTGGATGTATGGTTGGGTTTTCAATTAAGGGTTGAAATACTAAAATATTTTTAAATACCCAATTCACCCCCCTTTTGAGATTACACCTTAATTAACAGTAATTATATATATATATATATATATATCTATATACCTCAATTTGGTATGCTAAAATTAGCAGCTGAATGTATTTAATAAACTATATGCACTTATCTTTATATAGCAAATGCTATTAGTAGATTGAGTAGATATAATCAAAAATCGATTAGGATAGTTGGAATGCTTTAATAAAAGATTACTAAGCTTGACATTTTAGAGGCATCACGTATTATGGTATCATTTATAATAAATTTTCCATTGTGCTAGAAGGCTATGATGATGTGCACTAGATCTCTTATTTAAATGTGATTACCATAATTAAGAAGGATGTTGGGTTCTATAGAAATCTATCATTCAAATTGTTATAACTCAGTTATTCCATTATAAATCTAAATTTATTGCTCTTGAGGTGGTAGGAACAAGACCTCATCGGGAAAGAAATTTCATTGTGCCCAATATCCTTTTATGGATGAGACTTTACCATCTATGTTTACTCATATGAATCTTCGGTTGTCAAGCCATGCAAAGAATGAAAAATAAGAAAATAGGCATACATGCCCAACACATGACGATTAAAGTAATTACTCAATGACAGGATAGTGTTTTAGATCATGTGAAGTTAGATAAATGGCAAATCGTATAACTAAATAACTAGGTAGAAATCAATTAGTGTATGAGTCATCAAGGGACACTACAAAAAAATGTCCTTTTTAGTGACGAAAGTATTATTGACGCACCAGAAACCGTCACTAATAATTCGTCACTGATACACAAACTATTAGTGAATAAATTTACATCCATCACTAATAATACATTATTAGTGATGGTTTCGGGTGCGTCACTAATAAGTTCGTTACTAAACATACGTTTTCCTGCCCTAACCATGATCCCAATATATTAGTCATGATTTTTCTGTTATTAGTAATGAAAATGATTGGTCACTAAAAGTCTTAGTTGTTATATGGTATACTACAAAAAAACTGGTTTTTAGTAACGAAAGTATTAGTGACAGTTCTAAAATCATTACTAACAGTGCTGTATTAGTGATGGTTTTTAAAAACTGTAATTACTGGTGCAAGTATTAGTGACGGTTTTGACAACCGTCACTAATATAGCACTATTAGTGACGATTTAAAATCATCACTAATACATTCGCCACTAAAAACTAGTTTTCCTGCTCAAACTATCGCGGGAATCACTTTTCGGGCAAAAACTATCCTGGAAAAATATCAGCGACGTTTTTTGGGATATTAGTGATGATTTCAAGTCGTCACTAAAAGACACTTATTAGTAACAGCTAGTTAACCGTCACTAATAAGTATTGTATTAGTAGACAAAGTCAACAATATTAGTGGCAGTTCATAGAAACCGTCACTAATAATACATTATTAGTAACAGTTCTTTTAAACCGTCACTAATAGTCTATTCTTAGTGATGAATTTTCTAAACCGTCACTAATAGTGTTTTTTATTTAAAAAATATAAAAATAATTTATTCAACTATATTAGTGACGGTTTATGAAAACCTTCACTAATAGTCTATTATTAGCGATGGTTTACGAAAACTGTCACTAATAGTGTTTTTAATTTTAAAAAAATATAAAAGGAATTTATTTAACTATATTATTAATAGTTCAGAAAAACCATCACTAATGCTTTGTTATTAGTGATGGTTTATGAAAACCGTCACTAATAATGTTTTTTAATATTTTTTTTAAATATTCTTATTAAAAATTTAGAAAATCAATAGTTTGGTTAAACGTGTAGAATATTTTTTTAAAATTTTTTATTTATAGATTTCAATGTAATTACAAAAAAGATAACTTGTTTTCAATTTTTTAAAAATTATATAAAATAAAATTTTGAAATCATTTATTTTGGAATTTGGATTTGAATTTATGTATTTGAAAAAACTTTACATATGATCAATATAATTGAAATCCAAAATCTAAACTTCTTCATCCCATTCACAATGTAACAGTTAGAAATCTATAAAATAATTAAAAAATACTTTCTAAATTTTATATATTAATTTGAAAATTTTGAAATAAAAACTATTTTCAACAACTAAAAAATAAAATTACTTCCATAAGCATATAGTGTGAAAATTATTTATTGTTATTTATTTATCTCATAAATGTTATAAAAATGCAAAATTAGCTAGTTTATGTTTTTGTAGGTTGAAAAACTAAAATGAAAAAAAATTCAGAATGGATCAAGAACTTCTGGGCAAGAAAGGTTGCAGTCTCCCTAGAAAGTTGGGTTGAGGTGGCCGGTTTGATGAGGTAGAGTAGTAGCGTGCCCAGAGACTGCAGTGGGCCAGATTGTTGATTGGTAGAGATTCAGATTGACTTACTTGGTAGGGCAACCAGGATTAAGTCTCTCCTACGGGCCGCATAACCATGTCATGAGGAGTTAAGTCATGACATTCAGTTCCCAGGGTATTATCATAGTTGTTCCTATATATATACAGATTTTTAGTACAGCAGCAGTTTTATTATATTATTAAAATTATGTGTAACTATAAAAGTCAGATATACAATTGTATTTTAAAATATAATAAATGTAATTTGTACAGTATGCTAGACTATCAATTTTACAGTTTCAGTATTATATCAGTATATTAAATATGTAATGTGAACAGAGTTTCCATAGTGCTCCCTTGGGGCCTGAAATGTTTTCAGTAGATAATATAGAAAGATTTTCTATATATTTTATATATATTAAGGGAAAAAAATATATGGCATGAAAAAGCAGGTCGTTATAGTTTGGTATCAGAGCCTAAGTTGTTAGATTCTATAGACCCTAGAATGCAGCGGAAACAATACCAGAATATAGGAAAAGGATTTGAGATTTTGTTATGTGGTCTGGGTACAGGATTTTCGTGGTGGTTTCTGTGTCTTTCATAGGGTGACGATTTCAGGAAAGCCATAGTAAACTATTGACGAGTCGTGTATCCAGGATGCAGGATTGGATTTGGAGTTAGGAACAGGGGGGAATAGTTAATAGTAAATTTGAGGTTTTAGTTGAATGAAATAAATTAGATCTGTACATAAGATAGGATCCTTAAATAGTGTTCTTTATATTTTCAGGATGGATCCAAGGAGCAGTGGTACGAATGCTGGAGGTGATAGAGCAAGACCCTCCAGTATGGGAGGTGGGGATATAGATGCAGTGTTGCACAGCGTCACCCAGCAGGAGATGGTTAAGATGGCTAGGAGCATGAGGGAGCGTGGCTGCATGATCAAGCAGTTTACGTAGATGAAGTCTCCAACTTTTTCTAGAGGAGCTGACCCGATTATGGCTGAAAATTGGTTTCAGGACGTTGAAGAGACATTGGCAGTGCTTTCATGTACAGATGAACAGAAGGTGTCATTTGCAACATTTAAACTGACAGGAGAGGCAAAATGCTAGTGGAGATAAGCGCGATTGATTTAGGAATAGAGGCCTGATCTTGTGCCAGTGATGTGGAGTCGGTTCAAGGAGCTGTTCTTCGAGCGATATTTCCCTGCTATCTTTTAGAGTGCAAAGGCAACAGAATTCCTGTATTTAATTCAGGGGCATATGACAATATCACAGTATGCAGTACGATTTATTGAGTTGTCTTAATTTGTCCCACATTTGGCACCAGACGAGGGGAAGAAAGCAAGGAAATTTGAGGAATGACTAAAGCAGAATTTATTTAAGCAGTGCAATGATTTTCGGGCTCAAACATTCGTAGAGGTGGTGGATAAAGCTGCTGTTATCGAGAGTGGCATGCAAAGGGGTACCGCAGCACAGAGTCAGAGGAAGAGATCCACGCCTCTGGATTTCCAAGCGGGTTCTAGCTGGGGGCCATGGAGGGGAGACTGATATGGAGGTAGTCAGGGATGGATAATGGGGCGCAGTGGTCTTCAGGGTGGACGAACTATTCCTATTTGTCCCAAATGTGGCCGGAGGCTTCCAAGTGAATGTAGGATGGGAGATGACGTCTGCTATCATTGTGGGAGACCTGGGCACTGGTCTTGGTCATGTCAGGGATTGTCACCCCAGGCACCGGCTCCTAGACCATTTCGGGGTGGTTATAAGGCGCCTTGTGGAGGCTAGCAGAGGAACACTGCACCAATGAGGGTCTATGCATTGACGCCAGGTGACGCTAAGGCAGCTGGAGACGTAGTTACAGATATTTTTACTATTTTTTCGTATAAAACTATTATTTTATTTAACACGGGTGCCACCCATTCTTTTATTTTGTCGGGGTGTGCTAAATTGACTGGGTACGAGGCACAATTGTCAGATATCAAGTTAGCTGTAGCTACGCCGACTGGATCAATGGTGAGGTGTAGGAAGGTACTTAAGGATTTTCCTGTGGCCATTCAGGAAAAAGTACTGCCAATTGATCTTGTGATATTAGATATGCAGGGGTTTGGTGTAATTTTGTGTAATGACCTGAAGAATACAGGTATTTAAATATTAAAGAGAGAGGAAAATGGAAATAGAACAGAAGGGGAGAGGATATTTTGGGTGACTCAGAATTTCGTCGACGAAGGGGAGAGCTCGTCGACGAATTGTCTATTGACCTCATCGACGAGATGACGTGGCCCATCAACAAAGCCCATGGTATAAATAGTGTGAACCTCGGAGAAAAATCAGGAAAAATCTCTCTCTCTCTCTCTCTCTCTCTCTCTCCTCCCCACCATTTCTCTCTCCTCTCTCTTCTATTTTGGCTCCGCCATTCGTTGGATCGACAATCTGAGGCCACTATGACGCTCTTGGGGAAGTTCTTTCCAAGTCTGTCGAAGCGGATCGTTGGTGGGGAAGAGTTGAAATTCATCCGTGGGTTAAGGTAAGGTTTTTTATGTCAAATTTGATCTTTCCATAGTTATAGGAAATGATATTCACAGAAAAATACTGAAGTTTAGTTGTGAGAGTTGTTGTTTTCAGGGTGTTGAATAGGGAACCCTGCGGGTGCAGGATTAGTGAAATTAGGGGGTTTCTTTTCAGTATCAAGTAAGGGAATAAACTAAAGTAGTTATTTTTCATACAAATTATTATTATTTATCAGCAAATTAATAGGAAAGCATGTATTATATTTGTATATTATGGAGGAAATGCATATTTGGGAAAATACTACTATTATGTTGAAATGCATATATATATGTATAAGATACCAAAAATTATGATTTTGGAATATCATGTATGGTTTTATACAGCAATGTGTCGCATGAATATTACTTTACGTGGGAAGTATTATGATATGACAATTTTATGAATAAAACATGTTTTTCATAAATTATGAAAGAATGCGGTACATTATGATTTTAAAGTACATGATAAATGAATTATTTATTCAGAATGATATGTATGAAATGTTTGGCACAAGGCCGTGATTAATAGCCGGCGCAAGGTCATGTAAACATATGATTTCGGAGCAAGGTCGTATATATGAAATGTTCGGCACAAGGCCGCAGATATGAAAGAAATCAGCACAAGGTCGTATGTAAGTATTTATGTTATTATAGAAAATGCTATCAATCTTATTTACGTTAAATAGCATATTATCATGTATTATATGTTATCAAAACTCGAATGTTAGTTCAGTTTAGTTACAGGAGTACGGTACCGTTGCTATACAGATCAGATATCTATGTTCAGACTTGTGCTAACCACCCCACAAGGGGGTGCGAGATGGATAGTCGACGTGGCTTTCAGTGTAGAGTTGTAGACGTCCACCTGACCGTTCGGACCAGGGTGTGGCGGGCCCATCGTACTTTTAGACAATTTTGACTTGGCAGTGATCGGCCAGCCATTGTCGGGTCCCGCCTTCGGGCTGCACAACCCGTTATGGGGGATAATACATGACATCAGCTAGCTATACATCTTGGGTGAATTTTCAGTATTATCAGCAATTTTAGACATTTTATGAACTGTATGATTTATTAGAAAATATGAAAGTATATGATTATTCAGTATGTTATGATGAATGTTTTCAAGTTTATGAAATGTACTATATATGTATAATTGCTTCAAATATTCATATTACCACACAACTGTATTTAGTTTATTTTCCCTTACTGAGAAGTGTCTCACCCCCAAACTTAAATGATTTTCAAGAAACCCAGAAAGACCAGCGGACCATAACCGCCATTGAATTAGGTTTGTGTTACCCCACTAGGAGGGTAAGTGTTGAACTAGGATCAATGGTTTTTGTTGTAGGATCCTTGGAAATACTTTTTGGTATTTTTGGATATTTTGGAGATTGTATATAAATATAGAACGTGATGGTTTATAGTTAATTCTGGTATTATATATTTTGTGGTTATGAGAATGATGATTTATATTTACTACTGCCTAGGTTCCGTTGTGTATAATAGGTGTCTCCGTTACCCACGAGTTTCGGGTTAACTATTTTATTTATTATGTTTTATTATATAATAAGATAAGCAGGTCGTTATAGTTTGGTAACAGAACCTAGGATACTAGGTTCTGTAGACTCTAGAACGCAGTAGTAATGATACCAGAGTATAGGATAAAGGAATTTGAGGTCTGGTCTTGTAGTCTAGATGTAGGACTTCCGTGGTGGTTTTTGTGATTTTTTTGGGGTGATGATTTCAGGAAAGTCATGGTAAACTATCATCGGGTTGGGTATCTAAGTTGTAGGATTGAACCTTGAATTAAGATCAGGAGTGTTAAATTAAATTTAGGGAATGTTGTATTAGTTGGATGATACGTTATGGTGATAGGGGTTCTAAGTTAAGTTATTTGTTTTTCAAGATGGACCCTGGTGGCAGTAGTGCCCATGCCAGTGGGAATGAGGGTGTTGGACCCTCAGGCACTGCAGGCGGTTATTTAGATGTAGTCTTACGCAGCGTGGCACAGCAAGTCACGGCCGAAATTTCCAAGAGTTTGAGGGAACATGGTGGTCAGTTGGCAGGCCATGGTAGCTCGATAGAGAAATTTATTAAGATGAATCCTCTGGCTTTCTCAAGAGGAACTAATCCTGTAGTCACTGAAAACTGGGTGCAGGAGATAAAGAAAATATTCGTAGTGCTACAGTGTTTAGAGGAACAGAGGGTACTGTTTGCTACCTATAGATTGATTGGAGAGGCTGAGAGATGGTGGTTGACAGTAAAACTCTTAGAGCAGCAGAGGTGTAACGACCTGCTATTTAACTTAAGTTTTTTTTTTTTGTTTTATATAGATACTGCAAAATTTATTATACTCTAATACCTACTAAATCAAACCAATCCGTCAACCGAAGCAGTAAGAAGCGGAATTCATATAAACATAACCAAGAAAATATACAATACCAAAATGCTAAAGGTTCCTCAAAATATACATATATGACTGCTTCCCAAAAATACCCTCAACTGGGCTAGGGCTATACATAAATACTCTAAAAAATACTCACTCTACTGGCACGACAGTACTGAAGCCCCTCTACCTGCGAGCCTGATCTGCTTGCCTACCTGGATCACCTGAAAAATGTTAAAGTAACGAGATGAGATGACGCTTAGTAAGACAAAATATGTTATTGCTAGTGTGTGGCAAATGAGTTATAATACCATGAAAATCTGTTTCTATATATATAGTCATGTATAAATGAATATGAGAATACAAGTACAAATAACATATAAAGCTACCACCTGTACCCATGTTGCTTAACATATTTGCTTTTATAGGTTTTCCATTTGTAATACTTCTACTATACATAAGTACACCCAATGCTACTGTAAAACTATATATACATATAATAACTGAAAACTTCCCTATGGATAACTGTGTGTCATGATTTAACCCCTCATGATAGGGTTGTGCGGCCTGTAGGCGGGATTTACCTTGGCTAGCCGACCAGGATAAACCACTATACTCCATCAGTCTGATCAGCCCTCCTCAACCCATATCTGATGGGGAGCCTATCCACTTGTGGGCTCTATATGATCGACTGTTATACCACGTATTATCTCAATAGGTGGTTGCACTATATATTGTATGTAGCAACGGTACCGTGCTCTGTAAACTGTAATGGTCCAACAGAGTCTGATACTATATAATACATTTATGTATATAACTATCTTTTTTACCATGATTATGTAATAACTGTATTAACCATGACGCTGTGATAAACTGTATCTGTATCAACTGTATTTTTGAAATGAACTGTAAAACTATATGTCATGGTACTGTAAACTATATAATCATGGTATTTTGTAATTGCTATAAAACATATCCACTGTCTGTATATTTGATAAAACATATCTCTGAAAAATACTGTAAAGCATATTTCTGTACTATATCCATATCCTCAAGCCATACAGTAATTTAAAACATATTATTCATAATTGATAAACTGTATAAAGTTCTATTGTGAATATCAATCTGGTAAAAATATACATTTTATGCTGAAAATTATTTTAAAACTGCCTAGCATAGCATATTTCCTTTACCTGTTTTCTGCTAAAAATCCTCTACTATGACGGGTCCTACACCTGCAAGGTTCTCCACTCAACACCCTGTCTACTACATTTCCTACAACTTCTGGAAAGCCAAATTAAAAAAAAAAAAAAAGTCTTACCCTGAATCTGGGATGAAATCCAACTCCGTCCCACCGACGATCCGCTCAGGCAGACTTAAAGAGAACTTCCCCAGGAGCATCGTGGTGGCCTCAGATTATCGATCTGGTGGATAACAAAGCCAAAATCGAAGAAAAATGGGAGAGGAACCATAGAGAGAGGAGAGAGAGAGTCTTCGCTGAAATTTCTGCGTAAAAACTGAGTTTAAGCACTATTTATACTGCAGGATTCGTCGACGAGCCACGTCACCTCGTCAACGAGTCCTGTAAAAAGTTCGTCGATGAACCAGCACCCTCGTCGATGAATTTTAGACTTCCAAAAATCCTTCTCGATATCTTCTCATCGACGATACGAAACTTCGTCAATGAGATCCTAAAGAACTCTCGTCAACAAAACCCTTGTGTTCATCGACGAGGCCTGGAAAATTTCTTAAAATTATCACCTCCAAAATGTAATGTCATCGACAAAGTTGGCTGCCTCCTTCTGTTACTATTTCCATTTTCCTCCCTCTTTATTATTTAAATATCATTATTCTTCGGGTCGTTACAAGAGAGCAGTACCTATGGAGATGACGTGGGAGCGGTTTAAGGAGACATTTTTTGACAGGTATTTTCCAGCCTCGTCTAGGGAAGCTAAGATAGAGGAGTTCATGAATCTGAAGTAGGGACAACCGACCATGCACCAGTACGCAGCAAGGTTCATCAAATTGTCTCACTTCGCCCCGTACATTATTTCAAATGAGTTAAAGCTGAAGTTGCTGGATTTTGTTGAGCTAGTTGATAGAGCCACTATAGTGGAGGTTCGAGAGCGGTTGAAGGCTGAGGAGCAGAGGCAGAAGAAGAAATTCGCACCTTCTGGTTCCCAGCAGGGAGGCAATCGTGGTTCATGGAAGAGAGGTGGCTACTACAGATACCAGAAGCAAAAGTCAGGGACTCTTGGTTTCCAGGGTATGCAGCCACTTCTAGGTTGCCCGACGTGTGGGAAGAAACACCCGAGAGAGTGTCGTGCCGAGTGAGGTATCTGCTACCGGTGTAGGGAGCCAGGGCATATGATGAGGGATTGTCAAGCTCAGATTAGTGTTGCTCCTGTTCCTAGACCTACTCGAGGAGGCTA
This sequence comes from Malania oleifera, assembly GCF_029873635.1. Classification (NCBI taxonomy): domain Eukaryota; kingdom Viridiplantae; phylum Streptophyta; class Magnoliopsida; order Santalales; family Ximeniaceae; genus Malania; species Malania oleifera. Next base: position 30,116,776 of record NC_080427.1, on the reverse strand, counting down.
CCAGGCGCCACGTGGAGGCTAGCAAAGGAATATGGCTCCAACTAGGGTCTTTGCTTTCACGCCAAGTGATGCTGAGGCAGTCGGCGACGTGGTGACAGGTACAGTTAATATGTTTTTATTTAAAGTTATTATACTATTTGATTCAGGTCCCACACATTCGTTCGCATCTTCGAGGTGTGTTAAATTATGTGGGGCAGACACACAATTTCTAGATGTTGAATTACTAGTGGCTACACCGACTAAGTCAGCAGTGAGGTGTAGTAGGATGCTCTGGGGTTGTCCAGTTGATATTCAGGGAAGGATTTTATCTGCTAATTTTGTGGTGCTGGACATGTATGGGTTTGATATCATATTCAGCATGGATTGGCTAGCAGCTAATTTTTCTAGTATTGATTGCCGCGCGAGAGAAGTGATATTCACACCTCCAGGGAAACCAGAATTCATATTTGCAGGGTCATGGGTACAATCTCTACCTCAAATGGTCTCAGCTGTTTAGGCGAGGAGACTGCTCCTAAGTGGTTGTCAGGGATTCGTAGCTTTTGTGAAAGAAATGTCAGAGAATGAATTGAAGCTTGTTAACACGCCTATAGTGAAAGAATTTATAGATGTGTTTCTAGATGAATTACTAGGTTTACCACCTAATCGTGAGGTAGATTTCCCTATTGATCTACTTCCAGGTACGGCACCGATCTTTAAAGCACCGTATTGAATGGTGCCAATAGAGTTGGCAGAATTGAAAGATCAATTGCAGGATTTACTTGATAAAGGTTTCATACGACCTAGTGTATCCCCATGGGGAGCTCCAGTACTGTTCGTGAAGAAGAAGAACGGGTCTATGAGGATGTACATAGATTATAGGGAAATTAATAAAGTGACCATCAAGAACAAGTATCCTCTACCCCGTATAGATGATTTTTTTGACCAGCTCCAAGGTACACGGGTGTAATCTAAGATCGACCTCAGATCAGGCTACCATCAGGTAAAGGTGAGAGCGGAAGATGTATCGAAGACGGCGTTCAAAACCAGATATAAGTATTACGAGTTCCTTGTTATGTCATTTGGTCTAACGAATGCTTTTGCGATATTTATGAATTTGATTAATAGGATTTTTCATCCTTATTTAGATCAGTTTGTTGTTGTTTTTATTGATGATGTACTGGTCTATTCTAAGAGCTATGAGGAGCACGAGATACATTTGAGGCAGGTTTTGCAGACGCTCAGGAAGAAGAAGTTGTACCCCAAGTTCAGTAAATGCGACTTCTGGCTCGATAAAGTTGTGTTTTTGGGGCATGTTATCACAAGAGATGGAATTTCTGTGGATCCCAATAAGATTGAGGCGGGAGTGAATTGGGTTAGGCCAAGGAGCGTCCAGGAGATCAGGAGTTTCTTGGGGTTAGCTAGTTATTACTGTCATTTCATCGATGGATTCTCAGCTTTATTAGGGCATCTTACGCGATTGACTAAGAAGAATGCTAGATTTAAATAAGACGATAGTTGTGAGTAAAGTTTTTAGGAATTAAAGTAAAGGCTAGTCACAGCACTAGTACTGATCATCCTGTCAGGGGGTGAGGGTTATACTATTTACAGTGATGCGTCCTTGAAAAGACTTGGTTGTGTATTGATGCAATATAGCAAGATGGTGGTATATGCATCTAGACAATTGAAAGTGTATGAAAATAACTACCCTACCCATGACCTTGAATTGGCTGCAGTGGTACATGCATTGAAGATTTGGAGGCATTACTAGTATGGCGAGCGGTGTGAAATTTTCTCCGACCATAAGAGTTTAAAGTATTTCTTCACTCAGAAGGAACTAAATATAAGATAGAGAAGGTGGTTGGAGCTTGTTAAGGATTTTAATTGTACTATCAGTTATCACCCAGAGAAAGCAAATGTGGTAGCTGATGCATTGAGCAGTAAGTTTTTGAGACTAGTGATGGTAGCTATGGAGATCCAATATCCCATCATGATAGATTTGGAGAGACTCATCATAGAATTGGTTGAGAGTGACCCTCAGGTATGTATTGCCAGTTTGGTAGTGCAACCTACTCTGCAGGAAAGAATTAAAACTGCTCAAAAGGAAGACCCAAAGTTAGCAAGGGTGATAGATAGAGTGCAGACTGGTCAGGGAGAGGAATTCTGCATTTCAGATGACGGCTTTTCGATTCCAGATTGTGTGTTCCTACTGATGCTGACATCAGGAAGACTATTTTAGAGGAGGCTCATAGATCTTTATATACAGTTCATCCCGATAGTACGAAAATGTACAAGGATCTGCGAGAGTTTTATTGGTGGAGAGAGAGATCGCCGAGTATGTAGCCCAATGTCTGACATGCCAGCAGGTAAAAGCTAAGCACCAGAGGTCGGCAGGTCAGTTGCAGCCGCTATTTATCCCAGAGTGGAAGTGGGATCATATATCCATGGATTTTGTTTCGGGGCTGTCGTCGACATCGCATGTCCAGAATGCAATTTGGGTGATTGTAGATCAGTTGACTAAGACCGCCCATTTTCTCCCTATCAAGATCACATGTTCCCTTAACCGTTTGGCCGAGATTTATGTTCAGGAGATTGTTCGTTCTCATGGAGTGCTAGTATCTATTGTGTCAGACCGAGACCCGCAGTTCACATCACGATTTTGGAGAAGCTTGCAAGAAGCTTTAGGGTCTCAGCTATCATTTAGCACGACATTCTATCCTCATTCAAATGGTGAGACTGAGAGGACGATATAGATACTAAAAGATATGCTTTAGGCATGTGTATTAGATTTTGGGGGTAGTTGGACTCAGTTTATGCCGCTGGTGAAGTTCGTATATAATAACAGTTATCAGGCCAGCATTGGTATGGCACCATTTGAGGCTTTATACAGTAGGAAATGTTGATCTCCTTTATATTGGGATAAGATGTGTGAGCGGCGAGTTGTGGGACCAGAGCTAGTGCAGCAGGCATACGATAAGGTTCAGCTCATCAGAGATAGAATCAGTGCAGCTTAGAACCAACATTAGAGTTATGCCGATAATCACCACATGAAGTTAGAATTTGACATTGGGGATCATGTATTCCTGAAGATAGCTCCGTTAAAAGGGGTTATGAGATTTGGAAGAAAGGGTAAACTTAACCCTAGGTTTATCGGTCCGTTTAAGATTCTAGAGAAAGTGGGACTGGTTGCCTATAGGTTAGCTTTACCACCTACATTATCCAGGATGTACGACGTATTCCATGTTTCCATGCTGAGGAAATACATCCCAAACCCTTCTTATATAATTAGTTATAGTGAATTAGAGCTCAGTGATTTGCTAGTCTATGAGGAGGTACCAATGCAGATTCTGGACAGAAAGGAACAGGAACTACGTAGTAAGAAGATTCTTTTGGTAAAGGTTCTATGGAGGAATCATGCAATAGAAGAGGTTTCTTGGGAGCTCAAGGAATAGATCAAACAGAAATACCCGCAGCTGTTCCAAGAAGTTCAGTCTCGATCAAGAAAATGTAAATGAATGTATAATATTTCTTTTGCAGGTATATATAATAATTTAATTAGTAAGTGGTATTTTAGTTTTTGGGGAAATTTTATTTTGTATATGTGATCTCCCAGGACTTGAAATGTAACCACGGTATTCCTCCGCCATTAGTGAGGGTAAGTAATAAAATAAGTAGACCGATTTACCTTGAAGGGATGATAAGTTACATGAATAGTAAATTTCGAGGATGAAATTTTATAAGGAGGGGAGAATGTAATGACCTGAAGAATAATGGAATTTAAATATTAAAGAGAGAGGAAAATGGAAATAGAACAGAAGGAGGCAGTATAGGCTCGTCAACAAAGTTGTGCCTCGTCAATAAGAAGATACCGAGAGGATGTTTTGGGCGACTCTGAATTTCATCGACGAAGGGGAGAGTTCGTTGACGAATTGTCTCTTGTCCTCATCGATGAAATGACGTGGCTTGTCAACGAAGCCCATGGTATAAATAGTGTGAACCTCGGATTTTACGCAGAAAAATTAGGAGAAATCTCTCTCTCTCTCTCTCTCTCTCTCTCTCTCTCTCTCTCTCTCTCTCTCTCTCTCTCGCTCTCCTCCCTACTGTTTCTCTCTCCTCTCTCTTCAATTTTGCCTCCAACATTTGCCGAATTGACCATCTGAGGCCACCACGTTGCTCATGGGAAAGTTCTCTCCAAGTCTGCTGGAGCAAATCATTGGTGGGGTAGAGTTGAAATTCATCCCTAGGTTAAGGTAAAGTTTTTTATGCCAAATTTGATCTTTCCATAGTTATAGGAAATGATATTCACAAAAAAATACTGAAATTTAGTTATGAAAGTTTTCGTTTTCAGAGTGTTGAATGGGGAACCTTGCGGGTGCAGGACCAGTGAAATTAGGGGGTTCTTTTCAATATCAGGTAAGGGAATAAACTAAAACAGTTATTTTTCATACAAATTATTATTATTTATCAGCAAATTAATTTTCAGAAAAGCATGTATTATATTTATATATTATGGAGGAAATGCATATTTGGGAAAATACTGCTATTATGTTGAAATGCACATATATATATATATATATATATATATATGTGTGTGTGTGTGTGTGTATGAGATATCAGAAATTATGATTTTAGAATATAATATATGGTTTTATACAGCAATGTGTGGCATGAATATTACTTTACGTGGAAAGTATTATGATATGGTAATTTTATGAATAAAGCATGTTTTTTAGAGATTATGAAAGAATGCAGTACATTATGATTTTAAAGTATATGATAAATGAATTATTTATTTAAAATGATATGTATGAAATGTTCGGCGCAAGGTCGTGATTGATAGCCGGGGCAAGATCATGTATACGTATGATTTTGGCACAAGTTAGTGTATATGAAATGCTCGACGCAAGGCCGCAGATATGAAAGAAATTGGCCAACCATTGTCGTGTCCCGCCTTTGGGCTGCACAGCCCGTCATGGGAGGTAATATATGACATCAACTAGCTATATATCCTGGGTGAATTTTCAGTATTATCAGCGATATCAGACATTTTATGAACTGTATGAGTTATTAGAAAATATGAAAGTATATGATTATTCAGTATGTTATGATGAATGTTTTTAGGTTTATGAAATGTACTGTATATGTATAATTACATCAAATATTCATGTTGCCACACGATTTTATTTAGTTTATTTTTCCTTACTGAGAAGTGTCTCACCCTCGAACATAAATGATTTTTAGGAAACCCAGAAGACCGGCGGACCATGGCTACCATTGAGTTAGGTTTGTGTTACCCCGCTATGAGGGTAAATGTTGAACTAGGATCAACAGTTTTTGTTGTAGGATCCTAGGAAATACTTTTTGGTATTTTTGGATACTTTGGAGATTGTATATAAATACAGAACGTGATGGTTTATAGTTAATTCTGGTATTATATATTTTGTGGTTATGAGAATGATGATTTACATTTACTGCTGCCCAGATTCTGCTGTGTATGACAAGTGTCCCTGTTACCCACGGGTTTCGGGTTGACTATTTTATTTATTATATTTTATTATATGATAAGATAAGCAGGTCGTTATATTTTGGGTATGGATTGGTTGGCAGCTAATCATATTGATTGTCATTTGAAAGAAGTGATTTTCAGACCCCCTGGTGAGCAAGAATACAGATTTCTTGGTTCACATGTGCGTGCTTCACCACAACTTGTGTCAGCTATTCAGGTGAGAAAACTGATTCAAGATGGTTGCCAGGGATTTTTTTTCCGACATACAAGAATTGCCAAAAGAAGAACTGAAACAAGTAGATATTCTTTGTGTCAAAGATTTTTCTGATGTTTTTCCAAAAGAATTACCTGGTTTACCACTAGATAGTGAAGTTGAATTTATCGTGGATCTTCTACCAAGGTCAGCACTGGTATCTAAAGCACCTTACTGAATGGCTCCAGTTGAGTTGAGGGAACTAAAAGATCAATTGCAAGAATTGCTAGATAAGAGATTTATCAGACCCAGTGTGTCGCCTTGGGGAGCACCAGTTCTATTTGTGAAGAAGAAATATGAGACCATGAGGATGTGTATAGATTATAGAGAAATAAATAAACTAACAGTCAAGAATAAATATCCTTTTCCCAGGATTGAAGATTTGTCTGATCAGCTCTAGGGGACCCAAGTCTATTCTAAAATTGACCATCAGTCAGGTTACCATCAGATGAAAGTTAGGGTAGAAGACATTTCGAAGACAGCATTCTGAAGTAGATATGGGCATTACGAGTTTCTGGTGATGTCATTTGGGTTGACTAACGCACCAGCAGTATTTATGGATTTAATGAATTAGGTGTTTTATCAGTACTTGGACCAATTTGTTGTAATTTTTATAGATGATATACTGGTCTACTTGAAAAGTTTTAAGGAGCACGAGCATTATTTGAGGCTGGTGTTGCATACATTGACAGAAAGAAAGTTGTACGCAAAATTCAAGAAATGTGAATTCTGGCTGAGGTAGGGTTCTTTTCTTGGTCATGTGATCTTTGGGACTGGCATATCAGTTGACCCGAGTAAGATAGAGGCAGTGGTGAGTTTGGTGAGGCTAGTGAATGTCCAAGAGTTTAGAAGTTTTCTAGGTTTGGCATATTACTACCGACACTTTGTTGACAGTTTCTCTAGATTATCAAGTTTGCTGACATGACTCACGAGGAAAATGTGAGGTTTGAATGGACCGATGACTGTGAACAGAGCTTTCAAGAATTGAAACATATGTTAGTTACTGCCCCAGTGTTAGCTATTCCTTCAGGAGAGGACGGGTTCGTGATATACAGTGATGCGTCCTTGAAGGGACTTGGGTGCGTATTGATGCAACACGACAGGGTTATCGCATATGCTTCTAGGAAGCTTAAAGAATATGAGAAAAACTATCCTGTGCATGATTTGGAGCTAGCTGCAGTGGTGTACGCTCTCAAGATTTGGAGGCATTATCTGTATGGAGGGAAATGTGAAATCTTAACGGACTACAAAAGTTTAAAATATTTCTTCACTCAAAAAGAGCTAAATATGAGGCAAAGAAGATGGCTGGAACTTATTAAAGATTATAACTGCACTATTGGCTACCATCGAGGGAAAGAAAATGTGATGGCTGATGCATTGAGCCCAAAGTCAGAGGGAGCAGTATTATTAGTAGTAGAGATTCAGCACTCTATTTTGATGGATTTGGAGAGATTAGGCATGGAGCTGATAGAGGATGATCACCAGTCATTCATTGCTAACTTGGTGATTCAACCTACGTTGCAAGAAATGATTAAAGCCGGCCAAAATTTTGACCTAGGGTTAGCGAAGTTGATAGAGAAAGTACAAGATGGACAGAAGGAGGATTTTAGCATATCATATGATAGAGCCCTACGGTTCCGTAGTAGATTATGTGTTCCTGTAGATGTCGAGATCAAGAAAACTATATTGGAGGAGACTCACAGATCCCTATACACCATACATCCAAGTAGTATTAAAATGTATCGGGATCTACGGGAATCCTTTTGGTGGAGCAATATGAAGAAGGATATTGCTGAATTTGTAAAGTAATGTTTGACATGCCAGCAGATAAAGGCTGAGCACCAGAGACCCGTGGGGCAGTTGCAACCACTCTTCATTCCAAAGTGGAAATGGGATCACATCTCTATGGATTTTGTTACTGAGCTACCACCAGTGCGACAAGGGTTGAATATTATTTGGTTGATCAATGATTGTCTGACAAAGACCTATTTCATCCTTATTAAAGTCAACTATTCCTTGGACAGACTGGCAGAAATATATGTTCAGGAAATAGTTTGCGTCCACGATGATCTAGGAGTGTTTCTCTACAAGTCTAACGGAGTAGATTTTTGAATTGGGCTTCCCAAGCATCACTCCAAGGCTAGGGTAGGATTTAGGAAATTAAGAAAATTTGATGTTTTGGGGAGTTTAATCATTTTTTTGGAATTTTTGGGCCTGGGGAATGTTAAAATAGTATTTTACTTGGGGTTGAGTTGATTAAACTAGGATTTATGAATTTAGGGTTCGTGTGAGCACCACATGCATAGTTGTGGGATCCTTGCAGGCATAGCTTCGGGAAAATAGGTAAGGGGATTAAGTTAAGTCAGGTTTTTATTAAATTTGAACCGATTAAACTACTTTATATATATATATATATATATATATATATATATATATATATATATACACTTAATTTCAAAGTTTATTTCGAAAACCGATTATTCAAAATGGACTTTATAAATTTAGGAAATATGATATGGTATTTTGGATATAACGAATGATGGAAAACTGAGTTTTCTCTTACGAACTTCAAACTGTGTTTTCTTGGTTGTTTAAATGGCTATATTCAAATATTGAAATTGTGTGGCAGGTGAATAATTAGTATAGGTTATGGTAAAACTGAATTTGGGTATGGTTGTGAAAAATACTGAATTGTTTGTGAAATATACTAGAATTACCTTTGCAAAATACTGGGTTTTATTTAATGGTTGTAGGCCATGTTCTACTTAACAACCAGGGGCCGAGTTATATTTAACGGCTGAGGGCCAAGTTTTATTTAACGACTGTGAACCGGGTTTTGCTTGACGGCCAAGGGCCGAGTTTTATTAAATGGCGGGTTGTAAATGAAATAAGATTTATACTACAGTTTTTATTACTTAAATTGCATAATATAGCTTGAGAACCTTGAGGACCAATTGTATGGTGAGCAAAATACCATTGCTAGGGAATTATTGAGACCATATGCGCCCACACTGTACTAAGAGGTGTAGGGTGGTCTCCGCCGTTTAGCCTGCGTCAGGATAAAGTATTTTTCCTGGGGGCCAAACCAAGAAGTGGTAAGGCTAGTAGACCTACAATTGAGTTGTGGATGCTTGCAAACGTACTTGTAGATGATTACTTTGACTGTGTTTGGGATGATACCCCAGGGTATAAGTTCAACCTTCGAACCACACAATTCGTACCATAGGGGAAGTAAATGGTGTTTAGTCCCAGGGAGTGTCTTTTATGCATATCTATTAATTTATGTAAATGGTGTTATTATTTATTAAACTGGTTTATACTGAGGAAGCAAATGCATATTTTTCAACTGTAAAGGTGTGAGCATTTGTATATGAATCAAAATGCATGAATGTTTATAGCAAAATAAACTCTTCACCTGAGGGTTTGCTGAGAAAGGCGAGTACCCTAATAAGTATCAGTTGTAGCCATACCAGTTTGCATAACATATTAGATTAGAGGGGAGCTACATGTATGACCATGTAATCTCCCCTATCCTCAGGAACTTTCGCTAATAAATAATTGTGTGTGTGTGTGTGTGTGTGTGAGTATGGTCGGGGAATGATTTTATAACTATGGTTAATTAACAACTGATGATTTTTCGTATACATTAAAAATCACAATTGCTACACACTAATATTAATCATCTTTTTAGGACCATCTTGAAATCATGCTTAGTGAACCCCAGGGCGGGGTGATAGCCAGTTTAATTTTTGTGAGTTTCTGTAAGAACTCTAATATATTTAAGTTATGTTTAAGGTCCTTAGATATGTAATATGATCATATGGACTGAGTTGGGTTTTGTATTGCAATATGGTCTGTAATATGAATATTTAGAGACATATGTTTATAAAGGTAGTTTAGAAGTCTGGTAATGTACTTTAGGAGAATGTATCATTTATTTCCGCTGCTATTATATGATGAATATGGTATCAGGTACACAGATGTCACAAAAGTAGCACCCCAAGCCCCATGTGGCGGGTCGGGGCATTACAGGTGGTATCAGAGCCAAGTTTGTTAGGTTCTGTAAACTTTGACAGTTAATAATTACCAGAGTATAGGTTGAGATAAGTTAAGAATAGGAATGAGTAGATTAGGCGAGACTTGGTCTGGAAGCTTAGTGGCAGAAATCCTTTGATAGTCTTCTGTGTTTTTCCTGGAAAGACGATTTTAGGAAAACCATGGTAAATCCATCGATGGTTTCGTTCTGGGTTGAGAGATTGGAACATGGAAACTTAAGTAGGAATGTTAGGTTAGGTGAGTAGGCTTTTAGTCCCGCAATTGTGATTAGAGGTCGATACCTCAACCATTTTGTGGCAAAAGTGTGTAAATCATGCTTTTTAGCTACGAATTCATATGTTATATTATTTCTTCATTCCATACTTGCATCAACCATGATAAATGTGGAATTTCTAAGTTAATCTCTATCCTATCTTCACGATGGATTCTAGGGTAAAGGACATCGTAACTAGAAAGGATAATCATGTGGATACTTTCAATGAGGATGATATGAATGCCTTAGCAATGTTGCGAAGTATAGCGCAGTAGGCTAGGAAGGAGAACCAGAGGGACAATAGAGAGCAGGATCAGCCACCGGTTGGTCAGGGCTACACTTTTTAGTAGTTTACCCGAAGGAATCCTCCAATTTTTGCAGGAGGAGCGAACCCGATCGCAGCTGAAGATTGGGTTCATGAAATAGATGAACTTCTGGGCGTGCTCAAGTGCACGGAGGAGAAGAAGATGCGGTATGCCACTTTTAAATTAGTGGGGGAAGCAAAGAGGTGGTGGAGATTGACAAAACTAGTGGAGGAACAGTGGCCAGGACTTGCGGCTATTACCTAGAGCCATTTTAGGGAGGTTTTCTTAGACAGGTACTTCCCTACTGCTACTTGAGAGGCTAAGGCTGAGGAGTTCCTGAATTTGACTCAGGGACACTTGATCGTACAACAGTATGCGGCCAAGTTTAAGGAACTATCTCGCTTCACTCCATACATGAACCTGAATGAGCTAAAGAAAGCTCGGAGGTTTAAGAAAGGTTTAAGGCAGGGAATACACGCACAGGTGGTGGCGTTGATGATTCAGAGTTTTTCTAAGTCGGTGGACAATGCCATAGCAGTTGAGGCCAGCATTCAGGAGGGTGAGAGACTAGCAGTAAACTAGAAGAAAAGGCCATTGCCTCAGGGATTTCAGACTAGTACTAGCCAGGGTACAGGGAGGTGGCCTGGTAATTTCACAAGCCAACGGTAGGAGATGGGATATCAAGCCTATCAGGGGAATCCACCACATTCTGCCTATCACAGATGCCATCAGAGGCATTGCAGCTAGTGCAAGGGTGGACCAGCTAGCTGCTATCAGCGTGGTGGGGCTAGACATATGGCACAGGACTACAGCGCGACGTTGACTCACACTCCTCCACAACATCAATATCAGGGAGGTAACCAGGCACCCCAAGGTGGTCATTGGAGGGGCACCGCCCAAGTGCGGGTGTACTCACTTACACCAGAAGATGCGGAGAACATCAGCGATGTGGTGATAGGTACTATTTCCACTTTTTCAAATAGTGATGTTGTGTTATTTGATTTAAGTGCAACACATTCCTTCGTATCTCTGGGATTTGTTAAATTATGTGGGGGTAAAGACTCAATTGTTAGATGCTGAGTTAGGTGTGGTCACACCAACAGGCTTAGTCATGGTGTGTAGTAAGGTGATCAAAGACTACGTAGTGGAAATTCAAGGGAGAATGCTGCTTGCTAACTTAATTATTTTTGAAATGTATGGGTTTGATGTCATTTTCATGATGGAGTGGCTAGCATCCAGCTATACGAGTATTGATTGCCACAGGAAGGAGGTAGTGTTCAGACATCCAAAGGAGTAGGAGTTTAAATTTGTCGGGTCGTGTGTGCGCTCTGCACCACAGATCCTTTCAGCAATTCAGGAAAAGAGGTTACTTTTGGAGGGTAGCCAAGGGTATCATGCATTTGTAAAAGAAGCACCGAATGAGAGACTTAAGCTGTAGGATATCTCAATGATAAGGGAGTTCTTGGATATTTTTCTTGAGGATTTACCGAGATTGCCTCCTGATCGTGAGGTGGTGTTTCCCATTGAGTTAATTTCAAGGACAGCACCAATTTCCAAGGCTCCATATAGAATAACTCCAGCTGAACTAAAGGAGTTAAAGGAGTAGCTACAAGAACTTCTAGACAAGGGTTTTATCAAAACGAGCGGATCACCTTGGGGAGCGCCGGTGTTGTTTGTAAAGAAGAAAATGGGTCAATGAGAATGTGCATCAACTATAGGGAAATTAATAAAGTGATAGTGAAGAACAGGTGCCTATTACCTCGTATTGATGATTTGTTTGACCAGCTATAGAGCACATACGTTTTCTCCAAGATTGATCTACGATCTGAGTATCATTAGATGAAGGTTAAATCAAAGGATGTACCAAAGAAGGATTTACACACTAGGTATGGTCATTATGAATTTATGGTTATGCTGTTTGGTTTGACAAATGCTCCTGCAACATTCATAAACCAGATGAATAGGGTGTTCTACGAGTACTTAAATCAGTTCGAGGTGGTGTTCATCGATGATATCCTGGTTTATTTGAGGAGCCCTGCAGAGCATGAAGCTTAGTTGAGAAAGGCACTTCAGGTACTTAGGGAAAAGAAATTATTTACTAAATTTAAGAAATTCTAGTTTTGGCTAGAACAAATTACATTTCTAGGACATGAAGTGTCTAGAGAGCGGATTTAGTGGACCCAGGCAAAGTAGAGGCGGTAGTTGTTTGGGTGAGATCAAAGAACGTGCACGAGGTTAGATGTTTTTTGGACCTACCAGGATACTATCGCCGATTTGTTAAGGGGTTTTCAAGGATATTACGTCCTCTGACGCAGCTTACGAGGAAGAACATGAAGTTTAAGTGGACTGGTGAGTGCGAGCAGAGTTTTCAGGAATTAAAGCAACGACTAGTCACTACCCCAGTGTTGACCATTCCATCAGGAGATGGTGGATTTTTTATCTACAGTGACGCATCTCAAAAATGACTCGGGTGTGTCTTAATGCAATAAGAAAATGTTATTGTGTACACTTTTCACCAACTCAAGGAGTATGAGAAGAACTATACTATGCACCACTTGGAGCTGGCAGCTGTTGTAATGACCCAAAGAATAATAGTATTTAAATAATAAATTGAAAAAAAAAAGAAATAAAAAGGAGGCACAGCAGGTCTTCGTCGACGAGAAAATACCGAGAGGGGGTTTTGGGTGATTCTAAATTTCATCGACGAGGAGATAGTTTGTCGACAAGTTGTCTTCATGACCTCGTCGACGAGGTAATGTGGCTCGTCGATGAGGGCCAATGTATAAATATGCCTAAACTCCATTTTTGGCCAAAATCTTCTACGCAGAACCTTCCTTCTCTCTCCTCTTTGGTTCTTCTTCCTTCTCTCTTAATTTCTAGGTCCGTCTACCGCCGGATTGATGATTCGAAGCCACCACGAAACTCCTGGGGAAGTTATCTGCATATCTGCTGCAGTGGATCCTTAGTGGGTCGAGTTCAGAATTCATCCCAGATTTAAGATAAGGTTTTCTACTCAATATTTGACTTCCTAATAGTTGTAGAAAGTGTAGTACGTGTAGAAATACTAAAGTTTAGTTCTAGGAAATATCATTTTTAGGGTGTTGAACGGGAAACCCTGCAGGTGCAGGACTGTTTATCTTAGGGGCTTATCAGGAATCAAGTAAGGAGATAAACTAAGCTAGTTATTTTATGAAAATGTATGTATGTTATTACAGCATCTAATTTTAGGAAAATAAATATATTTATATATGCTTTATGTTTGGGAAATAATGTTGTAAAAGATGATATGTTTAAATATGTATGAAACCTATTTCGTGTGGCATGAGTAGAATTTAGAATGAAATACTATTTTCTGGGAATATGATAAAGATATGGATTTTTATAATGAAAAATCGGCATACAGGCCGAGAATTTTTTAAGATTTGCTGGCATACGGGCCGAGCTATGGATATGATCTGCAAGCGTACAGGTCAAACTATGGATATGATTTGTCGGCGTACGGGCCGAGTTATGAACATGTTGTCAGCATACGGGCCGAGCTATGGATATGTTTTACGGACGTACGGACCGAGCTATGGTAAAATATAAAATGCCAATGTAGGGGCCGATGATTTTCGTGATGTATATATATATATATATATATATATATATATACATGAAAAATGATGTGATGATATTAACTTGGTAATTATTAGTATGAAATATCCATATATCACTGTTTCATTGTATGTTATATGTTATCAGAACCTAGTTGGCTTGGTTTAGGCTAGCACTTGCACGGTACCGCTACTATGTGTTCGTGATCAACACGATATTGTATTAACGATGTTGTACGGCGTAGCGTGAGGACGGATAGTCGATGTGGTTTTAAGAAGTGTGAGTGCCCCTGGTGTACGGACCAGGTCTGGAAGACCCATCGAACTTACAGACTATACTTTTGACTTGGCAGTGGTCGGCCAACCATTGTCAAGTCCCACCTTCGGGCCACACAACCCAGTCATGTGGGGGTAATACATGACAACAGTCAGCTAAACTACCAGGGTTTTTTTCTTATTATTATTATTGTATGAGATGGATTATGTTTAAAGAAATCTTGTATGTTCTGCTATGCTATGATTATACATGTTTTTCCCAGAAATAGTACATACAGTTTTACTTGTTATGTTTATATATATGATTATATGTATATCAAAGAAAAGCTCATGTTGCCACACACTAGCATTAGTTTATTTCCCTTACTGAGAGATGTCTCACCCCAAATTATATGAACTTTTCAGGAGCCCCTGATAGGAAAGCGGATAAAGCTCCGCTGAGGTAGCTACAGTTGGTTTGCCTTTTCTAAAGGGCAAGTGTTTTGGTAGGGTCAAGTGGATTTTGTGAAAAGTGACCCTAGGTTTCTTTTGGGTTGTGTATTATGTATACATAAATACAATGGATGTAGTAACTCTGGTATTATGATGAGTGATGTTGGGTTTATGATATTATATGATTTTATGTTTCCTGCTGCTTAGGCTTTCATACTGTATTCTGATGTATCCCTGGTACCCACGGGTACAGGTTGATTATGATCTGCTGAATTTGTTATTTCGTTTATTATATTATGGAATATATATATATATATATATATATATATACATGGAAAATAACCAGGTCGTTACGGTTTAGTATCAGAGCCTAGGTAGCTAGGTTCTATAGACTTTAGAATGTAGTGAAAATGATACTAGAGTATAGGAAAATGATTTAAGGTTTTGTTCTACAGTCTAGAGGTAGGACTTTCATGGTGGTTTCTGTGTTTTTCCTAGGGTGACGATTTTAGGAAAACCATTGTAAACTATTGTTGGGTTATGTTCCTAAAATGTAGGACTGGTGTTACAAATAAGTTGAGGATGTTAAGATAAGAGGTTAAATTTGGTGGGTGAGTTATAAGGATAGGATTTCTAAGTTGCATTTGTTATTTTTAGGATGGATCCAGGAGGAAGTAGTGCCTATGCGAGTGGCAGTGATGGGGCAGGGCCCTCGAGTGCAGCCGGGACAGACTCTGACGCAGTATTACGTAGCGTGGCTAAGCTGGTTATGATTAAGTCGCTAGGACCACCAGGGAGCAGGGTGGTTCGTCGGCAGGCCATGGGTACACTATAGAGAAGTTTACGAATATGAATCCTTTGGCATTCTCAGGAGGAGTCGATCCTACAGCTGTTGAGCACTTGATGCAAGATACCGAGAAAGTTTTGGCAGTACTACAGTGTATAGAAGAAAAGAAGGTCCTCTTCGCCACCTATAAACTGACAGGAGAGGCCGAGAGGTGGTGGACTGCTGTGAGGCTTCTGGAGTAGCAGATGACTACACCAATAGCCATGACTTGAGATCAGTTTGAGAAATTGTTCTTCGATAGATATTTTCAAGCTATTGTCAGGGAGGCTAAAGTGGAGGAGTTCCTGAGTTTGAAACAAGGATAGTTATCAGTCCAGCAGTATGCAGCACGTTTTATAGAGCTCTCTCGCTTCGCTTCGTATATTGTCCCTAATAAGGTAAAGAAAGCAAGGCAGTTTGAAAGAGGTTTGAGACGGAATATATTCAAGCAAGTTGTAGTGCTACGAATCTAGGATTTTACTGAGCTAGTTGATATAGCAGCCTTAGCAAAGGTTGGTGAGTGTTTGGATGCAAAGGAACAGGGACACAGGAAGAGATCTGCATCTTCGAGCTACCAGCAGGGTCCTAGATTGAATCAGTGGAGGAGAGGAAATCATGGCAAATGACGGAGGCAAGAGACTAGAGGACACAAGGTTCAAGCAATGCAGGGTCCCCCTATCTGTCAGACTTGTGGGAGGAAACACTAGGGAGAGTTTCGAAAGGGTGGAGTGGTTTGTTCTCGCTACGGTAGATCAGGGCATATGGTGTGAGACTGTCCTACACCACCAGATGCAGCTCCTAATCCTAGACCATATCAAGGAGGATATCAGATGCCACATGCGAGCCAGCAGAGGTATATGGCTCCAGCGAGGATGTTTACTCTGATGCCAGGTGAAGCTGAGACGACAGGTGATGTGATGACAAGTATGGTTAGTATGTTTTCTTTTAAAGTCATTTCATTGTTTGATTCAGGAGCCACACACTCGTTTGTGTCTTCGGAGTGCACTAGATTATGTGGGGCAGAAACGCAGATGTTAGATACTGAACTGTTGGTATCTACACCGACTGGGTCAACAGTGAGATGTAGTAGAGTGCTCCGGGGTTGTTTAGTTGATATTCAGGGGAAAATCTTGTCTTCCGATCTAATAGTGCTGGATATGTATGGATTCGATGTGATCTTGGATTGGCTAGTAGCTAATTTTGCCAGCATAGAGTGCCATTCACGAGAAGTGATATTCAGACCTCAAGGATAAGCAAAATTCAAGTTCGTAGGGTCGCGAGTACAATCCCCGCCTAAGCTAGTTTTGTTTATCCAAGCCAGGAGACTATTGCTAAGTGGTTGTCAGGGGTTCGTGGCATTTGTGAAGGAAATGGCAGGGAATGAATTGAAACTTGCTTGCACGCCGGTGGTAAAGGAGTTTATAGATGTTTTTCTAGATGAGTTACCTAACTTGCCACCTGATCGTGAGGTAGATTTTCTTATTGATCTACTTCTAAGTACAACACCGATTTCTAAAGTACCTTATCGGATGACGCCAGCGGAGTTGGCAGAATTGAAGATTCAGCTACAAGATTTGCTGGATAAAGGCTTTGTACATCCTAGTGTATCTCTGTGGGGAGCTCGAGTTCTATTTGTAAAAAAGAAAGACGGGAGGATGTGTATAGATTATAGAGAGATTAATAAAGTGATGATCAAGAACAAATATCCTCTACCCCGTATAGATGATTTGTTTGACCAGCTCCAGTGTACATGGGTGTATTCAAAGATTAACCTCATATCAGGATATCATCAAGTAAAAGTGAAAGCAGAAGAGGTCTCGAAGATGGCCTTTAGTACCAGGTATGGGCATTACGATTTTCATCCATATTTAGATCAGTTTGTTATTATTTTTATTGATGATGTACTACTCTATTTGAGGAGTTATGAGATGTATGAGACACACTTGAGGCAGTTTCTGTAGTCGCTACAGGAAAAGAAGTTGTATGCTAAGTTCAGTAAATGTGAATTATGACTTGAGAAGGTCGTGTTCTTGAGGCATGTTATATTTGGAGAGGGTATTTTCATGGATCCTAGTAAGATCGAGGCGAGAGTGAATTAGGCTAGACCGAGCAATGTCCAGGAGATCAAGAGTTTCTTAGGGCTAGTTGGGTATTGTCGTCGTTTCGTTGAGGGATTCTCAGCATTGTCAAGGCCTCTGACACGACTGACTAGGAAGAATGTTAGATTTAAGTGGGAAGACAGCTGTGAGCAGAGTTTTCAGGAATTGAAGCAGAGGCTAGTCACAGCACCAGTATTTATCATCCCGTTAGGGGGTGAGGGTTATGTCATTTACAATGATGTGTCCTTGAAAGGATTTGGTTGTGTATTAATGCAGCATGGTAGGGTGGCGGCGTATGCTTCCAGACAGTTGAAATAATATGAAAAGAACTACCCTACCCATGATCTTAAATTAGCTGCAGTAGTACGCGCATTGAAGATTTGGAGGCATTATATGTATGGCGAGCGGTGTGACATTTTCTCCAATCACAAGAGTTTGAAGTACTTTTTCACCCAGAAGGAACTGAACATGAGACAGAGAAGGTGGTCAGAGCTAATTAAGGATTTCGATTGTACCATCAATTATCACCCAGGGAAAGCTAACGTGGTAGCTTATGCATTGAGCAAGAAGTCTAGGGAATCGGTGTTGGCGGCTATAGAGATCCAGTATCCGATCATGATGGATCTAGAGAGACTCGGCATCGAATTAGTTGAGAGTGATTCTCAGGTATGTATCACCAATTTAGTAGTGCAACCTACTCTGTAGCAAAGAATTAAAGTTACTCTAAAAGAAGACCCAAAATTAGCAGAGGTGATGGATAAAGTGCAGAGTGGTCAGAGAGAGGAATTCAGTATTGCAGATGATAGGGCTTTATGGTTCCATTCTAGATTATGTGTTCCTGCTGATATCGAGATCAGGAATACTATTTTAGAGGAGGCCCACAGATCTTTATATATGGTTCATCTCAGAAGTATGAAGATGTATAAGGATCAGCGAGAGTCATACTGGTGGAGTGGTATGAAGAAAGAGATTGCTGAGTATGTAGCCTAGTGTTTGAAGTGCCAGCAGGTAAAAGTTGAGCACCAGAGGCAGGCCAAGCAGTTGCAGCCATTATTTATCTCAGAGTGGAAGTGGGATCATATATTTATAGATTTTGTGTCAGGACTTCCGACGGCATTACATAGTCAAAATGCCATTTGGGTGATTGTTGACCGTTTAACTAAGACTGCCCACTTTTTACCTATCAAGATCAAATACTCCCTCAACTGGTTTGCGAAGATTTATATTCATGAAATAGTTCGTTCTTACAGAGTGCCAATATATATTGTATCAAATCGAGACCTGCGTTTCACGTCACGTTTTTGGAAGAGGTTGCAGGAAGCATTAGGGTCTCAGTTATCATTTAACACAGCATTCCATCCTCAGTTAGATGGGTAGACTGATAGGACAATACAAATATTAGAGGATATGCTCCGAGCATGCATATTAGATTTTAGGGGTAGTTGGACTCAGTTCATGTCGTTGGTGGAATTTGCGTATAATAACAATTATCAAATTAGCATTGGCATGGCACCGTTTGAAGCACTATATAGTAGGAGATGTCGTTCTCCTTTATTTTGGGATGAGATGGGTGAGCGGGAGTTGTGGGACTAGAGCTGGTGCAGCAAGTGTGTGATAAAGTTCAATTTATCAAAGATAGAATCAGTGCAACTCAGAGCTGACAGAAGAGTTATGTTGATAATCGCCGCAGGAATCTGGAATTTGATATGGGTAATCATGTATTTTGGAAGATAGCTCCGTTGAAAGGGGTTATGCGATTTGGAAAGAAGGGTAAACTTAGCCCTAGGTTTACTGGTCCATTTGAGATTCTAGATAAAGTGGGGCAAGTTGCCTACAAGCTAGCTTTTCCACCTGCGTTATCCAGGATGCACGACGTATTCCATGTTTCCATGCTGAGGAAGTACGTTCCAGACCCTTCTCATATTTCCAGTTATGGTGAATTAGAACTTAGTGATTCACTAGTCTATGAGGAGGTACTAGTGCAGATTTTGGATAGAAGAGAACAGGAACTACGTAACAAGAAGATTCCTCTAGTAAAGGTTCTATGGAGGAATCATCCAATAGAAGAGGCTTCTTGGGAGCTGGAAGAATAGATCATACAGAAATACCCACAATTGTTCCAAGAAGTTCAGACGTAACTAGAGAATATAAATGATTGTATAATGTTTCTTTTGCAGGTACATGTAATAGTTAGTAAGTAGCATTTTAGTTTTGTGAGAATTTTATTTTGTTTATGTAATCTCCCAGGACTTGGAATGTAACCACGGTATTCATCCGCCATAAGTTAGGGTAAGTAATAAAATAAGTAGACCGTTTTTCTTTAAGGGATGATAAATCATACGAATAACAAATTTTGAGGATGAAATTTTACAAGGAGGGGAGAATGTAATGACCCGGAGAATAATATTATTTAAATAATAAAGTGAAAGGAAAAAAAGAAATAAAAGGGGGCACAGCAGGTCTTTGTCGACGACGCGACATATTGGGCTCATCGACGAGGGTGCTCTTCATCGATGAGAAAATACTGAGAGGGGGTTTTGGGTGATTCTGAATTTCGTCGACGATGAGAGAGTTCGTCGACGATTTATCTTCATGACCTCATCGATGAGCTGACGTGGGTCATCGATGAGGGCTAGTGTATAAATAGGCCTAAACTCCATTTTTGGCTGAAATCTTTTGTGTAGAACCTTCCTTCTCTCTCCTCTTCGGTTCTACTTCCTTCTCTTTTAATTTTTGGTTCGTATGCCGCCGGATTGATGATCTGAAGCCACCATGAAACTCTTGGGGAAGTTATCTGCATATCTGCTAATGTGGATCGTTGGTGGATCAAGTTTGGAATTCCAGATTCAAGGTAAGTCTTTCTACTCAATATTTGATTTCCTGACTGTTGTAAAAAGTGTAGTACGTGTAGAAATACTAAAGTTTAGTTATGAGAAATATCATTTTCGGGGTGTTGAATGAGAAACCCTGCAGGTGCAAGACTGTTTATCTTAGGGGCTTATTAGGAATCAGGTAAGGGGATAAACTAAGTTAATTATTTTATGAAAATGTATGTATGTTATTACAGCATCTGATTTCAGGAAAATAAATATATTTATATATGCTTTATGTTTGGGAAATACTGTTGTAAAAGATGATATGTTTAAATATATATGAAACCTATTTCGTGTGGCATGAGTAAAATTTATAATGAAATACTATTTTTTGGGAATATGATAAAGATATGGATTTTTATAATGAAAAATCGGCGTACGGAATGAGAATTTTATATGATTTGCTGGCGTACAGGCCGAGCTATGGATATGATTTGTCGGTATACGGACCAAGCTATGGATATGATTTTTCGGCATATGAGCCGAGTTATAAATATGTGTTTTCGGCATACAGGCCGAGCTATGGATATGTTTTGCCAGCGTACGGGCCAAGCTATGGTAAAATATGAAACGCTAGCATACGGGCCGATGATTTTCATCATGTATATATATATATATATATATATATATATATATATATACATACATACAAAATGATGTGATGATATTAACCTAGTAATTATTAGTATGAAATATTCATGTATCACAGTTTCATTATATGCTATATGTTATCAGAACCTGATTGGCTTGGTTTAGACTAGCACTTGCATGATACCGCTGCTATGTGTTCATGATCAACACGATATTGTGTTAACGCTGCTATACGGAGTAGCATAAGGACGGATAGTCGATGTGGTTTTAAGAAGTGTGAGTGCCCCTAGTGTACGGACTAGGTTTGGCAGACCCATCAGACTTACAGACTGTACTTTTGACTTGACAGTGGTCGGCCAACCATTATTAGGTCCCTCCTTCGGGTCACATAACCCAATCATGGTAGGGGTAATACATGACAACAGACAACTAACCTACCAGGGTTGTTTTCTTATTATTATTATTGTATGAGACAGATTATGCTTAAAGAAATCCTGTATGTTCTGCTATGCTATGATTATACATGTTTTTCCCAAAAATAATTCATACAGTTTTACTGGTTATGTTTATGTATATGATTATATGTATATCACAGAAAAGCTCATGTTGTCACACACTAGTATTAGTTTATCTCCCTTATTGATAGGTGTCTCACCCCGAATTATATGAACTTTCCAGAAGCCCCTGATAGGAAAGCGGATAAAGCTCCGTTGAGGTAGCTACAGTTGGTTTGCCCTTTCTGAAGGGTAAGTGTTTTGATAAGGTCAGATGGATTTTGTGAAAAGTGACCCTAGGTTTCTTTTCGGTTGTGTGTTATGTATACATAAATACAATGGATGTAGTAACTATGGACTAAGCAGCAGATCGACTTCAATGTTTATGAGGAAGGAGTTCTCAGATTTCACACCAGATTATGTGTGCCTAATGACGCAGGGATTAAAAAGATGATTCTGGAGAATGCTCATCGCTCTCTCTATACTGTTCATCTGAGAAGTATGAAGATGTATAAAGATCTATGAGAATCCTTCTGGTGGAGTAACATGAAAAGGGAGATTGCTAGATTCGTGGAACAGTGTCTGACATGTCAGCAGGTAAAAGCAGAGCAGCAGAGGCCAGTAGGACGACTTTAGCCACTTGATATCCCTAAGTGGAAGTGGGACCATATCTCGATGGACTTCGTATCGAGGTTACCTTCAACAGTGTATAGACAGAATGTCATCCGGGTTATAGTGGATCAGCTGACGAAGACTGCGCACTTCGTTCCAATCAGAATTAGTTATTCTATGAATAGACTAGCAAAGTTTTATGTGTAGGAGATTGTATGACTTCATGGAGTCCCAGTTTCCATTATTTCAGATCGAGATCCACGGTTCACCTATCAATTCTGGAAGAGTTTGCAAGATGCCTTGAGATCTCAACTCACTTTCAGTACCGTGTTTCACCCGTAGACGGATGGCCTGTCCAAGTACCATTTAAATTCTAGTAGATATGATGCAGGCATATGTGCTAGATTTTGAGGATGGTTAGGTAAAAGGATTAATTAGCGAATTTCGAGGATGAAATTCTTTTAAGGAGGGGAGAATGTAGTGATCCTAAAAAAAATAAAATTAAAATTAAAATTTTTTAAAAAAATTGAATTGACTAATTAATTAATTAAAATAAAATAATGTAATATATATAAGGATAATGGTAAGACAATAATATGTATATATATATATATATATATATGAATATAATAATAATAATATATGGGAAAGTATATGTTTAGGATTAGATTTAATTGAAAATTCAATCTGATGTTTGATTTCACACACACACACACACACAAAGCCAGAGACGTCTCTCTCTCTCTCTCTCTCTCTCTCTCTCTCTCTCTCTCTCTCTCTCTCTCTCTCTCTCCCTACTTGGTCTCTCTCTCTCTCCTCAATTTCCTCAGTTAAACATGCACCGATCGTAGAACGAAAAATAGCCCCGAGTTCCATTCTCTACCACCGACATTTTAACTAGAGTGGATTTGTCGTAGGAGTGTCAGAGGCACCACTCCTAAGATAAGGTAAATACACTCTCTCCCTTCAATTTCTCTCCAATCTTTAGCCAAACTGACGATCGGAAACCACCACGATGATCTAGGAGCATTTCTCTACAAGTCTAGCGGAGTAGATTTTTGAACTGGGCTTTCCAAGCACCACTCCAAGGTTAGGGTAAGATTTAAGGAATTAAGAAAATTTGATGTTTTTGGGAGTTTAATCATTTATTTGGAATTTGTGGGCCTGGGGAATGTTAAAATAGTATTTTACCTGGGGTTAAGTTGATTAAACTGGGATTTATGAATTTAGGATTCGTGTGAGCTCTACAGGCACAATTTTGGGATCCCTACAAGCATAGTTTCAGGAAAATAAATTTAGGATTAAAGGATATATGATATGGTATTTTGGAAAAAAAAAATTGGTGGAAAACTGTTGACCTTATATGTAATGACCCGGAATTAAAATAATTAGAAAATATAATGAATAAAATGGATTAAGGAAAATAAGGGGAAGAAAGGAAGAATTTTTAAGAAAATAACAGGCCTCGTCGACAAAATGTCCTGTATTCGTCGATGAGTGTCCTTCTAAGCTCGTTGACGAACTCGATTTCTCATCGACGAAGGAATCCCAAGAGAGTATATCTATGGAACTCTAAATTTTGTTGACGAAGGTATCTTCTCGTAGACCAAGTCTCTATAGCGCCTTGTCGACGAATCAACGTGTCTCGTCGATGAAGCCCTGCCTATAAATAGAGAGTTCTTCATTTTCAGCGTGAATTTTCTGAACTCTCTCCTCTGTCTGTCTCTCTCTCTCTCTCTCTCTCTCTCTCTCTCTCTCTCTCTCTCTCTCTCTCTCTCTCTCTAAAAATAACCTCCAGCCTTCTCTCTTCGATTTCGGGCCACTTTTGATCCGGCTTGACAATCCGAAACTGCCACGAGATTCGTAGGATCATTCTCTACAAGGCTGTAGGAGCTGATCGTTAGATTGAGGGGTTTGGGAAACATCCCAAAATCAGGGTAAGTGAGTTATTTTGGGATTTTCTTAAGGAATAATGTTATTTGGAGCCTAGGAAATAGTAAATAAGTGTTTTTTTCTTAAGATTTAAGTTCATCGAAATTTATTTTAATTAAATTAGGATTTTTGATTTAGGGTCCAAGTGAACGCTGTGGGTATCAGTTTAGGGATCCTACAAGCATAGTTTGAAAATCAAGGGGGAAATTTATATATTAAATTAGGTTTTTCATGAATTAAAAAGGATTGTGTTATTTATGTATATATGTTTTTATGTGGGTTTAAAATGTCAGCCATGAAATTCATGTTTTCTGAGCCTAGGATTGTTTATATAGCTATGTATATGTGAAAGTAAATGGATGAAAGTGAAAATAATTTTCTGAGGAATTAAGTAAGAAATGAAATGTATTTTTAGTATATAAATGTTAATTATGGGTTGACTTATTTTGTAAGGAATGTATATGAATTTTATTGTTAAATTGTGTGGCATGAGACTCTGTGCAAATATATGTTAGATGTATGAGATGCAGGCTACGCAAGTAAAGTATAAGAATAAAATGTGATATGGACAATGTTGCTTGTGTATGTTAAATGCAACCATGTAAATGTAAGACAGCTAAAAGACAGCCATGTTAGAAAACTCTATCGCATTTCTATGTGGACTAACTATAACAAATTCTAGCGCATTTCTATGTGGAAACTAACAAATGATGGCTAAAGACCAGTTATAGTATGAAGGAATGAAATGAAAATGTTATGCAATGAAATGACAATGGAATGACAATGCAATGAAATGAAATGTGAAACGTGAATGATACAAATAGGAAAGAGTCACTTAAAGTGAAATAAAATGCAATGTTTAGGATATGAACATGAATGAATGTGTATGAATATATAATGACATAAAAGAATAATATATTATGATATTAGAAGTATGTATATACATAAAACATGTTACAATTAGGCGGGTGTACTCTTCACCTGAGGGCTTGCTGAGTAAGGCGAGTGCACTAGTAACTTTAGATGTGGCAGTAGCTACATAACGTACTAAGGCAGAGGGAACCTACTTGTATGAACGGGTAGAATTCCCTATTCTTAGGGCCTTTGCCGGTAAACTATTATTGAATGCGTGAGTACAAGATCAAGTTAACACTTGAGGGCTTGCTGAGTAAGGTGAGTGTCCTTATATGCTTTAGTTGTGACCTTAGGGTTACCTAAGTATCAGAGCAAAGTGGTGCTACTTGTATGGGTGGGTAATTACCCCTATCCTTGGGTAATCTCGTGGGTTAAATATTTGCATGTGATTGTGCACGTTCAGAAAACGATTTCAATGTTACGTGATGATTTGCAAATGAAATTAAAATGATGTATATTTACCTCATGTTGGTCACACGCTGTTTTAATATATATGTTTCTTCCCTTACTGAGATGTGTCTCACCCGAATATGATTGTTTTTTTTTTCAGGACATCCTCGAGGTCAGTCTTAGGGAGCTCGAGGGTACTTAGTTTTGAGGATTATAAAGAAACAGGGTATATGTTGATAATATTTTGGGAATGAAAATATTTATGTCATATGTCTTTATGTTTTAAGTCTGTGAAGAAAAAAATGTTTGTGGACATACTAGAATGTTATGGAATTATGTATTTATGGAAATGCAGGTGTTGAATGATTTTTATGGATTTATAGATAGAAAATAGGAAACTCTGGTATATTACGGTTTTATGGTATTATGTTATATGGAGATTATGTTTATGTTTTCCGCTACGTATATTATGAATTATGGATTATCAAGATTTTATCAGGTATAACGCGCCGAACCCGGGATTAAGGGTTCAGGGCATTACATTATAGGTCATTCCCGATTTTGATAATGACAAGTACTCTTTGTATTTGATGGCTTTCAAGTTTGTGTGTAGGATGATACTAACTAGATCATATTGATGGCATGCGGCACACAGTGGCTTGAAGCAAAAAGAAGACCCAGAAGATTCATTGTTGTAATTTTATAAGTTTAATATTGGGTCTATAATAGTAATATATGAACAGTCTGTAATAATTAATACATGGCATGCATATAGGAACTAAAGCTCAAGACCTTAGTTTGACCTTAGGGTCGGTCAACCAACGCCGAATTTTTTTGACAAGAAAAATGACCTTAGATCGACCCCTAGGTCCTCGCACAACTCTTAGGATTGTCCCCAACATCACTTAAGTTATCAAGGGAATTAACTATAGAAAAATTGGACTTAATTTAAAAATCTCAAGAGAGGTCGGGCAATCGAATGTGTGGCGTTCAAAACGCCTTGGCCGACCGAACCCTAGACAGGTCAACTTATTGACTTTTCGTTCGGCAAACAGAACCAATTTGAACGTATCTTCCTCGGTCACCCGAACCCATATTAGAAAGCTTTTCACTAACCTGGGCGCCCAAACGTTCACATTCAAAAAGGCCTTGGGCGACCGAAGTGGATTGTTCGATTAACCAAACTTAGTTTTAGGCACCCAAACCTCGAACAGAATGCTTCTGACTTTTGTTCAGCAAACCGACCCTAACTTCGGGCACCCGAACCTTTAAAAATTGATTTTTTGACTGAGTCTATTCGGGCCCCCGAACCTCAGACCGAGCACCCGAATCTCTCAGGGTAAATTAATTTTATTGAAATTAAAAGGTATAAACAGGGTTAATTTTTCTAACTTATTTTAAACTTTTCTAATTATCCCCATTAAGTCCCCAACGGTCAAAAATTTTCCCTTACCTATATACACATGTTCATTTGTTTAGATTAGCAAGGATTAGCAAAAATAATTAAGGCCAAAATTCTCTCAAAATCAAAAATCCTATTTTAGCTTATACTACTCCCAAATACTCCAAAACTTCATTTTCCTTGATCTTTCAAGTGTTGTGAGTATATTTAGAGTGCTTATGCTTAATCCTCATTTGCTCATACTCTCAATTCTTGTGCTTATTGTTTGATTTTATTATTAAGAGTAAAGTTTAAAGTTCTCCCACTAATTTTATTTGATAAATCTCGTGTGGGAAGACTTTGAGGCTTGTGGTTCTTGCATAGATATTGTAAGGTACCTTTGCCCGTATTTTTGTGTGCAAATTATTTTACAAAGCTTGATTTCAAACAACTCTAATGTTTGATAAAATTTAAGAAAATATTTTTTGAGTTCGTTTGAATATTATTGATAGCATCTTTGAAACACTAATCTGATATTGAGATTTGATATACTTTGCTTTCAAAGATTAGCTTGTTAGAACACTCTGCGCATATTTGAGATTATACATCTTATTAAGTGTTGATTGCACACGTAGTGCATCGAGCTTATAGTTCATACATACTTGATGTGCATTGATTATATTGTGCATATTGTATCTGCTTGTGTAAGAAGCGTTTGTTTGTCCAAAAATTATCATATGTTGAATTCCAGGTTTGAGCCTAAAGAGGGAGGCTAACCCTGTGGAATAGTCCCGAATTGGCTTAGACCCGGTTAGGAAAGTTAGATGCACCATCCTGGTAAGGTGTGGTTAGGTTGAGGTCAGCTCAGTTAATTGACTTGGTTATAAACGGTGCCACTCCACCCGTTAAATGAGCTTTAATGGAATCTTCAGTCTTACGAGCTAGAGGTGGGGACATAGGCACAATTGGTCGAACCTCGATAACATATCGTGTGTGTACTGTTTATATTTCTGCAATTTATATTTTTGCACGGTATCATTGCTAGGGAATTATTGAGACCGTGTGAGCCCACATTGTACTGAGAGGTGTAGGGTGGTCTCTGCCGTTTAGCCTGCATAAGGATGAAATACCTTTCCTGGGGGCCAGACCAAGAAGTGGTAAGGCTAGCGGACCTACACTTGAGTTGTGGATGCTTGCAGACGTACTTGCAGATGGTTACTTTGACTATGTCTGGGCTGATCCCCTAGGGCATAAGTCCAGCCTTCGGTCCATACAACTTATACCATGGGGGAAGTAAATGTTGTTTAGTCCCAGGGAGTGTTTTTTATGCATATATGTTAATTTATGTAAATGGTATTATTATTTATTAAACTAGTTTATATTGAAGAAGCAATTGCATATTTTTCAACTGTAAAGGTGTGAGTATTTGTATATGAACTAAAATGCATGAATGTTTATAGCGAAGTAAACTCTCCGCCCAAGGGCTTGATGAGAAAGGCGAGTACCCTGATAAGTATCAGTTGTAGCCATACTAGGTTGCATAATGTATTAGAGAAGAGGGAAGCCACATGTATGGGCGTGTAATCTCCCCTATCCTCGGGAACTTTCGCTAATAAATAATTGTGTGTGTGTGTGTGTATGTGTGTGTGTGAGTATGGTCGGGAAATGATTTTATACTGTGGTTAATTAACAACTAATGATATTTTGTATACATTAAAACTCACATTGGCTACACACTAATATTAACTTAATGTGCCTTACTGAGAAGTGTCTTACGCCGATATACAAATCATCTTTTCAAGACCATCTCGAGATCATGCTTAGTGAACTCTAGGATGGGGTGATAGCCAGTTTAGTTTTTGTGAATGTCTATAAGAACTCTAATGTATTTGAGTTATGTTTAAGGTCCATGGATATGTAATATGGTCGTATGGATTGAGTTGGGTTTTTTTTTTTTATATATTGTAATATGGATATTTAGAGACATTTGTTTATAAAGGTAGTTTAGAAGTCTGTTAATGTACTTTGGGAGAATGTATCATTTATTTTCGCTGCTATTATATGATGAATATGGTATCAGGTATACAGACATCACTAAAGTAGTATCCCAGGCCCCACATGGCAGGTTATGTCAGTTTATTTTCAAAATTGAACCAATTAAATTGAGAATATGGATACATAAATACTATATATGATTTTTTGAATTATTCAGGCATATGAAAACGATTGTTTTTGGTTAGTGTATATATATATATATATATATATATATATATATATATATATATATTTGGGGAAGACCAAAGTGAGTAGGGTAATCATCTCCCGTTTTTCTAAAATATGTATATTGTGAGTTAAATAAAATTATGGAAATGATCAGACCTTTGTTTTCCTGAAAAATATATTTTGCCTGGGCAGTTTATTATATTATGGTATAAGCATTTAAATTGTGTGGCATGAGAACATTTTTTTTATAATTAAATATTTAAATCGGTTGGAATCTCTTTTATGATATTATACAATGAAATTGTGATTTTATACAGAAATGTGAATTTTATACTGAGTTATGAATATATACAAAGTTGTAATTTTATAGCGAATTATGAATAAATATAGAGTTGTGATTTTATACTGAGATATGATTGTATACAGAGAATGTGGTTTTATACTAATCAATGGAAATATTGAGAATACTGTGAAATTGTGAGAAATGAGAGTTTTATACCGAGTTGTGAAAATGAGATCATGCTACTGTTTTGTCATGAAAATTGCAATATAATGATGGCAGGATAGGAGGAGGTCGTTATATTGTTACTATATAATATTATATAAATTGTATTATATGATTTAAGAACCCTGATGGATCATATATGTTGAGAGCATGGTACCGTAGCTAGTGAAATTGGCCAGCGAAGGATTGTGTACCCCCCTGGGTCCGGACCAAGATGGGTAGGCAAATCGAACTATAGATGGGATACCTATTTTTGACTTAGCCTGGTGGTAGGCCAGCCATGACTAAGTCCAGTCTTTAGATCGCACAACCTGATCATGTGGGGTTAAAACATGATGTTATATGAATTTCTAGTCAGGGAGGTTCTTTTATGCATATATGTAGATTTATGTAAACAGTGAAATTTATTGAGATAAAGTATGTCTGAGAAGAAAATGAATATTTTCAAGGTGTGAGTATGAATTTTAAATGCTATTTCATTTAAACTTAAATTAATTTTTATATTATGTTTATATAAAAAACTCATTTGTCACACACTAATATTAATCTACTTTGTCTTACTGAGAAGTGTCTCACTCCAATAAATATATCAACTTTTCAGAGCCTATAGGAAATCGAGCCTAGGAGCTCTAGAGCGGGACTTAGACAATCTCGCTAAGGGTGAGTGTTGATGGGACACTGATATGTTTATACTAGATGTTTTGGATTTTCTAGATTGTAATATGAATTTTGGGTATGGTAAATGTAATGGCTGTGAAATAGTACACCAGTATATATGGAATGGATGGTCTTTTTGATTTTGTTATATGCACTTAAATTCTATCATGGAAAGAATGTACCCGGAACCCCTTTTTTGGGTTCAGGTTGTCACAATTGTGGTATCAGAGATATTGCGTTATTATATGTGAATAAATGTATTATTGTTATTATGTTATGAGAAATTTTGGGGTGTTACAACATTAGTTATAAAGATCATGAGAGTGATTTATTGGTTGATTCTACAAAAGATGAACATGCAAAGCCTACCACTAACAGAAATTATTATAATTCCTTAGTGGTTGAACATACTAAGGAGGAGAAGGATTAAGATTCAGCCAAACATGAAAAATTAAGAATTCCTTAGGTAGTCACCCTAAAATAGGGGCTAACATCATTTGGGCATGCAGTAGTCGCCCAAGCAACCATCTAGGCAACAAAAGTCATACAATAACGTTGATCGCCTTGTCACCAAGTGAGACAAAATGAACTATTATTATATCATCTTAGGGATAAAAGGGAAGGTCACTTAAGTGAGGTACTCATCACTCAATCGTCCAAGGAAATTACAAGTAGCCACCCAGGCGATGGTGGTTGCCCAATCATCAAGCGACGAATATCACCCAGTCATCAAGTCACAAGGCGGAGTAAGCATAAATGTCAACTACATTAATAAAGTTTCTATCAACTATAAATATTGGATGTTTAATGCTTTAAAGCGTTTCTAATTTATGGGAAATTATAGCCAGCGTCGGTCCTTCCAACATGGCCCTATGCTAGTCTACTGGATGCATGAAGCATGGCTCACTCTAGAAAAATAATCACGTGAAGCCAACGCCATTAATCCCAAACATCGACCCCAACAAGTGTGCAACAATGCTGTCGGAATATTCCTGCAATTCCCAACCTCCACTGTCCAGTGCAAGAACACGTCAGCCGCTATAACGTCGTCGGTGGCTCCATCTTCATCATGAAGGCCTCAACGAAGTCGGAAATCTCGGCGTCGTGCTCCAACTCTGATGGCATGACGTTGGGTATGGAGCTTAACCGCATGTTTGGCGGCGGTGGCAGCGCAGCTCGCTCTCTGATTCGAAGAGGTAGTCGACCCACTAGTACTCCTCATCTGTGTCTGTTTCCAAGTTTATGTGTAGATAAAAAACATTGAACTCCTCAAATTTAATTTCAAAATTTTTCTAGCAAGTTAGGTTGGGCAAGTCATAAAATTTTTTTTCCCCACAAGATGCTTGTTTGGGTCTGTCTTCATCTTTTCCCCTCTTGTTTCAATTTTATTCCCCCATTTGGAGTACGGAATCATAAGACACAAAAAAAGCCATTAAAAGTCTTATTATATGTTACCTACTACCTGTTTGTTGAAATGTTTAGTTCAATGTATGTTATTTATGTTGCAAACTACCCATTGAATTTGGTGGTTGCTGATGGTTTTCTTCTGCATTGGAGATTATGTGGTTGCGGGGGATTTTCTGAAAATGAAACTCAAAATAGAGCACATGGAATACAAGCAATAGAAAACAAATTTGGTGGCTGCTGGTGATTTTCTTCTGCATTGGAGATTTTAATGGCTACTGGAAATTTTATTTTGATTTGAGAATTTTGTTTTCAAAAATGAACCTGCTATTGAAAATTTGAAATCTTTCAAAAAAAATTCCCGATTCGAGCTTCGTGGAGGCCTTCATGACAAAGATGGAGTTGTCAAAGAAGTTATAGCGGCTGACGTGTTCTTGCACAGCGTGGTGGAGATTGGGAATTACAGGAATATTCCGACCGCGTTGTTGCACACTTGTCGGCGTCGGTGTTTGGGATTAACAGCGTTGGCTTCACGTGATTATTTTTCCAGCATGAACCACGCATCACTCATCCAATAGACTGGCATAGGGCTACGTTGGAAGGACCGGTGCTAGCTATAATTGTAAGGCCCCGAACCCACTAAGTGGGGTCTGAAGGTTACGTGTTTCATTCACCTATTTCTAATACCATACACCACAATCATGCAGCGGAATTAAATGTACAACTTCAATTTAAATACCTGAGTCTATCTATAAACCCCAAAGACAACTACATCCATACGTTTATATTACATCCCAGTATTAAAAAAAAAAAAAATAACTATACATAAACAGTTCTTATATTCACTCCAAAATTTACCAAAAATACTACCCTGCTTGGAGCTCTAAGCTCGATCGCCAGATGGACCTGAAAATATAATCATCTAGTAACCTTATTGCCTCCTATTCCTCTCTCTATTACTCTTTCTCTCTAAGTCCCTTCTCTCCTTAGTTTTTTCCCTCTCTATCTCCCCTTACCTCTTATAATTTAAATCTTTTTACCTGCATATTTTCTCCATCCTTCTATGATTTTTAAGATTTCTATAATTCTCATCATCCCTATCTTTACATCTTTAATGGAGTTAATTTAATGAGTCCATTCACAACCCATTTACTATCAATCCATCTAAATCCATATCATCTCTTAAAAGATACTTGATTTTTTATCAAACAAAAGTTTAGTAAGATTAGGAATAATCAACCCTAGCTTAGATTTTGAACAAGTAAGATCAGTAATCAACCAATTAGTTGACCCTATGTGAGAAATGGATCAACTGTTTTTTTTTTTAAAGAAGAAATGGATCGACATTTAAACTTTACCTTTGATCAGGGTACGAGAAACATTGTCAATATCCAAGTATATATGATTAATAATGTACAAATTAAGGACATCGATGGATCAATATGTGAAAGCATATGCTGGCGGAAAAGGTTTCAAAAAAGCAAGCACGACTGCGTGTGTTGTTCGTATGTGAAGGCAGAGGGCTCGGGCTCTCAATTAAAACACAATGAGGAGCTTTATCATTTTCAATTGCTAACTTACTGAACGCATTTTTTAGTACAACAGGATATATATATATATATATATATATATATATATATATGTGTGTGTGTGTGTGTGTGTGTGTGTCTCTATACTGGCTGCAAATTGCCCACTTGTAACACTAACATGAGCCAGCTGCCAGGGGCACCCAGCTGGGTTTTACAAGTGAAAACACTTGAAGTGAATACGAAACAACGAGTTGGGAATGACTGATCGGCTGTCTATATGCAAAATTTACGACCCATCAATCAGTCGTGTGTGTGTATATATATTAATCTGTTAAGTAGGGATGGCCAGTACAGTAATAGTCCTTTTGCTAATTTAATCATGCATGTATGCATGCATACAACTGCAGAGAAATCTGCAGAGCCAACAATCATTTCCATTAATTACTCTCTCTCTCTCTCTCTCTCTCTCTCTCTCTGTAAGCTGCGCGCATGTGTTTGTGCGTGGGTGAATGAGGTGGAGCTCAACTATGAGGATGTATGATATATATAGCTGCAAGCAACTCAGCTTTGTGTGTATATACATAGCTTACCTGCTGTTGAGGAAATATATATTCAATAATTTCATTATAAGAAGCCAAATACAAGTACTCACAGAAAACGAAAACCCAGCAAGCAAATTGATCAAATAAGACAAAAAAGCAATAAATTCATAATTATCCTTATTAGAATTATTGCTTTCACTTGTAATTTATCCTGTAGTATATAGTATGAAAGAGTGCGACTGGGACCCCCGGGCGCTGGCTCGGGTGGCAAGGGCGACCCAACTGAACCTGTGACCCAGGTTAGCTGCTCCGGATCGATTCCTGCTGCTTTGACCAAATCCTGATTTACCTCCCTACAGGATCTTGGGGTGAGTTCTGTCGGGCGTGGGGATTAGTCTCGACTGTGATGCATCTCAGGGTAATCTGGTAGATGCCAACTGGAACACCCGGACGATATCAAAAAAAAAAAAAAAAGGAGTGCAACTGGGAAACCTCACTAGCTACTTCAAGCAAGTTGAAGTCACAATTAATTATTGTAACTTACTACATGCTCTGTGGAAGAGATTAATTATTTACGTGTAACCAGACTTGGATATATCCATCATCATCGACATGGTGCATGCATTGTGACAGCTATATATATAGCTAGGCAGCCATCTAGCTGGCCATGTCCGAAACAATAAATGCAATATCTTTTAGCTATACCTAGTCTACTAGCTATATGTGTGTATGGGCTTTTCATGGAAATGAACTCATCAAGTATTCTACGTACTGTGGTTTCACCCAAGTGGGATCATTTCATATTCAATTCTCCCATTAATTCCACACCTCTTTTCCATACGACACACCACACACACCATGATGGATTGGTTCTTGCCCTAATTAATTTGTAGGCTAGGAACACTTGGCTGTCGGACAGCTGCTTCTTGCGTGCAGTTTTCAATTCCAGCTGCCCATATATACATCTTGTTAACAGTAAAATTTTTAATTCCTACTCATAAAATTTATGTGCCTATCTTCATATTGGAAGATCTTAATTATTTAATTAAACCCCATTAAGATTATGATATCAAGTGTTTGCAAACACACCCCAGATCTAGAACGGCAAGTAGGGCAAGCAAAATTGCCGTTAATTAGTCAACTTCTATATCCTTGCAATCCAAGATTGGATTAGATTTCAATCGATTCACAAAGATTAATTAAGTGTATGAAGAAGCATACACGTTTAATTAATTACACACATACACCACATAATTAACATACAGACCATAATGCTAATTAAACTATAGAACCATCTTACTGAATTTACACTGCATCGAAGCTTCTGAGCATATGATCAACTTGGGAGCTTTCATACACCACACTTGAAGGCAATGATCCCCCAAAATTATCCGTCATATAGGGCACGAAAACATCGTCGTACGGCTCGAACGAAAGATCGGAGTTCTCCGGTATCTCCGGGCCGCCGCCAGGGTCCCCACTTGGAACCCCTAATAAAGCATGATCATCCCCAGGTACTTTGGCCGCCTCCGGCACGGCCCGGTGGCTGCCGACATCGTCGTCGGCCTCCGAAAACTTCCCCGGGTCGGGCAATTCGGCATCTTGGCCCGTGAGTTCTTGCACCAAGGCCCTAAACTCCGAGGCACTCGTCTCCACCCTCCTGGGGTTGGAGATGTACACCACCTTGATTGGTTTCTTCTTGGGCTTTGGCGGTTTTGTTGCTCTCCTTTGTTGAACATTACGTAGTGCTGTATCCATGATGATGGATGAATAATCTCTAGCAGATCGAGACTACACAGCTAGAAGATATACAGTGGATATATATATATATATATATATATATATATATATCAGTTAATTAAGGTAGCTGAAAAGGGTGCTCTAATTTTCTGGTTGTCTGGATAGAAAATGCGAGAAAGATAAGATCATAGGAGATGGAGAAAGTGAAGGTGCGAAAATAATAATATAAGAGCGTACGTTTTTTAATTGGGGGAATTGGAAGTGGCAAGGGGTGGGGGAAGAAGAAAAGAAATCATAGTCCCAAGCGCGACTACGCGACTCAGCGACTGTTTTATGTAATTTCGAGGCTGTGTTCCGAAGCAATAGCCACATATTTATTGTGATTATCTCTTATTTCGGTAGCGTTACCTGCACGCGCTGAAGGGAGCGTGGCGGAGAAGGTGTTTCTCGTGACTGCAGCTATTGGCAGACCAATAATTCCACCACGTGGCAATCAGGGGACCCCCCCGGCTGGCGTGACGTCAAGCGTTTTCCATCGATGAGGTCGGACTACCAACGTGGCTCACGGAGAGAGCCAGGTTGGCTCGATCCGCTTGAGATTAGACCGAGCCGGGTGGGATCAGGGGTGGGATCTAGTGCTGGTAAGAACCACTGGCGATCATAGTACCTCGCGCAAAACATGGTCAGGAAGGTGCCACGATTTCTATTCTCCGCCGCTGGATTGTTGGAGATTTTATAGAGGCTTTTTAATGCAGGTGCCATCGGGTCATGCTATCAATCATGATCAGTGCCAAAAATTCCATGCACGGTTTTTGACGATCTCGGCCGCTCAGCCAGTGGAAAGTCTCTACGTTGACCGGGGCGCTTAATTTAGACCAAAGTCAAAGGAGAATCTGGACCGCAGGAGGAATCAACAATCAAACATTGCGGGTGGAATTCAGAAGCCGGCGAACTGGGAAAGGTTTGATTTGGTGAGTCATCTGGTCAACGGTCTGGGAGATTATACAAAGAAAGTAGATGTATTAGAGATGCAGTATATAGAATCCGAGGGAAGATGCCGGGTGAGTTCACCGGTCGCACGTGGATTGACTTTGGGGCCGCGAAAAGCCAAACACGTCGCTAGGGAGAAAGCCCGCTAAAGCCTAAAGGTGTCATGAAAGGATAAATTGCCGCTTAAAATCATAATAATTGCTTCCCATCTTAAACGGCTTCGGGGAATATCATGTGATCCCACCAACCAAATCTAGATTAATGATATTAAAACAATTAATTTTCGCATTTTAGTTTTATATAAACCATGTATATATTAATGTCCATCACTCTCGCTTAATTCTCTACTTTAATTCTAGGTCTATTTTTAAGATTTAAAATTTGAAATTTTATATGAGTGAGTAGTGTTTGTAGTTAAAAGAATAGGATAATTTTTTCCCCCATCCATCATACTTAATTAGGCTAAACAATGGAGTCAACCTTATAAATCTCTTACATGGTTGCATATTATCAAGGAAGACCACAAATCAAGGAGCAAACATGAGACTCTAATTACGTGAAACAAAAAAAAAAAAAAAATTCAACAAATCTTCTTACTATAGAAAGGAGCGTGAAAATTGATTTAGGATTGATTTTGTATTTACTCCATCGTTTCCCAATTACAAATATAAATAGGGGTTGTAAGTTGTTGTAAAATATATAATTAACTAGGGATTTTTTTTTTTTTTAATATTCTTCTTCCTCTAATTCTATATTTCTTTTATTCCTCTTATAGTGACCCGAAGAATAATAGTATTATAATAATAAAGATGGAGGAAAATGGAAACAGGAACAGAAGGAGGCAGTAGACTTCGTCGACGACATTGCATTTTGAGGAAATAATAATTTCAGGAAACTACCAGGCTTCATCAACGAATATAGGGATTCGTCGACGAAGGTCTTCAGGATCTCGTCGAGGAGGTCCCATTTCGTCGACGAGAAAATACCGAGTGGGGATTTTGGGCTACTTTGAATTTCGTCGACGAATGGTAAGTTTCATCGACGAATTTTCTTAAGGACTCGTCGACGAGATGATGTGGCTCATCGACGAATCCCGCAGTATAAATAACCCTAAACTGATTTTTATCGCAGAATTTCAGCCGAAATCCTCTCTCTCTCTCTCTCTCTCTCTCTCTCTCTCTCTCTCTCTTCTCTATGGCTCCTCCTCCTTCTTCCTTTGATTTCAGCCCTATTAGTCGCCAGATCGACGATCTGAGGCCACCACTCGGCGAAATTCTCTTCAAGTCTGCCGGAGCAGATCGTTGGTGAAAGGAAGTTAGAATTCACCCCAAATATAGGGTAAGGTCTTTTATTCAGTTTTTGGCTTCCTGGCAGTTGTAGGAAATGATGTAACCAAGAAATATTGATATTTTGTTCTGAGATTTATGATTTTCAGGGTGTTGAGTGGAGAACCCTGTGAGTGTTGGACCTGTTATAGTAGGGGATTTTTAGCAGGAAACAGGTAAGAGAAATATGCTATGCTAGGTTATATGAATATGTTTTCAGTATGAAATTATAAATGTTCCACCAAAGTACTATTTACAGCAGATTTATACAGTTTATCAAAGGTGATTAATATGTTTTAAAATTACCGTGTGGCTTGAGAATATAGATATAGTATAGAAACATGCTTTACAATATTTTCAGAGATGTGTTTTACAGAATATATAGACAGTGAATGTATTTTATAGCAATTACAGAAATACCATGATTATATAGTTTTACAGTACCATTACATACAGATTCATAGTTAATTACAGAAACACAGTCGATATATAGATACAGTTTTCCACAGCGTCATGGTTTATATAGTTATTACAGAATCATGGTAAACAGATAGTTTTATATAAAGATGTATTATATAGTATCAAATACTATTGGACCATACGGTTACAGAGCACGGTACCATAGCTACATACAGTTTATAGAGTGCAACCACCTATTTAGATAATACGCGATATAAAGGTTGATCGCATAGAGCCCACGAGTGGACAAGCTCCCCATCATATATGAGTTGAAGAGGACTGATCAGACTATGGAGTATAGTGATTTATTCCTAGTTGGCCAGCTAGGGTAAATCCTGCCTACGGGCCGCACAACCCTATCATAAGGGGTTAAATCATGACACACAGTTATCCACAGGGAAGTTTACAGTTATTATTATGTTTATACAGTTTTACAGAACAGAAAATATATACATACATTAGCAGTATTTTGAATAGAAACCTAAAGTACAGAAATGTTAAGCAACAGGAAAAAGATGAAGACTATATTTCTAGTATTGTGCTTTATAGATTCAATGATACATGATTATATGAAAACATATTTGCAAAATATTGTAGCTCATTTTCCACACACTAGTAATAGCATATTTCGTCTTACTGAGCTTTGGCTCGTCCCAGTGTTGAATTACTTTTTAGGTGAGCCAGTTGGGCGAGCGGACCAAGCTCGTAGATAGAGAGGTCACAATACTGCCCTGTCAGAGAGAGAGAGTAAGTATATTTTTGAGGACTATTTTTGTATAGTCCTCACCGGTTGAGGAGATTGGGGGAACAGTTAAGTATGTGTATTTTGGGAAACCTATTAGCACTCTAGTATTGTATATAATTATATATGGATATGTTTTTTTGATTTCCGCTTCTTGCTGCTTAGGTTAATGATTGGGTTCAATCCATTATGGTATCAAAGCATGTTAAATATCATCATATAAAAAAATTTTAAAAAAAAATCAATTAAATAGCAGGTCATTACACCTCTGGTCTGTTTTGCTCTGATTTTAACATGGTATCAGAGAGCGGGTTCGTCGAACCTCTGCTCTGATTGTTCGGTGAGCTCACAACCAGCTACGCC
This sequence comes from Malania oleifera, assembly GCF_029873635.1. Taxonomy (NCBI): domain Eukaryota; kingdom Viridiplantae; phylum Streptophyta; class Magnoliopsida; order Santalales; family Ximeniaceae; genus Malania; species Malania oleifera. Next base: position 30,077,531 of record NC_080427.1, on the reverse strand, counting down.
ATCAATGAGAATGAAGGAACCGTCACTCCTTCACTATCGATCGCTAGCGTTGACCAAGCCTTCCCTATCTAATCTTTGTCTCTGCTATCAACAACCTCCGACGTCATTGTCTCTATCGTCGTTCTTCGCTAAAGTCTTCGACATCATCATCTCCATCATCGGTGTCTTCATCAAATTATTTCTCTGACGTTGTCTTCCTCAATCGGCTCGTTGCTCTTTCAGATCTGTGCCTTCACAGATCGGTGAAGCATCTCGAGTAACGAGATCGTGAAACTATCCCCCTTCTTCTTTGTCGTCCAATTTGACGTCATCTCCTAAACATCTTCATCGTCATTTTCAGAAAATTAGAGAACACGCTGGTTCGTCAAAATCAGAGGTTGAAGACGACCTTCTTTTCACTACTATAGATCCAAGCCTAGGCGACCCACACCAGGAAGCCTGGATCCCTACGACCCGCACCCTGGTTCAAATTGTGCCCTAGTCCGGTCTGATCCCGACCCTGTCCGTACTTCAAAAAAAAAGTTTCATTTTTCCGCAATCCATGGCACACCAAGTAGGTAGTGTCGACTCTTCATTGGCAGGTATAGCCAATAATGATCATTTGTGGATTCTTGATAGTGGTGCAACCGATCATATGATTTTCACACCCACTATTCAGACTCAATCTTTTCCAATCCATGGTCGAGCAGTCCAATCACTGGATGGCTCACATGCCACCATTACTCATATTAGATCAGTTCGCTTCTATCCCACTCTCACTTTAGATAATGTCTTTGTGTCCCAACCTTTCATTTCAACCTAATTTCCATTCGTAAGTTATGCAAAATACACCATTATCTCATTATCTTTTCTTCTGATTTTTGTTTTATTCAAGACCTGCGCTCAATGAAGATGATTGAGATGGGAACTGAGCAAGACAACCTCTACTTGTAATGCCCTAGAAAAGGATATACTTGGGAATGTAAAATAATAATAATAATAATAATAATAATAATAATAATAATAATAATAATAATAATAATAATAATAATAAATTAAAATTAAAATTTTAAAAATAATTAATTAAAAATTAAAATAAATTAATAATAATAATTAATTAACTAATTAAATAATATAATATAATAATATTTTAATATATTATTATTATTATATATATAAGTAAATGATAACTTGAAGCTTCAAAGGAAATCAAATTTTCCTTACAGAGTCCAAAGCCCCCCCCCCACTCATCTCTCACGCAGTCTCCTCTCGTCTCTTCGTTCTCTCTCCTACTCTCATCAATTTCTCGATAAATATTTGACTGATCAGAAAATTGAAGATATCGCTGGGTTCCTATCTCTACCACCTACATTCTTAGAGGAGCGGATCTGTCGTAGAAACAGCGTAGGCACCACTCATGGGGAAAGGTATACTCCCTCTCTTTCCTCAATTTCTCCTTAAATCTTTGGCTAAATCGACGATCGAGCACCACCCTGGGGTCCTAGTCTCGATCTTCATCATTTTGGTCTGAGCGAATTTCCAATAGAGGGGTCCTAGACACCATTCCAAAGCAAGAATGGGATTTAGGGAATTAAGGAAATTGGTTGTTTTGGGGGGTTTAATTGTTATTTGAAATTTATTGACCTATTAAATGTTAAAATAATATTTTATTTATGATTGATTTAATTAAATTAGGGTTATTGAATCAGGGTTCGAGTGAGCGCCGCAAGTCGTTTTGAGGTCCCTGTTGGTGTAGTTTCAAGAAACCAGGTAAGTGGATTAAGTTAAGTCAGCAATTTATGGAATTTGAATCAATTTAATTGTTATGTTTATATATATATATATATATAACTTGATTTGAGAATTCAGAGGTTATTTTCGAAAACCCCGTTCGAATTGATCATATTACAAAATTAGGATATATGATATGTAATTTTGTATTAAATGAATGGTGGACAGTTGAATATATATATATATATATATATATATATATATATATATATATATATGTGTGTGTGAGTGTGTTTAAATGTGAAATTGTGTGGCAAATGATCTAAATGGGTTGGAAATTATAAAATACTAAATTGTTCGAGAAATATTGGAAATGCTAGCGAAAATACTAGAGCTGTTTATGAAATGCAAGAGTTTGAAATAACGGCCAGTGGCCAAGTATTGTTTAATTGGCCAAGGGCCAAGATTATTATTTGACGGTCGAGGGCCAAGTTTTAATTGACAGCTATACGCCATGTTGTATTTGTGGCCGGGGGCCAAGTTTTTGGAATAATAGGAAATATATGTAAATTGATGTTTTAAATGGTGATTTCTATTATCTAAATTGCATGATATGCTTTAAGAACCCTGGGAACCAATGTATTGTGAGCACGATACTGTTGTTAGGGATTTGTTATGTGGTCGTGTGCACCGACACCTATGCTGAGAGGTGTAAGGTGGTCTTGTCCGATTTGCCCACATGAGGTGAATGTACCCCCCTGGATAAGGGTAATCGGACTAGTAGCTGGAGCTACATATACCTGTGGAGTATGTTAGTAGAGAGTACAGATGACTATTGTCTAGGTGGATCCCCCAGGACATTAGTCCAGCCTTCGGGCCACACAACTCATGCCATGGGGGAAGTAAATGGCATGTTTGTCACAGGGAGTGTCTTATATGCATATCTATTAATTTATGTAAATACGAATAATTAATAAGATAACTTCGAGGGTTTGTTAAGAAATGTGAGTGCCCTAGTAGTAATAATGGTATTAGAGCATAAGGAAGTTACTTGTATGGATGGGTAATCTTTCATATCCTCGGCTAATTGTGTGTGTGGGTGTTAAATAAGAATGATTTTATAAATATGTTCATCTACTTAGTGAATTGGTTATTTTCCGTACACTAAATGCATGCTGGTCACACACTGACATTAACTTAGTTTTTCCTTTACTGAGCTGTGTCTCGCCCCTACTTTATTAACTATCTTTTCAGGAAATCCTAAGGATCGGGTCTAGCAGGCTAGAGGAGTCGGGCTAGTGGTTTAAATTTATGTAGGTGGTGTGTATGGGCAGAGATTTTATTTTTGTATAGTCTTATGGGATGTAATTATATGAAAATGGTAATATTTGTGTATAAAGATAGTTAGTACTATGGTAATGTAACTTGAAGATTTTTGTATTTTATTTCCGCTACATATATGTGTTTCATATATGATGAATAAGGTATCAAGTACACGGACGTCACTAAAGTAGCACCCCGAGCCCCACGTGATAGGTCGGGGCGTTACACTCCCACTTTGCAAACACCAAAAAGGCTTGTTGTCAGGCAGCCACCTCCACTTCAACTTCCCATATTTGGCATCAACGTTTAGGACATTTGTCTAATAAAAATTTGTCTCTTCTTTCTAAAAAAGTACCAAAATTTTGTAGTTCTAATTTGAAACCGTGTTTAATTTTCCCATTGGCTAAACAGACTCATGCTCCATTTCCAACTAGTTCCATTTCTTCCCACAAACCTTTTGAAATACTACATGTTGATATTTGGGGGGGGGGGGGGGGCGCGGCTTCTCACACCCCTTCTATTATTGGTGTACATTATTTTATTACTTTTGTCGACTATTTTACCCGTAGTACTTGGGTTTACTTAATACACCCCAAATCAGACACTCATTCTCTCTTACAATCTTTTATTCATCTTATTGAAAACCAATTCTCCACCACCATCAACATCATGCGAAGTGATAATGGGCCAGAGTTTCACATGCCCACATTTTATGCACCCAAGGGTATTGTCCACCAAATCAGTTGTGTCTCCACTCCTCAACAAAATGGATTGGTTGAACGCAAACATCGTCACCTTATCAATGTTGCCCGCTCCTTACTCTTTCAAGCACATATGCCTACACACTTCTTGGGGGGGGGGGGGATGTTATTCTTATTGCCACCTATCTCATTAACCGCACACCTTCTCCCGTTTTGGGTGGTTTATCTCCTTATGAAAGATTGCATGGTGTCAAACACACATATAATCACTTGAAAGTATTTGGATGCTTGTGTTTTGCTTCCACTCACTCTCAAAACCCAGCCAAATTCAACCCATGAGCCATCCAATGTGTCTTCCTTGGTTACATGTATGGTCAAAAAGGGTACCGGCTCTATAATCTTAGCACACACAAAGTCTTTGTTTCCCGAGATGTCATTTTTCATGAAGATATCTTCCTTTTTGCCTCTTCTAAACATGAACCTATAGATCCTATCCTACCTTGTCCTGTATTTGCCCTTGACCATATTCTAAATGACCCGGCTTGTAACGCCCTGACCCTTTAAGTGGGCTCAAAGTGCTACTAATCCATTCATTTACCTGCTAACCGACATTCTAATATCACTTATGCAGTGGAAAACATAAACATAATCTTCCAACAAACATAATACCATAGTTTTCTACTCCTATCTATACACCATAATAAGCTATGCATCCACTTGTATTCACATATATACATATCTCCAAAACATAACCTACACTTCCAATATTCATAACTATCCATTTCTTAGAAAACTTAAAACATAAAACATAAAATTTATACATTCCCAAAAGTATCATCAGAAATTATACCCTTTCTATCACTATATTCCAAAATGATATAACAACCTCGAGCCCTCTAAGTTCGATCTCGTGGAGGTCTTGAAAAAGATAAATTTATATTCGAGTGAGACACATATTAGTAAGGGAAGAAACAATATATTAAAACAGTGTGTGCCAACATGAGGTTTGTATATAACATATTATTCATCATTTGCAAATCATTAACATAATTTCTGAAATCATTTTCTGATCCTATTCAAATACATGCAAGATACTTTACCCACGAGATTACTTAAGGATAGGGGTGATTACCCACTCATACAAATAACACCCCTCTGCTCTGATACATTAGGCAACCTAAAGGTCACAGTTAAAGTATACTAGGGCATTCACCTTACTCAGTAAACCCTCGAGTGATAGATTAATCTCGTATTCACACAATTCATACAAAAGTTTACCAACGAAAGCTCCCAAAAATAGGGAAATCTACCTGCCCATACAAGTAGTTTCTCTCTGTCCTAACACGTTATGCAGCCTACTGCTACACTTGATACAACTAGGGCACTCGCATTTCTCAACAAGCCCTCGGGCAATGAGTTTGCCTCGTCCAAACGTAACATGTTCTACTAGCATAAATACTGATAATATCATGTTTGCCATTATTCTGCATTTTTCAACTGTTCATGTTTTCATCTTTTACTTTTTATTTCATTTTACTTTACGTGACTCTTTCCCATTTTACATTGTTCACATTTCACATTTCATTTTTGTTTCATTCATTTTCATTTTCATTTCATACCCAACATCTTTCAGCTGTTTCACCCAGCATCTTTCAACTGTTTTATATGGTTGCATTAACACTTACATGCAACATATTTCATATAACATTTTCATACTCAGTTCATTTCTAGTATATCTTGCATCTCATACATATATTTCCACATAGCATTCCTATTTACTCATGTCACATTATTTAGCAGTAAAATTCATATATATTTCCTATAAAATAAGCCAACCCACATTTAACATTCACATACTGAAAAAATACATTTAATTTCTTACATAATTATTCTGAAAAATATTTCACTTTCATCAGTTCAATTTCACATATACGTATCTAATAGAACAACCCTAGGCTCAGAAAACATAATTTAAAGGGTTGGCATTATAAACTCATACCGAAACATATACACATATATATAACACAATTCATTTTTCATTAAATTCATAAAAATTCTAGTTTAATATATATTTTTACCCTTACCTGATTTTTTGAACTACGCCAACAGGGATCCTGAAAAGATACCTACGGTGCTCACCCGTGTCTTGAAATAAAAATTCTAGTTCCATTAAATTAACCCTAAATAAAATACTATTTTAATATTTCTTATGCCCTTAAATTCCAAATAAATAATTATACTCTCAAATATAATTAATTTACTTATTTTCTCAAATCTTACTCTCACTTTGGAGTGGGGCCTAGGAAACCCAAATTGAAAATTTACTCTGATCAAAATGACAACGATCGCGACTAGGACCCCGTGGTGGTGCCCGATCGTCGATTTAACAGCTGATTTAAGGAGAAATTGAAGAAATAGGGAAAAGTTATCTTATCCCAAGAATGGTGTCTATGCCGCTCCCATGACAATTTAGCTCTGATAGAAATATCGATGGCAGAGTTAGAAACCCAACGGTACCTTCCGTTTCCTGATTAGCCGAATATTTGCTAAGAAAGTTGAGGAGAGAAAGGAGGAAGGCGGAAAGAGACGACAAGAGAGCTGCGCAGGGGGGGCGGCCTCTCTGTTGTTTTAAAATTTAGGCCTCTTTATATATATATCTTTACTTATAATATAATATAATATAATATATTATATTAATATATTATATTATATAATTTTATTTTATTATTATTATTATTATTTGGATCACTACACGTCTTCCATTCTGTCACCATCACCATCAACATTTCCTTCTCCAATGCCCCATCGATCTAGTCGTCCCACTCAGCCACCGACATACTTAAAGGATTTTCAGGTGGAACAGGTTCTACCATCTCGGCCCACTCAATCATCTGACTTTGTGCTAGTCCATTCATCAGGTACTCCTTATCCTGTCACTGATTATCTTTCTTTTTCTCGCTTAACTCCTTCTCACCTTGCCTTCACCACAGCTATCTCTCTTGCCAAAGAATTACTGTGATGACCCAAAAATATATATACGATTAAAGTATAATAATAATAATAATAATAATAATAATAATAATAATAATAATAATAATAATAATAATAATAGTCATTAAGTTAATATCAATATAGAAATGCTTTTCTGTAGGATCTTTGATTCCATGTTTGATGCTTAAGAAAGACCTTGTTTTAGCGAGTGCTCAGAGACCATTACAGCTCAATCGCTCTTTAGAGATCGGCCTGATCAAAATGTAATTTCATAAGATAAATAGGGTAAACACTGTTTGCATATGTAAATAAGTACATATACATAAAATAATGTTTTGACTAACATAATTTGTAGAAATATATGATATTATAATAATAATAATAATAATAATAATAATAATAATAATAATAATATAGATATCCTATGCAGGGCCCAAGAGACAGTGTGGGGTCCACATCAGTCCCAAAGCTGTGTGGGGTCCACATGAGTGTCAAAGCTGTGTAGGTCCCTTAAAATCGCATGACAACTATTAGAGTTACGTAGGATCCACTTGGATCTCGAAGTTGTGTGGGACCCACAGGAGTTCGAAATTTGAACTAAATTCTTTTTCATAAAAAAAAAATAGTAAAACATAACCTAAAAATAATAACAATGATAATAATAATGATGATTTCAAAAAAATTAATTAATCAATTAATTAAGTAAGTAAATTAATTAAAAATTAATCAAATGGGAGTGTCAGCAAACACTCACATTTCTCCCACATCCTATCACATACTTAACTCATACCTAACTCATTCATACCCATTTCTTAATTTTAAAAAAAATATATATATAATTTCACCCCTCTCCCCACACTTTTACAAATTCAATTTTCTTCTCCAAAATTTTCCTATAAATAGGAAGCTCTCAACATTCATTTTTCGTAAAAAAAAAAAAAACTTTCAAAGAAAAGAAGGATTAGTGAGTGAAAGAATTAGTAGTGGAGGGAGAATTTTTGTTATAATTAAAATTTTCACTTACCCACTCTTTTTGATCTCATTTTTTTTTAAGATATTCGTTGTGATCATAGCACAAGGTTAAGTAAGAGGTAAGTAAATTCGATTATGTTATATTTTTATTTAAAATTTTTACTTGAGTTTATTTGTAAGAAAATTTTGATTATACTAGTTATTTTCATAAAATTCTTCCAAATTTATTTTTACGCATGTTTAATTATACCAATTTTATCTTTAATATACTTGCATTTATTTTTGAATCAAGAAATGTTTTAAACCCCTCAGGTATTTTACAGCATTAATTTTTATTCAAGAAAATATTTTTTACATGAAAATTGTGTGGCAAGAGCTTATTTTTACGTTGCGTATTCACGAAAATATGAGTAAAAATGATATTTTCATGATATTATTGTAATTTTATAAATTTTATAATAAGATATTTTCAAAACCCCTTATAGCACAGACGATACAAAAAATTACGAATGTTCGGTACCGCAACTTAAAGCTTAAACGGATCAAAGTGCACCCACCCTATTTGTAGAGTGGTTTTATATGGTAGTAGATTTCTCATGAGTGCACACCTGGGTTGGACCAGGATTTAATAGGGAAAATCTCACTTAATGATGATGTACGTTGATTTAGTTTGGCCGGCCAGTCAGTTAAGTGCAGTCTTCAGACCGCACAACCCAATAATGAGGGTAAACATGACTTACGATTAACAAGCTTAAGGGTGGTTTTTACAGTACGTGCATATACATATTTAATTACGTATACAAAGTTATTGATGAATTGAAAGAAAAGTATATGATTATGTGAACGGGGGCTTTTTTGTGTCTAGATAATAATTTAATAAGAAAAAGTATATATATACACATGATTGAGTATTATAGTTATAATTTTAAAAGTTAAAAAGTTCAGTTTAACAGTTATAGTATGTGATCATAAAATTTCACTGTTATAGATGATAGTAAAAGTTTTATACAGAAATTTTTAAATTTACATTTATTTTAAAATCATATTCGAATTTATAATATTAAATATTATTTTACAAAATTAAAATATTATGAAAGCTCATTTTGGCCACACACTAATAATAATCTTATTTACTTACAGAGCGTCGTCTCACCCCAATCATTATTTTACATTTCAGATCATTTTGAAGAGTATACCATAAATCTAGCATATTAAGTGCATGGGTGGGAATAGAAAGAGTAGAGTAGAATAAAAATTTAGTATAATACAATTTAGAATATGTTTGTGTATTTTAGAATTTTAGAAATTTGCATTTTAATATTTGAGACATATATTTGTAATAAAACAAATTAGTGCTCTGGTAATAACAATAATTTAGATTTATTTGCGTCCGCTGAAAAAATTATATATAGGAACCCACTCGGGTTTGGGTCCTTACAACCACTGTAGTAACCCGACCCAGGAAATAAAGAAATAAATAAATAAAAGAGAAGGATGGAAAATTCAAAAACAGGGACAGCATGGCCTCGTCGACAAATCCCTATTTTCATCAACGAGTGCCTTTGTAAGAACCCGAACCATGATATATGAATTAAATATTCAAAAAAAGGGGTACAGTGGTAATTTGGGCAAGCTTCGTCGACGAAGCCCGAGTCCGTCAACGAAGTCCTTTTTGTTCTCAGCGACGAAATTTAGTGTCTCGTCGGCGAGGAGATCCCAAGGGAATTTTGGAAAATCTGGAACCTCGGGCTCGTCGACGAGGATGCCAATTCGTCGATGAGGGCGGCCGATTCAAAGGGCTACAAATATCCAAATAGGTTGCTTTGGAGCTAAGTATTCTCAAATATCCTCTCCCTCTCTCTCTAGAACTTGTAGATATCCCTCTCTCTAGATTTCTTCATTGTTCGTCGCTTGATTCACAAATTCAATGTTACTGTGAGAATGAGGGAAGGATTATCAAAGTTTCTAGCGGATTGGAATCTCGTTTCGAGCAGTTTCGAATTTCGGACTAAAATCAAGGTAAGGCTTTGTTTTCCTTTTTGATTCAAAATATGTGTAGTAGTATGAGTTGTAAGCATGTATTGTACTGTAATTTATAGGTTTTGGAGTCTCGGTTCGTAGTTTTGGGGACTGCAGAGTTCGTAGTGGAATTCAGGTTAAGGCAAGGGGATTTAGTTTATATCAGTTACTTTTTAAAATCGGGATCGGTAAGCTTGTAGGCTACGATCGTATGTATGTTTTGGTAACTTATTTGAGGAAATCTATCAAATAAAATACAGGATTTTCGGGTTATAGTTTTCAGGAAAAATTTGGGGATTTTGGGTATCATCTCTACTTTGTTTGGAAAACTATTTGTTGTGTTTAAATTGTATTATTGAGATGACTATTATCCATATTTATATAAAACTGTATACTTGAATTGGAAAACGATATGATTTGTCGTAAACCAAATAAGTGTGGAATGTATGGTTGTATGTAATTGTTCCAGGTATTTTATAAAATAATTATGTGGCGGCAAATTACCGTACGCTGATGAGTATAGAAACATGAGTTTCAAAATGATTCCAGGTTTTGTGAAATCGACTAGGGGCAGCTAATTACCGTACGCCGAAACAGCTATGTGGTAGCTAATTACCGTACGCTGCACCATGTACTAGTGTCAAAACTGTGGGTGAGAGTGTCCGGCTCTATATCCGAGGGTGTGAAATATCACCTGTGTGTTACAGCTGATCACTGAGGGGTGTGAGCTACACTGTATTGGCAACGTAATTGTTGTGAAGCTTCGAGTTTCATAGAGTAGTTGCATATTAGTGTAAGCTGCACCGTATTGGCAACGTAATCGCTTTGAAGTTTTGGGTTTCATGGAGTAGTTGTGTATTAGTGTGACGACACTAACCATATGTTTGGGTATCGTATGTACTGGAATGGATTTGTGAAAATACTAGAACTGTATGGAAATGTTTTTGAACTGTATCATATTATATGCTGTATGTTTTACGTAAAATAACACTGGTATGCCACACACTGATATAACCTTCTTTCTTCCTTACTGAGAGGTGTCTCACCCCGAATGTACATACAAATGTTTTTTTTTCAAGTCCTTCAGGTAGTCGTAGTTAGCATCCTAGCATTTGGAAGCGGGGGGTGTCGTTAGCTACTGTTAGTGCCTATTAGGTACGAGTTTTGCATCTGGGTTGTCGTGATGGTTTTTGTAGACACCCAGGGTATGTTTTGTAATTATGGGAATGTATGTCCTAGATTTGTATAGACTCTGGTATGGTATTGTACATGTATAGAAAGATCATATTTCACTGTGTATCTGATGAGTATGGATGTGTATATTATGATTGTAAGGGCATCCATGTACCCCACGGGGTCGGAACCTCTCTTGGTGTTGTATCATGTATGTTTTATTTGATATAGAGACAAGTTAGGTTACTATATTCACACTCGGGACCCATCTGAGGGTTCAGGGCGTGACAGCCTTTCTAGGGATCGTTGACGAAGTTCAGGTCCTCGTCGACAAAAAGATACTGAGAGTCCGGAATAATTTCAGACTTCAAGTTCGTCGACGAAGCCTTGTGGTTGTCGACGAATGACCTTTTGCAGCTCGTCGACGAATGCTCCACTTCGTTGGTGAGGGCGGCTGGGTCAAAGACTTAAAGGAGAAGAAACATAAGATACTTTGAAAATAAATATCTTCTCTCTCTTTCTCTCTCTCTAACCTATGAACTATACTCTCTCTCCTCGATTTTCTCACCGATCGTCGCTAGATTCAACGATTGGAAGTTATCACTAAGATCTAGGAGTATTTCTCTACACATCTAGTGGAGTGGATTTTTGATCTGGGCATTTCAAGACCCACTCCAAAAGGCTAGGGTTTCAGCCTTTTGGGGCATTTTTTCAAGAAAACATGTAAAGGGATTATATTATATCAGCTAATCTTATTAATTTTACCGATTTAAAATGTTGGAAATGTTTATATGTGTAAAATTACAGCTTTTCTAGGGTTTCCAAGCCTAGGGTTCGGTTAACCGACTTTATTTTCAAAACCAACTGATTAAATTCAAATATGATATTTTTAGATTAAAGTACTCGACTTTCTGAACATTTTCACCGGTTGGGAATTTGGGATTTGAAACCATAGGGGTATTTTGCAACGAACCAAAGGCGGTAGGGTTGATTATCTCCATTTTTCTTGTATTTAGTTATATATCTATATTTTTAGTAGAATAACAACTTGTAGATACCCATACCCCTGTTTTCAGTACAGTGTTTATTTTCTCAAGCAGTTGTGTATTTATGAATTACCTAATGAAAAATTGTGTGGCTTGAGTACAATTTTTAATTGGCATAAATGAGCAAGTTTTGTGTAATACTGATATGATACGACGGCTATATGTTGAGATATGGTACAACGGCTATATGTTGATATGTAATATAATGGCTAGATGTCGAGTTTATGATATGCTGATTTTTACCAAGACAGTTTATGACAGATATGATATGTCAATTTTTACCGAGACAGTATACAACAGATATTTTTACAAAACTACGAACATCTATTGTTTTATGTAGTTCATGAAAATGAATTATGATTTCATTTTTATACAATATAAATTGTCATATATGACTGTAAAGCCCTATTGATACGATGTTATTTTATAAGCATGGTACCGTAGCTATATATATATATATATATATATTGTAGGGGTGCAACCACACGTCTTAGTTAGAGTGTGGATATGGAAAAGGCAACTGGTAGCCTGGGTAAAATACTCCATAATGCAGAAATTCTGGGGCTCCATCCGATGCAGTAATTCTGGGTGACCCTGCCTTCGGGCATAGAGTAGGTGCCATTGTACAACTTTATGTTTGACTTAGCTATAGTCAGCCGGCTATATGCTAGGTCCAGCCTCCGGGCCACACAAGTCATCATGTGGGGAAGTATGTCAGCATGTCGTATGTTATGTTTAGCGTGACGACGCTAAGTCAACAGTACATGTTGTATCTTCTAGGCATATATGGGCTTATTTACTATAGAAAGAACTATATTAAGCCAGCAATATATATTTTCAGATATACAGTCTAGTATAGTTTTAAGTTTCCAGTTAAATGATTTAAAAGTTAGCAGTAATATGTACACACGAAATCTCATGTTAACCACACACTAATGATAATGTAATCCATCTTACTAAGAGATGTCTCACCCTATCATACAATTCATGTTTCAGGTCCTTCGAGAGATCGAGTTTAGCATACCACTAGGCTGGTTTTTTATCGTTGTTTATTTTGTCAGAGTCGATGAGTCATAGACAGTAGCTATGTTCCTTTTGGGGGTTGTAATAGCAGAGTATGGATGTAGTATGTATGTATGTATGTATGTATGTTAGGAGACAATTAGAAACTCTAGTAAGTTTTATAGGATGTATGTTTTTCCGCTGTGTATGTTAGTATGGAACACACATTCCCTTTATTTGAGCAGGTTGTATATGAATGTTATCAGAGAAATGTATGTTATGCATGTTTAGTTGCACTCCGGGTCTACCTAGAGGGTCGGGGAGTTACAGGTGGTATCAGAGCCCTAGGTTGCTAGGTTCTACAGACTAAGTTAGATGGTCTTACCATAGTATAGGAGTCAGAGTAGGACAAGGATAGGAATAGGTATGATAAGACTTTCGAGCTTGGCTTCGTAAGCCTAGAGATAGAAATCCATTGGTGGACTTCTATTTTTTTCTGGATCAGTCGATAGGTTCAAGAAACTCACAGCAATCCATTAATGGTTTTACTTCCAAGTGGAGAGACGGAACTTGAGCTAGAATGGGAGTAATAAGTTGGTAGAGGATGTCATCATTAGGGACGTTAAGTTATTAAAGTAACTCTTATGGTATTGTAGTTGTAGCAGATATAAAGGGTACCAAGATTCTAAACAACTTTCTCGGTTATCTCTTCAGGATGGAGTCCAGGGATAACATTGCTAACACCGAGGGATGTAGCAGTAAGGGAGCTAGCCATGAGGCTGGTAGTGACACTACGGTGGTACTTCGGGACTTCGCCCAGCAATTTATGGCAAAAGTTATGCAGAATTCTAGGGGGCAAGGTTGTCCCACTGTTTAGCTGGGAAGTTCTATTGAACAATTCACCCGACTAAAACCCCTACCTTCGCAGGGAGTACCGACCTGATCCATGCTGAGAATTGGATTCAGGAGATTGAGAAGATCATGGTTGTTATATGTTGTACGGATAAGCAGAAAGTGCTCTACGCGACGTTTAAGTTGACTAGAGAAGCTAAGAGGTGGTGGGAATCGGTAAAGTTGCTGGAGGATCAGAGACCAATACCAGTGGCGATGTCGCGGAGTCATTTCAAAGAAGTGTTCTTTGAGTGGTACTTTCCGGCCTCTATCAGGAACAATGAGTCTGACTTAGGGGCAGCTGAAAGTTCAGCAATATGCCACCTAATTCATAGACCTGTCTCGCTTTGCTTCTTTTATGTTACCAAATAAGGCAAGGAAAGCTTGGAAGTTTGAGAGGGGTCTGAAGAAGGAAATCTTGAAGCAGGTGGCGATACTGCAGATACAGGACTTTGCTACTCTGGTGTATAAAGCCACTGTAACAGAGGAGAGCTTGCAGGGAGATATAGAGGTCCAAAATCCGAAGAAGAGGTCAACACCTTCCAGTTCTTACTCAGGTGTGATGTAACGACCCAAAAATTACACCATTTTTTATTTCATATAAAATATAAATTACTCTGATACCTTTGTATTACCTGCTATAACATCTCAAGGCCGAGATGGCACTAAAGTATCCCGGTACAAAAACCAACACACCTATGCAGCAATTAACATAAAGTCATACATTCATATTTACAATACCAGAATTCAATGTTTCCAAACCATATATATGTGTGTGTGTGTGTATATATATATATATAATTAATTACACATCACCCTAGTATTATCTACTCAAAAATGTAATCCACTGAACATACCTATCCTATAAACGGGGCAAAATAAAAGATCTCTCTATCTGCAAGCCTGATCTGCTCGCCTAACTGGTTCACCTGAAAAATGTTAAATCGCTAGGATGAGACAACGTTCAGTAAGTGGAAATATGTTATTACTAGTGTGTGGCAACCGAGTTGCATAAATATTATAATGACAATATTTGAAACTGTATAAGCTGGTAAATCAATATATGGTATAACTCACATTTATCATAATTTAAAGTATAACTGTAACATCTGAGTTTTCTACTTTTCAGACTTCTAGCATCATAATATATTTGCTAAAAATCTATAAATCTATATACATATACATAATTGAGATTTTACCCTGAAAAATTGTACGTCATGATTTAACCCCTCATAACAGGGTTGTGCAGCCTGTGGGCGAGTTAATCCTAGTTGGCCTACCAGGTAAGTCAAATGTACTATGCCAATCCTCAGTCTGGCCAAACTATGTCCTCTCCAAGGCACGGAACTGATAACTACCTCATCATACCGGTCTCCTCAACCTAGAGTACTAGGGAGACTACAAACTCTCCATAGGCATGGTTGACGGAATCCACATACTATCTGAGATATGTGGTTGCACTCTGATTTGAAAATAGCGACAGTATCGTGCTCTGCTAACTGAACATAACTTGATTCATCAGGGTCTGATACTGTAACGACCTGTTCAATTTCTACATTTTTATTTTTATTTTCATATAATATAATCATTGTATCAAACCCCAGCAAATCATAATCAACCTAAACCCATGGGTACCAAGGATATATCAAAAGTACAGTTTGAAAGCCTAAGCAATAGAAAACGTAAAAATCATACATATCATATAATACCATATACCCAACATCACTTATCACATTACTAGAGTTTCTACATCCATTGTATTTCTATATACAACCCAAAAGAGACCTAGGGTCACTTTCCACAAAATCCATCTGACCCTATCAAAAACTTACCCTCTAGAAAGGGTAGATCTGCTATAACTATTTTAGAGGAGCTTTATCTACTCTCCTAACAGGGGCTCCAGAAATGATCATATAATTTTGGGGTGAGACACCTCTCAGTAAGGGAAATAAACTAATACTAGTGTGTGGCAACATGAGTTTATCCATGCTATACATAAAAGCATATATAAGCATATCTAGTAAATATGTTTGTATCATTTTCGGGAAAAGCATACATAATTATAACATGACAAAACATACTAGATTTTCATAGCATAATCTATCTCATATAATAATAATAATACGAAAACAACCCTCGTAGGTTAGCTGGTTATTGTCATGTATTACCCCCATATGACTGGGTTGTGTGGCCCGAAGGCGGGACCTGATAATGGTTGGCCGACCACCGCCAAGTCAAAAGTACAATCTGTAAGTCCAATGGGTCTGCCAAACCTAGTCCGTACACTAGGGGTGTCCACACTTCTTATAAACCATATCGACTATCCGTCCTCACGCTGCCCCATACGACAACATTAACACAATATCATAATGATCATGAACACATAGTATCAGTATCGTGCAAGTGCTAGCCTAAACCAAGCGAACCAGGTTCTAATAACATATAGTATATAATCAAACTGTGATACATGGATATGTCGAACTAATAATTGCCAAGTTAATAACATCACATCATTTTGCAAATGTGTGTGTGTATATATATATATATATATATATATATATATATATATATATATATATCATGAAAATCATCGGCCCGTACGCCGACATTTCATATTTTACCATAGCTCGACTCGTATACCGGGAAAACATATCCATAGCTTAGCCTGTACGCCAGCAAAACATATCCATAACTCGGCCCGTATGCCGGCAAACTATATCTATAGCTCGGTCTGTATGCTGGCAAACCATATCCATTGCTTGGCTCGTACGCCAACAAAGCATATCCATAGAAAATCAATAAAATTCTCGGACCGTACGCCGGTTTTTCATTATAAAAATCCATATCATTATTATGTTCCCAAAAAACAGTAATTTATAACAAATTCTACTCATGCCACACAAAATGGGTTTTACGTATATTTAAACATATCGTCATTTACAACAGTATTTTCCAAACATAATGCATATATAAATATAGTTATTTTCCTGAAATCAAATGCTATAAGATTATACATATATTTTAATAAAATAACTAATTTAATTTATCCCCTTCCCTGATTCCTGAAAAAACCCCTAAAACAATCAACTCAACACCCGCTAGGTTCCCTAGTCAACATTCTGAAAACAACATCTCCCAAAACTAAACTTCAATATTTCATCGTATATAACATTTCTTACAACTATAGTAAAGAAAAATATTGAATAAAAGACCTTACCCTGAATTTGGGATGAATTTCAAACTCATCCCACCAACGATCCACTCCAGCAGATATGTAAAGAACTTCTTCAGGACTATCGTGGTGGCTTCGGATCGTCGATCCGATGAAAGATGAGCCCAGAAATTAAAAGAGAAGGGTGGAGGGACGAAGGGAGTAAAAGAGAGAGTTTGTGCGTCGAATTTCAACTTAAAAAATGAGGTTTGGCCTATTTATACACTGGCCTTCGTCGACGAGCCACCTCACCTCGTCGACGAGGTCAAGAGACAATTCATCGACAAACTCTCCCCCTCGTCGACGAAATTCATAGTTGCCCAAAACATCCTCTCGGTACTTTCTCGTCAATGAAATGTTCCCTCGTCGGCGAGCCCCTCATGCGCTCTCGTCAACGAATCCCTCGTGTTCGTCGATGAGGCTCTATTCATTTCCTTTTCACCCCTTATTAAAATACCGTAATTTCTCTAGTTCACTACATTCTCCCCTCGTCATAAAATTTCGTCCTCAAAATTTTCTATTCATATGATTCATCATCCCTTAAAACAAAACGGTCTACTTATTTTATTACTTATCCTCACTTATAGCGGAGGAATACCGTGGTTACATTCTAAGTCCTAGGAGATTACATATACAAAAGAAAATTCCCCCAAAACTAAAATACTACTTACTAACTAAACTATTACATGTAACTAGAAAAGAAATATTACCTAATTACTTACGCTTCTTGAAATAATTGCGGACACTTCTGCTTCATCTGCTCCTCGGACTCCGAAGAAGCCTCTTCCACTGTATGATTCCTCCACAAAACTTTTACCAGAGGAATCTTCTTGTTACGTAACTCCTACACTTTCCTATCCAGAATCTGTACTGGCACTTCCTCATACACTAGTGAATCACTAAGCTCTAATTCACTATAAATAATAATATGAGAAGGATCAGAGACGTATTTCCTTAACATGGAAACGTGAAATACATCAAGCATTCTGGATAATACAGGTGGCAAAGCTATCCTATAGGCAACCTGCCCCACTATATCTAGAATCTCAAATGGACCGATAAACCTAGGGCTAAGTTTACCTTTCTTTCCGAATCTCATAACCCCTTTCAACGGATCTATCTTCAAAAAGCATAATCACCAATGTCAAACTCCAATTTCCTACGATGGGTATCAGTGTAACTTTTCTGTTGGCTCTGAGTTGCACTAATCCTATCTCTGATAAGCCGAACCTTATCGTACGCCTGCTGCACAAGTTCTAGTCCCACAACTCGCCGCTCACCCATCTTGTCCCAATATAATGGAGAATGGCATCTCCTACCGTACAGTGCTTCAAATGGTGTCATGCCAATACTGGCCCGGTAACTATTGTTATACGCAAATTCCACCAGCAGCATGAACTAAGTCCAACTACCCCCAAAATCTAATACGCACGCTCAGAGCATATCCTCTAATATATGTATTGTCCTCTCAGCCTACCCGTCCGACTGAGGATGAAATGTCGTGCTAAAAGACAACTGAGATCCTAGAGCTTCCTGCAAGCTCCTCCAAAAATATGACGTAAAGCGTAGGTCTCGATCTGACACAATAGATATTGGCACCCCATGTGAACAAACTATCTCTTGAATATAAATATCCGCCAACCGGTTAAGGGAGTAGCTGATCTTGATAGGTAAGAAATGGGCGGTCTTAGTCAACCGATCAACAATCACCCAAATGGCATTCTGGCTGTGCAACGCCGTCGGTAGTTCTGACACAAAATCCATAGATATATGATCCCACTTCCACTCTGAGATAAATAACGTCTGCCATTGCCTTGTCGGCCTCTAGTGCTCAGCTTTTACCTACTGACATGTCAAACACTAGGCTACATACTTGGCGATCTCTTTCTTCATACCACTCCACCAGTACAACTCTCACAGATCCCTATACATTTTCGTACTACCAAGATGAACTATGTATAAAGATCTGAGAGCTTCCTCTAGAATGGTTCTCTTGATATCCACATCGATAGGAACACATAATCTGGAATGGAACCGCAGAGTTCCGTCATCTGCAACAATGAATTCCTCCCCCTGACCACTTTGCACTCTGTTCATCACCTCTACCAATTCTAGATCTTCCTTCAAAGCAGCTTTTATCCTTTCCTACAGAGTAGGTTGCACTACTCAACTGGAAATACATGCCTGAGACTCACCTTCAACTAATTCGATGTCGAGTCTCTCCAGATCCATCATGATCGGATAGTGGATCTTCATAGTCTTCAACACTAATTCCCTAGACTTCCTACTCAACGCATTAGCTACCACGTTTTCTTTCCCTGGGTGATAACTGATGGTATAATCGAAATCCTTAATTAGCTCCAACCACCTTCTCTGCCTCATGTTTAGTTCCTTCTGGGTGAAAAAATATTTTAAACTTTTGTGGTCGGAAAAGATCTCACACCGCTTGCCATACAGGTAATGCCTCCAAATCTTCAATGCGTGTACTACTGCAGCCAACTCAAGATCATGGGTAGGGTAGTTCTTTTCATATTATTTCAACTGTCTAGAAGCATACGCCACCACCCTACCATGCTACATCAATACACAACTAAGTCCTTTCAATGACGTATCACTGTAAATGACATAACCCTCACCCCCTAATGGGATTATCAGCACTGGCACCGTAATAAGCCTCTGTTTCAATTCTTGAAAACTCTGCTCACAACTATCATCCCACTCAAACTTTATATTCTTCCTAGTTAGTCGTGTCAGAGGCCCTGATCATGTTGAGAACCCCTCAATAAAACGACGATAATAGCCAGCTAGCCCTAAGAAACTTCTGATCTCATAGACGTTCCTCAATCTAGCCCAATTCACTACCGCCTCAATCTTACTAGGATCCACAGAAATACCATCTCGAGAAATAACACCCCAAAAACACGACATTCTCAAGCCAAAAGTCACATTTACTGAACTTGGCATACAACTTCTTTTCCCAAAGCGTCTGCAGAACCTGCCTCAAGTGCGTCTCATGCTCCTCATAGCTCTTCGAATAGACCAGTACATCATCAATTAAAAACAACAACAAACTAATCTAAATATGGATGAAAAATCCTAATCATCAAATCCATAAATTTACAGAAGCATTCGTCAAACCAAATGGCATAACAAGAAACTCGTAATGCCCGTACCTGGTCCTGAAAGCCTTCTCCAGGACGTATTATGCTTTCACTTTCACTTAGTGATAGCCGGATCTGAGATCAATCTTCGAATACACCCGTGTACCCTGGAGCTAGTCAAACAAATCATCTATATAGGGTAGAGGATATTTGTTCTTGATCGTCACTTTATTAATCTCCCTATAATCTAAACACATCTTCATAGTCCCGTTTTTTTCTTCACAAATAGAACTGGAGCTCCCCATGGAGATACACTAGGTCGTATAAAGCCCTTATCAAGCAAATCTTGCAACTGATTCTTCAATTCTACCAACTCCGCTGGCACCATTCAGTAAGGTGCTTTAGAAATCGGCGCTGTACTTGGAAGTAGATCAATAGGAAAATCTACCTCACGATCAGGTGGCAAGCCTGGAAACTCTTCTAGAAAAACATCTATAAAATCCTTTACTACAAGTGTGCTAGTGAGTTTCAAATCATTCCCTGACACTTCCTTCACAAATGCCACGAACTCCTGACAACCATTCAACAGTAGTCTCCTCACTCGAATAGCTGAAACTAGCTGAGGCAGGGATTGCACTCGCGACCCTACAAACCTGAATTCTATTCTTCCTAGAGGTCTGAATATCACTTCTCATGAATGACAATATATACTGGCAAAATTAGTTGCTAGCCAATCCATGCCGAAGATTACATCGAATCCATGCATATCTAGCACTATCAGATTGGCCAACAAGATTTCCCCTTGAATACTGACTAAACAACCCCAGAGCACCCTACTACACCTCACGGTTGACCCAGTCAGTGTAGATACCAATATTTCAGTGTTTAACAACTGTGTTTTTGCCCTACACAGTCTAGTACACTCCAAAGACACAAACGAGTGTGTGGCACTTGAATCAAATAACGCAATAACTTTGAAAGAAAGCATACTAACCATACTTGTCACCACGTCACCTGTCGTCTCAGCATCACTCGGCGTCAGAGCGAACACTCTAGCTGGAGCCATATTCCTCTGCTAGCCCCCAAGTGGCGCCTGGTAACATCCCCAGTACGGTCTAGGAGTAGGACTGCATCTGGTGGTGTAGGACAATCTCACACCATATGCCCCGGTCTACCGTAGCGATAGCAGACAGCTCCACCTGTTCGACACTCTCACCAGTGTCTCCTCCCATAAGTCTGACAGATAAGAGAACCCTGCACTTGTAATGACCCGAAGAATAATAGTATTTAAATAATGATTAAGAGGGTGGAAAATGGAAACAGTAATAGAAGGAGGAAGTCAACTCCATCGATGAACACAGGGGATTCGTCGACGAGGGTATAGGAGGACCTCGTCGACGAAGACAAGATTCGTCGACGAGGAAATACCAAGAGAGGTTTTGAGAAGTCTTAATTTCCTTGACAAGTAGTGGGTTTCATCGATGAAATTATTTAAGGACTCATCGAAGAGATGACGTGGCTCGTCGATGAATCCAGTCCTATAAATATCAAAAACCCGAATTTAAGTGTCAAAATTTAGAAAAATTTCACTCTCTCCATCTCCTCTCCTCCCCCTCCCTCTCCATCTCTCCTCCTATCTCAACTCTCACCTCTCCTCGTCTTCTCTCTCTCTCTCTCCTCTCTCTCTCTCTCTCTCTCTCTCTCTCTCCCTTCGGCTCCCTCCCCTTCTTCCTTTGATTTCAGGCTAGATTTTCGCCGGATTGACGATTTGAAGCTACCATTACGCTCCTGGAGAAGTTCTCTACATATCTGCCGGAGCGGATCGTCGGTGGAACTCCGTTAAAAATCATCCCTCAGTTGAGGTAAAACTTTTTAAGCCAAATTTGGTCTTACGGTAGTTATAAGAAATTATATACACATGAAAATACTGAAGTTCAGTATTGAGAGTTTTCATTTTCAGGGAATTGATTAGGAAATCCTAAGGGTATGAGACCAGAATTTATAGGGACTTTTCTCAGTAGCCAGGTAAGGGAATAAACTAAAGCAGTTATTTTTCACGCAAATTACTATTATTTATGAGCAAATTGATTTTTTGAAAAATATGTACGATATTTGAATATTATGGAGTAAATGCATATTTGGGAAAATACTGCTATTGTACGGGAATTATAATTTTAGAATGAAATGTATGACCCAACTTTGTGTGTGGTATGAATGTTATTTTTTTATGAAAAGTATTATGATATGGAAGATTTCACGAGTAAAGCATGTTTTCAGGTATTATGAAAAGATACAGTATGTTATGATGATTTTGATAAATACATGATAATTGATTTATTTTCAGAATGTATATACCTGAAATGATTCCGGTGCAAGGCCGTGTATATATGAAATGATTTCGGCGCGAGGCCATATTTATGAAATATTCGACACGAGGTCATATTTATGAAATGATTTCGGCGTGAGGCCGTATCTATGAAATTATGAAAGATGCTATAATATCATGTATTATATGTTATCAAAACCTGGATGTTAGTTTAGTTCAGTTTAGGAGCACGGTACCGTAGCTTATAAATCAGATATCTATGATTAGATTGGTGCTAACCACCCCACGAGGGGGTCGGAGATGGATAGTCGATGTGGCTTTCAGTAGAGTGTGGACGTCCACCTGGCAGTTCGGACCAGGGTGTGGCGGGCCCATTGTACTTACAAACATTTTTGACTCGGCAGTGGTCGGCCAGCCATTGTCAGGTCTCGCCTTCGGGCTGCACAACCCATCATGGGAGGTAATACATGACATCAGCTGACTATTCATCCTGGGTATGTTTTCAGTATTACCAATTATAACAAATGTTTTATGTACGATATGATTTATTAGCAAATATAAAAGTATATGATTATTCAGTACGATGTGATGAACGTTTACAGAAATATGAAATGTACTATATATGTATAATTGCTTTAAATATTCATGTTGTCACACAGATGTATTTAATTTATTTTCGCTTACTGAGAAGTGTCTCACCCCCAAATATTAAATGATTTTCAAGAAACCTAGAGAGATCGGCGGGTCAGGGCCGCCACTAAGTGAGTTGAGCTTCCTTACTAGAAGGGTAAGCGTTGTACTAGGATCAGGAGATTTTTGTTGTATGATCCTAGGTTTATTTTGGAATTTTTGGAGATTGTATATAAACACAGTATTGTGGAATTATAGTAGATTCTGGTATTATGTATTCTATGGCTTTGAGAATGTGATTTATATTTATTGCTGCTTAGGTTTCCGCTGCGATTGACAGGTGTCCCCGTTACCCATGGGTTCGGGTTGACCATTTTATTTATTATGTTTCATTTTATATTAAAATTTTGAGGTCATTACAGTTTGGTATCAGAGCCTAGGATACTAGGTTCTGTAAACTCTAGAGTGCAGCAGTAATAATACCAGAGTATAGGATAAGGGGATTTGAGGTCTGGTTTTGTAGTCTAGATGCAGGACTTCCATGGTGGTTTGTGTGATTTTCCTAGGGTGACGATTTCAGGAAAGTCATGGTAAACTATCGTTGGGTTGGGTATCTAGGTTGCAGGATTGAATCTTGAATTAAGATTAGAAGAGGTGAATTAATTAGGAGAATATATTATATGAGTTGGATGATATGTATAATGAAGGGGGTTCTGAGTTAAGTTACTTGTTTTTCAGGATGGACCCTGGTGACAGTAGTGCCCACGCTGGTGGGAGTGAGGGTGTTGGACCCTTAGGCACTGTGGGTGATGATTTTGATGCAGTCTTACCCAGCGTAGCACAGCAAGTCATGGCTGAGATTGCCAGAAGTTTGAGGGAGCAGGGTGGTCTGTTTGTAGGCCACGATAGCTTGATCGAGAAGTTTATTAAGATGAGTCCTCCGGCTTTCTCAAGAGGAATAGATCCTGCAGTCGCTGAAAACTAGGTGCAGGAGATAGAGAAAATATTTGCAGTCCTGCAGTATTCAGAGGAGCAAAGGGTGTTGTTTGCCACATATAAACTAACTAGAGAGGCTGAGAGATTGTGGTCGGTGGTGAGATTATTAGAGCAGCAGAGGACTGTACCTATGGAGATGACATGGGAGCGGTTTAAAGAATATTCTTTGACAGCTATTTTCCAGCCTCGTCTAGGGAGGCTAAGATTGAGGAGTTCCTAAATCTGAAGCAGGGACAACTGTCAATGCAGCAGTACGCGGCGAGGTTTATCGAGTTATCTCGCTTCGCCCCGTACATCATTCCAAATGAGGTGAAGAAGGTACGACAGTTTGAAAGAGGCCTGAGGAGAGAAATATACAAGCAGGTATCGATACTGAAGTTGTAGGAGTTCGCCGAGCTGGTTGACCGAGCCACTATAGTAGAGATTGGGGAACGGTTGGAGGCTGAGAAGCAGAGGTAGAAGAAGAGATCCGCACCTTTCGATTCCTAGCAGCGAGTTGGCCGTGCTTCGTGGAAGAGAGGTAGCTATTATAGAGACCGGAGACAGGAGATCAGGAATCGTGGTTTTTAGGGTGTGCAGCCATCTCCGGGTTGCCCATTTTGTGGGAAAAGACACTTGGGGGAGTGTCGTACCGGGCGAGGTGTCTGCTATAGGTGCAGAGAGCCAGGACATATGATAGGGGAGTGTCCGTCACAGATTGGTGATGCTCCTGCTCCTAGACCTGCTCGAGGAGGCTACCAGGTGCGACGTGGAGGTCAGTAGAGGAATATGGCCCCAGCCAGGGTTTTCGCTTTGACGCCAGGCGATGCTGAGGTGGCCGGCGACGTAGTGACAGGTACGGTTAATATGTTTTCATTTAAATTTATTACACTTTTTGATTCTGGTGCCACACATTCGCTTATGTCCTTGGGGTGTGTTAAATTGTGTGGGGTTGAAACACAATCATTAGATGTCAGGTTATTAGTGACTACACTGACCGGGTCAATGGTGAGATGTAGTAGGATGCTTCATGTTTGTCCAGTTGATGTTCATGGGAGAATTTTATCTACTGATTTGGTGGTGTTGGATATGCACGGGTTTGACATCATCTTCGGCATGGATTGGCTAGTAGCTAATTCTGCTATTATAGACTGTCGTGCCAAGGAAGTGATGTTCAGACCTCCAGGGAAACCAGAATTCAGATTTACAGGGTCACGAGTGCAATCTTTAGCTCAGATGGTCTCAGCTGTTCAGGCGAGGAAACTGCTCCAGAATGGCTGTCACGGATTTGTGGCTTTTGTGAATGAATGGTCAGGAAATGAATTGAAGCTTATTAATATGCCTATAGTGAAAGAATTTATAGATGTGTTCCCACATGAATTACTAGGTTTTCAACCTGATCTTGAGGTAGATTTCCCTATTGATCTACTTCCAGGTATAGCGCCGACCTCTAAAGCACCGTACTGAATGGTGCCAACAAAGTTGGCAGAATTGAAAGATCAGTTCCAGGATTTTCTTGATTAGGGCTTCATACAACCTAGTGTATCTCTGTGGGGAGCTCCAGTGCTGTTTGTGAAGAAGAAAGACGGGTCTATGAGGATATGTATAGATTACAGAGAGATTAATAAAGTGACAATCAAGAACAAGTATCCTCAACCTCGTATCGATGATTTGTTTGACCAACTCCAGGGTACACGGGTGTATTCCAAGATCGATCTTAGGTCAGGCTACCATCAGGTAAAGGTGAGAGCAGAGGATGTATCGAAGACAGCTTTTAGGACCAGATATAGGCATTATGAGTTTCTTGTTATGTCATTTGGTCTAACGAATGCTCCTGCTATATTTATGGATTTGATGAATGGGATTTTTCATCCATATTTAGATAAGTTTGTAGTTGTTTTTATTGATGATGTACTAGTCTATTCGAGGAGCTATGAGGAGCACGAGATACATTTGATGCAGGTTTTGTAGATGCTCGGGGAGAAGAAGCTGTATGCAAAATTTAGTAAATGTGACTTCTGGCTCGAGAAAGTTGTGTTTTTGGGGCATGTTATCTCAGGAGACGAAATCTCTGTGGATCCCAGTAAGATTGAGGCGGTAGTAAATTGGGCTAGACCGAGGAAGGTCTAGGAGATCAGGAGTTTCTTGGGGTTAGCTGGATATTACCGTCGTTTTGTTGAGGGATTCTTAACTTTATCAGGGTCTTTAACACGATTGACTAAAAAGAATGCCAGATTTGAGTGGGACAACAGCTGTGAGCAGATTTTTCAAGAACTGAAGCTGAGGCTAGTCACAACACCAGTATTGATCATCCCGTCTAGGGGTGAGGGGTATACTATTTATAGTGATGCGTCCTTAAAAGGACTTGACTGTGTGTTGATGCAGCATGGCAGGGTGGTGGTGTATGCATCTAGACAGCTGAAAGAATACGAAAAGAACTACCCTACCCATGATCTTGAGTTGGCTGCAGTGGTACACGCATTGAAATTTTGGAGGCATTATCTGTACAATAAGCAGTGCGAGATTTTCTCCGACCATAAGAGTTTAAAGTATTTTTTCACCCAGAAGGAATTGAATATGAGGCAAAGAAGGTGGTTAGAGTTGATTATGAATTTTGATTGTACTATTAGTTACCACCCAAGGAAAGCAAACGTGGTAGATGATTCACTGAGGAGGAAGTCTGGGGAATCAGTGTTGGCAGTTATGAAGATCCAGCGTCCAATCATGATGGATCTAGAGAGACTCAGCATTGAATTGATTGAGAGTAATACTCCAGTATGTATTTCCAGTTTAGTGGTGTAGCCTACGCTGCAAGAAAGAATTAAAGTCGCTCATAAAGAATACCCAGAATTAGTAGAGGTGATGGACAGAGTGCAGAGTGGTCAAGGGGAGGAATTCCACATTGCAGACGACGGAGCTTTGCGGTTCCATTCTAGATTATGTGTTCCTACTGATACTGACATTAGGAGGACTATTTAGAAGAGGCTCACAGATCCTTGTATACGGTTCATCCCGGTAATATGAAAATGTACAGGGATCTGCGAGAGTTTTACTAGTGGAGTGGTATGAAAAGGGAGATTGCCGAATATGTAACCCAGTGCTTGACATGCCAACAGGTAAAAGCTGAGCACCAAAGGCCGGAAAACCAGTTGCAGCCGCTATTTATCCCATAGTGGAAGTGAGATCATATATCCATGGATTTCATTTCAGAGCTGCCGTCGATATCGCATGGCCAAAATGTCATTTGGGTGATAGTAGACCAGTTGACTAAGTCTGCCCATTTCCTCCCTATCAAGATTAGTTATCCCCTTAGCTGATTGGCAGAGATTTACGTCCAGGAGGTAGTTCATTCTCATGGGGTGCTAGTATCCATAGTGTTAGATCGAGACCCGCGTTTCACGTCATGGTTCGGGAGAAGCCCGCTGGAAGCTTTAGGGTCTCAGCTATCTTTCAGCACTGCATTCCATCCTCAGTCAAACAGGCAGACTAAGAAGACGATACAAATACTAGAAGATATGCTCTGAGTGTGTGTATTAGAATTTGGGGGTAGTTGGATTCAGTTCATGCCGCTGGTAGAGTTCATGTATAATAATAGTTATCAGTCCAGTATTGGCATGGCACCATTTGAGATTTTGTACGGTAGGAGATGTCGATCTCCTTTGTTTTGGGATGAGATGGGTGAGTGGCAAGTTATGGGGCCAAAGCTGGTACAGCAAGCGTGCGATAAAGTTTGACTTATCAGGGAAAGAATCAGTGCAGCTCAGAGTCGACAGAAAAGTTATGCCGATAATCGCCGCAGGAATTTGGAATTTGACACTGGTGATCATGTGTTTCTGAAGATAGCTCCATTGAAAGGAGTTATGAGATTCACAAAAAAGGGTAAACTTAGCCCTAGATTCATCGGTCTGTTTGAGATTTTAGAGAAAGTAAGGCCGGTGGCCTACAGGCTAGCTTTGCTACCTACACTATCTAGGATGCACGATGTATTCCACGTATCTATATTGAGGAAATACATCCCAGATCCTTCTCATATTATCAGCAATGGTGAGTTAGAGCTTAGTGATTCACTAGTCTATGAGGAGATACCAGTGCAGATTCTAGATCAAAAGGAACAGGAACTACGTAATAAGAAGATTCTTCTGGTAAAAGTTTTATGGAGGAATCACGCAGTAGAAGAGGCTTCATGGGAACTCGAGGAACAGATCAGACAGAAGTATCCACAATTGTTCCAAGAAGTCCATACGTAATTAAGAAATGTAAGTAAATATGTAATGTTTCTTTTGCAGGTACATGTAATATTCTAGTAGTAAGTGGCATTTTAGTTTTGGGGGAAATTTTCTTTTGGTTTATGTAATCTCCTAAGACTTAGAATGTAACCACAATATTCCTTCGCCACAAGTGAGGGTAAGTAATAAAATAAGTAAACCATTTTGCCTACTAAGGGATGATAAACTACGTGAATAGTAGATTTCGAGGAAGAAATTTTATAAGGAGGGGAGAATGTAAAGACTCGAAGAATAATAGTATTTAAATAATGATTAAGATGGTGGAAAATGGAAACAGTAACAGAAGGAGGAAGTCGACTCCATTGACAAACACTGCACTTTGGAAGGAATAACTAAGAGAAATTATCAGGGCCTCGTCGATGAACACAGGGGATTCGTCGACGAAGGTATAAGAGGACCTCGTTGACGAAGACAGGATTCGTCGATGAGGAAATACCGAGAGAGGTTTTGAGCAGTCTGAATTTCATCGACGAGGAGTGGGTTTTGTCGACGAAATTATTGAAGGACTCGTCGACGAGATGACGTGGCTCGTCGACGAATCCAGTCCTATAAATATCAAAATCCCAGATTTAAATGTCAAAATTTAGAAAAATTTCACTCTCTCTGTCTCTACCTTCGGCTCCCTCCCCTTCTTCCTTCGATTTCGGGCTGAATTTTCGTCGGATCGACAATATGAAGCCACCACGATACTCCTGGAGAAGTTCTCTGCATATCTACCGAAGCGGATCGTCGGTGGAACTTCGTTGAAAATCATCCCTCAGTTGAGGTAAGGTTTTTTAAAACAAATTTGGTCTTACGGTAGTTATAGGAAATGATATACACGTGAAAAAACTGAAGTTCAGTACTAAGAGTTTTCATTTTCAGGTATTGATTAGGAAATCCTACGGGTGTGAGACCAGAATTTATAGGGGTTTTTCTCAGTAGCCAGGTAAGGGAATAAATTAAAACAAATATTTTTCACGCAAATTACTATTATTTATGATCAAATTGATTTTTTGAAAAATATGTACGATATTTGAATATTATGGAGTAAATGCATATTTGGGAAAATACTGCTATTGTACGAGAATTATAATTTTAGAATGAAATGTATGACCCAGCTTTGTGTGTGGCATGAATGTTATTTTTTTATGAAAAGTATTATGATATGGAAGATTTCACGAGTAAAGCATGTTTTCAGGTATTATGAAAAGATACAGTATGTTATGATGATTTTGATAAATACATGATAATTGATTTATTTTCAGAATGTATATACCTGAAATGATTCCGGCGCGAGGCCGTGTATATATTAAATGATTTTGGCGCGAGGCCATATTTATGAAATATTCGGCACAAGGTCATATTTATGAAATGATTTCGGCGCGAGGCCGTATTTATGAAATTATGAAAGATGCTATAATATCACGTATTATATGTTATCAGAACCCGGATGTTAGTTTAGTTCAGTTCAAGATCATGGTACCGTAGCTTATAGATCAGATATCTATGATCAGATTGGTGCTAACCACCCCACGAGGGGGTGGGAGATGGATAGTCGATGTGGCTTTCAGTAGAGTGTGGACATCCATCTGGTAGTCCAGACCAGGGTATGGCAGGCCCATCGTACTTACAGACATTTTTTACTCGGCAGTGATCGGCCAGCGATTGTCGAGTCCCGCCTTCGAGCTGCACAACCCGTCATAGGGGGTAATACATGACATCAGCTGACTATTCATCTTGGGTATGTTTTCAGTATTATCAGTTATAACAGATGTTTTATGTACGATATGATTTATTAGCAAATATAAAAGTATATGATTATTCAATACGATGTGATGAACGTTTACAGAAATATGAAATGTACTATATATGTATAATTACTCTAAATATTCATGTTGCCAAACAGTTGTATTTAGTTTATTTTCCTTTACTAAGAAGTGTCTCACCTCCGAATATTAAATGATTTTTAGGAAACCTAGAGAGACTAGCGGGTTAGGGCCTACTGAGTGAGTTAAGCTTCCCTACTAGAAGGGTAAGCATTGTACTAGGATCAGAAGATTTTTGTTGTATGATCCTAGGTTTATTTTGGCATTTTTGGAGATTGTATATAAACACAGTATTTTGGAATTATAATAGACTGTATTATGTATTCTATGACTTTGAGAATGTGATTTATATTTACTACTGCTTAGGTTTCTGCTGCGATTGACAGGTGTCCCTATTACCCATGGGTTCGGGTTGACCATTTTATTTATTATGTTTCATTTTATATTAAGATTTTGAGGTCGTTACTGCACTGCCTGAACCTCGCATCCTCCGTTCTCCTCCCTCCGGCCTATGTCATGGTTTCCTCTCCTCCATTGATTCTGTCTAGGACCCTGCTGGTAGCCCAAAGATGCAGATCTCTTCCTCTGTCCCTACTCCTCTGCATCCAAGTGCTCACCAACCTCTACCAAGGCTGCTATATCGACTAACTCAAAAAAATCCTAGATCCGTAGCACCACCACCTGCTTGAATATGCTTCGCATCAACCCTCTTTCAAACTGTCTCACCTTTTTCACCTCATCAGGAACAATATACGGAGTGAAGTGAGAGAGCTCTATAAACCATGTTGCATACTGCTAAACCGATAACTATCCCTGGTTCAGACTTAGAAACTCTTCCACTTTAGCCTCCCTAACAGTAGCTGGAAAATATCTATTGAAGATCAATTCCTTAAACCGATCCCAAGTCATGGCTATCGGCATAGTTCTCTGCTACTCCAGAAGCCTCATAGCAGTCCACCACATCTCGGCCTCCCCTGTCAATTTATAGGTGGCGAAGAGGATCCTATGTTCTTCAGTACACTGTAACACAACCAACACTTTCTCGATCTCCTACATCCAGTTCTTAGCGGCTATAGGATCGACTCCTCCTGAAAATGTCAGGGGATTCATCTTCATAAAATTCTCTATGGTACACCCATGGTCTGTAGACGGACCACCCTTCTCTCTAGAGCTCCTAGCGATCTCAGCCATAACCTGGTGAGCCACGCTACGTAGCACTGCATTGGAGTTAGTACTGCCTGCACTCGAGGGCCTTGCCCCATCACTGCCGCTCACATGGGCACTACCTCCTCCTGGATCCATCTTGAAAAACAACAAACGTAACTTAGAAATCCTATCCTTATAATTTACCTGCCTAACCTAGTTTCTTATCTCAACATTCTCAACTTATCTCTAACCTCGGTCCTACATTATAAGAACATAACCCGACAATAGTTTACTATGGTTTTCCTAAAATCGTCACCCTAGGAAAAGCATAGAAGCCACCGCGGAAGTCATGCCTCTAGTCTATAGAACAAAACCTTAAATCATTTTCCTATACTCTGGTATCGCTTCCGCTGCACTCTAAAGTTCACAGAACCTAACAACCTAAGCTCTGATACCAAACTATAACGACCTACTTAATTTCCACATTTTTATTTTTATTTTTTTGTCATATAATATAATTATTGCATCAAACCCTAACAGATCATAATCAACTTGAACCCGTGGGTACCAAGAATACATCAGAAGTATAGTACGGAAGCCTAAGCAGTAAGAAACATAAAAATCATACATATCATATAATACCATATACCCAACATCACTCATCACATTACTAGAGTTTCTACATCCATTGTATTTATATATATAACCCAAAAGAGACCTAGGGTCACTTTCCACAAAATCCATCTGACATTATCAAAAACTTACCCTCTAGAAAGGGCAGATCTGCTGTAATTATTTCAGCGGAGCTTTATCCACTCTCTTATCAGGGGCTCCTGAAATGATCATAAAATTTTGGGGTGAGACACCTCTCAGCAAGAGAAATAAACTAATACTAGTGTGTGGCAACATGAGTTTATCCGTGCTATACATAAAAGCATACATAAGCATATCTAGTAAATATGTTTGTATCATTTCCGGGAAAGGCATACATAATTATAACATGACAGAACATACTAGATTTTCATAGCATAATCTATCTCATATAATAATAATACGAAAACAACCCTCGTAGGTTAGCTGGTTATTGTCATGTATTACCCCCACATGACTGGGTTGTGTGGCCCGAAGGCGAGACCTGACAATGGTTGGCCGACCACCGCCAAGTCAAAAGTACAATCTGTAAGTCCAATGGGTCTGCCAGACCTAGTCCGTACACTAAGGGTGTCCACACTTCTTATAAACCACATCGACTATCCGTCCTCACGCTGCCCCATACGACAGCATTAACACAATATCATAATGATCATGAACACATAGTATCAGTACCGTGCAAGTGCTAGCCTAAACCAAGCCAACCAGGTTCTGATAACATATAGTATATAATCAAGCTGTGATACATGGATATGTCGAACTAATAATTGCCAAGTTAATAACATCACATCATTTTGCAAATGTGTATATATATATATATATATATATATATCATGAAAATCATCGGCTCATACGTCAGCAATTCGTATTTTACCATAGCTCAGCCCGTACGCCAAAAAAACATATCCATAGCTCGGCCTGTACACCGGCAAAACATATCCATAACTCGTCTCGTACGCCGGCAAACCATATCCATAACTCGGCCCATACGCCGACAAAACATATCCATAGCTCAGCCTGTACACCGGTTTTTCATTATAAAAATCCATATCATTATTATGTTCCTAGAAAACAGTAATTTATAACAAATTCTACTCATGCCACATAAATGAGTTTTACGTATATTTAAACATATCATCATTTACAGCAATATTTTCCAAACATAATGCATATATAAATATAGTTATTTTCCAAGAATCAAATGTTGTAAGATTATACATATATTTTCATAAAATAATTAGCGTAGTTTATCCCCTTACTTGATTCCTAAAAAAGCCCCTAAAACAATCAACTCAACACCCGCTGGGTTCCCCGATCAACATCCTGAAAATAGCATCTCCCAGAACTAAACTTCAGTATTTCATCATATATAACATTTATTACAACTATAGTAAAACCAAATATTGAATAAAATACCTTACCCTGAATTTGGGATGAATTCCAAACTCGTCCCACCAATGATCCACTTTAGCAGATATGTAGAGAACTTCTCCAGGACTGTCGTGGTGGCTTCGGATCATCAATCCGGTGATAAATAAGCCCAAAAATTAAGAGAGAAGGGTGGAGGGACGAAGGGAGGTAAGAGAGAGAGAGAAAGAGAGAGAGAGAGAGAGAGAGAGAGAGAGAGAGAGAGAGAGTTTGGGCGTCGAATTTCAGTTTTAAAAAAATGAGGTTTGACCTATTTATACACTGGCTTTCGTCGACGAGCCATGTCACCTCGTCGACGAGGTCAAGAGACAATTCATCGATGAACTCTCCCCCTCATTGACAAAATTCAGAGTTGCCCAAAACATCCTCTCGGTATTTTCTCTTCGACGAAACGCTCCCTCGTCGATGAGCTCCTCATGCGCTCTCGTCAACGAATCCCTTGTGTTCGTCGACAAAGCTCTGTTCATTTCCTTTTCCCCCCTTATTAAAATACCATAATTTCTCTAGGTCACTACAGATACTATATATATTATTTCTATAATTATCCTACTATTTTCATCATATTTCCAAAATAACCATAACACTATAAATCTGAACTGAAAATACTGTAATATCTGAATAATATAATTGTAGTATCTGACTATTATAACTGTATGTGTGACTGTAATATTTGACTGAATAATCTGTAAAATCTGAGTGTTATGGTTTTGGAAAGCATGGCATTATGTAATTACGGTAAAATACTGGTCTGTAAAATATCTGTAAAATCTGTCTGATAAAAATTTGTCTAGTAAATATATATGTCTATATATATATATACTGTAAATCATGATATTCTAAAAAACTACATAAATTCTGTATCAGATAAATATCTACGCAGGTCACACAATTAATACAACTCATATTCTGAAATATGTAAAACTGTAATATTTTATACTCTATACCTCAATAAACAAATACTATAATTTTTCTAATAATATTTCTGAATTTCCTAGCATAGCTTATTTCCCTTACCTAACTGGCTATGAGGCTCGCCTCCAACTTAATCCTCATGCTCACGACGTACTATCCCCAATGTCTTGAAATAATACACATATGCATATTTCAAATAAATCAACTATATTTCCCTAAGTCTACATACTTGTAAATTTCTGAATTATAATTTACCTGCGCTCCTGAAAATACTCACTGGCATCCCCAACCCATATTTGCAGGGTCCCAAAACACCCTATTCCTGAAAATATAATATTCAAATTTTACTTCACAAAACTCCAGTATATTCGCATATAATACTAAATCTGACCTCAAATAAACTGGATAATACTGAAAATGCTCAAATAATCGACTCACCCTGGTTTTGGGATGGTTCACAAACTTCTCAAATCGACATTTCACTTCGACTATGTTGTAGAGAATCTCCCCAGGATCACCGTGGTAGCTTCTGATCGTCAAACTAGGGAGAGACGGAGCCGAAAACTTAGAGAGAAGTGAGAGAATCCCATTTTAGAGAGAGAAAATGAAAATGAGAGAAAAAGGATTTCCTTCACTGAAAATCCATTTTCTGCATATTTATAGATGTCTTGACACGTGGCCTTGTCGACGAGTCTAAGAGGAGTTTTGTCGATGAACCCTTACTCCTCGTCAATGAAATTCATATCCTGAAAACCCTGCTCTCAGTATCTTCTTGTCTACTGACCTTCTTAAAATTTTCCTTTACTTCTTCTTTTATTTTATTATTTAATTACCATAATTCTATGGATTTCTACATGTGAGGCATGGTCCTTAGAAGAAATATGGTGGTGGCGGAGGCCAGGGGCGAGAGACAGGTGGTGGTACATCTTAGGGTACCACATCTTCCTCTACTTGTCCTACTTGTGGCAAGCGGTATGCAGGGAAGTGCATGATGGGTTCAAGTGTTTGCTACCAGTGTGGTAAGACAGGGCATCTAGCTCGAGATTATGGCACGCTGAGGAGCAACGCAGCCCCACAGTACCCATATCAGTTAGGCTATCAGGAACCACGAGGTGGATATCAGAGGGGTACGATTCAGGCGAGGGTGTATTCCTTAACTCCTGGTGACGCTGAGAACGCAGAATTTATGGTGACAGGCAATATTTATATGCTTTCAAATAAAGTTGTTGTACTATTTGATTTAGGAGCGATGCATAACTTCATTTCCCAGGGATTTGTCAAACTATATGGGTTAGAGGTACAGCTATTAGATGATGAATTAGCAATGGCTACACCGTCAGGGTCAATAGTCGTATGTAGTAGGGTGATTCAGAATTTTCCAGTAAAGATTCAGGGGAGTGTACTGTCAGTTAATTTAATTGTATTTGATATGCACGACTTCGATATCATTATGGAAATGGACTGGCTAGCGGCCAATTATACAAGTATCAATTGTCGTAGGAAGGAGGTAGTATTCAGGCCTCCCGAGGAGCAAGAATTCAAGTATGTGGGGTCGTGTGTGCGCTCTGCACCACGGATCCTTTCAGCCATTCAGGCGAGGTGGTTACTTCTAGAGGGATGTTAGGGGTACCTTGTGTTTGTGAAAGAAACACCAAGGGAGGAGCTTAGATTGGAGGATATTCCCGTAGTAAGGGAGTTCTCAGATGTGTTCCCAGAGGACTTATCGTGATTGCCTCCTGACAGCGAGGTGGAGTTTGCTATTGAGTTGACTCTAGGGACGACACCGATATCAAAAGCTCCATATTGAATGGCTCCAACAGAACTGAGGGAGTTGAAGGAGCAGCTACAGGAGTTACTTGATAAGGGCAACATCCGACCGAGTGTTTCACCCTGAGGATTACCGGTGCTATTTGTGAAGAAGAAGGATGGGTCAATGAGGATGTGTATCGACTATAGAGAGATTAAAAAGGTGACAGTGAAGAATAAATACTGGTTACCTAGGATTGACGATCTATTTGACAAGTTACAGGGCGCACAAGTCTTATCCAAGATCGAAATGTGATCTGGGTATCATCAGCTGAAGGTGAAATTAGAAAACATACCAAAGATTGCATTCTATACTAGGTATGGCCACTATGAATTTCTGGTTATGCCTTTCATATTGATCAATGCTCCTACAATATTTATGGACTTGATGAACAGGGTGTTCCACGAGTATCTAGATCAATTTGTGGCTTTTTCATCGACGACATCCTGGTTTATTCGAGGAATCCTGAGGAGCATGTAGCTTAGTTGAGGTTGGTACTTCAAGTGCTTAAAGAGAAGAATATGTTTGCGAAGTTTAATAAATGCGAGTTTTTGTTGGAGCAAGTGGCATTTCAGGGGCATGTTGTGTCTAAAGAAAAGGTATCGGTGGATCCGAGCAAGATAGAAGCGGTAGTGGACTGGGCAAAATTGAAGAACGTGCAAGAGGTTAGGAGTTTTCTGGGTCTTACAGGATATTACCGCATATTCATAGCAGGGTTTTCTACGTTATCAAGTCTGCTGATACAGCTTATGAGGAAGAACATGAAGTTCGAGTGGACCAATGAGTGCAAGCAGAGTTTTCAAGAACTAAAGCATCAACTAGTTACTACTCCAATGTTAACCATTCCATTAGGAGATGGTGGATTTGTTATCTACAATGACGCCTCCAAAAAGGGACTCGGGTGTGTCTTAATGTACCAAGGAAAGGTGATCCCCTACGCTTCTCATCAACTCAAGGAGTACGAGAAGAACTACCCAACGCACGATATGGAGTTGGCAATGGTAGTCTATGCATTAAAGATCTGGAGACACTACCTATACAGTGAAAGGTGTGAGATTTTTACTAATCATAAAAGTTTTAAGTACTTTTTCACCCAGAAAGAGTTGAATATGAGGCAGCGGAGGTGGCTTGAGCTGATAAAGGACTATGATTGTACCATTAGTTACCACCCAGAAAAAGCTAATATAGTAGCTGATGCTCTGAGTTGAAAGTCAATGGATGTGTCAGTCTCAGCAGTGGGTGTTCAGCGTCATATCAGAATGGACCTGGAAAGGTTAGGCATGGAGTTAGTGGAAGGAAATCACCAACTGTTCATTACTAGCCTGGTTGTTCAATCGACCTTACAGGAAAGGATCAGAACAGCTCAAACAAAAGACGCAGAGCTGGTAGAGGTTATGGAAGGGGTTCAGGATGGTTTAAAACCGGATTTCAATATTTCCGACGATGGGGTATTAAGATTCTATACTAGGATATGCGTACCGAATGACGCCGAGATCAAGTGAGGCATTCTAGAGGAGGCACATCGTTTGCTCTATACAATACATCCAGGAGGTGCGAAGATGTATAGGGATCTGTGGGAGTCTTTCTGGTGCTCTAACATGAAAAGAGAGATCACCAATTTTGTAGAGCAATGCCTGACATGTCAGCAAGTGAAGGTTGAGCACCAGAGGTCAGCTGGACTGTTGCAACCACTTCTCATTCCTAAGTGGAAGTGGGAGCACATTTCCATGGATTTTTTCACGGGATTGCCATTAACACTTCACAAGCAGAATGCAATTTGGGTTGTGGTTGACAGATTGATGAAGATAGCCCATTTCATTCCAGTTAAAGCCAATTATTCCATAGATAGGCTGGCAGAGTTTTATGTTCAGGAGATTGTCAGATTGCATGAAGTACCAGTGTCTATTGTTGCAAGATAGGGATCCGCAATTTAATTCCTGATTTTAGAAGAGTCTATAGGAAGTATTGGGATCTCAACTCACATTCAGTACTGCATTTCACCCACAGATCGATGGTCGGTCAAAGAGGACCATCTAGATTCTAGAGGATATGCTGAGGGCATTTGTACTGGATTTTGGGGGTAGTTGGATCAAATATCTGTCATTGGTTGAGTTCGCCTACAATAATAGTTATCAAGCCACTATCAAGATAGCACCATATGAGGCACTATATGGTCGGAGATGTCAATCACCGTTGTATTGGGATGAGGTTGGTGAGTGACAGATTTTGGGGGTAGAGTTGGTCCAATAGACCTCATAGAAGGTCAAGCTCATTAGAGAACGAATTAAAACTGCTCAGAGTCGTCAAAAGAGTTAGGCAGATATACGCTAGCGAGAGTTAGAGTTCAAGGCAGGTGATACTATATTTTTTTAGGATTGCTCTGATGAAAGGGGTAATAAGGTTTGGTAGGAAGGGCAACCTGAGCCTTAGGTACATCAGACCATTTGAGATTCTAAAGAGAGTCGGTCCAATGGCGTATAGGATAGCATTACCTCCAGTACTATCTGGGATTCACAATGTGTTCCACATATCTATGCTTAGGAGGTATGTTCCAAATCCTTTGTATGTGATCAGTTACGAGTTTTTGGAGCTTGGGGACACATTAGCATACGAGGAGATACCAATTCAGATCCTAGATCGTAAGGAATAGGAGCTACGTACGAAGAGGATTCCGTTAGTAAAGGTACTGTGGCGTAATCACGTAGTAGAGGAAGTTTCATGGGAATTAGAGTTAGAGATACATTAGAAGTACCCACATTTATTCAGAGACTCTCAGAGCAAAACAGGTAAACAAAACAGTAAGTAAGTGGTGTGTATGTATCGTAGTTAGAGTAAGTTTTTTTATGGTTTAGAGTATGTTTGGTCTTCGAGAGAGTTTTGTATGGATATCGTAATATCCTGAGGCATTATGTGTAACCACGATACTTCTCCACCGTAAGTGAGGGTAGGTAATAAATTTGGGATAGGGCTACTATATGGTTGGCCGCTAGCTCTTCCTAGAGTCAGAGCAGTGATAGTTCAGATGATGTGATAGCAACAAGTAGCAAATTTTGAGGACGAAATTTTTTTAAGGAGAGGATAGTAATAGTAAGTGGTTTGTATGGACTAAGATAGTTTTCTTTTATTCTCTAGTTTGTAATATGGGTATTTCGAGACCTCTATGTATGATGGTAGTTTAGAACTCTGGTAATGTATTTGAGGATGTTTAAATTATTTTCGCTGCTTTTATATGATGATTATGGTATCATAAATACAAATATTACTAAAGTAGCACCCAGGCCCCACGTGGCGGGTCAGGGCGTTATAGGTGGTATTAGAGCCTAGGTTTGCTAGGTTCTGTAGACTTTGATAGTTGATGATTACCAGAGTATAGGTTGAGATAAGATAAGGATAAGAGTGGGTAGGTTAGTTTGGGTTTTGCTCTGGAAGCTTAAAGATGGAGATCCTTTGACTGTCTTCTGTGTTTTTACTGAAATGACGATTTTAGGAAAATCACGGTAATTCCATCAATGGTTTCGTTTCTGGGTTGAGAGCCTAAAACTTGGAAATTTAAGTGGAACGTTAGCTCAGTTGAGTATATGTGTGGTACCGGTGTCGGGATTAGAGGCCGACACTTTGAAATGACTAAGGGTATACGAGCAAAGGGGTAGTATGGTTTGCAGGAGGCAAACCGTTGACAGTTTTGTGGAAGAAATACAAATTGTTGACAATTTTCTCCAAAAGAGGCTCTCTATATTTCAGGTTTTCCGTCGATGATTTTGGGACCCTTTATAAAAACCATCAACAGTTTTGTGGCAGGACTATGTGAATGAACCTTAAACTGAGAATTTGGAAGTTATATTGATTTCTTCGTTCAATACTTGCACCAAACATGATAAATGTGGAAGTTCTAAGTCTGTTTCTATCATGTCTTCAGGATGGATCCTAGAGGAAATAATATTGATGCCGAAGGGGATAATCATGTGGAGACTTCCAGCGAGGAGGATGTCGATACCTCGACGGTGTTGTGGGGTATAGCGTGGTAGGTTAGAAGGAGATCCGGAGAGACTCCAGACGAGAGGATCAACCATCGGTTGATTAGGGCTGCACATTCGAGCAGTTCACTCGAATGAGTCCTCCAGCATTTGCAGGAGGAGCAGACCCGAACACAGCTGAGGATTGGGTTCAGGAGATAAAGGAACTGTTGGGTGTGCTACATTGCACAAATGAGCAAAAGGTGTAGTACGCTACTTTCAAATTGGTGAGGAAGGCTAAATGATGGTGGAGAACGGTAAAGCTAGTGGAGGAATAGCGGCCAAGACCTACGGTTATTACTTGGAACCATTTTAGGGAGATTTTCTTTGACAGGTATTTCTCCGTTGCCACCTGGGAGGCTAAGGCGGAGGAATTTCTAAATCTGACTCAGGGGCCCTTGTCTGTACAAAAGTATACAGCCAAGTTTTTGGAGCTATCTCGCTTCGCCCCATACATGATCCCAGATAAGCCAAAGAAGGCCCGGAGGTTTGAGAGAGGTTTAAGGCAGGTAAAACGTGTGCAGTTGGTAGCGTTGTTGGCTTAGAGTTTCTCTGAGCTGGTGGAAAAGGTCGTGGCAGTGGAGGCCAGTTTATAGGAGTTTGAGGGGGTAGTGAATCAGAAGAAAAGGCCCTTGTCTCAGGGGTTTCAGACCAGCACTAGTTAGGGCACATGGAGGAGGCTTGACAATTTCACGGGCCAGCGATAGAAGATGGGACATCGAGCCCATCAGGGGGCATTGGGGCAAGTGCAGGGATGGATCAGTCAGCTGCTTCCAGTGCGATAGTGCTAGACATATGGCATGGGACTGCCGCGTGATGTTGAACAATGCACCCCCATAGCATCAGTATTGGGGAGGTAACCAAGCACCGCACGGGAACTACTAGAGGGGCACTGCCCAAGCACAGGTGTATTCCTTGACTCCGGGCAATGCCAAGAATGCAGGAGATGTGGTAACAAGTGACATTTATTTGCTTTCAAATAGAGCTATTGTGTTGTTTGACTCAGGAGAGACGCACTCTTTTGTATCACGAGGGTCCATTAAACCATGTGGGGTAGAAACACAGTTGTTAGATGCCGAGTTAGTGGTGGGCACACCAACAAAATCAGTTGTAGTGTGTATTAGGGTGATTATAGACTACCCAGTGGGGATTCAAGGGAGAACGCTACCTGCTAGCTTGATTATTTTTTACTTGCATGGTTTTGATGTCATTCTGGGGATGGACTGGCTAGCATCCAGTTACGCGAGTATTGATTACCACAGGAAGGAGGTAGTGTTCAGACCTCCTAGGAAGTAGGAATTTAAATTTGTAAGGTCACGTGTGCGCTCTGTACCATAGATCCTTTCAGCTATTCAGGCAAAGAGACTACTTCTAAAGGGATGCCAGGGGTACCTAGCATTTGTGAAAGAAGCACCGAGGGAAGAACTTAAGTTGGAGGATATTCCCGTGGTATGGGAGTTCTCGGATGTTTTTTCTAAGGACTTATTGGGATTTCCTCCTGATCTCGAGGTGGAGTTTTCCATTGATTTAATTCCAGGGATGGCACTAATTTCCAAGGCTCCATACAGAATGGCTCCGGTTGAACTAAAGGATTTAAAGGAACAGCTACAAGAGCTACTTGACAAGGGGTTTATCAGACTAA
Source organism: Malania oleifera (assembly GCF_029873635.1). Taxonomy (NCBI): domain Eukaryota; kingdom Viridiplantae; phylum Streptophyta; class Magnoliopsida; order Santalales; family Ximeniaceae; genus Malania; species Malania oleifera. Next base: position 30,035,767 of record NC_080427.1, on the reverse strand, counting down.
GCGTATCACCTTGAGGAGCACCGGTGTTGGTTGTAAAGAATAAATATGGATCGATGAGAATGTGCATCGATTATAGGGAAATCAATAAAGTGATAGTAAAGAACAAGTACCTGTTACCCCATATTGATGACTTTTTCGACTAGCTACAAGGCACACAGGTTTTCTCCAAGATTGATTTGCAATTCGGGTATTATCAAGTGAAGGTTAAATCAAAGGATATACCAAAGACTACTTTTCGCTCTAGGTATGACAATTACGAACTTCTGGTTATGCCTTTTGGTTTAACCAATGCTTCTGCGTCATTCATGGACCTGATGAACAGCGTGTTCCGTGAGTACTTAGATCAATTTGTGGTTGTATTCATCGACGATATCCTGGTTTATTTAAGGAGCCCTATGGAGCATGAAACTCATTTAAGACTGGTACTTCAGGTACTAAGAGAAAAGAAGTTGTTTGCTAAATTTAAGAAATGCGAATTCTAGTTGGAACAAGTTGCATTTCTAATACATGTAGTGTACAAGGAAAGTGTTTCAGTGGACCCGAGCAAAATAAAGGAGGTAGTTGATTGGGCAAAGCTGAAGAATGTGCATGAGAATAGAAGTTTCTTAGGTCTGGCAGGATACTATCGCTGGGTCATAGAGGGATTTTCTAGACTATCAAATCCTCTAACACAACTTATGAGAAAGAACATGAAGTTTGAGTGATCTGGTAAGTGCAAGCAGAGCTTTAAAGAATTAAAGCAGCGACTAGTCACTGCCCTAGTTTTGACCATTCCATCAGAAGATGGTGGATTCGTGATCTACAGTGACACATCTCAGAAAGGACTCAGGTGTGTCTTAATGCAATAAGAAAGAGTCATCGCGTACGCTTTTCGCCAACTCAAGGAGCATAAGAAGAACTATCCCGTGCATGACATGAAATTGGCAGTAGTGGCTTATGCGTTAAATATCTGGAGGCACTACGAAAACGGTGAAAGGTGGGAGATCTTTACTGATCATAAGAGTCTTAAGTACATTTTCATGCAGAAAGAGTTAAACATGAGACAAAGAAGATGGCTTGAGTTGATAAAGGACTACAACTGTACCATTAGTTACCACCCAGGAAAAGCTAATGTGGTAGCTGATCTGTTGAGTCAGAAATCAGTGAGTGCGTCAGTCTCAGCAGTCGTAGCTTAGCATCGGATTAGGATGGACCTAGAAAGGTTAGGCGTGGAGTTAGTAGAAGGGAATCACCAGGAGTTTATTGCAAGTCTAGTGATCCAACCGACTTTGCAGGAAATAATTAAATCCGCTCAAATGAAAGATGCAAAGTTGATGGAAATTATGGAGAAAGTACAAAGTGGACAACCAACAAAATTTAATGTTTCGGACGAGGGAATGCTAAGGTTTCACACCAGATTGTGTGTACCTAAGGATGCAGAGATTAAAAGGACGAATCTGGAGGAGGCTCATCGCTTTCTCTATACTGTTCATCCAAGAAGCACAAAGATGTATAGAGATCTGCGAGAATTCTTATGGTGGAGTAATATGAAGAGAGAGATTTCCCGGTTCGTGGAACAGTGTTTGACATGCCAGTAAGTGAAAGCAAAGCACCATAGGCCAGCGGGACCATTGCAACCACTTGGTATTCCTAAATGGAAGTAGGAGCATATCTCTATGGATTTCGTAATGGGGTTGCCTTCAACGGTGCATGGACAAAATACTATATAGGTAATAGTGGATCGTCTGACTAAAACCGCGCACCTTGTTCATATTAAAATCAGTTATTCCATGAATAGGCTAGTAGAGCTTTATGTGCAGGAGATAGTCCAACTTCATGGCGTCCCAGTATCCATTATTTCAAATCGAAATCTTTAGTTCACCTCTCGGTTCTGAAAGAGTTTGCAGGAAGTAGTGGGATCTTAAATTACTTTCAGTATTGCGTTTCACCTATAAACTGATGGGCAGATGGAGTGAACAATTCAGATATTAGAAGATATGCTGCGAGCTTGTATGTTAGACTTCGAAGGTAGTTGGATCCGATTTTTGCCACTAGTGGAATTTGCCTACAATAACAACTATCAGGCTAGTATCAAGATGGCACCATACGAAGCTCTGTATGGTCACAAGTGTCGATCTCTACTATATTGGGATGAGGTCGATGAATGGCATGTTTTAGGACCAAAACTTATGCAGCAGACTTTTGAGAAGATCAAACTCATCAGGGATAGGATTAGGACGGCTAAGAGCCGGCAGAAGAGTTACGCTGATACTTGTCGATGGAAGCTAAAGTTTGAGGTGGGGGATAGGATATTTTTTAGGATTGCTCCGATAAAGGGAGTTATGAGGTTTGAGAAGAAGGGTAAATTGAACCCTAGGTACACTAGGCCATTCAAGATTCTGGAGAGAATTGGTCCAGTTGCCTATAGAGTGGCATTACCCCTAACCTTGTCTAGGGTTCATGATGTTTTTCACATGTCGGTGTTGAGGAAGTACATCCCAGATCTTTCGCACGTGATAAGCTATGAATTCTTGGAAGTCGGAGATACCCTATCCAATAAGGAGATACCAATTCAGATTTTGGATCGGAAAATACAAGAACTGTGTACTAAGGAAATACCGTTAGTGAAGGTACTTTGGCGTAATCATGCAGGGGAGGATGCTTCATGGGAATTAGAGACAGAAATACATCAAAAGTACCCACATATTTTCAGAGAGGCTCAGCGCTACACAGGTCTGTGTAACAGCACAGGTAAGTGTTCGATTTTGTATATGGGTTGTGTAAAGCAGGTTTGTTTAATTTTATTAGTTTGTTTATGGTTTTAGTATATGGATGGTCTTTGGGAGAGTTTTGTATGGGTATAGTAATTTCCCGAGACATTTTTGTCTAACCACGGTATTCCTCCGCCATAAGTGAGGGTGTTCAATAAACTTAGGACGGTGCCGCTATTTAGGTGGCTACCTACTCTTTTGTAGAACTAGATCATTATTTAAGGAAAAACTTCAGAGAGTGTGACTAGTAATAGTTAGCAAAATTTGAGCACGAAATTTTTTTAAAGGGGGGAGATTATAAGGACTGGAAACCAGAAAAGAAAAGAGAAATAAGGAAAAAGAATTAAAAAATAGGAAATCGGTTTGGTAAGACCCCAAACCATCGACGGTATCACAAAGCTAGGAAAAAATCGTCGACGGCTACAAACAATCGAAAACACTGAACTGCCAAACCATCGACGATTTCAGGAACCTCAAGAAAACTGTCAACGGTTTTCCTCTGGGCAAGCTTACTTAAGTAGTAAGCAATGTATTTTATTTCATAACTCAACATTTCCCTCTCTCTCTAAATTAGGTTTTTTAGACTCTCTCAATACTCTCACTCTCTCACATGGCTCTCTCTCTCTCTAAGATCACCTGAAGTCTGTCATTGGTCCCCGATCATTTTTCTCTCCTCTCTCGACTTGCCGGCTCACTTCCAGCGGTGGGTTTGAAAGCTAGGGTTTCCCATTTTTCGAACGTAATCGACATATTTTCAGGAACAGTAAAGGGGATTAAGTTATGTCAATTTTTTATTGAAACTTAACCGATTAAACTACATTATATGTATGTATATTCATGATTTCAATTGGTGTTTCGAAATCCAACCGTTCAAAAATGGACTTTATAAATATAGGTATATCATATGGTATTTTCAATGAGATGAACAGTGAAAAGCTTGGTTTTATAGTCGTATCCGTGTTTTGGGAAAGAATCAAAGGGTGAGGGATGATCATCTTCATATTTTTATGGAAAAACCTATATGTATATATGTATATAAGCATGTTTTGAATAACTAGAATGTGGAGGTGATCATACCCTAGTTTTCACCATACAAACTAGATATACTATGAGGTATTTTTATGGTTGTTTTTCTAATTATGTTTTAATACTAAAATCGTGTGGCATGAGAATAATCTATATGGTTTATTTCATAACTGAACTTGAATATGGTTGTAAGAATATATCATGAAATTGTGAACCCTACTAGTTTATGGAAAATATGGGGTTGATGCGATGGCTTTATGAAGAGTTTTGATATGACAGTTGTATGCTGACGTTTTATATGACAGTTGAGAGCCGGGTTTTATATGACGGCTGAATGTCGGGTTGTGATATGACAGGCTTTGCACTGAGTGATGAAAATGAGATTCATACTACAGTTTTTATTACTTAAATTGCATGATATGGTTTAAGAACCCTGAGAACCAGTTGTATTGTGAGCACGGTACCATTGCTAGTGAGTTATTTGGTCAGGTGCAACCACACTGTAGTGGAAGTGTAGGTGGTTTCAGTCGGTTGGCCTATGAAGTGTTGTTGTACCTTCCTTAGGGCCCGGACTAGGAAGTGGTAAGGCAATCGGACCTACAGCTGGGCTTGCAGATGCCTGCAAACATACTTGCGGATGGTTACTTTGACTTTGTTTGGGTTGATCAACCAGGCTAAGTCCAGTCTTCAGGTCACACAACCCATCATGGGGGTTAATCATGTCGTTTGTCCCAGGGGGTGTCTTCTACGCATATATGTGAATTTATGTAAATAGTGTTATCTATTAATCGAACTGGTTATTACTATGGGAATGAATGTGTTTTTCCAATTGTTGAGGTGTGAGTACAATTCTGCAAATGCTATTTTTGATTAAATGGAGAAATGAATATTTTATGCTTCTACTAAAACTCATGTTGGCCACACCCTGATATTAACTTAATCTGTCTTACTAAGAGGTGTCTCACCCTAATGATCATTTGACTTTTCAGGAGGTGCCAGGGATCGTGCTTAGCAGGCTAAGGGGGGCTGAGTTTAGATTATCTAGTAGTAGTAGTAGTAGTAAGTAGTTTGTATGGATTGAGATAGTTTTCTTTCATTTTCTGGTTTGTAATATGGGTATTTGGAGACCTCTATGTATGATGGTAGTTTAGAACTCTGATAATGTATTTGAGGATGTTTAAATTATTTTCGCTACTTTTATATGATGATTATGGTATCAGAAATACAAATATTACTAAATTAGCACCCCAAGCCCCACGTGGCGGGTCGGTCAATTTCGGTAGCTATTTCCGGCTTGTAGCTATTTTGAATTTTTTTGTCCACTAATTTTTGGATAAGGTTTGTTCTAATACAGTTCACACATATGATTTTAATATCATTTGATAATGTGGAAATCTCAAGTTTTTACTTGGGGGATGAACATTGGTTAAGTTGGCTGATTATTACTTAACTGAATCACCCCCTCTTTAGTGCCACTGACCAGACTAATAATTTTGTAGACAAATATATTTGTATATTTTAAAATAATGACAATTCCTAAATGTTGACTTTTTGAGTCCAATCTTTGTTTTGATACTAACAAAGCACAAGCTTCTTATGTGTGTATTTACAATGTGAACTGGTTCATATTTCAGATCACACATAAGGGACAGAATAATGGAAGCCAAGACGGATCTTAAAGCTTATATCGTGTGGCATATTCCATGAATGACAGATAAGCAAAAGAAGAAAGAAGAAGACAACTAATTTTATTGTAATTGCATTTGGTTTTTTGGTCTATAATAATTGCATCTCATGCATGATAGGAATTAATGCTCAAAAGACCATAGACTGACCTTAGATCCCCAAGCTCTTCATGATAAATCCCTTAAGATAAAATATTATACTTATACAAACAGAGATAATCTTATAAGGTCAAATTAGGGCAGACTTTGACCGACCTTCGGTCAAATGACGTTGGATTTTTGGGTCGATTTAAGGGCAAAATTTTAAATTGAAATGTCCTCAATCGACCGACCACCGTTGTGTTATAATCTAACGGTCGACCGAACCACTGTTGCCCTGGAGTTAACTTTTTGACCAAACCTCGGCCGACCGAATTGTGTGTGTTTATACACCTTGGTCGACCGACCTCTCTAGTAGCCCCAAGTCAATTTGTTGACCAAGGCTTAGTCGACTGACCCAGCGTTGAACTAAGCTCCCACGGTCGGCCGAACCTCGCAATACATTGCTCAATCGACCGATTGTGTAGTTCAAAAGTAGCACGGTCGACTGAACCCACGAAGGGTTCTGGATCGCCTCTTAGTAGGTCAACCGGCCTGCCCTTCGTCGACTGACCTGTGTTGAAATTCAAAATATGTGTTAGGGGGTAGCTGACCGGCCATACACCTCGGTCAATTGAGCCTTCATGAATGATTGACCGACTCGAGCTTAGATCGACCGGACCTCTCAAGTTGTTGAATTTTTACCGCACTAAACATAGTTTAATTTTAATTAATATTTTCTAAAAATTTCTTGTGTGTCCCCAATGGTTGGAATTCTATATATACCCCTTCATTTGTCTAAATTAAGTAGAGATTAACATTTTGATTGAACAAAAACTCTCTCTGAAATTTTTGAGTTTTCATTGCCTATTTACTTAGATTCTTCTTTGCAAAATCATCTTTGAGAAAGAGAGCATTTTTTTCATCCTCTTCATTTGCATTATTGTTGCAACTTGAAGAGTGAATATATTTGTGAGCCTCATACATATATTTCAAAGCTAGTATACTCTCTCATTCATTATTGTTGAAATTATTTTTAGAAAGCTAGCTTGAGTTGATCCCAGATTATTTCATTGATAAATATTATTTTGGGATAATTCTTTTCAACTTGAGAATCTTTGCATCTTTGTTGTAAGATTCAAACGTTAGGCTTTGTGCTTATTGCAAAAATATTTTTGAGAAGTTAATCTTTACTATCTCCTGATTTTATTGCTGAAAAATATTTTATGGGGATAAAGTTATTCGAAGTATAGATCTTTGAAATACCTTTACTGACTTATACCTATTTGATTCAAAGATTAATCTTAACATCATCTCTTATATTACTTGATTGACATATCTTTTTAAGAGATTAAGTACATAATCTCCATTGAACATAAATCTCTATCATACAGGAGTGCATTGGTTATATTGTGGTACACATCTGTTTAGTATAGAAGCGCTTGTATTGTACACAAATTTGTATTGATTATTGTATTCCAAGCGTGGCCTGAAGAGGATGTACTCTGCCCTGTGAAGGAGTGGATTGTAAAGGTTGGGATCAGCCTTGTTAATGTGACCTGGGGTATTTTGTCGCCCAATAAGGAGAGGATAGTGTAATCGGTGCCACTCCACCCATAAGTGAGCAAGATTTAGTGGAATCTTCAGAACTAGTGTAGCTCAAGATACTGTTAGCTGAACCCCGATAACATATCATGTGTCATTCTCTTTTCCTGTGCTATTTAATTTTTCGTATTTATTTGTTTATATTTCAATTTCTGTGAATGCTTGGGAAATACTGAGATTGCTTTAATTGTTTAAATATTTGCTCAATTAATTATCTGTGTGATTGGGATTGCATAAAAAGACCCTAAGTTGTACAATACTGACTGCAATTTGAACCTGACCTAGGTAAAAAAATTTTAAATACCCAATTTATCCCCCCTCTTGGAAAAATACCAATTCCAACACTAAAAAAAAGGAAATTCAAGAAAAATTAGATCAAAACAAATTTAGAATAAAAGATAGAAGACACTAACTTCCCTTGAATTTTGACAAAAAGATATAGAAATCTCGAAACATAACCTTCTTTGAGATTTCAAAAATTTGGTATACTTCCCTTTAAGTTTGCCTAAAGATACAAACATTCTCATATATTGGGCAAAAAGACAAGTCCAATGAGGGGTATAAATGTCCCAAAAATTAAGTATTAGGAGAGCTTTGTAGGATTGTTGAAATATTCGGGAAGGTTAGCGTCTTTTTGTTAAACCTCAAGGAGATCTATGGAATTTCTGAATCTAAAGGTAAGTCTATGTCTTGCTTCCAAATCTTAGGAGAAGTTAATATCTTTTGCCCTAAAAATATACTTCAGATAAATTATTGTTGAATCTAAAGTTAAAAAAATATAATATCGCACATAAAAGTATGGATAGTGTGAATTATTTTATAAAAAAAATATTATTATCTTTTAAAAGCAAGTTAAAATATTTATGAGAAATCCAAATTCAACATAAATTAGATAAAATTATATTTAGAAAGTTTATTGTAAAATATAGGGTAAAGTTTGAACCTAAAAAATCAATTAAAAAATAAATTACATAATGATATTATAATAAATGCTATAATAAAAGATATATCCAAAAAGTGTTGATAAGTGTATTAAAATGAGTAAGATGGGCATACCTTTTAATCTTTTTGCTTAGTAGTAATATGTGATTATATATTGATCACACAATTCACATCAAAAAAATCTCCATACATAATGCGTACAGCAATAAAATACAAAATTTGTGTTTGAAAAAATGAATTTAGGCTTTAAATTTAAATTTATTTTTTGAGAGATCTAAGAAGAAATTTCTAAACTTTGACAAGAGCACTTGGATTTAGTCATTTAGATTTGTGTTATTTCTGATAAAATTCAATATAATTTTATATTTCATTTAATTTAAATTTATACAAACTCAAATCTAAATTTTGGGTTTGAAATTCATATGGTAAATTATGTTTGAAATTACCGAAAAATCAAAAATGGAATCAAAATCGGACCGAAATCACAAGCCGTTCGGTTTTTCGGTTTCCGATTTCGATTTAGGTTTCAGTTTCAAAATATAACCGAACCCAAATGGCCGAAAAACTTATTTAAATAAATAAAAATATATATAAATTAATATAATTACTTAATATATATAAAAAAATTTGGGCTGAAATGGGGACGAGGGTTTCAATGTTTTACACTTTCATTTCAGTCTTCAGATTTTCACTCCTACATTTTCTCCGCAACCAAACAGATCGTAGATGTAGAGGATTAGAAAAAGGAAAATGCTAGACATTGATTTCGGTGATGTCCCCACCGCTTGTGTCTTGCGGCAGGTTTCTAGGACATAAGACTGCCGGGATACAATCCCCGGGAAGAGACTGCCGGGATACAATGCCCCGCAAATTACTACGAAGAAAAGAAATTCCGAACTTACAAAATGAGGGAGGAAAGGAGAGCCCAAGGCGTGAAGGAGCAGGAAAAGATGGGACAGTGAAGAGGCTTCGCAGAGGGGGGCTACAGCCAGAAGAAATTGCGGAAAATGCAGGAGGTCGGTAGCAGCTGCTGTGCAGAGGACTAATCGGTTCGGTCTCTCTCCGTCTCTCAGGCTCTCAGCCTCTCTGCGACGCCGATCTGCCTCTCTCTCAGACTTTCTCAGTCTTCTCGCCTCGCCTCTGCCACTGCACCACTACCTTTAAATATCGGTTAAAAACCGAAAATTAAGCTGAGAAGTGAGAACTTAAAAAGCGTCCTCATAAATTTTGACATGCCGACACTCTCCATGGCCCATGGGGTATGGACTATTGATTATTTTATCTCAATAAATGCAAAAGGGTAGAGCTGGCCCGAAATTAATTCTGAAGCCCAATCTCCTACCGGGCCCAAAAAGCTCATGGGCCATGACGCTAGCTGGATCGGATGGTTGGTCTAAATGGGCCCTCTGTTGGGCTCCATCTAAATGGGCCCTGTGTTGGGCTTTCCTGCAGTGATTATTAAGTGTTTTGCATGTGGGCGAAGCTACATATAAAATAGCACTGTTTATTCTCAAGTATTATTTCATCTTTTGGGACTTTCAAGTTTGACTTTCATGTACACACTAGTAAAAGCTGACCGCGAAGCGGAGGATAATAGAATAAAAAAAAGTTATAAATTAACAAAAAAAAAAATTAGAAGTTTGACTTATATGTAAGTGACATTAGAATGGTTAAGTCTGTCTTCAGGAGAATAAAAATTGCTGAAAGACAACAAACCATTTGGGTTTTGTATTTTGATAATGGACACAGATTATGAAAGAATCCAAATAAAACAATCAATCATAATAATATAATATTGCAACGATATATCATTTTAACATAAAACTTGAATGAAAATACAACTTTATAATTAATAAAGGTGCATAGAAAAAGCATTTGGAATATACTATTTTATTAACCATTACCTTTAAAACAGATAATACAAATAATATTTAGGTATAACCTTTTTGCGTGTGTTTTAGTCAGATGAATTGTCTTATATATATATATATATATATATATATATAAAAATGTATTTCGATAATTAGTTTTGACCATAATATCATAATTTAACATGTTATTTTATTTAAAATGTCAAAATTGAGTAGAATTTAAATAATTAATTTCATAACATATGAAAAGTTTAGCACTTATTGAATTATATGCATTTATATATATATATATATATATATATATATATGTTATAAAAGATTTCACAAGAGAGTCTAAATAAACTCTGAATTTTATTATTTTGAAAAATTATAATGAATCTTACAAGTGAGAGTCTTAAATATACCTATATACAGAAACTGATTAACTAACTAATAACAACCTTCCTAACTATAAAGAAAAATAATCAATATCAGCAACATATGTTACTTTATCAATTTCTTCAAACAGTTGCTTTATATCCTTACATGACTTGTCAATTTTAACACCCCCCTCAAGAGTAAAGCTCTTGTATGTTAATCTTCCTTCACATAATTTGGATATTCAATCTTAGGGGCAAATATGTTGATCAACCCTAGCTTCTTGATTAATCTGATATGATTATCCACACCAAGTGTCTTAGTAAAGACGTTTGCCAATTGATTCCTGGAAGCAACATGAAATGTTTTGATAGTACCATCAAGAACTCTATTTCTCATAATATGAAAATCTGCCTCTATGTGTTTTGATCTCTCATGAAACACAGGATTTGCAGCAATATGCGAAGTTGTCTGGTTGTCACAGTGCATTAGAATTGATTTATCATGCTTCACTTGAAGATATCTCGATAGATACAATAACCAAGTTACTTCACAAGTAGTACTTGCCATTGCCGTATATTCAACTTCAGCTGAAGACCTTGACACCATTGACTGCTTCTTTGATCTCTATGAAATTAAGGCATTTCCAAGAAAAACACAATAACTAGTTAATGATTTTCTAGCGTCTGGACATCCTGCCCAATCAGCATCACAATAGGCTTTCAATTGTAAATCTGAATTACTAGGAAAAAATACACCTTGCCCTGATGTTCCCTTGATATATTGCAATATTCTAGTGGTTGCCTGCATGTGTGGAAGCCTTGGTTTAACCAAAAACTAACTTAATCTATTTACTACATATGTCAAATCAGGTCTGCTCAAGGTTAAGTACATCAGTTTGCCTATGATTCTTCTATTCTTGCTCGAATCTGACAACAAGTCTCCACAGTCGTTGGACAACTTCAACTGCTGCTCCAGAGTTAACAGGCTTGCATCCCATCATGTCTGTTTCTTTCAATATATCAAGAGCAAACTTCCTTTGATTTAAGCTAATACCCTTCTCACTTCTAGAAATCTCAAGCCCCAAGAAGTATTTAAGTGAACCAAGATCTTTAACTCCAAATTTGGCATCTAAAACTAACTTCAAACCAGCAACACAGTTTGGATCATTTTCTGTGATGACCATGTCATCCACATATACTAACAAAGTTGTAAACAAAGAGCCTTTCACATGCACAAACAAGGAGTGATTAGCAGTAGAGTGAATGAAACCAAGTTGTTTAATAGTGGTAGAAAGTTTAGTGTACCATTGTCTAGAGGTTTGTCTTAAACCATAAAGAGATTTGAGTAACTTACAAACAATAGGAGAAGAAGAAGTAGGTGTCAAGGAACTCCCCCCTTTACTGTGATAACCAGGAAGCAGATTCATATATACTTCCTCATATAAATCCCCATGCAGAAAAGCATTGTTGATTTCCAATTGATGAAGAGACCAAGCTTTGGCAGTTGCTAATGCAATCAAGACTCTAATAGTGACTGTTTTGACTATTGGAGAGAAGGTTTCAAGAAAATCTAGACCTTCTCTTTGAGTGTAACCCTTTGCAACCAGTATTGCCTTGTATCTTTCAAATGAACCATCAGAATTCAGCTTAATCCGATATACCCACTTACATCCAATGGGTGTTTTACCAGGTGGCAAAGTAGAGAGCTCCCAAGTATGAGTTTTCTCAAGTGCCTAAATCTCCTTATCCATTGCCTCTCTCCAAAGAGGATCTTTAACTGCTTGAGAGAAAAACTAAGGTTCTTAAGGAGAAGAACTGACTGTCATCAGGTAGGACTGATAACTTGGTTCCAAATGTGAGTAAGTAAGGCATTGAGCTACATCATAAGGTGCACCTGGAATGTGAGTAACAATACAAGAATAATCCTTTAAGTAAGTAGGTTGTTTGGTATGTCTGGTTGATTTTCTGGGAGATGCAAATGATGGTTCTGCTACTGTTGTAGAAACTGGTGCTATTGGAACAATACTATGAACTATTTGTTTGGGTAAAGAAGGAACCAAAGAATCAGTAGAAGCATGAATATCAGGAGAAGTAATAATAGGAATGACAAAAGAAGAAGAAGGATTAGAATTAAAAGATGGAACCTCAACTGAAACAGAATCATTAATTGGAGTTGAACAAGGAATATGATTTTCAGGAATGCAAATGGGAGTAACAAATGAGTCATTATGTGAACTGGAAGTAGCAAGGCCATCAACTTCAGAACTAAAAGGAAAAAAAAAATCTGAAAATGATTCATTATTACTGGCAAAAGGGAAAATTTCTTTATGAAACACTACATCTCTAGAAATGAAAACAATATGTGTAGATATATCTAGGACTTTGTAACCTTTCACACCAAAAGGATATCCTAGAAACACACACTTTCTAGCTCTAGCAGTAAACTTAAACCTATTATGAGCTAAAGTAGATGCAAAACAAAGACATACAAAAACCCTTAAATGATCATAAGAAGGAGCATGACCATAAAGCACCTCATAAGGGGTTTTATGAGACAAAACTAAAGTTGGGATTCTATTAATCAAGTAAACTGTTGTTAAGACACAAGGTCCCTAAAGGTATACATGCAAGTGAGAATGGAACAAAAGGGATCTTGCAACATTTAAGACATGTTGATGCTTCCTCTCTACTATTGCATTCTGTTGAGGGGTTTCAACACAGCTAAATTGATGTAAAATTCCCTTTTGGGCAAAAAAATTGCTCATAATAAACTTTGTTCCATTATCGGTCCTTATAACCTTCACTTTTCTAGAAAATTGAGTCTCAACCACATTACAAAATTGTTCCAAAACAAATTGTGTTTGAGACTTGTGTTTTAGCAAGTAAACCCATGTAGATATAGAACAATCATCTACAATGGTTAAGAAATATTTGCATGAATCAATGGTAGAAACAAAAAAAGGATCCCACAAGTCACAATGTATCAAATCAAAGCAATTTTCAAAAATATGAGAACTTTTATTAAAAGATAACCTCTTTTGTTTTGCAATAGGACAAATATCACAAAGAAAGTCTTTATTTGAATAAAAAAAAGTACATTATTGGATTTAATCAGAGCCAATTTAGCATTTGATAAGTGTCCTAACCGGAAATTCCATACATGTGACTGTGGCTTGTTGACTGAAAAAACTGAAGAAACTGAAGAAGAAAAAATAAACTTGCTTTCTTCCAACAGATAGAGCCCATTGCACTCTTTACCCAGACCAATCATGCTCAAGTGAGCAAGGTCCTGATAAAACATAAATTTCCAAAGAAAATAAGGCAACAAAGAAGTGATTTAGCAAGTTGACTGACAGATATGAGATTAAAGCTGAAAGAAGGAACACAAAGAACATTGTACAAGATCAGGGTTTCAGTGATTTGGACAGTCCCAATGTGAGTAACCAAAGCAATTTCACCATTGGGTAGATTCACATGAGTATTCAAAGTGGATGTGATATGTGTAAAACAAGTAATTGAATGTACCATGTGGTTAGTAGCCTCTGCATCTATGACCCAATCAGTGGATCCAAAACAAGTTCTATTAACCAACTTAGATGAGAAAATAGAGTGTGTCAAATTGGGAGTAAAGAAAGAATTAGACAAAAAAACCTGAGATGGTTTCAAGGTAGTTATTATATGCTTGAGGCTGGGAAGAATTAACTATCACAGTAGCAGCACCATGAACACCAACAGATCCAGAGATCAATCTAGACAAACCATTACCAACACTCACATTAGCAACATGATGACTGTCACTAGGAGTTGATCCTGTACTGAGAAAAGCCAACAGCTGCTCACACTGAGCCTTGGTGATAAGATATTAAATCTGACTTTAGGAAGAATTGTCAATCATAGTTCCTTGAGTGCAAGAAACTTGATTTGCACTTGACCTCCCTTTTGGCTTGTAACTAGGTGGGTATCCATGTAACTTGAAGCACTTATCAATAGTATGCCCAAGCATATTACAATGAGTGCACATAGGTTTCTCTTTCTTATTGTTTCCTTTGTTCCATCTTGAATTTCTAGAGTTGTTTCCCTTTGAGTTTGCATACATTGCCACAATATCAGGTTTAACGATATATGATCCTCCATGTCCAGCATTCTTGTGCGATTCTTCTTGAAGGACTAATGCATAAACCTTGTTAATTGAATGGAGGGGCTTATACATCAGAAGTGAACTATAATTTATGATAAATAAAAGTGATCAGAGTTTGATCGCACAATTTTCACACAAGTGCGTTTTGATTTTTGATAGGTAAAAGATGTGGCCATGATATTGCACTGGAAGCTCTAGGGAAGATGTATTTGTGTGGCATCGATAATGAGGCTCTCTTCATTTTAATTATAATTAATGTGTGATTTATATGTTAATATAACATTGAGTGTGGTTTAATTATATAATATATAGAAAAAGTCCCCTTTCACAAATTAGTAGCTGATGTTATGTGTGCGTGCATGTCTATTGTTCTTCATTGGAAGTCTTGGTGTTCGATTTGCATGCATGCCCAAATTCCTAAACATGTTTTTTAGCAACCAATTTCTCAAATACATGCAAGACTCACATAACATCTGATTCGGATGGACCTGGAGAGACTCGGGATAGAATTAGTAAAGGGAGAGCACCAGGCATTTATTGCCAACCTAGTGCTACAGCCTACGCTATATGAAAGGATCAAAACAGCCTAGAAGAATGACACAAAGTTGATGGATTTGATAGAGAAGGTGCAGAATAGGCAGGGGGAGGAATTTAGTATATCAGATGATGGAATCTTACGGTTCCATACCAGGATGTGCATTCCTACAAATGCTGAGATTAGGAGAGCTATCTTGGAGGAGGCACACAAATCCCTATATATAGTTCATCATGGCAGTACTAAGATGTATCAGGATCTTCGAGGGTCTTTCTGGTGGAGTGGTATGAGGAGGGAGATAGCTGAATTTGTGCAACATTGTTTGACGTGCCAATAGGTAAAGGCTGAGCACCAGAGGCCGACAAGACAGTTACAGCCACTCCACATCCTTGAGTGGAAGTGGGACTATATATCCATGGACTTCATTACTAGGCTACCACTGGCGCCGCATGGTCGGAATGTCATTTGGGTAGTTGTAGACCGGCTGACAAAGATAGCCCACTTCCTTCCTATTAAAGTTAGCTACCCTATGAATAGATTGGCAGAGATCTACATTTAGAAGATAGTTTGATCCCATGGAGTGCCAGTATCCATCATTTTAGACCGTGACCCACGTTTTACATCACGGTTTTGGAGGAGCTTAGAGGAGGCTTTGGGGTCTCAATTATCATTCAGCACGACATATCATCCTCAGACTGATGGGCAAATAGAGGGAACGATCCAAATACTTGAGGATATGCTACGAGCATGCGTGCTAGATTTTGGGGGTAGTTGGACCTAGTATATGCCGCTGATTGAGTTTGCCTATAATAATAGCTATCAAGCCAACATCGGCATGGCACCTTACAAGGCGTTGTATGGTAGAAGGTGTCATTCACCTTTGTATTGGGATGAAATGGGTGAGAAGCGAGTTTTGGGACCAAAGCTGGTGCAGCAGGCGTACGATAAAGTCCAACTAATTAAAGATAGAATCAGTGCATTTTAGAGTCGACAGAAAATTTACGTTGATACACGCCACCAAGAATTGGAGTTTGATGTTGAAGATCAGGTATTTTTGAAAGTAGCACCATTGAAGGGAGCTGTGAGATTTGAGAGGAAAAGTAAGTTGAGCACTAGGTTCACTGGCCCATTCAAGATAATAGAGAGAGTGAGTCCAATAGCCTATAGACTAGCTTTACCACCAGTATTGTCTAGAATACACGACATATTTCATGTTTCCACGTTAAGGAAATATGTCCCAAACTCTTCTCATATGATCAGTTATGCAGAGATAGAGCTCAAAGGTTCACTGACATATAAAGAGACACCAGTGCAAATTATAGATAGGAAAGAACAGGTATTGCACACTAAGATTATTCCGTTAGTAAAATTTTTTTAGAGATATCACGCAGTAGAGGAGGCTTCATGGGAGCCAAAGGAGGAGATACAATAGAAATACCCACACTTGTTTGGTGGGATCGGTAGTAATTAAGGAATAATAAATTAAATAGAATCAGCAATGTTTATTTCAATGCAGAATAGTTAAGGTATGAATTGTATATAAGATTATAGGATAGATAGTGTTTTTGGTTTTGGGAGAGTTTTCTTTTTTGTATATATATTTGTAATCTCTCAGAACCCTAGTTGTAACCACAGTATTCCTCCGCCATAAGTGAGGGTAAGTAATAAAATAAGTAGTCAATTTATCTCAAAGGATGGTGTTTAATAGATAGCAAATTTCGAGGACAAAATTTTATGAGGAGGGGAGAATGTAAAGACTCGAAAATTTTCATAATTAAATGATTGAGAAGAAGGATAAATTTAAAGGAGGTAAATCAGGGCTCATCGATGAATGTCCTGACTTTGTCGACGAACTCTCTCTAAGATTCGTGAACAAAGTTTAGGGTTCGTCAACGGAAAGATGCCGAGAGGGGGTTCTTCAGACCCATAGGTTTGTTGACGAATTCTTTACCTTTGTCGATGAATCACCTTCTTCACTTTGTCGACGAAGCCACATGTCTCATCGACGAAGTCACGTGTCAAGACACCTATAAATACGCATAATCGAGAATTCAACGTGAAAAATTTCTCTTTCCTTTATTTTCTCTCTCTAAAATTCGGTGCTCCCTCGTTCTCTCTAGATTTTCGACTCCATTTCTCCCTGGTTTGACGATCATAAGCTACCATAGAGATCCTGGGGAGATTCTCTACAACATAGCCAAAGTTAAATGTTGATTTGAGAAGTTTGGGCACCATCCAAATTTCAGGGTAAGTAGATAATTTTGGTATTTCTAGTATTACTAGGTTTATCTGAGCCAAGATTTTGTGTTGTATAAGAATACACTGGTGTTTGGTGGAGTAAAATTAGGGTGTTATGATTTTAGGGTTAAGGAATTTTTAGGACCTGCATGCATGGGTTGAGGACCTCAGCGGTTATTTTTCCAAGAACCCAAGTAAATTATAGTTTAGGAAAATACGAATAGGTAGATTCGGGAAATGTGAGTATGATGATTTTCTAGGAAATTCAGTGTTTTACTGGGAATTTGTATATATGTAATTATAGGATTTTGAGGCTGGAACGCCAAGGGCGTGAGAGTTGAATTGGAGGCAAGCCTCCCATTCAGATAGGTAAGGAAAATATGCTATGCTAGGAACTTAGGAATGTTTATCAGTAAATTATATGTTTTTCTAGATTATTACCCATTACACAAATTATTTGAATATTAGAAAATTCAGTTTTCTAGATATGAAATATTTATTTATTTAGTTGTGTGGCATGAGACATTATCATATCAGTATAGAAATCCTATAGTTTTCAGATTACTACGATTTACAGTATTTATGCAAAAATATGTTTTATCAGATTTTACAAAACTATGAATTACAGACTTACAGTGTATGTACATATAGATATTTTATAGCATTTACAGATTACCATGATTCCCAAAATTTTAAAACCATAACTCTGTGATATTACAATTTATAGAGTTTAGATATTACAAATAAGTTATTACAGTTATTATAGTTCGGATATTAAAGTATTTTCATAACAATTTTTTGCGTTACGGTTATTTTGGAATCATGATGAAACAATAAGATGTATATATAGAAAATAGTATTATATAGTATCAGACCCTGATGAATCAATTCAGATATCAGGAGAGCACGGTACCATTACTATTACAGATCAAAGTGCAACCACACATCTTAGATGGTGTGTGGAAGGATTTCATTAATCGTGCCTGGAGAGATTGCAGGCTCCCCAGCAGACTAGGTTGAGGTGGCCGGTTGGACGAGGTAGATACCAGTACCATGCCTTTGAGGGATTGCAGATGTCCAGGCTGAGGATTGGTAGAGTTACAGTTGACTTATCCTGGTAGGCCAACCAGAGTTAAGTCTCGCCTACGTGTCACATAACACTGTCATGAGGGGTTAAATCATGATGTAAGTTTTTTAGGGTAAATATCACAATTATGTACATGTATACAAATTTAAAAAATATTAGCAGAAATATTATGATACTAGAAGTATGAAAAAGTAGAAAACTCAGTTATTACAGTTGTATTTTAAACTATAATAGATGTAAGTTGTATTGTATATTGTTCTACCAGCTTTTACAGTTTCAGATATTTATCAGTATAGTATTTATAGAACTCAGTCGCCACACACTAGTAATAGCATATTTCCTTTTACTAAGTGTTGTCTTATTCCAGTGATTTAACATTTTTAAGGTGATCCAGTTAGACGAGCAGATCAGGCTCTCCAATAGAGGGATTGTTGCACTGCCCTATTTGTGGGGTAAGTGTTCTCAAGGAGATGAGTTTTTGGGGTAGTTTTCTAGGGTTTTGGTGGATGTTACTGGGAGATGTGTTTTTGTGTATGTATATTTTGGGGAATTATTAAATTCTAGTATTGTAAATATGGATGTACAGTTTTATATTTTCCAGCTACGTAGGTGTGCAAAATGAACAGGGTTTCCTCATTGCTTATTTGGGGCCTGAAATGTTATAGTAAATAATCCAAGGGTATTAGAGTAAATTAAAGTATATAGTAAATTTTAATTAATTAATTAAAAAAATCATATAGATTTTCGGGTCGTTACAATAATCACTTTTGCTAATCAAGTTGCCAATTAGGTCAAATGAAGTGCTACATATAGGAACCCTTAAAATTTCGACCGTTGGGAACCTATTTGGAATTCTGCAAAATGTTTAATGACCTTTTAACCCCATTTACTCTTAATTACCACAGTTAAAAAATATGCAACCTGAGAGTTCTGTTCGACCGAGCTATAGATTCGAACACCCGAACACTCACATACAGAAAAGCTAATTTTGAAGTTCGGGTGCCTAGGGTTAAGTTCTGGTGGCTGAGGTCGAGGCAATTTTCAAAATGTCCAAGGTTTGATCGCCTGAACCTAAGTTCAGTTTGCCGAACTTCTTAGTTCAGTTGCCCGAGGTCAAAATGACCATGGAGTTCGGGCACCCGAGGACGTTGGAAAAAGTTAGGATTTGAATTTAGTCGACCGAGAACATTTAGTTCAAATTGATTCTGTCGCCCAAAGTCAAATCAACACTGTTGAATTTTTCACGTTCGATCAACTGAGGCGTTCTCAATGCGCAAGTTCGGTCGCTCAAAACCCTTACACTTTTAAGATTAGGTCATGTTTATGATTTAAAGTTCACCCCTGATTACATAGTTGATAGTGAGGATTTTTCTAAGTGTTTGTGCAAGGACCTAGGGTCTATCTAAGGTCTTTTTACTTAGTCCCAAAAATTCGGTGTCGGTCGACCCCCTAAGGTCAATATATGGTCTTGAGCATTTAGTCCTAACATGCATGTGATGCAGTTATTACAGACCATATTATATTATAGACCAAGCAAAAAATGAATGCAAATACAATATCAAATAGGTCTTCATTCTTTCACTTCTTCAGATGTCATATATATGAAGCATGATCTTTGTCGTCCGTATGGCTCCTTGAGTTCCTACCATCAGTGCATGCTAAGGATGAACCTGTTCAAGAAGCTCAGTGCACAAATAAGAAACATTAGTTTTGTCATAATCAAAACGGAATTAGACTCACAGAGTCAACACTACGCGTTCTCTCCGAATATCAGGTGGTGAGAGACCACTATTCTATCTAGAACCCTCTCCATCTCCACCTATCCATTAGACACCTCCATGGCCCCTCCATATATACACTGCAGCTCCCCTACTTTCATTGTGTTAAAGCTTGTTCCAAGGATATTTACGGTGTGATATGAGTTTGTGGTGAATCAAACTAAGTCATCCTGCAATTTCCTCTAGTATGATTGTCACTTTCATAAGCCCTTAACTAGTTGTGAACCCTTGTTTGAAGCCCCATAGTCCTAGTTGAAACTATCCCTTGGATTCTTGCATTTTATTCAAAATCCGTGGGAGTTCAGATGAATGGCCTTGTCAGTTCAGTCGACTGAAGTGCTACTGCTTCTTAGAAATTTTGATTAAAAATTCCTCATGCAACTAAGGTCTTTGGCTCAGTCGACTGAACTGCTATTGTCCATTTAGAATTTTGTTTTTAAATTCTTCCAGTGACTAACCCTATAGTCTAGGCAACTGAAGTTGCCCGGAACCTTTACAACTCAATAGTTTTACACTTACTCTTGACGATCATGAGAATATTGCTATGCTAACTTAGAACTTCTACTCTTGAATGTTTGAACTCGCATATTCATGGCATATGATTTGATTTCTTTGTGAAAGAATGATTGAGATTTAATTCTTGGGCAAACCATACACCTTTTCCAAAAATTTTAAAACATGTGAAACATAGCCTACTTTATATTGTTTACGTTTGGTTGATACAATTCTCAATTTAAAGTGTTTATGATGTATGTGTTGATTTGAGGGTTATTAGTAGGACTACGCCACCCAATCTCGTCCTACATCAAAGAAGACAATGCGTTGATGCTATTGAATTCTCTACTTGCGTCTCGCGCGTATAAGAATTTGGTTATTACTCTAGCATGGGGCAAAGAAACGCTGAATTTGGAAGAGGTAACAAGTGCATTGCTGGATTTTCATCGGTGAAAAATGGCTAGCGTTGAAATTTTACATGGTGAAGGGCTTATGGTGAAAGGTAACCAGGAGCATGGGAGAAGCAAGTTTCAGAGCGAATCTTAGTCGCTCTCCGGAAAGAATAAGGACATAAGATGTTTTAAGTGCGATAAAATTGGGCACATAAAATCGGAATGTTCGGAGTGGAAGACGGAGAATGCTGAAAATCAAAAGGGTTCATCAAAATCTGCAAATGTAGTAGAAGAAGGAGACTCAAGGAGTAGTGATGGTGATATGCTTTCTATTTCATCAGGTTCAAAATGCCTAAGAGATTCTTGGATCCTAGATTCGAGATGCATTTATTAAATGACACCAAATAGAAATTGGTTCAACACCTACAGTTAAGTTAATTCTAATTATGTTCTAATGGGAAATGATGCTTCATGCAAAATAATTGGAATAGGAAACGTAAGAATTAAAATGTATGATGGTGTTGAGAGCTTTATGTGATGTAAGGCTTGTACTGGATTTATGGAAGAATGTGATTTTATTGAGCACTTTAGATTGTAATGGGTATAGTTACAAGTCTGAAAGTGGGATAATGAAGGTGTGTGAAGGCGACTTTATGATGATAAAAGGACAGAAGTTAGTGGGAAATATATATGCACTGTAGGGTACTATAGTTGTAGGTGGAGCTGCAATTGTAACGTCCCTTAATTTCTTAATATAAAAGATCACATAATAAATGAAATGGTCAACCCGAACCTATGGGTAGCATGGACATCTATCAAACACAGCGGAAAACCTAGTAGCAGTAAACATAAATCTCAACATCCAATCATAAAACATAATATCAGAGCTTTCTATTAACATCAATATACTATTTATATGTACAATCTCTAAAAAAAAGTCAAAAACATCACTAGAACCATACAAAAAAAATCTCCTAGTCCTAGTTCGACGCTTACCCTTCTAGTAAGGAAGCACCAATCACTCAACGGTGGCCCTAACTCGCCGGTCTCCCTAGGTTTCCTAAAAAGTTAATTAATGTTGGGGGTGAGACACTCCTCAATACAGGAAAATAAACTAAATATAGCTGTGTGACAACATGAACATTTAAAGTACTTACACATATAAAGTACATTTCATAACTCTAGAAATAATCATAATATTATACTAGATGATCATATACTTTCATATTTGTTAATAAATCATAACATACATAAGCATCTGTTATCACTTTAATTACATACATAAAACATCTGTTGTAACTATAGAACTGAAAACATACCCAGGACGAATAGCTAGCTAATGTCATGTATTACCCCCCATGACGGGTTGTGCAGCCCGAAGGCAGGACCCGACAATGGCTGGCCGACCACTGCCAGATCAAATATGTTTGTAAGTACGATGGGCCCGCCACACCCTGGTCCGGACTGCCAGGTGGATGTCCACACTCTACTGAAAGTCACATCGACTATCCATCTCACATCCCCTCGTGGGACGGTTAGCACTAATCTGAAGTAGATATCTGATCTACATATATAGCTATGGTACCGAGCCCTGAACTGAACTAAACTAACATCCTGACTGTAATAACATATAATACATGAACAAACATAATATCATCACAGCTTAGTGCCAAAAACATAGATACGGCCTCATGCCGAAATCATACATATGGCCTCGTGCCAAAATCATAATAAATATGGCCTCGTGCTGATAACATAATAAATACGGCCTCACACCGAAACATAAATATGGCCTCGTATCGATAACATACATGTGGCCTCGTGCCAAAAATCGTTTCAGGTATTTATATTCTGAAAACAACTTATTTCTCATATATATTCATCAAACTCAGTATAGCATAATTCGTCCTTTCAAAATACCTAAAAATATGCTTTACTCGTAAAATCATTCATATCATGATTCGCTTCACATAAAAATAATGTTCATGCCACACATGTGTTGTTAAGTCTTACTTCATATTTTAAAATCATCATTTCTGGCATCTTATATATACATATACATTTTCATCACAATAGCAGTATTTTCCGATCATACGTTTCATATGTAATATACAAAGATAGCATAGGCTTTTCTAAAAATAAATATGCTCATAATTAATAATAATATGCATGAAAAATTACTGCTTTAGTTTATTCCCTTACCTGGCTACTGAGAAAGCCCCCAAAATATCCTAGGCTAATCCACATATGACTTCCTAATTAACACCCTGAAACTCAAAACTCCCAATATTAAACATCGGTATTTTCATGCGTACGTCAATTTCTATAACTACCATGAAGTCTAATTTGGCTTAAAAAGCCTTACCTCAACTCTGGGATGATTTCTAACTTCGTTTCCCCAACGATCTGCTCCGACAAACTTGGGGGAACTTCGCCATGAGCGTCGTGGTAGTCTCAGATCTTCGATCCGACATAAAACCAGCCCAAAATCGAAGAGAGAGAGTGAGAGGGCCGAAGAGGAGAGAGAGAGAGAGTGAGAGTGAGAGAGGAAGCTTAATATGAAATAAAAATCGAATTTTTCATATATATAGACAGCAGAATTCGTCGACGAGCCCGATCTTCGTCGACGAGTTCTTCATAAATTTCGTCGATGAGACCTTGTATTTGTCGACGAAATTCAGGCTGCCTCAGAACCCCTCTCGGTAATTTCTTATTGACAAAGCCCTATGTTCGTCGACGAAATTCTTAAAGACCTCATCAACGAAACCCTGTGTTCGTCGACGAATTCAGACAATCTCTTAAAAATTCAGACCCGAATGTGGAGCGTTCGTCGATGAAGTCTACGGTCTCCTTCTATTTTTGTCTCTATTTCCCTCTCTCTTTATTACTCAAATTTCCAATTTAAATTCGGGTCGTTACAGCAATTATAGAATCTGAGTCAGGTAATAATGTTTTGTGTAAAACAACCACACACAAGACAGAGGGTATTCTTAACTACATTTATTCAGATGCTTGGGGATCGATGAGGATTGCATCACAAGGTGGACATATGTATTTCGTGGGTTTATCATAAAAGACCTTGGTGTACTTCATGCGGCACAATTCTGAGATGTTTATTAGGTTTAACTTATGGCTAATGTGGAAAACCAGACTTGGAGAGAGATCCTCAGGTCAGACATTGGTATTGAGTACGTTGGTTCTGTTAAAGGAGTTTTGTGAGCAGCATAGTAGGTTGTATGCAAGACTTGCAAAGAACTTCTTGGTAAAGTCAGTAAGTATGATGTGTTTCTCGTTTAATCGATCGCTAAAGGTTTCAATAGATAGGAAAGTTGTAGGAGAGGTGTGGACAAGCTATACAATAGATTACTCTAGTTTGAGAGTGTTTGGATGTCCAGCCGTGCACGTTTCTGGTGATGTGAGATATAAACTTGGTGTAATATCCGGACGGTACATCTTTCTGGGGTATATGAAAGGTGGGTTCAAGTTGTGTGATCAAACAAAGTGGTGATCAGTGGAGACATGGTTTTTGGTGAGAAAGTCATGGTGCAACGTACTCAGGTAAAGTAAGAGAAACAGATGCCCAAAAAATGCAATAGCAATGAACATATTGATAGTAATGGTGTATTTCTAAGAGGGAGGATGATTTGGGTATTTTATAAAAAAATTTCCTAGGCTAGGTGTGTAATGACCTCGAAAATATGCTATATATATATATATATATATATATATATTCCACATGATTATAATAATAATAACTTTGATACCGAAAAACATATACAAATCTACCCGGACCCCAAGGGAATCAGGGATACACCTGTTTATACATACATGTAAACTATGCAGCGGAAACCATAATATACTTAACCTTATATACAATATTAGAGTTCTACTATATCCATAAATACACATGTACATCCCCAAACATACCATAATAACTTAAGGATTACATCCTGAACTTGACCCAACTACTTACCCTTCAATTAGGGTAACACTAACAGCCTCCTCTATCTTGGAGCTCGCTCCGCTCGTCTGTTTGGATTTCATGAAATGTTTGTATTACTGGGGTGAGACACGTCTCAGTAAGGGAGATAGACTAATATCAGTGTGTGACAATATGAGTATTATTTGTATTATAACATATACCATACATATTAAACTATATATGATAAGTAAGGAAAATATGTTCATAATCTAACTGCATTTAATAAATCAAGTAAAACTATTCTATATAAAACCTAAATAAATCATATTTCCATATAACATACTGTGTCATACAAGATTTCTATATACATAAAAATCATCTGCTATATTTGTAATACCAAAATCATACCCTGGATGGATAGCTAACTAATGTCATGTATTAACCCCACAGGACTGGGTTGTGCGGCCCGTAGGCGGGACCTAGCAATGGTTGGACTACCACACTAAGCCAAAAATGATAAGTTTATAAGTACGATTAGCCTGCTCAGCCTGGTCTAGACTGCCAAGGGGCACACTACTCTTCTCTTATGCTTAATCGACTATCCAACTCCTACACTATATCTGAGATATGTGGTAGCACTACCTAAGCTCATAGCTATGATACCGTGCTCTGGATCTAAACTAAGTCATCCAGGTTCTGCTATCATATAATATATTTCATTATACTATTATATAACTATTTCATAATTATGTATACCATCTGTAATGATAATATTTCCTGAATAAATGTTACAACATATCTAATCACGACATTTGGGCCGGCTAAAATATCACGGCATCTGCGCTGGCTGAATATCAAGGCATCTGCGCCGACTGAATATCACGACATCTGCGCCGGTTGAATAGCACAATATACTGAAAAATATAATTTTTGTTCTGTTTATAATTTTTATAAAAAAAAAATTGTCATCGAATCATGTTTGTTCTGTGAAATCATAAATATCCTGATATATCATTATTTATAGTAAAATTTATACTCATGCCACACATAAGTGAGTATTACACTATGATATATTATCTAGTCGAGAAAACATATTTTACTGACAAAATATTATTAAATCTGTTTTCAAGGTTTCTTCAGTTCAACATCAGTATTCCCAAAAAAAAACTATAATAAACCATATATGAATTTCTAAAATCAAATAGTGTTTATTCAATAATTAATTTTCTAAAAATACCTAATTTAATCTATCCCCTTACCTATTTCCTAAGAAGATGTTGAAAAACCCTAAACCACGTCCGTGGCATTCAGAACTCCAAACCCTGAAATCACATTATCCTCAGTTCAATCAACTTAACCCCAATATATTTGTCACCTAACACATTTCCTGGGTCCACATATCCCAAATAATCATTTAAACCCTAAAATAACTCGCTTACCCTTATTTTGGAGTGGTGCCCAAGGACTCTAAATCAACAATCTGCTCTGGTCAACTTGCAGAGAATCATCCCTAGATCCTTGTGGTAACTTCTGATTATTGAATCGGGCTAAAATGGAGTCGAAAATGAAGAAAGAAGGTGGAGGGTCCGAAGTTTAGAGAAAGAGAGAGAGAGAGAGAGAGAGAGAGAGAGAGAGAGAGAGAGAGAGAGAGAGAGAGAGAGAGAGAGAGAAGGAAACGCATTTTCTCTCACAAAAATATGATTTTTGGCTATATATAGACTGCTGGCCACGTGTCTTCGTCAACGAGACACTTGTACTCGTTGACAAACCACAGAAAGGAGTTTGTCGATGAAGATAATGGGTTCATCGACGAACCCTTAATGGCCTAAAATTCTTTACTCTCGGTATCTCCTCATCGACGAGACACATGTACTCATCGACGAAACTAAGAAGGGCATTTGTCGATGAAGATAATTGGTTCGTCAACTCGTTGACGAAACTAAGAAGGGCATTTGTCGATGAAGATAATTGGTTCGTCAATGAACCCCTACTGATGCCCCTTTTAAATTTCTTTCTCTTTCATTTCCTTTACCCCTTTTTCCTTTATCATTTTCATTTGTTATATTTTCGGGTCTCTACATTTTCCCTTCCTTATAAAAATTTCATCCTCAAAATTTGCTATCTCTCATATATATCACTTTCTGAGGAAAAGCCTACTGTAATTTTATTAATTTCCCTCACTTATGGCAGAGGAATACCGTGGTTACACTTATGGTCCTAAGAGATTACAATAACCAAACAAAACTCTCCCAAAACCAATCAAAATAGAAAACTATTACATACACTTGATTAACCTGCACAAAAACCTACCTATTTACATGATTTCTTACCTAAACCATTACCTTTCCTTTTTGACTACTACTGAACCCCACTGAATAGGTGTGAGTGCCTTTGACGCATCTCCTCTTCCAATTCCCATGAGGCTTCCTCCCCTGCATGTTTCCTCTAGAGTACTTTTACTAATGAGATTTTCTTGGTACGTAATTCCTGTTCTTTATAATATAAGGCCTGAATTGATATTTCTTCATAAGATAACGTCTCACCAATCTCTAGTGTTTCCTAACTTATTATGTGAGACAAATCTGAGATGTATTTCTTCAACGTGGACACATGAAATATATCATGGATTCTGGATAGCGCTGGGGGTAACGCTAACCTGTAGGCAACTGGCCAACTCTTTCAAATATCTCAAATGGCCCAATATACCTAAGGCTAAACTTACTCTTCTTCTCGAATCTTATTATTTCTTTCATCGGCGTAATTTTCAAGAACACTTTATCACCCTCATCAAATTCCAGTGCTCATTGACAGATATCTGCATAATTTTTCTATCAACTCTGAGCTGTCTTAATTCTCTCCTAGATAAACTTGATTTTCCTAGAAGCCCGCTATACCATCTTTGTTCCCAATATCTGCTTCTCTCTAATTTCATCACAATATAACGAAGATCGACACCTCTATCCATACACTGCCTCGTATGGGGCCATCCTAATACTGACTTGGTAGTTGTTGTTGTAGGCAAACTCTACTAATGGCAGATATTGAATCCAACTTCCTCCAAAATCTAGCACATAGGAACGCAACATATCCTCCAATATCTAAATAGTCCTCTTGGTCTGTCCATCGGTATGAGGATGAAAAGTTGTGCTAAAAGCCAACTGGGACCCCTAAGCTCTCTGTAAGCTTTTCCAAAACTAAGACATGAAACGTGGATCCCTGTAAGAAACAATAGGCATAGACACTCCATGTAGTTTGACTATTTCTTGTATATAGAGTTCTACCAACCTACCCATGGAGTAATTTACTCTGATGGGAAGAAAATGGGCGGTGTCTTCGTTAGTCTATCAATGACTACCCAGATGACATCATGTCCATGCTGTGCTGGCGGTAACCCCGATATGAAGTCCATAGCAATATGTTCCCACTTCCATTCGGGAATGTGATGGGGTTGCAATGGCTCTGCTGGTCTCTGATGCTTAGCCTTCACCTGCTGGTATGTCAAACATTGCCCTACATATTTCAGCAATCTCTCTTTTCATATTGTTCCACCAAAAGGATAACCTCAAATCCTTGTACATTTTCGTACTCCCTAGATGTACTATATACAGGGAACAATGCGCCTCTTCTAGAATGATTCGTTTAATCTCAGCACCTGCAGACACACAAAGTCTGGGCGGAGCCAAACCGATTCTTTTTACAGGGCAGAGTCTCCCTAACTCACTTACTGGGCTGAGCCAAACCGATTTTCCTTATAGGGCAGAGTCTCCCTAGCTTACTTATCGAGTTGAGCCAAACCGATTCAAAGATAATATTTTTCGTACAATATAAATGTTTCTCATAAAGTAGAGATGTACAAATATGAAGCTCAAGAATGCACTCTTAAATGATGTGAAATAAAGCTCAGTAGAGTAAGGGACTATTTTCTCAGAGTAATTTTTGTAATCTTTGAATGAGATGTACATAATAAAAATTTTAAAGATTCAACCCTAATAAATTTCTTCCAAAAAGATATTCAAAAACTTGTTTAAAGGAAGTTAGGGTTTTTGCTCAAAATGATTTTCGAAATAAAGAATATGAGCTTTTGAATCTTGCAACTAATGTGCACAAAGATTCACAAGGTAGATGAAGTTTCTCCGAAAATATTTATCAAGAAAAATATGTGGAGAAACCTTAAGCTTACTCTCAAAAATAATTTTCAAAAATAAAATATTGTGTGAGAGTAAATGCTTTTAAATGAACTAAATGTCCCAAAAAAATATTTCTTTTAACAACCCTCAAATGCAATGAATTTGCAAATGAAAGAAGTAAGAGAAGAAATCAACAACTCTCATTCAAAAAGAAGAGAAGAAATCAACAACTCTTATTCAAAAAGATTTTTCAAAAGAATAATAAAGAGAGTATGAATTTTTGCTTGAAAATGTAAGAATAAAGCCCAAAAACTTTGAGGAGATTTTCAATATGATCAAAGTTGCTAATTAAGCTTATGAATGGGCTATATATAGAATTCCCAAAATTTTGACCATAAAAGGACACAGAGGTCATTTTAAAAATGTTTACTTAAAAATTAATGATCATTTAATGCTAAAAATTTGACCAACTAGGGAGGTTTGGTCAACCGGGGGCTTCATCGGTTGGCTGGACTTAAGCCAAAATTCAAGTTTTGGAGAGGTCTAATCGACTGAGGAAGGGACCAGACGGCTGGCCTTTGGCGAATTTTCAAATCACGAGAAACAATATGTCAGCTTGAAGAACCGGTCGGTCGGGCGAATAGTGCCGGTCGGCTAGGCATTTTTAAGGCATATAGGTTGGTCGACTGGGGCTTCAAAATTTTCTGAAATGGACAGGTCGATCATGTAACATCCTCAAAATTTCTCCATTTTTTTTAATGTAACTATATAACCATACCTAAACAGTGGAAATATAAGTCATATAACCACATATACTATACAATACTAGAATTCTGTACATACAGACCATATCCATATACAATAACTCCCTCCAATATCATCTACCCAAAAAAAAAAACAAAACCCTGTCATAAACTCACCCTAAAACCAGGGCTATCAAGAAATCCTTCTATCTGCGAGCCTGGTCTGCTTACCTAGCTAGCTCACCTGAAAAAAATGGTAAAACAATTGCGTGAGATGACGCTTAGTATGTGGAAATATGCTATTACTAGTATGTGGCGACCTAGTCATAAAACTATAATAATAATAATAATACTTAAAACTGCATGATCTGGCAAAATTGTAAAACACATGTACCGTAACTTAAAACATTTGTATCATCTGAATTTTCTATCATTCATACTGCTATATCATATTATATACGAAAAAATATGTAAAACCGTATACATACACATATATATAACCGTGCTTTTTCCCTGGGACTCTGTATGTCATGATTTAACCCCTCATGATAGGGTTGTGTGGCCCGTAGGTGGAACTTAATCTGGTCGGCCCTCTAAGTAAGTTATCATACTCTACACTACCTCAGCCCGGCCAAACTATATCCACTTTTAAGCTCAGGACTGGCTGCTACCTCATCTAATCGGCCCCCTTAACCTAGCGTTTTGGGGAGCTGCATCCTCTCCGAGCACAATTAGACGGTACCCACACACAATCTGAGATATGTGGTTGCACTCTATCTGTATATAGCAACGGTACCGTGCTCTGTAAACTGTATCTGTCTGTAATATTTCCACAGGGATCTGATACTATATAAGTACATTTATATATATATATATATATATATATATATTTGCTATTTTTCGTCATGTTTCCAAAATAGCCATAACGCTAAGATTTTGTACTGTAAATACTGTAATATCTGAGTAACTGTAGCATCTTGATGCTATAACTATATAATTTGTGTTTATAAACTATCTGTATAATTTGTGTGTCATGGCATTTAGGAAAACATGACATTCTGTAAATATTATAATATATTGAACTGAATAAAATCTGTATAAATATGTTTGTTAAATATTTTTGAATATCAGTATATATATATATATATATATATATATATATTAATGTTTGTGTGGCCTGAGTAGATATTTACCTGATGTGGAATTTATACAGTGTTTTAGCATATCATGTTATATAGTATATATAACATGACATTCTGTAAATATTATAATATATTGAACTGAATAAAATCTGTATAAATATGTTTGTTAAATATTTGTGAATATCTGTATATATGATATGCTAAAACACTGTATAAATTCCACATCAGGTAAATATCTACTCAGGCCACACAAACATTAAAACTCTTATTCTGTAAAAATTGTATAATAAACTGGTATATGTGTATTTATGAAATCTCTATTAACATTATTAAAACTCCTAGCATAGTATATTTCCCTTACCTTAAATTTGAAAAGTCTCTTACTGAACTCTAGCCCTACACCCGCAGAGTTCTCCACTCAACACCCTAACAACAACATCCCCCAAAACAAAACATCAGTATTTTTTCGTGTATTGTATTTCTTATAACTGAGGAAAATACAAATACCGAATAAAATGTCTTATCCTGAGATTGGGACGAAATCCAAACCAACTCCACCAAGGATCAGTTCCAGCAGACTTGCAGAGAACTTCGCTAGGGGTGTCGTGGTGGCTTCAGATCGTCGATCCGGTGTGAAACGGGGCCAGAATCTAAGAGAGAAGGAGGGGGTGTGTTTTAGAGAGAGAGAGAGAGGGGGGTAATTTGCACTAAAAATCTGATAAAAATCCGAGTTTTTGCTATTTATAGGGCTGGATTTGTAGACGAGACACATCACTTCGTCGATGAGTCCTTAAGTAATTTCGTCGACGAACCCTATCTCCTCATCGATGAAATTCAGACTGCCCCAAAACCCCCTCTTGGTATCTTCTCGTCGACGAGGCGTAGCTTCGTCGACGAGGACTACTTATGCGCTCGTCGACGAACTTTCTATGTTCGTCGACAAGGCCCTATGTAAAGTTTTCCGAATTATCATATTCAAAGTGCAATGTCGTCGACGAAGCCTGCTGCCTCCTTTTGTTCCTGTTTCTATTTTTCTCCCTCTTTATTATTTAAATACCATTATTCTTCGGGTCGTTATAGATTAGCTGGGGCTTTCATGTTTCAAATTGGGCCGGTCGGTTGGACTTTGAAAATCAGACCAAAATCTTAAGGTCAGTCGGCTGGGCTTTGAAGCTTTAAATATGGCCGATCAACCAAGACTTTATAAAATAGGTCAAAACATGGTTGGTCGGCTGGGGCGTTTAAAATGGAAAAAGGTCGGTCGACCGAGGTCAATTAAAATTTAAGTTTAGCCCTATATTTTTTTACTTCAAATTCATTTTAAAAACCTTTGTAAGATTTTATCATTTTAGAAAATGGGTTTTCATGAAAATGTTGGTCCCCTATGGTCAATCTATGGTCCTGTCTGAGCATTCATCCACATCATACAATATATGCATTATTACAAACAATTTTAAGTGTAATTACAAATAAAACAAATGTCTTCTTCTTCTCTTGGTCTTCATTTTCCCATGGAATACTCTAGATGATGTATTCTTTAAGTCCTTTTCTGGCTTCCATTTTTCCTTTACCACATGTGCATATTAAGATATAGACCTCTTCAAACACTAAAAACACACATGAGATACTTGTGCTTTGTCAACATCAAAACAGAGATCGGACTCAAAAAGTCAACACATATGATGAAGGTGGAGTTACAGATTCGGGGCAGAGATGACATTGTTCATATTGCAGGGAGTTTTAATTCGGGATATTAGCAGGATCACAATGGATTTGCACTATCAAGCCACCACTGAGGTATAAATTTGATGATCTCGTGTTTTATGCATTCATTACTACTAGCAAGGTTCTTACTATTTTTCAAGATGTGATGCACAACAAAGGAAAAAAATAGATGGAAGAGTGTTATGGTGGAGGAAATGGAGTTATTGCATAAGAATTGGATGTGGGAGTTGATGAAGCTTCTAGAAGGCAAGAGGGTGATAGGATGCAAGGGGGTGATATATTTGTTGTTTGTGAATCACATGTTATTTGCTGGGGAAGACTTTGACTGAGGCTAATCAATTAGGAACCCTGTTAAGAAAAGGTTTTGATATGAAAATTTTAGGTACAACCAAGGAGAATATTGGTTTGAAGATTTGCAAGGACAGAGCAGCAAGGAGATTGAGACTATCTCAGGGTGACTTTATGGACAAAACTGCGGGGAAATTGTGGTTGTCTCAAGGTGGTTTTATGGACAATCAATATAAATTGTCTACTGTTCGATACCCAAGGACTAACAATGATGTTTAGGGTATGGTGTAATGGGGTGTTTTGGAAAGCAATAGAGTGATCCATCAGTTGTAAGATTTGTGAATGCAGACCATGCAAGGGGCTTTGATGATAGAAGGTTTATAACAAGGTATTTGTTTACTGTTGTAGGAAGACCTTTTTGTTGGAAGTCCAGGGTACAGTCTCAGGTTGCACTATTTACAATTGAGTCGGGGTTCATGGTAGAAGTCGAAGCTACCACGAACAAGTTCAAGCATTGCTTGGACTTAGTTTTTGTCTCCAGTTGCTAGAGAGGAGGCGGTTCCAACCTATACAAGTTTTTGTACCTGGTGGAGCAGCAAGTTTATGTTTTCGGTTTTCTCCTAAGGGACGTATATTCGCTAAGGTGGAAATTGTTGTAATATGTGGCTCATATATCGAGTGAAATGCATGTACAATGAGAAAACATGGTAGAAAAATAGCAGCTATGGTTTACAACAAGTTTGTAGGAGCAAACTGTCGACAATTTGGCTCAAGTTCCCAGCGCTAGTTTTCCAATTTTGAATTTTGGGACATTGGATAGGTTGAGTTTCGGTGGGAAAACCTCCAAGAGGGTTATATATACGTTGTATATGTTGTAACTTTGTATGTTCATGTCTTTGGATACAAAATAGTAAGAAAAACACTGCCGATTATTCTCGTGGATGTAGGCATTGCCGAACCATATAATTTCTTGTATTATTATTATTGCTTTTATTATAATTTGTGTGATTATTTTTCTATATATTTCACCATTGAATACTGCATTGTAAGATCAATTTACTCCGTTGTGCATTCATTTTTCACAACAAATACAAAATTGTGATAGAGGATTATTCCATCTGATGTTTATTTCATTTTCTAATCATGTGTAATTGGAGTGCTTTAAAATGACAATTTAAATGTATTGTTTTATTTATAATTTTTTAACCATAAGTTGTGTTTATGTGTGTGTGGTTTCCCATAAATGATTCTCAGTTAATGTTTGAGAGGTGGGGTCAGGCTTAGCGGTGAGGTGAAGAAGAGAGAGTTAATTACTTATGAGATAAAGGAAGAGGATGACACGTATGAGAGAGAATCCAAGACTAAATAAGAAAGCCCAAATTGAAATTTTGGAGGTGTTTTAACAAGTTACATTACTATATAACACAACAATTCAAAAGCAACCAAACGTTTAGGTAACGAAAAACCAAATTGGTGAATAAAAAAAGTAACATACACTTTTACTTTCTATAGGGACTACAGAAAATATTGAAAAACAAAAGACAAAAAAAAAAAGATAAAAAAATTGCGTTTTATGTTGTTTTGATTTCTAGAAAAAAAAAATGCTGTGAAAAATTATTCAAGGTGTCGAAAGACAATTTCTAAGAAATTAATCACAATCAATCTCTTCCAATATTAGGAGCAAATCCGTGTTTAACAGAATGTGACCCCTTAATTTACAAATATATATAGGCTTCGAGTAGCATGCTATTTTTATTATTATTATTTTTTGAAATCTCACTTACTTAACTTGCTGCTTATGGGATTTAATCCAAACAAATAAGATACTGAGGTAGTTTTAATTTTTTTTTTAAAAAAAAAGGTGAAGTGCAAAGTTTGAACTTGAATGTGCAAGTGATTTGAGTGTAAGATAGCCCCCCTCTCTCTTATGGCCTCAAAGGAAACCAACTCTCTATGGTTCACCCTCTTCATTTTGTCTAGTTGCCTCTCTCCCTTCTCGTGCAACACTTGTAGGGGACTATATGAAGCTGCTCCGTTCTCTTTCCCATCCTATGTCCATCAAGGTTGAAAATTTGAGGTGAATCTTTTGAAAGTCTTTGTTTGAACCCTTATTTTATTTTGAGTTGATATTTTTATGGTTAAATAACTAGATTCCTAAATTTTTTTCAACAAAAATTATAAAATTTTGTAGCCTTGAGTTATTTTATTACAAGCCTTAATAAAAATAAACATTAGTTACTACTTTTGTCAATATTGAAATCATATTTTTATGGCTAAACTCCTTATCTTCAATTTCTTTTCAATGTTTCTTGAAAATATGATTAAATTTTTATAGACTTGAGTTATTTCTTTTTTAAGCTCTAATTTGAGATGAGCACTAACTTTGCAATATTGATTTGGTATTTTTATGGTTAGACTCCTTATTTGAAACAAGATTCCTAAACTTTTAGAATGAATGCAGTGAAAATTTGACCTTTTATATTTATTTTTAATACTCTAATATAATGTATCAATTGATCATAATAACTTACCATCGTAATGAATAGTTGTAAAAACTTATTTTATAAAATAGAGAAGTTTAAATGCATCATGCATGATAATATGGACCTATATTTACTATATAAGTCCTAAAATCATCATTACTTTAAGAAGATTATTTGTTCGGTTCCATATGGAGCTGTTAAACCACCTGCAACAAGAGAAAGGAGAAGAAGAATATGCATTGTAAGGAGTGAGTAGCTCAACGGTAGGTGAGAATGAAGGCATGTGAAAAGTTCAAAAGCCCCAACTTATACAGATATACATTGCAGATATATAAAGGGCAAATTAGGCATTTTATTTTAGAAAAATGTAGCTATGATTCATATAGAGTTGACTATTTTTACATATAAAGAGTAAATGAATGGAAAATAGAGAATCAAAATACTTTAGCTAGGCTTTGTTAGTAGCAATAGCATAGTTGAAGGAGAAAATAGATTGAGTGGGAAGGGTTGGAATAGGCACAAATAATTGATTAAAAAAAAATTAAAAATTGGAACAAAATAACAATAAGTTCATAATTTTTTTTTATAGTGTTTGAATTACAAATGTGACAACGCCACATTAATGGTCAACATTCTTGAATTTTCTCAAGACTTTACATAGCTAATATTTTGAAACTCAAGGATGAAATTGATAAAAAAACTAAAGTAATAAATACCTTAAATTTTAGCGATTGATTTAGTTTACACATATTTTGTAACGACCTACCTATTTTACCAAAATAATTTTTTTTCCTCACATACATAAATATCATTCTTAATAATAACCCTGATACCAATATAGCAAACTCAACCTGAACCCGTGGGTGTCGGGGATGCACCGGTTATACACAGCGGACACTTAAGCAATGGAAAGCATAGATTACATTCACAACAAACAGTACCAGAGTTCCACTACAATCCATAACATTTCTGTAAATATAAATACACAATCCTCCAAAAGACCAAAAGGGAAAAAAAAAAAAAAAAAACTTAGGATCATAATCCAAAAACCATCTGACCCTGGCTCAATAACTCACCCTCCTACTAGGGTAGTATGAATTGCCTTTATTGATGCGAAGCTCGATCCGTCTATCTATTTGGATTCCCTGAAATGTTTGTAAGCTGGGGTGAGATACCTCTCGGTAAGGGAAATAAACTAATAACAGTTGTGTGGCGGTATGAGTATATTCGTACTATAATAGATAAACAGTACATAATACTTGTCTAGATAAAAACTGGTGATATAATACTGGATAAAACATACATAATCATGATCATGTTAAATCATCCTAAATTTCAATTATAATAAAATCATCTGCTATAACTGATAGTACTGAAATATTACCCAAGATGGATAGCTAACTGATGTCATGTATTACCTCCCATGATTGGGATGTGCAACCCAAAGGCGGGACCTGACAATAGCCGGTCGACCATTACCAAGTCAAATATGTCTGTAAGTACGATGGGCCCGCCCCACCCTGGTTCGGACTGCCATGGGGACGTCTACAACACTACATTGAAACCACGTCGACTATCCATCTCCCACACTCTCTACTGGCAAGTGTGGTAGAACTAGTCTGAACTGAACTGAATAGCTACAGTACCGAACCCTAAATACTGATCTAAACTAAACCATCCGGATTCTAATAACATATGGTATGTTTACATATACTAATTTAACATGAAATTAGATTGATAGCATTTTTATGAATTCTGACATATCATACATAATCATGACCTTGCGTCAAATAACATACATAATTACAATCTTGCGCCAGCTATCAATCACGATTTTGTGTCGAGCATATTATAACGTGCTGAACTGAAATTTGTACTGTTTATTATAAAATTTAAAAATATAATTTCCTGTATTATTTATGGTTTTCTTGAAAAACTGTTGTAAACATGCTTTTACTGAAAATCTGACATAACATAATATTCGTAAAATGATACTTATGCCACTCAAAATATAGTATTAAAACTGAATACCTAAGCTGAATATATTTCTAATTAAATATTTTAAAATCGTTTTCCTGTTCAACAGCAATATTCCCAAATATTTTGATATAACATACATAATTACTATAAAACAGGTTGTTTTAAAATAATAAATTTTCATAAAAATAAACTGACCTAATTTATCCCCTTACCTAACTACTGAGAAGCCCACAAATTTAACTAAATCTGCACCTGTGGTGTTCCTAGCTCAACACCCCTAAAATTCACATTTTTCCCCAACAAAACTTTAGTATTATTTCATCTACTACACCTCCTTAGTCCAGAAATACCAAATACCTAATAAAACTTAAAATAATTAATTTACCTAAATTTTGGGATGGTGCCCAAGTTGGCCCAACTAACGATCTACTCCAGCAAATATGAAGAGAATCTTCCTAGAAGTAGCGTGGCGACTTCGAATCGTTGAACCGGCGTGAAATGAGGCCGGATTTTCAGAGAGAAGGAGAGGGAGACGAAGTTAGAGAAAGAGAGAAATTATGCGTATTTCTCTCGTAGGAAATGAGTTCTGGGCCTTTTATATAAATGCCTGTCCACAAAGCCTCGTCGGCGAGCCACATCTCCTCGTCGATGAGTCCAAGAAGGAGTTTTGTTGACGAACACTTTCCCCTCATCGATGAAATTCAGGCCCTGGGAAACAGTCTCTTGGTAAGTTCTCGTCGACGAGACGTATGTCCCCATCGATGAGCCCAAGAAGCCCATCTGTCGACGAAGGGGCTGCATTCGTCGACAATACCATGTTGAATTTCCTCTTTTAAATTTCCTTTCTTTCGTCTCCTTCATTATTTAATTGATTTAATTCATCAGGTCTTTACATTCTCTCATCCTTATAAAAATTTCGTCCTCGAAATTTACTATCTATATTAAACACCATCCTTTAAAGAAAATTGATAACTTATTTTATTACTTACCCTCACTTGTGGCGGAGGAATACCATGGTTACATTCAAGGTCCTAGAAGATTACAAATACATAAACTAAAATTCTCCCAGGACCAAAATACTACCTACTGCCATAAGATTATTACATGTACTGATTAACTTGCAAAAGGAACATTACATACTTATTTGCATTTTTTCCTAATTACTGCTGAACCCCACTAAATAAATGTGGATATTTATGTCGTATCTGCTCCTCGATCTCCCATGAAACTTCCTTTATCATATGATTTCTCCACATGACTTTTACTAAAGGAATTTTCTTATTACTCAATTCCTGATCTTTCATGTCCAGAATCTGCACTAGTACCTCCTCATACGCCAAAGTATCCCTGAGCTTTAACTCACCATAACTGATCACATGGGAGGGGTCTGGGACGTATTTTCTCAACATGAAAACATGGAATACGTCGTGTATTCTGGACAAAATGGGTGGTAAGGTTAGCCTGTAGACAACTGACCTCACTCTCTCAAGGATTTCAAACAAGCCAATAAACCTAAGGCTAAGCTTACCTTTCCTTTCAAATCTCATAACTCCTTTTAATGGAGCTATTTTTAGAAACACTTGATCTTCAATATCAAATTCCAATTTCTTGCGGTGAGTATTAGTGTAACTCTTTTGTCAGTTCCGAGCTGCAATGATCCTGTCTCTGATAAGTTGAAATTTTTCATATGCCTGCTGCACTAGCTCTAGCCCTACAACTCGCGCTCAGCCATCTCATCCCAGTATAATGGGGAACGACACCTTCTTCCATACAACACTTCATAAGGTGCCATCCTGATGCTGGCCTGGTAGCTATTATTGTACGTAAACTCCCCTAGTGACATATATTGGGTCTAACTTCCCCCAAACTCTAGCACGTAAGCCCGCAGCATATCTTCAAGAATCTGGATCATTCTCTTAGTCTGCCTATCTATATGAGGATGAAAGGTCATTCTGAAGGATAACTAAGACCCTAGAGCCTCCTGCAAGCTCTTCTAAAATCGTGATGTGAAACGTAGGTCTCGATTTGATACTATAGACACTAGCACACCATAAGAATGGACTATCTCCTAAATATAAATCCCTGATAGTCTGTTCATGGAGTAGTTGATTTTAATGGGAAGAAAATGGGCGGTCTTCATTAGATGATCCACGATCATTCAAATTGCATTCTGACCATGCAATGCCGACGGCAACCCCGTAACAAAATCCATAGATATGTGACCTCACTTCCACTCCGGAATGAAAAGTGGTTGCAATAGACCTGCCAGTCTCTGGTGCTCAGCCTTGACCTGCTGGCACGTTAAGCATTGTGTTACAAACTTGGTAATCTCCCTCTTTATACCGCTATACCAGAAAAATTCTCGAAGGTCCCTATACATTTTCATGCTGCCAGGATGAATCGTGTATAGAGATCTGTGAGCCTTCTCTAAAATCGTTCTCTTGATATTGGTATCTGCAGACACACACAATCTGGTATGAAACCTTAGAGCTTTGTCATCCAAAATACTGAACTCCTCATCTTGATCATCCTGTACTCTAGCTATTATCTCTACTAATTCTCGATCCTCTTTCTGAGCAACTTTAATCATTTCCTGTAATGTAAGCTGCACCACTAAGTTAGTAATAAATGCTTAAGGATCACTCTTTACCAACTCTACACCGAGTCTCTCCAGATCCATCTGGATCGGATGCTGAACCTCTATAGTTGCAAGTGCTGGTCCCATTAATTTCCTGCTCAGAGCATCCGCTACCACATTTGCTTTCCCTAGGTGGTAACTGATAGTGTAGTTATAATCTTTAATATGTTCCAACCACCTCCTCTATCTCATGTTCAGCTCCTTTTGAGTGAAAAAGTACTTCAAACTTTTGTGATCAAAGAATATCTCACATCTCTCACCGTACAAGTAATGCCTCCAAATCTTTAACGCGTGTACCACTGCAGTTAATTCCAGATCGTGGGTAGGGTAGTTCTTTTCATACACTTTCAACTATCGGGAGGCATAAGCTACAACCCTACCATGTTGCATCAATACACAGTTGAGCTCTTTCAAAGACGCATCATTGTAAATTACATAGTCATCACCCCCCGATGGAATCGTCAGTACTGGTGCAGTGACGAGCCGTTACTTTAATTCCTGGAAGCTCTGCTTGCATTCATCATCCCATAAAAATCTAACATTCTTCTTGGTCAGTTGCGTCAAAAGGCCCTGATAGTCCTGAGAATCCTTCTATAAACCGACGGTAATATCCCGTTAGTCCTACGAACTCCTGATCTCCTGAACGTTTCTTGGCCTTTCCCAGTTTACCACTGCCTATATCTTACTAGGATCCACTAAAATTTCATTCCCTAATATGACATGCCCTAGAAACGCAACTTTTTCTAGCTAGAATTCACATTTGCTAAACTTGACATACAATTTCTTTTCTCTAAGCTTCTGCAGTACCTGTCTCAAGTGTGCCTTATGCTCCTTAAAACTCTTCGAGTATACCAGTATGTCATCAATGAAAACTACAATGAACTGGTCTAAATACTGATGAAAAAATCTATTCATCAGGTCCATGAACATAGTAGGAGTATTCGTCAATCTGAATCGCACGACCAAAAACTCATAGTGGCCATACCTGAGTTCGGAACGCTGTCTTGGAAATGTCCTCTGCTCTGACTTTCACCTGAGGGTACCCAGAGTGCAGATCAATCTTCGAATACACCTACGTACTTTGAAGCTGATCAAATAAATCGTCTATACAGGGTAAAGGATACTTGTTCTTGATTGTCACCTTATTAATTTTTCTGTAATCTATACACATCCTCATGAACCCGTTTTCTTCTTTACAAATAACACTGGAGCTCCCCATGGTGATACACTTGACCGAATAAAACCCTTATCTAGCAAGTCTTGCAACTGATCCTTTAGTTCTCCCAACTCTGTTGGAGCCATTCTGTAAGGAGCTTTAGAAATCGGTGCCATCCCTAGAAGTAAATCAATAGAGAAATCTACCTCGTGATTAGGAGGCAACCTGGGTAGCTCGTCTAGAAAGACATATGAAAACTCCTTCACCACTGGCGTATGAGTAAGCTTTAATTCATTTTCTAACATTTCCTTTACAAAGGCCACGAACCCTTGACAACCGTCCAAGAGTAGTCTCCTCGCCTGTATAGCTGATACTAACTAAGGCAGGGATTGCACTTGCAACCCCATGAACCTGAATTCTGGTCCTCCAGGAGGTCTAAATATCACTTCTTTCAAATGACAGTCTATACTGGTGTAGTTAGCTGCCAGCTAGTCCATTCCAAATATTACATCAAATCCATGCATGTCCAATACTATCAAGTCAGCTGGCAAGACTTTCCCCTGAATATCAACTGGACAACCTCTAAGCACTCTACTACACCTCACTACTGACCCTATTAGTGTAGTTACTAACAGTTCGGTGTCTAAAAACTATGTTTCTACCCCACATAGTCTAATACACCTCATAGACACGAAGGAGTGTGTGGCTCCTAAATCAAACAATACAATAAATTTAAATGAAAGCATGCTAATCATACCTGTCACCACATCATCGGCTATCTCGGCATCACCTGGCGTTAGGGCGTAAACTCTCGCCGAAGCCGTATTCCTCTATTGACCTCCACGAGGCGCCTAATAACCTCTCCGAGCAGGTCTGGGAATGGGAGCAACTCTAGTTTGAGTCTGACAGTCTCTCATCATATGCCCTGACTCCCTGCATCGGTAGCAGACGCCTCACCTGGCACGACACTCTCTTGGGTGTTTCTTTCCACAAATTTGACAGGTTGGGTATGATTGCGTACCTTGAATCCCACGATTCCCTAACTCCTGCTTTCAATCCTTATAGTAGCCACCTTTCTTCCATGAACCCCGATTGAATCCCTACTGGAAACTTGAAGGCGTGGATCTC
Source organism: Malania oleifera (assembly GCF_029873635.1). Taxonomy (NCBI): domain Eukaryota; kingdom Viridiplantae; phylum Streptophyta; class Magnoliopsida; order Santalales; family Ximeniaceae; genus Malania; species Malania oleifera. Next base: position 29,993,456 of record NC_080427.1, on the reverse strand, counting down.
TTTTGCTGTTTTTGTTCCTTAGCATCCATTCGCTCTCCAACTTCTGCCATAACTGCTCTATCTACCAGCTTGGCAAAGTCCTGCAGTTTCAATATTGCCACCTGCTTATATAATTCTCACCTTAGGCCTCTTTCAAACCGTCTTGCTTTCTTTGTCTCGTCCGGGATAATGTACGAGGTGAAGCGAGATAATTCAATGAATTTCACCGCGTACTGCTGCATTATCTGCTGCCCCTGCTTCAGATTTAGGAACTCCTCTATCTTGACTTCTCTGGACGAGGCCGGAAAGTATCTGTAGAACAATATTTCTATGAATCGGTCTCATGTCATCTTTATACGTACTAACCTCTGCTGTTCCAGGAGTTTCACTGCCGTTTACCATCTCTTGGCCTCTCCTATTAGTTTATACATGGCAAATAGAACTCTCTACTCCTCAGTACACTGCAGCACTGCCAACACCTTTTTAATCTCCTGCATCCAGTTCTCAGCGACTGCAGGATCAATTCCTACTAAGAAAGCCCAAGGATTCATCTTTGTAAACTTCTCAATCGTACATCCGTGGCCTGCAGATGAACCTCCTTGCTCCCTGGAGCTTCTGGCAATTTCAGCCATGACTTGCTGAGCCACGCTGTGTAATATTGTGTCTGAGTAGCCACCAACTGCACCTAAAGGCCCAACACCCTCACTGCCACTTGCATGCGCGCTACCACCTCTAGGGTCCATCCTAAAAGACAATAAACTTGGCTTTAGGACCCTACTACCATAACATATCCAACACATTTCATCTAACTAGTATATCATATCCTTAATTAATTTACTATCCCTGATCTTAATTTAATGTTCAATCCTGCAACCTAGACACCCAACCCGACAATAGTTTGCTATGACTTTCCTAAAATTGTCACCCTAGGAAAGACACATAAACCATTACGGAAGTCTTACGTCTAGACTATAAAATAAAACCTCAAATACCTTTGTCCTATACTTTGGTATTGTTTCCGTTGCATTCTAAATTCTACAAAACCTAATAACTTAGGCTTTGATACCAAACTGTAACGATCAGCCAAAAATTTCAGGGATGATAAATTTCCTGTATTATTTATGTTTTTCTTGAAAAACTATTGTAAACATGTTTTTATTGAAAATCTGACATAACATAATATTTGTAAAATGATACTCATGCCACACAATTTTATATAGTATTAAAACTGAATACCTAAGCTGAATATATTTTTGATTAAATATTTTAAAATCGTTTTCCTTTTCAATCGCAATATTCACAAATATTCTGATATAACATGCATAATTACTGTAAATATAGGTTGTTTTAAAATAATAAATTTTCATAAAAATAAACTTACTTAATTTATCCCCTTACACTACTGAGAAGCCCACAAATTTAACTAAATCTGCACCTGTGGTGTTCCCAACTCAATACCCTAAAATTCACATTTTTCCCTAACAAAACTTCAGTATTATTTCATCTACTACACCTCCTCAGTTCAGAATTACCAAATACCTAATAAAATTTAAAATAATTAACTTACCCAAATTTTGGGATGGTGTCCAAGTTGGCCAAACCAATGATCTACTTTAGCAAATATGAAGAGAATCTTCTCAGGAGTAGCGTGACGGCTTCGGATCATCGAACCAATGTGAAATGAGGCTGGATTTCTAGAGAGAAGGAGAGGGAGATGAAGTTAGAGAGAGAGAGAGAGAGAGAGAGAGAGAGAGAGAGAGAGAGAGAGAGAGAAATTCTGCATGTTTCTCTCGTAGGAAATGAGTTATGGGCCTTTTATAGAAATGCTAGTCTATGTGGCCTCATCGATGAGTCACATCTTCTCGTCGACGAGTCCAAGAAGGAGTTTCATCGATGAACACTTTCCCCTCATCGACGAAATTCAGGCCTTGGGAAACAGTCTCTCAGTAAGTTCTCATCGACAAGACCCATGTCCCCATCGACGAGCCCAATAAGCCTGTCCGTCGACGAATGCATTGCGTTCGTCGATGAGACCTACTGAATTTCCCATTTAAAATTTAGTTTCTTTCATCTCCTTTATTATTTAATTGATTTAATCCATCGGGTCTCTACATATTTTAATTTTTAAAAATTTGTTCAATTGCAAAAAATAACTTTTATTTTTCTTTTAATTTATAAAATATTTCAAAAATTTCATTGTGTACAAAAATTAGACAATGATAGTTTATTGATTTTAATCTAGGCAAATGTAGGAAAATCAAAATAAAGTAATATTTTTCTAAATTTAAAGAATTTAAAATAAAAAATAAATTACAAACATGAAATATCCTACTATGCTACACATTGTGGATCCGTAATTATTATAACTTACATTGAGAACGCGAAGAAAAGAAAATGATAGAGAAATTATTAGGTGAATAGCACGTCTTATTTTAGATAATAGATTATATTTTTAAATTTTAAATAATTATGTGCGCATTATTTTTTGGGTGTAACATGTATCTATGATAATTTTCTTAAATTATCACTATAAACAATTATTAAAATAGATTTTACATTTAAAAAATAAAAATTTGTGTTTTATGATTGCCAAACTTTATTATACTTTAAAAGGTCAAAAAAAAAAAAAAAAAACAAAAAAAACCAAGCATGAAGCATCAAGCTGGGAAGCAACAAAAGTAGGCGAAAAATAAAGAAAGAATATAAAAAATGACGGCTTTGAAAAATAGAAAAAGCTTTGGGTGAAAATGACGTCTAGGAGGAATTGGAATGCTCCCATCTCCGAACGTCACGCTTCTACTACTCCTACTACCGTCTTCTACCTCTTCTTCTCTCTCATTGTTTGTTTTTTCCTTAATGGCGGAACATCTTCTAGCTGACCGTTTAAAGAAAGAAGCTCTGCTTTCGAGGTGGGTCTGTTGAATATTTCGGAGGTAGACAGAAAATTCGTGTACTAAAATAGTTTTCTAATAGACAGGAACTTGTGCAATTCAATTAGCCAGCCAAAGTCAAAAAGGATTCGGTCATTCGATCTCCGAAGGGTTCCTGTATTAGGGTTTTCTCGCCCGGCCCTCTGAATTTCGGCTTCTGGGTATTGTTCAAATGTTGCAAATTAGTGTTTTTGATGGTGAATTTTCGTCATCAAGACCAGTGTGAACTGGGGTTTGTTTTTACTTGCAAATTTTTTTTTTTTGGGGGGGGGGGGGGTTGGTTTGGGGTTTTACCTGATTGTAGTTTGAAGAAAAGCGGGGGGTTTGGTGATTTCTCTCAGTTTCGCTTCGTAATTGTGCAAGCTTTGGAAGATTGACGTTTCTGTGCTGGCGGTGATGATGGTGCTTTATGGGTAGTAGAACAGCGAAGGTTGGCGCAGAAGATGATAGTCAACTTGCGGCCAGGATGCCGAGCTTCGTTCCGCCAATAACCGTTTCCAATTCCATGTAATTATCCTATACAGAATGACTTTTTATTTTTGCTTATGATTCCAAAACTTCAGTTGTTTTTCTTTTTTTAGAAAGTAGTCGTGCTTTAGTTTCCGATGCAAGCTCTGCTATTAAATTTTTCATATGGCATCTGTCGAAAAAGTTTTGCAATGAAATATTTATGCATATAGTGAAGAATTTTTCATGCGTTTGATGTGCTTAAGGAAAGTAACTTTGTCTTCATACTGTGGAAATACTTTTGCGCGGTTCAATGTCTTTCGTCATATTGATCATGACTGAGTGCAGTAGAAAACATCTAAATTTTTACTACAGTGTGTTGCTTAAGCCAGAGTTGAAATGATCTTATCCCAAAATCTGTGTGAAGAAGCGTGTGTTTCTGGGTGAACTCCTGTATTTGAAGATTTTTTGTAGGTTGACTGGGACCTAAATGAGTGCAGACATGAACTGAAGATGCAAACACATATTTATTGTGTTATCTAATAATTTCCAAATTTTCATTAATCAGGGATAGTTGTGTGTGTGTGTGTGTGTTTTTTTTTTAAAACATTCTCGATTTGATGAATTGACCAAAAAGGATTCATGTAGCCAACACCACCTAGTGGGGCTAAAGGCTTGTTGTTGTTGTTGTAGTTATGCCATTTTAATTTTCTGGGAGTCTGATCAGTTGATCATAGGACTAGTTTTCAGTTTCAGTTTCTGCATGATATGTGCTCCTGATCGGAATCAATAATTAATCTTGAAAATTTGGATACTGGTTCATTGAGAATTAGGACATCTAAATGGTTTAAGTATGATGCTTTCTTTATTTATCAAAGTAGTGCAGTGAGTGTCCATTATCTGTTTAAGAATATACTCTTATTTATGGCAATAATGTTCGTGCGTTGCTTACCAGATATCATTGGAGCCAATGGCAATCTTAATGATACTGAGTATATAATTACTAATTCAGATATTTTTCTTTGCTATAGAATATGAAGTACATGAAATTTTAGCTTCCTCAATTGCCCTTGTCTGTTTTGGTAGCTTATTGGTTCTAATAACTTATCAGTTTCAGTGCTATAGAAGGAAATACTACTCATACCTCTCGAATATCTGACTTTGGGGCTCTTGATCAGTCCCTTGGGGTTCGTATAGAGGATGCTGTTGACCTTAGCAGAAGTATGAATTCTTTATCTTGGTTTTATTGGAATTACAATGAATTGTTGGAATTTTGTTTTCAGTTTGATATTGGTTTCTTCAACTAGTGCAGTAGAAATTCCCCCTTTCTTTTTTTAATTAAAACTTTTTGAGGCTCTGTTTTTTTCATTGTAAGTTACAATTAGTACTTTAAGGGTATTGCTTTTGGAAATGGTTTGGCTTGTCTCATTTCTTTCAAATACTGCATGATCCACCTGTAATATCAACCTGTAATATCATTTTTGACTTCCACATTTCCCTGGGGAGATTAAATTTTTTACACTTTGGTAATTGAAACCTTAAATTAACTGTTAGCACAACTTCACGTGATTCTGGGGTCCCCATACTATTAAAAGTTACCATCCAAAAATTGTAGACAGGGGCATCCTGATTCGTTATTGCAAGATTTCTTATTGTGGTCATAGATGTGACTGAGGTTATCACCATATTTAACGCTCATTGGTTACTCATTAGTGTAATTATTTATGTTTCATTTTGTGTGTGTGTGTGTGTGTGTGTGCATGCAACTTTGATTATTCTATTTTATAAATCTGAACTCTTTGTGGTTCCCTACCAGATTCTGATTTATGGTTATTTATTTGTTTGTATCTGCTACATATTTGCCCTGTAGACCCTGTATTTAATCCGACTAAATCAACCAGCCCAGCAGTAGGACCTGACTTCCAGTTTGGTATATTTAATAAGGTGATTACTGCTCTGTTCTTCATTGTTGTATGCTTTAGATGATTAAATATCTGAATTTTATTTTACTTAGTAATGTCTCTCTCTCTTCCTACACGTGTGCGTTGTCTAGCCACCAACGTCCTCCAGCACTCCAGGATCTCAGACACTTCAACTGCAACAGGGACCGCAACAAAACCTGGTTTTTACATCCATTGCTCTTCAGGATAATCGTGCAGAGCCCATTATGGCAGATGCCAGTCCTAGAACTGATACATCAACAGATGGGGATACAGATGACAAGAATCAAAGGGTGATATTTTTTATTCCATTGTGTGTGTGTGTGTGTGTGTGTTTTTGAGAAATCCACTTTAATGATTAACATATCTCTGTAATTGAGCTTCATAGGTATATAAATGTGTGTTTTTATATATTGTTTTGAATTTGAAACTATGATTTATAGTTGCCATATAGAGGACCTGTTTGTGCGTCATCACTTTTTTTCATTTGTTAGAAAGTTTTGATGCTGGCAAATGCTAATGGCGAATTGAACTGTGCTTTCTTATGCAGTATGAAATGGGTCAATCAACTGCTCTTGTGGTCTCTGATTCCAGTGACAAATCAAAGGAAAAATCAGATCAGAAGGTACATGGTTTAGATAAAGGATGCTTAGCCCCTGTTTGGCATCACTTTTGTATAATCGCTTTTTGCTCCAATAATAAGTGCTCAATAATAGGCAGTAGTGTATGGGATTTGGTTGCGTTTACAAAAAGTATTTGAGACAAAATTTATAAATAAAAAACTATCATTTAAATTGTAAATCTTAAGTAATTTGAGACTGCTCTGGCTACTTTTAAGAGAGTGAACAGTAACCTCTTTTAAGTGGCCACTGTTCCAACCACAAAAAATAAAAGTTTTGAGAAGTAAGGTGTACTTCCAAGAAGGGGGTGAATTGGGATTTAAAAATTTTTTTACAAACTCTTTTTATGAATTCCTTTAGTTAATTTTGAATCCCAGCTATCATTCTTTTCAGCTGTCACACACAAACACGATGATCAAGAATCCTTTTAAATTTAACCAACTCAATCACACAAGTATAATTGGTGTGCAATGATCAACACTCAATCCAAGATTTAGTATTTATTAATGAATGATGATAAAGGTCAAAACTTTAATATCTTTTCAATATAACAATCCAATCAATAAGGTAAGCGTGATTTCACAATAAAATAGAAATTTCAGCAAGCTACCAAAATTCAGATTTTGATATCAAACAAGTTACTTGAGTTTAAGTATGTTAATGAACTTTGATATTTATCAACGTACTTCCTTTAATAAAGGTTTCCACAATCAATGTACTTCCTTTAATCAAGGTTTTTGCAATTCCCCATAACTATTTAATTTCCAGCAATTAAGTAAACATCCACGCAATTTATATATACAGAAAATTAAAGAGATTTAGGGAAGAGAAAGACATCGAGATTTTTATGAGGTTCGGCTATACCCGCCTACGTTCTCGCTTTAGGCAAATCACCCAAGGATTTCATCATACCACTCCCTTAACCGGGCAGAGCAAACCGTTTGTACACTCCTTCAAGTAGGATGGAGCCTTCCTCTCCTAGCTATCTTCACGCTCGGTTGTCCAACGATTTAACAATCCCGAACCGTCAAAAAGAACAAGAAAAACAAGAACAATTCTTGTGTACAAAAAGTACTCTCAAAAGAGCTGATTAGTACAAGTTAAAACCAATATACTTCAATCAAATAACAATAGAAATATGAAGGTCAAGATTTTATCACAGGGGTTCTTTCTTAGATTGAGAAACTCAGTAGAAACACAAAGAACTGTACGTTTTAATCGGCAAATTCTCACTAGAAACTTCAGTAGGAGTTTTAGCAAGAAAGCTTTTTTAAGAGTAGAAAATATTAAGCTTGAATGCTGATTGTATGTGTGTATTTAATCCTTTGATTTAACTTGTATTAATAGATGGAAAAAGTTTAATTTTCGCATGCCCCAAGTTACTTGGAATGTTTTTCAAGTTTTCGTAAAGTTTGGGAGCCAAGTAATCTATTTTGAAAACCTTTCTTCGTTGTTTAAATTTGACCGTTACGAAGTTCAGTCGATTGGACAATCGGGGTCAGTCGCCTGATCTTTTAAAATCTAGCGAAATTTCAAAGTCAGAATGGGGTCAATCGCCTGGACTCATGGGTCAGCTAACTAGGCCTATTCTGTGTTCCTAATTTATTTCAGCATAGAAAGGGCAGTCGCCTGACCAAAACAGGTCAGTCGCCTCATGCTGTCAGCTTTAACCACCCTTCAGTATTTTGGGTATAACTTTCACTAAAAACTCCAAATAAGACGATCTTGGTATTAAAAGAAAGCTAAGAAAAAAATCCTACAACTTTCATGTTGACCATTTTTGAAGATAGGAAACCATTGATAGAGAAAATTGCACATCAATGTAGATATAGAAAAAAGAAGTAAATTTGGAGAATCCCGTTTTGGTGCTTTTCATTCCAAAAATAATTAGAGCCCTTTTGAAATAACTTTTGACCTTATAAAAATAGTTTCCAAGTATTTTAAAAGGTATCTAGGTCCAAGTAATTAACCTAAGAGTTTAATGCATTCATATTGAAATCGTTTGAAATACTTACATGAGACTTCTTAAAAGACTATAACTTTTTAAGCGCTAAGTCTTCATGTATTTGCTTTGCTCTCAGTATCTTCACGTATTTGCTTTGACTTCCTTCATGTTTGACTTGACTTTAAGCTTCAATAGTCTTTAGCTTCATAAGATCTTGTAGCATTAAGTTCGAGCTTTTAAAAAACTTTGTCAAGCACTTGTTCTTGAACACTTGAGTCTTGAATCATCACTTAACCAAATATGTTAAGTTCCTTTGTTTTGTTATCAGTAAAACAAGATTCTAAGCCTTGTGAGACCAACAATCTCCCCTTTTTTAATGATGACAAACAAGGAGCAAAAATGAGTAAGCCTTAATAAGGCTCCCCCTTACAGTAAGCATCAACTTAACAATATTTGCAATATCACGATCATTTTCAATAAGTAAATCATAATTCATGATCAATTTCAATATCATGCTTATATATTTCATTTCATAGTTGAGCCAATATACATGCTTAGGTATGCAGTGTTATTTTGACATCAATCAAAAAGAGCAAAAAAATAAATAAATATCAAGGTAATGAGCAACCATAAGTAAAAGTATATATCCAGTGAAGGCACAAAACAGAACCTTTGTATTCATCATGCATAAAAAGATAGACAATAAGTTTCAAAGTAGCATAAGAAAATACAAAAGATTGTATATCAGAATTTTCAATAATTTCTAGTAATGAACATAAATCATGATATCATTACATAACAAGTCTAACTCCCCCTGAATGAAATGTATTTCATATTCAATAAATTCATAATTTCATTCTTGAAGGACAAATTATGTATCCATGTATAGTATGAGTGTAAATATCATGTAAAGCTATCATCATTATCGGTTATCATTAGCAATCATCATTATCAATTATGCTTTTAAATTTATTATGCCATGCTCATGCTCAGCTTGCTCACATTCAGATTTGCTAAATTTTCTCCCTTTTTTTATATAAACAAAAGGATAAACCTAAAGAAATATTATGCAAAAGTACTAAGGACCAAAAAAAATTCCGCATTTATATCACAATAACAAGGTCCATAAGCCAGCATATATTTCAATCAAAACATGGTCATCCATTATTCAGCATGCAACAGATATATAACATAATCCAAAATAAGCATGTGAACTAAGATGGTCAAGAGAAATAACTGAGCTAGACAACACGGAATAGCAGAGTTAAGTATTACAACCCAGATTAATGTTTGGTTTACGAAAATATTCATGCATCTGTAGTTCCATTAGATTTGTATGCTCATGCTCATGCTTGCATGCTCTAGTCATATTTCAAAGATTCATGCTCAGCATCATATGTTAGATGGTATGACGTAAATATTCACGCTCAGTTCTTATGTTTCTGCTCAACACATCTCCCCCTTTTTACATTACATCAATCAAAAGGAGAAGGTCATCAATAATCATATACCATTAGCATAAAACTGATAAAATGACTATTCATCATGCTAAAGGCGATAATCAAGAATCCCAAAATAGCGTGAGAAACATCAAACGAGCAAAAATATTAGGTGCACAGTTTAGTAATTAAATTGCTGTCAGTCAGTCGACTGAACTCGAGGTCAGTCACCTGACCTTCAGGCGCATTTAAAATTTTTCCAAACAGTAGCATGTCAGTTGACTGAGGCTTAAAGTTCAGTCACCTGGCCTCTTTTACTTTTGAATTTTTATTTGATAACTTCTTTAAACAACTTCTCTGCTATGTAACAAGCCAAGATTACTTTAGATATTCTCTCTTTTGATTTCAGATTATTCTTTTGCATATGAATACCCAAAATTCAAATGGCTTTCCAAATCTCAATACTTTCTAAGTTAAGCCTTGTGTAATCTAAGTTTTCTTGATTTGTGGCCAACAATACCATTTTTGTATTCATTTGTTTTAATATTATAGTCATTAATAAGCTCAGAAGCTCTTCTTTAAGTTTATCATACCTCATATCAATCTTCGTCAATACTCTTTAATTGACTTTGTGAACTTCCTGAATTTTTAGTAGTTGCTTCTGATATGATCATTAAGTTGAAGCTATTTACAAACTTATATTATCTTAGAAAGACTACTTAGGTATATTTTTCTTCTTGACTCAACCATATGCTGTGAATATTTCAAGAATAATTTTATTGTACCCATACTAACAAAGAGTAACATGTAAATTTATTTAATACTTAACCAGCTGAATTTCAGATTCTTACTTTGAACTTATTTCAGTGATTGATTAATCAATTAGGTCTCTTTTAATTTGATCTTCTAAATCTCAAGTATGTGTGAATAGCAATATATGTCGTGCTAATTTTAAACCTTAAGTATTTATAGCCCTTCTTTGACAATTCAACTAAGGTTATACTAACTCTTTCCTTATAGCTGATATCATTTTCTATGATATGCACTGTCAAGCTTGCATTTGATTCCTCATTTCACTCAGCTTTTCAGGGTCTTTATTATAGTAGACATATCTGTTAAGCACTATCTACTAACACAGCATACTAGATCTCTTCTTATATTAGAATAGACTGACTTTAAACTCTTATAGGCTGTTGAGGTATCAGTAGCCTATTTCATTTTAGTACAAATGAATCTTCTTTATTCCTAAATGACGAATGACTAATCTTAATATCTTTGGAGTCCTTATTTTGTAAGCTAGGCTTTTTATCTAGGTATCCATATTTTCTTGGGTCCAGATGGTTTAACAAGATGTTTCTTTTACTTTCCAAACCTGTTTAGTTTTCACACCCTTTTTCTTTAATGGATATTCATACTTTATGTGTCCCTTCTTCTTACATAGGAAGCATGTGGTGTGAGTGTAAGCATTTGAGGAGGTGCTAGCATAGTCTTTAGAGGCTTTTACAAAGTACCCCATCTAGAGGTTCTTTTTCCTTGTATTCTTAACTCTATTGAATCCTATGCCTTCTTTATCCAAAGACATTCTTTGTGATCCAATCATTTTATCAAGGTTTTCCTTTCCTCTAGTGAAATTATAGATGATTTTGGCTTGCTCCTCAATTTTACTTTTAAGATCACAGATTTCCAAGTTTTGTATGTTTTTATCCTTTTCTTGCAGCATTACTGGATCTTGAGACATTTTATTTATTTTTCTTTCTAATTTAGATATATACAGATCTTTCCCATTTTCCATAGAAGATTGGGATCTTAAATCTTCTAGTACTTTTATCACTTTTTCATTCTTACTTTCTAATCTCTTCATTTTCAAATCCATTTCTCTTTCAGCAAGATTTTTAGATTTTAACTCTTTCATTATTGCTTCATTCTTATTTTTCAATGAAGTATATGTTTAGTTACTTTAATTAGAATCTTGTGAACGTTGAATAATTCTCTTTGAAGTTTTTCATAAGATGGCATACCTTCATCATTGGAGTCATCAGATGAATCATTACAAGATTCATTGTAAGAATCGTTAAATGATTTAGATGAGGAACTTTGTTCTTCATTATCATCCCATGCCATAAGGCAAACAACTTCTTGATCACTTGATTTACTTTCAGATTCACTTGTGCTTGTGTCATCCCACGTGGTGGCTTTTATTGCCTTTTTTTCTTCTTCTTGGAGTCTTTCTTAAGTTGTTGACAATCCGGTTTTATGTGTCCAACTTTCTTGCAATTATAGTATGTGGGAGGTTCTTTCTTTGTTTCTTTCTTATTAGTTTCTATTTCATCTGATTTTGAGTCCCGGAATTTTCTAGTAAATTTATTTTTCTTTCCAAGGATTTTTGCAAGTTTCTTGGTTATGAAGGCTATATCATTTACATCCATCACTTCTTCATCTTCATCACTAGAGGTTTTACTTGAGGCTTTGAAAGTAATGGATTCCTTGGTTTTAGATTTTCCTTTAGTTCTTTCGTTTATTGCCATCTCATATGTGAGTGGAGAACCTATTAATTCATCTAGGGAGGTGTTTTACAAATTTCTTCCTTCAGTTATTGTAGTGGCCTAAGGTTCCCAAATCGGTGGAAGTCTTCTAAGAATTTTTTGGATCATTTCATAAGTTGAGTAATTCTTTCCTAAGGCATTGAGGGAGTTTATTATATGGGGCAAACCTAGTGTACATACTAGTAATAGTTTCATCTGGGTTCATCATAAAAGTCTCATACTCGCTTGTGAGCATGTCGATTCTACTATCTCTAAGATCAACTTCCTTCACAGGTTACCTCTAGTTTATCCCATATTTCTTTGGCTGATTTACATACCATAATTCTATTGAACTCATTTATGTCAAGAGCACAATATAATGCATTCATAACACTTGAATTTACTTGCAACATCTTATGGTCATTGTCGGTCATCTCTTTTTCCTTTTTAGGTATTTCTTTACTATCCACGATTTTAGTGGGGATAAGGTCACCTTGTGTGACAACTTTCCATGCTTTCCAATCCATAGTTTGTAAATAAATTCTCATTCTTTGTTTCCAAACGGTATAGTTTACACCGCATAAAATAGGTGGTCTAGATGAGAATTGACCCTCAACAAAGCGAGATACACCTAGGTGTGCCATAGGGATCTTTATGTAGCTTCTAGTTTAAGATTTACTATAACCTAAGGCTCTGATACCAATTGAGAAATAAGGTGTACTTCCAAGAGGGGGGGTGAATTGGGATTTAAAAATTTCTTTACAAACTCTTTTTATAAGTTCCTTTACTTAATTTTGAATCCCAGCTATCTTTATTTTCAGTTGTTACACACAAGCACAATGATCAAGAATCCTTTTAAATTTAACCAACTCAATCAAACAAATATAATTGGTGTAATGATCAACACTCAATCCAAGATTTAGTATATATTAATGAATGATGATTAAGGTCAAAACTTTAATATCTTTTCAATATAACAATCCAATCAATAAGGTAAGCTTGATTTCACAATAAAATAGAAATTTCAGCAAGCTACCAAAATTCAGATTTGATATCAAACAAGTTACTTGAGTTTAAGTTTGTTAATGAACTTGATATTTATCAACGTACTTCCTTTAATAAAGGTTTCCGCAATCAACGTACTTCCTTTAATCAAGGTTTCCACAATTCCCGATAACTATTTAATTTCCAGCAATTAAGTAAACATCCACACAATTTATATATACAAAAAATTAAAGAGATTTAGGGAAGAGAAAGACACCGAGATTTTTACGAGGTTTGGCTATACCCGCCTATGCCCTCGCCTTAGGCAAACCACCCAAGGATTTCACCATACCATTCTCTTAACTGGGCGGAGCAAACCGTTTGCACACTTCTTCAAGTAGGATGGAGCCCTCCTCTCCAAGCTATCTCCACGATCGGTAGTCCAATGATTTAACAATCCCGAACCGTCAAAAAGAACAAGAAAAACAAGAACAATTCTTGTGTACAAAAAACACTCTCAAAAGGGCTGATTAGTACTAGTTAAAACCAATATACTTCAATCAAATAACAATATAGAAATATGAAGCTCAAGATTTTATCACCGGGGTTCTTTCTTAGATTGAGAAACTCAGTAGAAACACAAAGAACCGTAGGCTTTAATCAGCAAATTCTTAGTCGAAACTTCAGCAAGAGTTTTAGCAAGAAAGCTTTTTTAAGAGTAGAAAATATTAAGCTTGAATGCTGATTGTATGTATTGGTGTATTTAATCCTTTGATTTAACATGTATTTATAGATGGAAAAAGTTTAATTTTCGTATTCCCCAAGTTACTTGGAGTGTTTTTCAAGTTTTCATAAAGTTTGGGGGCCAAGCAATCTATTTTGGAAACTTTTCTTCGCTGTTTAAATTTGAGCGTTACGAAGTTTAGTCGACTGGACTATCGGGGTCAGTTGCCTGATCTTTTAAAATCTAGCAAAATTTCAAAGTCAGAATGGAGTCAGTTGCTTGGACTCACGGGTCTGCCGATTGGGCCTATTATGTGTTCCCAATTTATTTCGGCATAAAAAGGTTAGTCACTTGACCAGAACAGGTCAGTTGCCTGATGCTGTTAGCTTCAACCACCCTTCAGTAGTTTGGGTATAACTTTCACTATAAAACTCCAAATAAGACGATCTTGGTATCAAAAGAAAGCTAAGAAAAAAATCCTACAACTTTCATGTTGACCATTTTTGAAGATAGGAAACCATTGATAGAGAAAATTGCACATCAATGCAGATATAGAAAAAATAAGTGAATTTGGAGAATCCTATTTTGGTGCTTTTCATTTCAAAAATAATTTGAACCCTTTTGAAATAACTTTTGACCTTATAAAAATATTTTTCAAGTATTTTAAAAGGTAGACAGGTCCAAGTAATTAACCTAAGAGTTTCATGCATCCATATTGAAATCGTTTGAAGTACTTACATGAGACTTTTTAAAAGACTATAACTTTCTAAGCGCTAAGTCTTCATGTATTTGCTTTGCTCTCAATATCTTCACGTATTTGCTTTGACTTCCTTCATGTTTGACTTGACTTTAAGCTTCAATAGTCTTTAGCTTCATAAGATCTTGTAGCATTAAGGAGCTTTTAAAAGACTTTGTCAAGTACTTGTTCTTGAACACTTGAGTCCTGAATTATCACTTAACCAAATATGTTAAGTTCTTTTGCTTTGTTATCATCAAAACAAGATTCTAAGCCTTGTGAGGCCAACAAATTTGGTTGAAATTTTGGTGAAATTGTTTTTTAAACAAATCTAACAAAAGCTGGGTATGGAGTCTTTTTGACACGTTTCATGCCCATGAGAGAACAAAATGGAGTCTTTCCTTCAATTGGATGTGTTTAGTTCTTGAAATAGTAATTTCTTTTGCAGGAGGCATGGAAATTTATTGTTAAGTGCATGAACTATGGCAAAGATTCTTGATTCTAATAAAAAGAACATGTACATGAGTTTTTAAATTCATGTTAACTATTTCAGATCTTTTCCTCCTACTTTTTATTTTATTTATTTATTTATTTTAAAAATTTATTGCTGGAATTATGGTGATAATATTTGGGTTGCATGTTCTTTTGATTGCATTTCTGGTTGAAGTTTCTAACTTTCTGCATTATTCTAATTTTTGTTTGCACGTTTCATCTTGAAAACCTTTTCTTGGATGCTTCCTGAAATTACAGCTCACTCAGTGGAGTCAGCTCTTGAAATCCATTACACTGACCAAAACAAAACACTTATTGAATGGAATAAATGTGGAAAAAATGTGACTGGTTGAACTGTTATTGCTGCACATTACTGAAAAATGACTAATTAATAAATTTTCGAATGAAATAAAATAAAATGGAACAGAATGCTGATGAGGTAAAAAATAAAATAGAGGGGACCATGAAAATTTTTTGGACGTCTGCACTTTAATTTTTCTTTTTTAGTTAAAAAAATAAACTTAGGTAAAATAGAGAAAAACCCAAAGTATCTTGGACATATTGGAATATGGATGTGGTATGTGCAATTTGTATACACTATCATGCATAAACTTTACTGTTGCAGTCTTTAGTAATGCTTTACCATTGCAGTCAGTTTATCTATTTCAGTTCTTATATTTTTGTTCACAGCCAAACATTACTCATTCCCTGAGTGTTTAGAATCAGTAATTGCTTTCTGAGATAACCAAACTACACTTTTATCCTCCAGCAGCTACAATTATCAGCACTTATTGTCATTACCTTTTCAATTCAATACTTCTTCAAATTCAGTGCTTATTAATAAATGAACCAATGAAGCTTTAATATCTCAGCTGAGTGGCACACTTGTCTACCAAATTTTCATTTTTATTTGCCATGATGTTACAGACACTACGGAGGCTTGCTCAAAATCGCGAAGCTGCCAGAAAAAGCCGATTGAGAAAAAAAGTAGGTTCTTTTGTGAGTTGCTTATTATTTTTCAGCATTGTTTTAACTATAACATTGCACAAGCTGCATGTGTAATTGATTGGCGATATATCAATTGATATCTATGGTGTATCGGATGCTTGTCATTAGCAGAAGATGTGTTGGACATTTATTGACACAAACTGAGTGTCTAATCCTGTCCAACATGTTTTTGGGTAATATTCAAAATAAGCACCTTGATATTTTTCTCCACTATTTTACCATTTGTGGTTCTTTCTTGCGCACATCGGCGATATAATAGACTCTCTGTTTCACACATTTGCATGAATAGCCTTGTTTCCTTTTCAAGATCTTGGGAAGGTTGTGTCTTGGACACAGTGTGTTGGAACACACTTCTTGTTTTTGTATCACAGGTCATAGTTACATGTCGTTAGCATCATATTCTTAAAATTTTGTGGTTTAAAAAATCATTCTTATTAGTTGTTTCATTTAAAATGTGAACATAGTATTGCCATCATTGGTAGAATACCTTGTTGCTAATTTGCGTCAATCTTTTCTTTTAGGCATATGTACAACAGCTGGAGAGCAGTAGGCTGAAGTTGACCCAACTTGAGCAAGAGCTGCAGCGAGCCCGCCAGCAGGTTGTTTTATCCATACCTTTAATATTTCTTTATCGAAATATCTCTTTGGTTTTCAATAATTTTTCTTTATGCAGTTGGATAGGTTTATGTAGCACGTGGTTTATACTCTTGATTATCTATTATTTTTTGTTTTACCCCTCTTCCATCAGGGCATATTCATTTCAAGCTCAGGAGATCAATCCCATTCAATGAGTGGAAATGGTATTTATTCTTCCTTGGATCCTCTTTATGTTCTGTAATTTCTGCTTTTTGGAGATGGGAAATTAAATGCAGCAGGAGAATTTGAAATGAGTTCCCAATTTGTTAATGAGAGTACTCCATGGAATAGTTCTGTGGTTTGGCTGTATGAATATTTAAATGGAATGGATTGTGGCATGACAGAATATTGGATGCTTTTTTATATGGTCACATAAATATCATCTGAATTTGTGTCGGTACAAATTGAACTGATGGACAGGGATGCTTATGTATGTCCAGTACATGCTCTACATAGACGTGAGATGCCATAAGTGGGTCACTTGTCATATTCCAAACAGGGTAGTTAAGATATGTGTCTTATCCCAATTGCATCTTAAAATGTGTGATAATTTATGGCTTGTAAGATTTTTATGACATTCACCATATCTGCCTGAGTTAGTCTGTTTTGGTAGTTCTAGAACAAACCGACTTGTAAAGCACTTTTAGTTATATGTTTTTTTGTGTGTGCGCGTCTCTGTGTTTCAAACCATTGTTCAAAGATATTATTATTGTTTTCAATTTATAGGTTTTGTCAATCTGTATTTTAGCTCCCTCTAAAGGGAAACGTGGATATATTTAATCTAGTTTGCAATCAGGACCTAATTATTGTATTTTTTCTTTATTATATTCAAAAGCAGGAAGAGAACTTTCTGTAATTTAATACTCTTTCTGAGTTGGAATTTATAACTTAATTTTTTTTAATCTATATTTAAGATTATAAGTGTCTTGTTCACTTCTGTATCTTTTCCCAGTTTTCTAACTTGAAATATCAAAGTTGGTCTTAACTATATATGATTGTAGATTTTTCACCTACAGTTTATACAGTATTTGGTTAAGCTACCTTTCATGTTTTGCTTCAATGAAATATATAGAATACGTATATACATACATTATATATATATATATATATATATATTCTCTAGAGGCACTTCACTTTTGCCCTAATTTTCAATGTCGACTGAAGTAGTGAATTGGTTGACAATTACTAGGTCATCAACTTGTAATGGGTATATTAATTGTTATATATGTTGCATTATGAGTGTCATGTATTTACATATTTTTCAAATGCATTGCACGTGGTAGCAAGCAAATAACATTGACTCTGTATAAATTTGAATTTTAGATTTTTCATATCTGCAATATGCTGGGAATGATGGTTAAGATGTTTTTGGCACTTGTTATGTAGACCAACTAATGTACCATTGAGGATGAATAAGTTGTTAGTAGCACTAGGAGGGGGAAGAGGGTGGACCTAGAGTAAGGATTTGAAAGCACTCATAATGCCTTAGATTCTTTGGAATTGTGGAAGAGGATTCATGAAGCTGACCTGGTGTGTAGTTGTGGTGTTTTGAAAGATTTGAAAAATATAATGGTTGTTTTATGATATGCATGCATGGTTATTAAATTTTATAATGTAACATGTGAAATTTTTGATATATGATAAAATTAAGCAGTAAATGAGGTGAAGTTTGTTGAGTTGAACTAAAGTGCCTGTTCTTGGTAAGTAAATAACAAAATCTAAACATTTAACCCGACATTCGTTATGAGATAATGACAACTTCTTCAATTTGTTAGTTTGAACAGATTGTAAAATGGTTATTGATTAAATCCTTGAACAAAAAATTTAATTTATTTTACATTTACACCATCTAATTAAGATTTTATGTGAAATTGGAACTGTCTATTTTGATAGGTTCCAGTTTTGGAAGATGTCCTTTCATGCACGATACAAGTTAATTTTATTGAATAAAATTAAATATTAGTAATAGCATTATTGCCTGTGATGGGTAAAGATAAGGATATTTTTTGTATAAATAAATTTGATCAGTCATGTATATCTGTCAAATAAAATATTATTTTTAAGATAGGCCCCATAGAATGTCATTTTTGTATGAATAAATTTAAATATATGGATGTTTTTGTTAAATAGAGCATTATACTTAGGATAGGGTCCATATATAAGTTTAAAGTATGCTTGTTCAGTTTTTCATTAATGATAGTAGTCATCAATTAGTGCATGATTACAATGATGTTTTGGGATTCAAGATTAATCCACCTTTTGTTTATTTATTTATCTTTCTGAGATGTTTTTTCTTATCTTTAAATGATGGGGATGTTTTCATCAATTCAAATGATTTACACTATTCATATTTTTATATTGTTGTGGATTGATTATCTTACATGCATAAGGTTGATACATGTTGCTGAAAATACAATATGAATTATAGATGATTTGACTATCATAGGTCTAACAGATAAATGAATGTGATTAGTAATTCTTGATTTTCTAGGACTTCAGGGTAGGATTTGGGTCTTTCTGAGTTTTTATGGGGCTGCGGTTTGGCGTTTTGGCGCCTACTGTAGTTGTTAAAGGCGCAAGGCACACCAAGGTGCAAATGGTACTTTGAGGCTAGGTGCAAGGTGAAGGCACGTGCCTGGTGAAGATAAGGTGCATATCTATTAAAATTGTGTGTAAAATACCCTGTCTAGTGGATTCTTGATTCATAAACACATTAGCACTAATATTTCAATTTAATAATACTGAAATATTCAATAGTAGGACATAAATGCATAGGAAATACTGTCTACCAAGCTAGTTCAACATAATTACACAACTACACAAGATGCAAGGAAAATGGAGATTGCCAAGCATAATTCAATATCAAAAGACAATAAAAAACACGTAGAACTACAGGAGTTCCAAATTCTATGAGATAATAGTCCTCATCATTAAGTGAGATATTATCTTTTCCTTAGCCGTCACCAGGCTTGTAGTCTCTAATATCTTCTTCTGCATGTGCACGCACCTCTTGAATACCCTTTTCACTCTTTTCCTCATCTATAAGCTTGCATGACTGAGCCCCAGAACTAGTAGTTGAAGCTTATCCTCTTGAATTCGAGGAAGGGATGTTTGTGCTGGTCTTGATATCATGCCATGGGTGGGGCTAATTTACTCTACCTGATCTTGCAACAAAATCTGATGTCAAAGAGTTATCTCCAAATATAAATTCATCATCCTTGTTAGATATCCAAGGGGATTGGAGGATAGTTCTGATATAATTTTTATCTTATTTTTTGTGTTGTCTTTTTGGAGGATTTCTTATCCTCTTTCCATTGTAATTATTTCTCATTAATAAATTTGTTTTGTTATTGAAAAAAAATATCCTTGTTAGAATCTCTGTCCATTCTTGCAATGAGTTGCTAATTACTATCATCAATATCTTTTTTAAGAATGAGACCAATTGTATGCCTGTTGTATCAGCACCTTAAATTTTGACTTTATTTCACAAATCCTAAGGGCCTGTTTGGGTAAGGTTTTGGATACAGTTTTTTGTATCAGGAAACACAGGACATAAAGAATACACAAACTTTGCATTTGATTAAGTGTTTCTGAAAAACTGCTTTTCTAAATGTATCCTAAAACACCCATAAAATACAGGTCTTCAACGATTTTAAAGTGTTTCTTGTGTTTCAATTTTGGGATGCAATGAAGACACAGGTGAGGTATAACCTACTTTTTAATAATAATAGTTCCTAAAAAGGCTTGAGAGACATTGTTGCCCCACAACCTTACAGCTTAAGCTTTTAGGTAATTTGGTGTATAACATGGTATCAGACCTGGTTACTAGGAGGTTGTAGGTTCTAATCTTGTTGCCTGATTTACTCTCTGGTGTTTAAAATTATTGTATTCCCTGTAATGGGTGTTATTTATCATTTGTTTATCTCTTCACGTGCTATCAGGCTGCATGTGTGAGGAAGTTTTAAACAAGCTTGATATACATTGTTGGCCACAGACCTAATAGCTTAAATTTTAGGTAAAGTGATGTCTAACAACAGTAATAATGATAATAATAATACTAATAATGAAATTAATTATTATTTTATTACCAAATTTCACTTTGATTAACCTTCATTTGTGGGAATGCCAAATGTGTGTCCGAGTATAAAGAATACATGATACAATATTACAATCCTTTGTTTTCATTTAAAAAACACAACATGATGGAAACTCATTTTTGGATCCTAACCAAATGTGCCCTAAATCAATCAAATGTTGTTGGGCCAGCAACAGGTAACAAATAACATAGTAAATAAGATGATTTTTAAGAGTAATAATAAACCTAATCTTCCAGATTCTTTAACAGTTTAACCTGACATTCTAGTGAGTTACATGTTGGAATGTGCTCCAATTTATTTTACAACCAGGAGCACTACATTTGATGCTAAGAAATCTTGTACCAAACTTTTCCAATGTGCATGCTTCCATGTAGGATTCTTTTTAGCAGAGCCTTCAGAATATGCAATCAATAATTTGACATATGTCATAGATACTAAAGTTGCAGGCAGAATACAACTGCCCAGTGCCTGCAGGTTGGTAAAAAAAGCAGTTGATAGATGTTTTCTGTGAACAAAAAAAGGACTGAAGGAGTAAAGGAAGAAGAGCCCTCTCTTTGGCTCTGGTTGTGAGCAGCAGGCCAGCAGCAGCTGAAGAAGAAGAGAGCTGATCTGCCCCATTGTGAGGAGAGAGCTCGTCGTTTTGCCTGTAGTGAGAAGCCAGGGTTCTGGTTATTGCTGCCTAAAAAAAAAAAATGGAGCCTGAAGAGACTGCAAAATAACAATAGCTTTGATCCAGTGTCACTCACTTCTTCTTTTAGTAACACACGTATTGGAGGGTTCAGATTAAAAGAAAAATATATGAATCAAGAACAAGTGAAGACAAATGATCCGGTGTTGGTCTCATTTTTTTTTTAATAAAAATAAAATGCACAAATCAGAAGGCTCAGATAAAAGAGTGAAAAAAAAAAACAGAAAGAGTTAGAGAATAAATAAAAAATGAATGAGACAGGCCTCAAAGAGCCTTTATTTTGGTGGTTGAGGCAGGTGCCTTGCTGTGCCTATGTCAGGTTGCATCACCTAGGGTATAGAGGCGATCTCCTCGTTGTGCCTCTCTCCTGGTGCAACTTTGACAACTATGGTGTGCACTGTTCATTCTTTAGATATGAATACAGCAACCTATATTAAATTGATCCTTCCATGAAATTTGTCTATTCATATGAACCTACCAGAATATTGTGAATGATAAAAGAGAAAATCAAGACTTTAAAAGGTGAAGGTGTAAGTGAGGTGTTTTAACCCTTAAGAGGTGAGGCGTAAGCCTTTAGGTGTTGGGGTGTAAGCCTTTTGAGAATCTGTTTTTAAGATAAAAATGTAAATAAACTATATTTAAAAAAAAAAAAATTAAGAAAATCACAAATATAATGTAAAAAGGAAAATTTATATATTTTGCAAACTACTTGTTGGCCATTCAAAAATTGCTTACTTGAATACATGACATAAATCATAACAAGAAATAGCTTACTATTATAAAGTTCAAACTATATTCATGATCTAAGATACAACTCTCAGTTATTTTGGAAAGGTTGAGGATCAAGAGCTTTAGAATTCAACTCATATTATGACATTCCTCTTATACAAAACATGTAGTTAAAATTTTCTAACAAATTCTAATTTGAGAATCACTCACCCAAAATGCGTAAGCCTCAACTAAAAGGCACAAAAAGCATGCCTTTTGTAAAAAATGCATAATCCTCAGCATGTAACGTGTTAGCTTTTTTAGGAATTTGGTATCTTAGATCGAGTCCGAAGGCATTTTAGGCATGCCTTGCCTTGAGGTGAGCCTCGATCGAGCCTTTTAAAACACTCCGAAAAGTGATTATCACCTATGGCCTTGTTCTTTCTGCAGTAAGTTGCTTTGGAATTTCTCTTCTGTCCTCCTTTGCAAGACAGGATGATTCCGATTGGATTGTGATGTCAACACAAGCCTTGAATTTAGATCTTTTGCTTTATGTGCACTCTTCATTTGTTCATCTTTTGGGATTTGTTGGATTTTATGAATAGTGTGCTGGTTATGATAGTTAATGATAGGCATGTGGTTGGACAGTGAAGGTTGTTTCCTGTTAAACTTGTTAGTCTAGTCCTCATTTGAAGCGTGTGGAAATGAAGCCATTTTTTGTATTTTTGTTGAAGTGGAATTTTCCCTCAAGGTATGAAACTGCATCCATTCAATATATGTTGAATGCCAATTTTAATTTGGTGGATAATGGTCTTATAATGCATTTATGAATTTTGTTCGTATGTCATTCCGTTCTTGTGTGGCTGTGTAGCTTGCAATTTAAGGAGTTCATTGAGTTTGGGCTGGAAGACTAACGAATATGAACTCATTAAGCTTTTTTAACAACCCAAGCTGTCTTCTGGCCCAACAATTTGAATGTAGTGGACCTGGTAACATGGTCCAATGGTATAATAAAATTTTCATTTACAAACTTTCTTCCATCTTTTTTTAATGTAGGACAAAGAAGAACCGATTCTGACACAGAACATGGATACAACATAATACCAACTCGGCAAATTCTCCTGAAAATTTTCCTTTCTTTGTCAAGAACAAATGACACATTTTGGCTGCTGTGTATGAAATTGTTCAATTTTTGTTGCTGCAGGCACTTAGTTAGGGATTGGTAAATATATAGAGACATGGCTTTATAAGGGATCCATTTATCATACATATATGTTTGGGAGCTTTAATTTGGATGGTCACTGATTGCCATGTTAGGGACTTACATTTGACTAATATTGTCTGACGTCTATGCTTGAGGCTTCTGAACCAGCTTCATTTTCTGTGGGAAGCGTTTGTTCTGCTTATCTATTATTCTCCTTTTCAGTTTGCTGTAATGATGCCTACATTTTGTTGTCCATGCTTATAATGTTATCTGGGTGGGGGTAGCTTGGCAGTCATTCTGAGTACCTGCATTAGCTCTGAATTGCTGAATGATTAATTATGGTTTTTCCTGTCCTGCTTCCATTTCGGAATTTGTTTTTTTGGACTTTATAATTTATGCTTGTGTATGCATGTGCTTTTCATAGTTCTCTCCATGTTTGATGTCTTGTTCTTGGTAATCCTAGGATCTGTGATAGGAAAGTCGGTTTAGTTTTTATTATTTTAATTTTTATGTTCTTCTACAGGGGCCTTAGCATTTGATGTAGAATATGCACGGTGGTTAGAAGAGCAGAACAGACAGATTAACGAACTGAGAGCAGCCGTCAACTCACATGTGGGTGACACTGAACTTCGCACTATTGTAGACAGTGTTACAGCACACTTTGATGACATTTTCAGGCTGAAAGGCGTTGCAGCAAAGGCTGATGTGTTCCACATCTTGTCAGGAATGTGGAAGACACCTGCAGAGCGGTGTTTTCTGTGGATTGGTGGCTTCCGCTCTTCTGAACTCCTCAAGGTGAGAGGCTTTTTTTTTTTTTATAATTTTATTTTCATATACCTATTTTCCCCTTAAAAAAAATACAATGTAGCAGTGCAGGAGTAAATGTAAAATATACATGTGACAGTGGGAACAAAGTAGGGCTGTGGAGTGCATAATGAATAGCATCATGAATCATTTCAGCAGTCTAAATAGTTTGGTCCGAAGCAGTTCTAAAAATAAAATTTTCAGCTGCTTCAAATTACACCTATGCTGTAGCTCTACTTGACATTTTTATTTTTATTTTTATATAGTTACCATATCGTTAGCATGGGTTCTGAATTTAGTTCCATTATTACGTTTGGCATTGGTTGCCTCCACTCTGTGGTACAGCAACAACAACAAAACCAAGCCTTAAGTCCCACTAGGTGGGGTCAGCTATATGAATCATTTTCTGCCAATTTATGCCATTTTGGACCATTTCTTTTGACAAATTTAGGGCTATTAAATCATTACTCACTATCTCATTTCAAGTTATTTTAGGTCTACCCTTACCCCTTCTATTTTCCCACAATAACTCACTCTTCCTCACTGGCGCACTAGTGACCTACGTTGCAAGTGCCCAAACCATCTGAGTCATCCCTCCCTTATCTTCTAGAGGAGCTACACCTAACTTATCGAGAATATGTTCATTTCTTAATTTATCTTTCAGTGTTATTGCCTCCGTTCTGTGGTGTTGGGCAATATAATATGCTAAACTAAAATTATTAATTGAGAAAGCGAGTATTAAATGGAAGCATAAAATAAGTAACAAAATGAACATAATACAAAGTTAATACATTTAAATAATGAAAAGTCAGTGGAGTGTACCTGTCTGATCTACCACATTCGTTTGTAGTATGTGATATTTAGGTTTTATAACGTGCACATATTGGTATTGAACCATGAATTTGCTGTCAGATTTATGGTATTTCGACATTTCACAGTTTAAAACGGCTCTTGAAAGCTGGGTGCTCTGCAATGAAAGAAATGTGATGATCTTTCTGGATTAGTTTACTCCTGATTTGCTTTCGAAAAGTTTGTGCATTCTGGCATTGATTTGCGCTTTGTTTTGGTTTGCTTTGAGAGCTTTTCTCTTTAGTGTTTTTTAGCATGATTAGAGGGCTGTTTTTTCTCCCCTGGATAAACAAAGAAATTTAATGAGATGAAAATAGAAATAGAACATGGAGAAACAAGGCATAAAAAATAAACCCACAAGTCAGCTTATGAAACAATCAAACAACACAATCCAATCTTGCTGCATGTCCAAGAGAATTTGCAGAACACCAGACTGATGCAAGAAAAACCGCTATACTTCAAGGCCAAACAATGAGATGTAACAGTACCCTTAAAAATTTTACCATTCATATCCGACCCAAATGCATCAAATAATGGTAAAAACTGTACATCTTTTCTAGCCTTTCATTTCCTTATTCTAACCAAAGCCTTTGAAATTAATTATAGAAGGTCATCCAAAGGAGGACAAACCCAGTTCCCACCAAAGAACTCCCAATAATTTATTCCTCATATTTCACAAAAAAGGATAATGTAGGAACAAATTCAAACAGATCTCTTTATGTCCAAAACAAGGGGGACACATATTTGGTGCCAGTACCTTATTTGACCTTATCAGAAGAAATTCATCAGGGTTGCTTTTATTCAGGTTCATTGTCCTAGTAAAAGATTTTTTTTTAGAGAGCTTTGTAAGAAGAAAGGATTAGCATTAGGAGCACGAGTCAACTCAAGAAAACAAGAATTGGTAGAGAAGTTATCAGAAAAATATAAAACCTAACTTATTCTGTCCCTCCTCAAAGATGTATAAAAAGAATCATGCACATTTATGATTTAACAATAGGATAAGATCATTTCTCTCTCATTCAAGTTCCTGACAAAGTAAAAATCCTAAGTCTGCACACCCTCATGAAATAAAAGAATATTAAAGAGCATCATGAAGGGTAGGTATTGGAAATGCTTGAATCAAAGAAGCACCTTGATGCAATCATTGCTCCAAAAGTGATTCTTTCCACATTGTCAATCTTACAACATAACATGAGGGAAAAAAATATGTTCTGTGAAAAGGGCTTGCGCGTGTAATATTAGCTCCAACATTATTTGGACAAGTTGGAAAAAAAGATAGCTCGTGAGCGTCTGACAACTCCTCCTGTTGGTCATCCACCGGCCTAGCAAGCAATCATGGCGGCTTGGAAGGCAGTGCTTTTGTGATGGAGTTTTGGATTGTTTTTTGTTTTTCTCTGTATTGGTATTTTCTGGGTCGTTTTTTTGGTTTTATTTTTTCAGCTTTTCTAGTTGGCTGAGGACTTCTCCTTGTCCTCCAGTCATGCACTCCATTTCTCAGGTTAATAAAATTGTCTTCTTTTTCTATCAGGAAAAAAATATTAGCTGCAATGCTATTACCTTACCCATTCTGTTGAAGTCCAAATTGACTATGAATTATCTTTTGACAAAGAAGTCAGATTCTAAAGGAAATTGCCACAACCAAAATATTTTTGAGCAATAAATTACCCAAACTCAGACCTCCCTCACTCCCTCTTAGATTTACCATCTATTTCCAATTACAAAATCTCTAGTTTCTACCCCTCTCACAAACCTGAGTATATTCCTATCAACTTATCTAACCTATGAGCCACCATCTTGGGATCCTAAATCATGACAAAAATAATGCACTGAGATAGAATGGGGACAAGCTAGAAAAGGAGTCATACAGAGCCCATCTAACCACCTAGAATCTCTCATAAATCCTGAGAAGATGTACCACTTATGGGATAAGGGGACACCTATGTAAGTAATATGCCAACTCAAGACATGACAACCTGCTACCCTAGTACCTGGCAGAAAAAGGGAGAGCAACTCTAAACCGTTTCCCACTCTTAGAAAAGTTAGTTCTCAACCCCTGAGACTTTCTAACTAATTTTTAAAATGGTTAACACATTGGAAAAAGTATCCTCGTCATCTGATAGAAGAAAGAACAGTATGATTTGCAAACTGTAAATGCGAGACAAATCCTGGATCCTGCTGATCCCCCCCAACCCCCCATCCTCTTTACTAATCATTTATCTACTCTCAATCATTCTACGCAAAGCACCAGCCACAACTGTGAATGGGAAAAGGGACAAAGCAGATTCCCTTGTCTGATGCCCCTCAATGCTATAAATCAAGTTTTCTGCTCTTTATTCATGACTATTGAAAAGCCAAACTATAGAAGATAGATCGTCTAATTCACTTTCTCCATCTATTTAATGTCCTTTTTTTTTTATCAGAATCCTATCCATTAAACCCCAGCTAAGATGGTCATAAGCTTTTTCATAATCTGATTTCAGTACAATGCTTTTTCTCACTTTTAACATCTTCCACAACCTTGTAACAACAAAAGCTGCCTTTAAGATCAGATGATTGCCTTTAAAAGAACTTCTTTCTTTTTTTTGCTAAGCACTGTTAAAAGAACTTTGATTATGGGAAGTAGTGTCGGTCATCTCTCTGCCAACCTCTTGGAAAGAATTTTCTACACACTTGTCACTAAACTAATGGGCTGAAAAATCCCAAGCCCTATTAGATCGATCCTTTTTAGTTGTAAGGATAATACAAAGTAGAATTAATACTCCAATCCACAAAGTGGAATTAATACTTCAATCCACCACACCATTTTCAAAAAACTCGTTAGACAATCTTAAGGGACCCTAGCCATTGTACATCAATCATGCGCAGATGCTTTTATCCATTTCAAACATTGCTCTTCTAACCTCATCTTCCCCAAAAGGTCTCTCTAACCAATTAGCTTTATATAGATATCGGGCACCAATTCAACTCCTCAATTATGGCTCTTCCCTAATCCTAGAACTTAATCCGTATAAGTCATGTTCATCTCTGCCATAAGCTTTGTATTCTTTTTGAAGTCACCAATATCATGCCCAAATTCTTTAGTGAAGTTCTCATCCTATCTCTCGCCACCCTATGCTAGTACTTTCCATTGCAATCCCCGTCCTTAATCTATTTCATTCTAGTCTTCTACCTCCAAATAGACTCTTCTTGGTTAGAACTAGCTCAAAGTCATTAGTAAGTGATTTCTTTTGCTCATGATGTCCTTTATATTTATTAAGTGATTTCTTCTGCTCATGAAGTCCTTTGAACAAGAACCCCTCTCGTCTAATCTATCCCACTTACCTATCTCCTATAAAAATGGCCTTATATAATTTTGATAAAAAAATGTCGATAAAGTAGAAAGAATATAGAAAAAGGAGAATAAGACATCCTTAATATTGGAGAAGAAGACTCGAAATAACACTGCCTTCCAATATCACTGTAAATCTGAAAGGACACCCTAACGTCTAGCTGCAAAAGACCAAAGCAAACCATAAAAATTCTCTTTTTCTAAGTTGCACATCACCAAAAACCTCCACATTCCGCTCTCATATTTTTTTTCCTTTACCGACGTGGATCTCCTCATAAACGAAAACCCTACCCCCTCCTCTACAAAGTTCTCTCCCTGCTACTTCTGAACTAAACTGCCGAAATCAGAATGAGTTGGTCACAAGTTCTTAAATCTTAAAGTAGTTGGGCCCCCATCTCATTGGATTAGACTTGAGTACTAGGGGACAAGGGTCTGAAGCCACTCCAGGAAGCACCCCCTAAGTTAGACTATGAGAAGCATCCTTCGATTTTTTAGTGAGCAAAAACCTATCCTATCAGTGTAGCAACAGACTTCCCACGCAGCAGTGAACCGAGTTAACTGCAAATTAGTCACACAAGTCACTCAAATAAAAGTGTAAAACCTCCTTATGCTGGCAGTAATCCTAGAACCCCCCAATTTCTCCTTAGTGAATAACATTAAAACCTTTCCTTAAAAACCAATTATGACAGCAGAAACCATAAACAACTAACTCCTCCCACAAAATCCCATAAACCTTGGATAATTAGGCTCATTAACAGAAGTAAACCACCACTTCTGTCAGCCTATAATTTCTAAGGATGGGCACAAAACCTAGGCAGACACAATCTATAAACCTATGGTCACAAATACTTTTAATTAACAATTTCATCAACCTCTTCTATTTTAGCTTCATGTAACGCGACAGTGTCTGGGGAAACTATGAAATTAACCTCCTTTGCTTTATGACGGTTGTCATGACTCGCAGTTCCCTAACATTCTCAACTCCTTTATCCTAGAATCTGGCCACCCCCCCATCCCTCTCTCCAACCTCTTCGCTCTCTCTCTCTTCCCTCTCCCCACCCACCGCCTTTTCTTTTTTCCCTTGCTTAAAAGTCTTAGGGGTCATAGCAAACCCAATTCCTAACTTAAGGACTCACTAACCTGCACCTTTGTGCTATCCAACAAATATTTGGGGGGAGAGGGGGGCAGTCTCGGTTGCCCCACTCATCACCTTGTGATTCTATAGTGACATCTCCTCTTCTAGAACCTGGCTTTCATTGGCAGAAAATCCTATTTTCCCAGAGTCCCAACAGGTATAATGCAGTTGCCAGAGTTGACATCATCTACTTGAGTACCTGAAAACTCATTCATAGTTTTGGTAAAGTAGAACTATAAAAATGAGACAAGGAGGCAAAATTAAGCAGGATTTTACCAGAAATGTTTTCAATAGCTATAATCTTCTCTTCCACAACTGACTTTTCTGGCATAACTCCCTATTTTATCAAATCCATGCTGACCAAGACTGAAGATCATTTTTTTTTTGTTTGATAATAAAAGAATGTATATTAGATTGAGGAAGAGAAGTTACAATCTAAGGGTGCAAGAGGACCACCTGAAAAAATAGAAAACAGAAAAAAAAAAAAAAAAAACCAAAACAGAACAAAAATAATAAAGATGAAAAAAAGAAAAAAAAATCCAAATATTTTTATCCAAGAAAGCCCCTTTTCAATCCCTTGACGTCATAATTCACGAGCACTTTAAATTTGCAAGTTTCCTCTGACCCTTCTTCGCATTGTACTTACCCCTATCAAAGGGCACTTCAATTCTACCATCATCACACATTTTTAAACCCAAATTATTTATTATACATTGGGCTTCTAAGTCCTTCCTATAAATCACCTCCACTTGTGCAGGTAAAATTCCATCATTGCACTGCTGTTTATTATCCAAACCATCGTTCTCAAAAATAGGAATCCCCTCCAGTCCTTCCATCGGGGCAGGATGTACATATAATAGTTCCCCAAGAACATCACAGGAATCAGAAACATAACCATATTGTTTCCGAATCTCATCCAACCGCAAACCACAACCACAGTCAAACTCGCTGATGTCATTACTATCTTTATCTGAACAATCTCCCCATTTCTTAGCCTCCTTTCCTTTGATAACTTCATCATTTGCTGTGTATCCTTCATCTTAGCAAGTGTCTTCCACGATGCTCAACTTTCCTTCTGAATCTCTTCTTATAGTCATTGGCTTTACCTCACTGGAATACTCTCTTTCTGCTTCATATAATTTCTTCATTTCTGAACTCATCATTGCAGCCTTTCGACGAGCATACACTTTAGGACCCTTAGATTTTTCAGATTTAAATTCTGATACACAAGATTTTCTACCCAATCCAGCTTCTTTTCTTAGTAATTCTGTCAACACCAGCCTCTATTCCCTCTTGATTTCCTACTTCCATTGCCTGCTCTTTGATGTCACTGGAACACCCCTCCTGATGCCCACCAAGGATGTTGTTTGAAGAGGAGCGCAGCTTAGATTATCATCCTGTATCTTGTTTGAAAATAACTCTGATCATCTTGCATATGCTCTGAAAATCTCAGACCTCCCGTAGCCTTCCCAGATTTGAGCTGTAGGACTTCCTTTTGGTTTGAGACCTGTAAGGTCTTACTGGCCTGCTCTTGATCCATCTGCATTTTATCACTGCCCAAGCCCAGTTTTAAATCATAAGACTGCTCTTGGGCCTCTTCATCAGCAAGCCCAGCAAAGAGTTTAAAAAAGGCTTATTTTTCTCTAACAGCCAGCCCAAATCTATATTAATAGTCAGACAAGGCCCAGCCCACTCAATCTTTGTCTACCCATCACCCCTGCAGGAAACCTTGGCCGCCTCTGATCTGGGCTGCTCAGCCAGAAGCAATACCCTTTCCTGTGTTGATTGATTGTACGAAGCTGACAAAGTGAACTTCTTGTTCATTCTTCCCCCACAGGGAGCGCAGACCCCCTCGTGCTCACTCTTAGGAATTGAGTGACCTCCATCATCACTTGCACTTCCTGACATAGTAGTTAAAAACGTGCCTGAGGCGCAAGGCGTGGTGAGGCGACCAAGCTAGCCCCTCATCCTTCTTCAGGTGATGCGACCTTCAAGAGGTGCAGGTAGGCGCACTGATTCTCCAGGCGCAGTGAGTCTCGCCGTGAAATTTTTGAAGCTGTTAAGAAATAAAATGTAGCCAGAACCAGCCCCAGCCCACTTCCAGCAATCCAGCCTTCGACAGTTCAACTTGCACCAGCCCTAGCCCTTCGTCTTCTACCCTTCGAAGCAGCAGGAAACCCGCAGTAGAACTTCTTCTTGGACCAATCGATCCTTCAAAGCAGTATGAAACCAGCAGGAGCCCATCGTCTTCAACCCTTCAAAATTCGAACCAGCACGAGGCTTTCGCCTTTGACCTTTCGAATCAGCAGGTGCTCTTCATCTTTGAGCCTTCAAACCAGCAGGAGCCCTTTGTCATCAAGGTTCGAGTCTTCGTGAGTTGTCAGGCTGCTTCGATTTTCAAACTAGTAAGTCATCGTCTTCTTCTTCTTCTTCTTCTTTTGCCCTGCAATTTTATTTCATTTCTAATTTGAAGCTTGAAATCTTGCATGCATGACTACTTATGTTGAACTATGTTTGTTTCACTTGGAACTTGGCACTTGGTTGTCATAATTACTATTGAATATTTTGGCATGTTAAATTCTAATATAACTATTGATGTGTTTTTATATCAATTACCCACCAAATAGGCATTGTACACAATTTTAATAATTGTGTGCCTCACCTTCATGAGGTGCGCGCCTTCGCCTTGCGCCTTTGACTACTATGTTGCCTGAGACAATCTGACTCCATGAACGATTATCGTTCTTGTTATCTGTTTTATTAGATTCAAACTGACAAGAACTCTCCAAAGCAACAAATGCATCCCTGAATCGAGACCATCCATCCCCTTTCAGCCCTTCAGGAACAAAAATGGAATACCTTTTACCCTTTCACCCATGCCCTATTTCCATTAACTTCGCTGCTCTAATCGCATGAATTCCCATCTAGTAAGCGACATACCCCACTCAGACTCTTCGAAAACCATGGCATAACCTACCTTCGTTAGATGAGAATCCCTGAGAGAAATATGTAGCTGCAACTGAAGAGAGGCATACCCACCGATTGCCCGTACAATTCTTCCCAAGGACAAACAGAGCTCCAACCTTCCCTATCTTATCCAATCTCAGATTGAAGGACTTCCCTTTGATCTGGATTGAACAAACCCCCACCATCAATTTGTACTATCACCATGATTTCGAGCGCCAGCGAGCTGTGCGGAGAGGGGGTTTTCCACGAGAGAGCAGCACCATCGCATCCTTTGCGCTAAAATATATGCTGATTATTATCATGTAGAAAGCTGAAATATCAAATCTTTAAGGTCAAGACTGAAGATACCATCAAGGGCACCATCAACCAATTGTATGCCCCCTAAGTCCTCCAATACCATTCCTCTACTGTCAACAGACTGCACTGCTTCATAGAAAATAGACAACCCGGCCAAGCAAACTATGGAATTGCTGAAGAGTAAGCATCCTCATGAGTCCTAATCTCACCCAATAGCAAATTATTTTCCCCTTCATACATGTCAAAATCGTGCTCATTCTCAGATAAGAGACAATCCTGCTCATTCCCAACAACATGAACATGTTGGCTTTTCCCTAAATCAGAACCCCACTCAAAAAATTTCTCTGTCCTTCGATTTGGATTGCATTCTCCAGTCAAAAAACCTTGGTTTAATCCAAAAAAATCTTTGTCACTGGGACATCCTGAGCTGTATAGGAGCTATTACCTGCCAGAATTCTTAGTTCATAATGTTCAAACCTCAAATCCTCATCAATCTCCACCACAGCAGTTGACGGGTTATTGGCTACCATACCAAAATTCCAGTTTTTCATAGTCTCATTCCTCAAAATACTTGATTTGTTCCTCAGGTCCACGTCAGAAAGGCTTTCGTTAATATCTAAAAGCTCTGTTAACTTGCTAGGACCAGGGTCAATGAAGTCTTTCCCCTTCTGTTGGTTTCGTCTTGAACAGCGCCCTCAATTCCTTCGAACAAATTTTCTAAACCATTCCTTTTCAGCCCAAAACCCTTTTACCATGGGGTTCACCACGGTAAGTTGGAAGTGCATGCCTTACAATAAATTCTTTTGGCTCAAACAAGGTAAGATTAGATGTCTGTTGTGTAATTTTTGTTTTGTTTATTTAATTAATATTGTCACTCATGAATGAAGCTGGGGGGGGGGGGGGTGGTTATTTCTCTGTTGGAGGGTTGCTATCTCTCCAGTAGGAGTGATATTTGAATTTGGATTCTTTTGGGGGTTATTCATGCAAATCTTTCTTCAGTTATTTAAAGCTCCTGTCTTTTTTTTTTTTGGGGGGGGGGGGTGGGGGGGTTTGCTATATCTCCAATAGAAGTGATATTAGAATTTGGAATTTGGATTCTTCAGGGTGTTATTCATGTATATCTTTCTTCTCTCATTTAGTTAAGACTGATGTATCTTTCCTTCCTTTCCTTTCCACACCCCCACCCCGGGCGGGGGGCGGAGTTCATGGGATGCAAATTTCCTTCTAAGATTAAGGCTTTTGTTTGGTTGGTGGCCCTTAATAGTGTTAACACCAAGAATCTCCTATGGAGTAGGAGGCGTTCTAGAGCTGTCTCCATATAAATGTCTCATGTGTGGAAACAGCTTTCAAGATGCATCTGATTTGTTTTTGCACTGCTCATTTTCTTGGAGTTTGTGGAACATTCTTTTTGGTATTATTGGTGAATTATGGGTTTGTCCAATATTGGTGAAGGGGCTTTTATGTATTTCTTTTGCTGGTTTTAGTAAGGGGAAGGATGTTGAGAAGCTTTGGAGTTGTGCTATTTGTGTGTCTCTTTGGAAATTCGGCTGGGAAGGAATGGTATTTGGCTTCTCTTTGGGCTTATAGTGCAGGTGTTTTAAGGGTTGCTGTTTTGAATATGTTAACTGAGATTGGGTCGCTAAGCTTTGTTAAGTTGATGCTCTGGTTTTTTATTTTTTTTCTCTTTTATTTCATGTGATGACTTCTTGTTCTCCTCCATTGTATTTTCTTCTCTTTTATTGTCTCAATCAAGCTTCCTTTTTCTATATTAAGAAAATGCTCAGAAAGTCAGCCATTAATTATTGAATAAATGTTTGCATATTGCTAAGAGCATTATTATTGTTATTGAATTGCATATTATATTATATTTAATGGCTTTTAAGTTGTGCTCTGATGGTTACTCACATTATTACATGTGCATATATAATTTCTGTAGAACATATATAATGCTACGTAAAATGTCACTCTCGGGCATCTGCAATTGCTCTTGCTCACTTTGTTAACCTAGGATGTCACACTGAAAAAAATGGATGCTGATTGCACGTGGGCTCACATTCATGTGTGTATGCATGGTTAATGGATGGATGTATGGATTTTTGACTCTGGTTTTGTCTCTAAAATTTGAGGTCCAAAATATGGTTGGAATAAAACAAGCTTGATAAAAAATTCAATTTTGTATTTCTAGTTTGCCTGAGAAAATACAAACTGTTGGCTTGGGATATTAAACTAGGAAATGAGACACACTTGGAGCTCATTTCTGTTTGCATTTAGCATTGGAGGTTTGGGGGGTTGACTTAACTTTTACTGTATTTGTCTTTCTTTCCTTTTGCTAAGACTCTTCATCTTTTTGCCATTAATATTCCGTTTCATTCCTTCAATGAAATTGTTTATATTTTTTTCTGTCATCAAAATATACAGAGTTTCTGTGGGAGCAATGACATTTTTCATGCCTTTTCTTGTACATGAGGTGAAAATATGCTATTATCTCCAGTTCCACTTGTTACCTTTTCTTCTGAAAAATCCTAACTAGGGTATGAATATGATGTTTGTTAGCTGTACTTGCGTTCTGAATAGAAGTTACACTGCCTCCTTATAGATCATATTGGGTTGCTTGTTGCTAGGTTTGGATGTCTTGTATGGTGTTGTGATGTTTTGTTTGATCGAAATGATACTTGGCCCATTTTGGATACTCGTTTCTTTGATCTTGTTTTTTTAGTTGAAAGGAAAGATGTCTTTCACGTGTTTTTATCAGTCTTTCGTTTTCTAAGTGAAAATTTGTCAGTGTGAATTCTGTGTACTTTAATTTTTGAATGTTCAATGTCACATTGCACATATTATCAATCATCACTTTTTGTTAGCAAAGGAATTGCATAATTAGGACATCAGCATGGCCTTGTGCGTTGCTAAGGGAACTATGTTAACTATCATCATCATCATCATTTTGTCAACTTGTCTTGGGTGTATTGGTGGTGGATGCATGCCACATTAGCTAGTTTGTATGCTTGTTTAATCTCGTTTTAATTATTTTTTGGCTACAATAAGTTTTATTTGTGGCATTAATAAACACTTCACAATTTATTCTCTATCACACGAATGCTTATCCATCTCTCATTCTACGTTCACTTGTTATCATGGTGGTGTTAAACTATATGCT
This sequence comes from Malania oleifera, assembly GCF_029873635.1. Taxonomy (NCBI): domain Eukaryota; kingdom Viridiplantae; phylum Streptophyta; class Magnoliopsida; order Santalales; family Ximeniaceae; genus Malania; species Malania oleifera. The sequence continues at coordinate 29,957,823 of NC_080427.1, read as the reverse complement.
AATTGTACAAAATAATGAATTGAAATATAAGGAAATAAATGTGGGCTGAAGTAAGGAAAGAAATCTTTTGCTGTGCTCTTTGCTGTTCCGTTGACAGCCTCCCTCAAATTGATGCGGGTTGATTAACAAGCATCAATTTGCTACCTAGGAAGTAATGTCGATGACAAGTGAGAGCCTTGGTGAAGATATCAGTAATTTGTAATTCAGTGGAAATGTATGGAAGAGTGATAACACGAGTGTCAAATGCTTCATGGATAGAGTGACAATTGACTTCAATATGCTTCGTGCACTCATGATAGACAGGATTGGCCGTGATCTGGATAGCACTCGTATTATCGGCATGTAGAGGTGTAGGATCGGTCTTAGAAAAATCTAACTCAGCCAGCAAGCCTCGAAGCCAAATAATTTCAGAACAAACAAGAGACATTGCTCGGTATTCAGATTCCGTTGATGACGTAGAAACTCTGTCTTGCTTCTTACTCTTCCAAGAGATCAATGCATCACCTAAAAACACACACAAACAAGTGATGGAGCGACGTGAATCCGCACAACCAGCCCAATTAGCATCGCTATAAGCAGCAAGGCGAGTAGAATTGCCTGTAGGGAAGAATAAACCACGGGCAGAAGTGCCCTGAACATAGCGTATGATCCTACGGACAGCAGCCAAATGCAGATGATGAGGAGTCTGAATAAACTAGCTGACTTGCTGTAGAGCAAAGGAAATGTTTGGTTTAGTAATGGTGAGATAGACAAGACTACCCACCAACTTCCGGTATAAACTAGGGTCAGCAAGTAAGTCACCCTCCTCCTCTTTGCAAAGCTTGACATTTAATTCCAAGGGAGTATCGACCGAAGTACCCTTCTGAAGGCCAGCTGTGGCCAACAAGTCACTAGCATACTTATGTTGATTGAGTGAAATACTTGAGGGACTACAATTCACCTCAAGACCAAGAAAATATTTGAGAGACCCAAGATCTTTCATATGAAAGGACTCTGAGAGATGAGTCTTAATCTGAGCAAGTAAAGCATAATCGGAACCAGTAATCACAATATCATCAAAATAAACCGAAAGAACAACAATACCCATGTCCGATTTCTGAAGAAACAATGAAGTGTCATACTTGCTCTACTTGAATGAAAATTGTAATAAAGTGGTGCGGAATTTATCAAACCAGGCCCTCGGAGCTTGTTTGAGACCGTAAAGAGAACGACGAAGCTTACACACACGTAAACTCGGAGAGGGAAACAAGCCGGGGGGTGGCTTCTTATAAATACACTCTTTAAGATCCCCGTGAAGAAAAGCATTCTCGACATACATATGATGTAGTGGCCACTCACTGGAAGCAGCAATAGCCAAAATCGTACAAACAGTAGTCATCTTAGCCACATAAGCAAAGGTCTATTCATAATTGACACCATATTCCTGATTATTCCCAAGTGCAACAAGGCGAGCTTTGTAACGATCCAGACTTCCATCAAATCGGACCTTGACTGAATAAACCCATTTACAACCCAGAGGAACAATGGTGGGAGGACAAGGCTCAATGTCCTAGGTGTGTTTGGCCTCTAGAGCGGCAATTTCTTCCTGTATAGCTTGTCCCCAACAATCATGCTTGGTAGCGTGTCAGTAGGAAGTGGGAATATCTAAATTGGACAATGCAGCAGTAAGAGCTGAAATAGAGTTACCAGAACTTGAAGAGGGAAACCCATACAGGTCTAGGGGTACAAACACTCTAGAAGAGCGATGTACCAAAGGCTCTGGAGGTGCTGCAACTGACTAAATTTGGAGCGTTGTAGGATTAGATATCGGATGAGCTACCGAAAGAGATTGTGGGCGGGAGCGCCACGTATACACAATACCTGGTTTAAAACGAGAATCGACTGGATGAGGATCTGAGAATTGCTCTTCAAAGGAGGGGAGAATCATAGCAGGAGAGGAGGGTACATTTGGCACAGGAAAGAAATGTTGATTTTCAAAGAAAATAATATTCTTAGAAATGCGTGTACGATGTAGTGTAGGATCATAGCTAACAAATCCCTTTTGACACGCATTGTATCCCAAGAATGCACACCAAACAGATTGAGCAGATAATTTATGTTGCTTGTGAGGAGGTAAATGAACAAAACATACGCAACCAAAGGTACGAAGGTTATCGTAACTAGGTTGCTTAGCATATAAACAGAAATGGGGAGATTCCATGAGTAGGACTTGAGAAGGTAAACGATTAATCAAGTAGCAGTTTTCAGAGCCTCGACCTAGAACAAGGATGTAATAGAGGATTCCAGCAAGAGAGTATGGACCACGTCTAGGAGATGACGATTTTCCCATTCGGCTACTCCATTCTGTTGGGGAGTAGTGGGACATGAACGTTGATGAATAATGCCTTTAGAAGCCAAAAATGCCTCAAACTTAGTAGACACATTCACCACCAAAATCTGTGCGTAATATCTTAATAGAAGCAGAGAATTGATTGTCAACATACGCTAAAAACTCAGTGAAAGTACGAAAAACCTCAGATTTAGAGCAAAGAAAGTAGACGCAAGTAAATTTGTTATGATAATCAATGAAAGTCACATGTATTTAAATTTTTCATGTGAACTAACCGGGGAAGGTCCCCAAACATCACTATAGATAAGCTCAAAACATTGAGAAGCTCTACTAGCATGCAAAGGGAAGAGTTTTGCTTTTACCAAGTTTACAAAAGGCACACTCAAGAGATAAAGAAGAACATTCTTTATTACCAAGTAAACCAGAGTTCAATACATGAGATAAGATCTGAGTATTGGGATGGCCTAAACGACGATGCTACACCATACTAAGATCTGAAATATTATTACAAGCAAAAGACTTAATAGAAGAAATTGGAGAACATGCTGGAACAGACCAAAGTAGTGGAAACAAGCGCCCCACTTTAGGTCCCTTTGCGATCGGCTCCCCTATTACCTAGTCCTGCACAACACAACCATTACCAGAAAAATTAATGGCACAATTGTTATCAACTAATTGACCAACAAAAATAAGATTCGTGGAAAGCTGAGGAGCAAGAAACACATTTGTGAACTTAGAAGAGGCATTTCCGATAGCAACTATTGGCAAAGAACTGCAATTGGCAGTCTGAATAGCAGATTTACTAGCGTAGGGCCAAACATGACACAAGATAGTGGAATTATTCGTCATGTGATTAAATGCACCTGAGTCCACGTACCAGAGATTAGTAGAATTGTTACCTTGGAGCCCCATTGTTGATAATGCTGAAATTAGCATCTGTTGCACCATTTCGAGTGTGCAGTTATTCATTGGAGAAGGTGCAGGAACAGAGAAGTCACCTGAAGAAGAGCCAATGGCCGCAAAAGTCGCTGTGGGGGGTACCCTAACAAAAGTCTGGAATGCCTGTGCCTAATGATTCTGCGGGCGGAGACGACATTATTTGATAATGTGACTCTTCTTCTTGCAATAAGAGCAGAATTTCTTGGAACAATTAGCAGCGATATGTCCAAATTCTTTGCAGCAAAAACACTGCAAAGTGCTAGAATGCGCAAGCGGTCCTCATCGTTGAGCAGCTTAAGCCACAGGGACAGACTCGGAACTACCATGTGATTGTGCCAGAGTAACTGGAGTGCTAAGTCGTTGTTCTTCATGAAGTAACTCACCAAAACAAACATCCAGAGAAGGAACAAGAGAGTGATTTAGTAGAGACAGGCGAACAGATTTATACTCGGGGCGGAGTTTCATAAGAAACTGATCACGACGACTAGTCTCATGAAGACATTCAATAATGGGAAGAGAAGCCACATGAACATCCATAGTAACCAGATCGGAATATTCATTCCAAAGAGTTAGAAACCCCGAATAATAGTCTTGGATGGAACGATTGTCATGTTGAAACATGGCAATCGCATGCTCTAACTGAAACCGACGAGTACTGTTATCTTGATGATATATTGTTTTTAAAGAAGTCCACATGGATTGAGCGGTGCCTTATGATAAGGTTGCAAGTTGGGGACAATATGTGGCTCAATCGAGCCAAGAAGCCAAGACATAATTCGAGCATCAAGCACAGCCCACGAAGGACAAGCTGCAGACTCCTTGTATTTATCAGGACTGAGTGCACAATCAGTGCCATCAATATGACCCCAAAGATCTTTTCCCTTCAGGAAAAGTTTAAACTGTAAAGCCCACGTAGAATAATTATTGCCTGTAAACTTGGCGCACATAGGTGCAGAGTCCATGCTAAATAATGGAGAAAATTGAGAAGCCCAAAAAAACAGACTCTGTCAAAAGAAACAGACCACCGGAAAATCTAGAAGCCCAAAATAAACAGCGCAGGCACAAAGAAAAACCAAGAACTTCTTCCCTACACTAAAAAATTAAATCTTGAACCAAAAACCAGCTGTGCCGAGAAGATAAGTGCCAGAAACAACAACAGAAAGCTGTTGCCTGCTTGCCGAGAGTCACAAAAGTAACATAAACTGGAGAAATAAGTGGCAAACCAAAAACTGGCTGTGCCTGCTTTCCGAAAGTCACAAGTCTGCTTGTCGAGAGTCACAAACAGCAACAAAAACTTGAGAAATAAGTGGCAAACCAGAAACCTGATGTGCTTGCTTGCCGAAAGTCACAAACAGCAACAGAAAACTGTTGCCTGCTTGTCGAGAATCACAAGGACAAACTGGAGGAATAAATGGCAACCCAGAAACCTGCTATGCAGATAGCCACGCAGCCACAAAAGTACTGAAAGAACAAAGAAAAATTCCGAAAAGAGAAAACAAAACCACAACAGCCATGAAACCGAGAAGACAAAAAATCGAAGGGAAAAAAAACCTAGCAGTCAGCTGGCTCTGATACCATGTCAAATATTTTGTGAATGGACAAATGATTGGCCTTGAGTTCTATATATTATATATAAACTTTACAAGAATGCTATACATGGAAAGTAAATAAGATCTAGCATGATTCTAGCCCTATACTAGTTAACTATAATATGTCAAGCCCTATACATGTAAGCTAAATATATGCTGACTGTACAAAATAATGAATTGAAATATGAGGAAATAAACGTGGGCTGAAGTATGGAAAGAAATCTTTTGCTTTGCCGTTTGCTGTTCTATTGACAAGGGAAACCCTTTGATTTGAGGTTGGATAAAGTAGGGAAGGTTGGAGCTCTATTTGTTCTTGAATCGGCAATGAAATTGGTTGGCATGAATTTCTTTAGTTGCAGCAACATGGTTCTCACCAGGATTCTCGTCTCTTGTTGGAAGTTTAAGCAAGGGTTTTTGAAGCTTTTGAATGGGTTATGTTGATTATTGGATGGCGATTCATGCTATGAGGGCATCGAAGTTATTGAAATTAACGCATAGATGGAGAGGCAAAAAGTGTTCCGTCCCTGAAGGATCCAAAGCAATGGTTGGTCATGATTTGGGGAAGAATTTGTTGCTCTGGTAGAAAGATAAATGAGAATCGCTCTTGGAGTCGGGCAGTTTTAGGAAGCACTGATGCTGGTGGAGTTTGCTCAACTTCTAAGGGTGTGCCGGAGGCGATGTGTGTTTGTTGTGGGGGAAGATGCAAGAGTAGATCCTTCGGTTTTCTTTGCATGATCAATCGGCAGTGCTATCAACAAGGATGCCGGCTGAGGAGTTGAGACCAGAGGTAGCTAGGGTTCCTCGCACGGACAAAGGGATGATGAAGGTTGGGTGGGCTGGGACACGTCTTTGACAATTGCCAGACCTAGGCCGGTTGTTTGAAAACAATAGAGGCCTATTAAAACCTCTAATGGCCCTGTTGGTTACAAAGGCCCAATATTAGAATAATGATTCTATATTGGGCTTGGTTAGTGAGAAAGAAAATCTGCTGGGCAATTCACAGTTGAGCCAACTGAATGGGCAGGCCCAAGGGCCTATTCAGGTCCCCAATCAAAATGAAGCCCTTCCTTTTAAAATCTATGAGCTGACATGTATTCATCTTCCTTTAGAGCAGAAGCAAGTTGCATTCGTTTCAGAACTTTGCTTGTCTTTGAATCAGATCCATGGCGGTCAAGAAGAGAGAGAAATAGTCACTCCAAAAAAAAAAAAAAAAAAAAAGAGGTGGAATTAGAAAGGTGGGTTTCTAAAAATTCAACTAATATTCTAGAGGGTGATGTTAGGGATTATTAAAGCTTGATATACATTGTTGGTCCACAACCTAACTGCTTAAGCTTTTAGGTGAAGTGGTTGTCTAACTTGGTACCAGAGCTGGTTACCAGGAGGTTCTGGGTTCTAGTCTTGTTGCCCACGTTTATTTTGTGGTATTTAAAAAATTATTGTATTCTCATAATGGGTGATGTTATCATGTGTTTATCTGTTCACGTGCTGTTGGGCTGCACGTGTGGGTGAGTGTTAAAGCTTGATATACATTGTTGGCCCACAATTTAACAACTTAAGCTTTTAGGTGAAGTGGTTATCTAACAGGGATGAAATTGGGGGATCTTCTTCTAAGAATTTTAATTTTTCTGAAGTTGAAATTCAGGACTTTATTGTTGGTTCAGAAGGAAATTTAGCTGGCAAGGGAGCCAATTTGGATAAATTGAGGAGTTGAAAAGCTTACGCTTGCCAGAAGGAAGTGCAAATGGGTTTTGAAAGGAGGAAATATATTAAAGATATGAAATTTGTTTGGTGAGGACAAAAAAATTTTAAGAGAGATTCTAAAGGTGTTTTAAATAGTAGAGGAGCCAATAGGTGAGAGGGCTAATACAGGCAAGGATAGTAAGAGATGGGGGATATTTTGGGTGGTAGTGTAGGCAGTAGTGATTTTTGGGTCAAATTCAGGATCAGCATGGTTTTTTCCCAACTCTTCTTCTGACTGTCTTGGGGATTTATCTTATGTGCCAACTCCTCTAGAAGGTTTAGATGGAATCAATATTTTTGAGGATGATGTTTCTAAAGAAGAGTAGAAGGTAAACGATGGAGTTCTGCCCAGTCCAGTTCAAGAAATTTCTGGGAAAAGACCTTCAAACTCAGTGTTTGTTGGATAACTTGAGCCTCATTTTTTCTGATCATATGGAGGAAATGAAGTTAGGCTTGATGGTGGTAAATCTAAGGTGAAGAAGGGTCAGAGGTAATTAGCTAATTTGGAGTGTTCAGTGAACTATGACAGGAAGCGATCAAAGAGGCGGTTTCTTGGCTTATTTTAGTATTTTATTGTTAGTTGTTATTTTCCCCCTTTTTCTTTTCTAGGATTTAGTATCCTTGCTTTGATTGTACATTCTCTATCTTAAATATCTTTTTTTAAAAAAAAAAAAAAATCATTTTTAATAATTTTTACATTTTCTGTTTTTCAATTGACCTGGTTTTAATACAGCTTCTTGTGAACCAATTGGAACCTCTAACGGAGCAGCAGTTAATGAGCATCTACAATTTGCAACAATCATCACAGCAAGCAGAAGATGCCCTTTCTCAAGGGATGGAAGCCTTGCAGCAATCTCTGGCTGAGACACTGGCTAATGGCTCGCCTGGACCATCAGGGTCGTCTGGTAATGTGGCAAACTATATGGGACAAATGGCCATGGCCATGGGAAAGTTGGGAACTCTGGAGGGTTTCCTCCGCCAGGTAATATCCTATATATATATATTTTTTTCGTAATCATGTTTTCTATGAGCTTGAATTTCCATAATGGTGCCCTCTCCAATTGTTTCCAAGGAAAACAGTATAAAAGAATTTAAAATTAGTACCTTACAGCAGTTCTGCAAGTTTAGTGTGGTATAGCATTTTGGGTTTGAAGTGGCAATCTAAGGAGTTAGTTTTTTCCTCCTTTACTGCTCCGAGCCAGCAGCATGAAACTAGGAAATCAAGAGGGTATTGGAGTTATGAGCTACCATAGAGTGAAAACATTGTGTGTTATGCAGGTATCTAACATATTCATACCTAATGATTTTCGACAAAGTGGTGACGAAACATATAACTTGTACAAATCTTTCCATTTCCAATTCGTATGTGTAAAACATAGATGTCAAATTGAGCTTTGAATGGTGAATTGAAATCTCAATTTCATGAATTGAGAATTGAGAATCGAATCATAAGATTCAATGTAAAATTTGAGGAATTGATTCCAAATGGCATGCATAAATGTACAATGAACAAAATAATTAAATTCTCTAAAATTTCAACAAATATGGCTTTATCATGTTGCTAATTGGCATGGTGCTTGCCTTGAAGTGAGTTTTTAGGTCTGAATCTCACCATAAAGCACGTGTAGTTGATAGGCAATAGAGTAAGTTAATATGCATATTACGTTGATAAAATGTAAAATTGAGTTTTAAAGCTTATGAGTCAAGCTAAAAACTATTGACCCCATGTTTGGGAGCTTGGAAGTCGAACCTGGGATTTGGACTAGTGTGGTTTTGAGTAAAATGAATTTTTTTTGATATAAAAATAAATATAATTAGTAGGGAAAGAATTTATAAGGACGGAGGATAAGAAATCTCCCAAAAAAATCTGGAACAAAACAGTAAAAAAAACTAGAACAACAAAATTAAAGCCAACTAGTTCCTCCAATCCCTTTTTAAATTCTGAAAACTAGCTTCCCTGAAATTTCCAAACCCGACACACCATAAAGAAGTAAAAAACTAGATCTTTTCTCACACCAAAGATGGATTCAACTTCTTCCCAGAAAAATCCGTGCATTATGTTCCAGCCATAGACCCCATAAAACTGCGTACTTGCTACACTTCCACAGAGCTGTCCTATCATTCCTTCCAAAGCCAGTGAAAGAGATGACTAGCCAATCCTCCACTGAGCAGGGGCAAACCCAACTCTCTTCCATAATACCAAACAATTTATTCCAAATCCTCCATGCAAAGTCACAATGCAAAAAGAGATGGGAGGCTGTTTCAGAATTCCTATAACAGAGCACACAAACATGTGGATAGAGAGCCTTCAAAGGTCTTCTAATTTGCAGCTAGTTATTGGTATTAATTTTGTTAAGCACAACCAACCAAGTAAATGCTTTTATTTTGTAGGGAACTTTAACCTTCCAAATAACAGGATAAAGAGGAAAGAGAGAGTTTGAATTGGTCAGAAATTCAAAGAATGGTATACAAGAAAACATTGTTGAATGATTCAGACACCCATAACGGACATCCCTACTGAAAGATAAGTTGCAATTATTCAAAACAGACAAGAAGGAAGACAACTCCTCCATCTCCCTATCATTTAGAGATCTCCTAAAATGAGGATTCCAAGAGACCGGAAAGCTACTCACATTGCCCACAGTAAAAGAAATAACTCTGTTTGGTTCAGAGCATAGTCTAAAAAGACGAGGAAAAGAAGTAGAGAAAGAAATATTCCTATGCCATGGGTCTGTCCTAAAACAAATTCGAGAACCCCGCTGCACTTCAAATTTAGTGTGAGGTGAAAATAGGGTAAATAGACCTCGATGGACTCCCCAAAGAACATCTGAAACTAGCAATGGTATCCCACCTATTTCATCCACCCCAAACTTGCTACATATTACTCTATGCCACAAGGAATTATCTTCTAAAGGGTAGCGCGACAACCATTTAGCTAAAACAGCAGTGTTTATAGACACCAAGTTACGAAGACCCAACCCCCCTCCTTTTTAGACCTACAAACATTTGCCCTGCTTACTAAATGGTCCCTACGACCAAGGTCTTAAATTTCAATTTTGACTCAAATTTTGAAGCTCCAAAAGTACAGAAATTTCAATTTTCGTTTTTGAAAAAATAATGGAAATTAGTAGTAAAACGTGGAATTCTTTTATGAAGCTTTAGAAATGATTAATAGACATAATAATGTAAGTTTTAGGACTAATATATTACAAGTGAATACATCTATGTTGTATATAAGGTGGAGAAGTTGTAATATAATATGTGTGTCAAATATATTTGTAAGATAATGTATGTTAAACATATTTAGTGAATCAGTTAATACAAATGAAATTCATAAATCATTTAATATTATTTAATATACAAATAATGATAATTTAGAAATTAATGGTTAAATAAAATGTTGTTGTAAGTTTATTTTTTCATATAATTTCAAAAGCAATTGTAATAATAATTTGTTTCGATAAAAATAAATAAAATAAATTAAAAGAGAAATTTCATTTCACTCCCAAATCCCTCACTTGAATTTCGAGGAAATTTCATTGCGTAGTTCAAATTTCAACAAGTTTCGCTAAAATTTCAAGATTTTGAAAAATTTCGGACGATTTGTTGAGATTTCGACAGAAATTATGCAATACGGAAATCAATTGCTGTTTCGATTTCGAGGGTGATGGAAATCGGAAATTTCAACATTTTCATGGAAATTTAAGACCATGCCTATGACTTGCCACACCAGACCACAAAAAATATCTTTTGATTCTCTCAAGCTTACTAGCTATCCCCATTGGAATTTTAAAAGCAGATAAGAAATACAGCGAATGCTAGAAAGACAAGCCTGGATTAGTGTAATTCTACCCCAAAGTAAAAAAAAGGCACCCTTCCAATTATCTAATCTCTTTGTAATCCTTCCACCATTGGATTCCAAAAATCTGCACCTCTAAGATTCCCTGCCGATGGAACCCCTAAATCCAATAAACCAAAACCCACATCTGCAGCCCAGTCACTAGTTCTCTCAACGGGTACTTTTAAGGCTGCTAAACCACTTATCCCCATATTAAGTTTAAACGAAACGCTCTCAAAACTTAAATTATACACAAAATTCTTCTAAACAAAAGGTTATGATAATCAAAGAAGAAAATGTTATCATCAACAATTGAAAATGAAAAACCACCACCCTCTCATTTCTCACACCGAACCCTTTAACCAACCCTGTATCAACTGCCGTATCCACCATCCTACTTAAGACATCAGCTGCAAGGACAAACAAAAATGGGGATAACGGGTCTCCTTGTCTAATGCCTCTTGAAGCAGTGGACTACGATTTAGGTTCACCATTGGCAATAAATGAAAGCAATACATTAGACTAACAACCCCTAGTCCACCTGCGCCAATGCTCCCCAAAACTCTTTTTCACAAAGACCTATCCAGAAAACTCCAGTTCACTTGTCATAAGTTTTCTTGAAGTCTGCTTTGAAAATGAACCCCCTCTTCTTATTCCATAGGATGTCCTCCACCATCTCATTTGCTGCTAGAATAGCATCCACTATTTGTCTCCCCTACAAAAGCACTTTGGGCACTTGAAATAGTATCATTGAGCACCGCACTCAACGTGTTAGTTAGGACTTCAGTGATGCACACTAGAGATAAGACTAATAGGTGAAAATCCTAAACCTTAGAAGATCTTGCTTTCTTAGGCACCATGGCTATAAAATTGGAGTTGATACTTTTTCTCAAAATCCCATTCCGAGGTCATAATTGTATTGAGTTTCATCCAAATCCATACAAATCCAATTCCAAGCTTGAAATCCATGGTCCTAAATACAACGTAACATGTCGAGATACAATTTAAGAGAGGATAAGGATTCAAGAAAAATTTTAAAACACTGAACTTTATGTTTATGGTGTAACATGTGTATGCTTTCTTTAAACACAAAATGGTTTTTTGGGAAGTTTTTGGGGGGGGGGGGGGGGGCGCGGGAGTGGAGGGAATCAAAATCTAACTTTATACTCTTCAATGAAGGAATAACAAAATAAATAACTTCTACTGAAAATAAATAAATAAATAATTTAACTTTATGGTGTTTAATTAAAAAAAATCATATTTATTGTATATCTGCTCTCTAACAACTAAAGCAGCAAGGAAGAGTAAGTAAGAAACATAATGAAAACTTATATAAATTTAAGAACTAACCTTTGAATCTTGAGAAGGCACACACAAGTTCACCCTTGCTGGCTGACCACTCTTCTTCTCAATGTCTGAAGGGCAGACTGCAGAACCCTGCACTCTGGTTTTTTCTTCTCAGCAGAACTGAGAAGTGTGGAGTGAGAAGGAAATGGACTCTTTTCTTCTCTTCTGCAGGACAGAGTTTAGGTAAACAGGGCATGGAGTGTTATTGTGCCAAAAAAAATAGAGGGTTTTTTTTGGGGTGGGGGGTGGGGGAGAGCTTAAGAGGCTTTTGTTTGGGTTTTAAAGCGATTGATCTGATTGGATCTAGGCATGACTCGATAGAAGCAAATCATACAATTTGCACAATTTGGGTAGATTTGATTCTGTGGGCAAATCCTTTGATTCACCAACAATTCAGAGTGTCCAGCGATTCATCCATGGGACTCTTAACTGATTTGAGCCTTACTCAATGTCAATTTATGATTGTAACAACGATGTTGTACTGTTTACCAGCATCATTTTTGGAACCTGCTTTTAAAAGCAGATGGGAGAATGTTCATTGAAAAAGAGAAGAAAAAAATCCTCCTGAGATGACATTTTTTTACCTTTCCAGATGATGTTTGTTGCTGGAATCTGTTGAGATAATTGATCAAGACCCTTGTCAAATCATGGGTTTGAGCAGTAGCTGAAGAGTACAACGAACAGTGATTACAACGTAGCAATTGTAGAGAATTTGGCGAGAACTATTAATTTGCTTGAGTATTAGGAGGGAGAATATTGTTTTGATCAACAAAAAACATTTTATTTTTGAGGAAATAAGGAAGATCTTCATGCATGAGAGAGAAAACCAACTGTGATCTCTCTCAATCATATCTGTTGGCAGAGGAGCAATGATGGCTGTCAAAGGAACTGCGCTTCTTCCTTTTCTGAAAAGCATAAAAGTCCACAGTTGTGGACCTTGACAGCCCCCAATCACTTCATCATATTATGATTGTGAGTGAGTCCCTTTGGTTGATTTATATTGATGGAAAGGGTGCCAGTAAAGCAGGCTATTCAGATGGTCTGTGTAACAGACAGAACAGAATTGTCAGGTTGGAAGAAATTCTGGGAAGCAATGCTGGGATCAATGGAGGAAAGAAACCCAATTAATTTCAACCAGAAGCTGTGATGCTTCAATTGCAGCTCATCAAATGTGGGCAGAGATCATAAGTATGAACAGTAGTGCATTTTTTCAAGAATCAAAGATCCATATTGCGGCAATGGAGGAATTCTGGCAAGTTTGGTGTGGAAAGGAGGAGATACGGGAAAGGGTAGCTTGATCAAGCAGACAAGGGGGACTCACTTCTTCTTTAGGAAAATTTTCAATTTTGAATTTTGAATTTGGTAAAGCTAGTTGTGGGGTGTATGGGCGAAATACCCATTACATCAGGCCTAACTTTGGGAAGGCCCAGAACAACACAACAGCCCATCCCCGTGGAAACAAGATTTTTAAGAATAAAAGGAGGAAGCTTCATGGGCTACTGAAAGGGGCTCATAATGCCCAATTTACATACAATGAGGCACTCATGCTGGGGGAAATCCAAATTAAATGAAGCCTTCTCTTCCAAGGCCTCCTCCTGGGCTCAAAATGCGCAGGCCAAGCTGGGGAAGTCCACTGGAAAACTAGCTGCATTTCAAGGAAATACTTTGGGCAGTGGCACCAAGTGGAAGACTGACTCATGCCTCCTAGACCAGACTTTGCAAAGACTGTCGTGGGTCTATAAGAAGGTGAAATTGAGGTTGGCAGTAGGGGGGAAAAGAGCTAATAGAAAAAGGAAGCATATTTTGGAGTCAAAAGAGGATGAGGTTTCTTCAAGCTTTAAGGAGGAGGAGAAAGGTTCTCAAAAGAGGGGCAGCAGAGGGAGTCAAAATTGGATGAGGTTTCTTCAAGCCTTAAAGAGGAGGAGAAAGGTTCTCAGGATAGGGGTGGCAGAGGTTGTTTCTTGGGAAGATAGTGAGAGAGAAGATGAGAATGCTGAAGGGGTCTTTGAATCCAAAAGGTTGTGGTAATTCTATTCAAAGAGAAGCAGGTTTAGATGAAGTCCTAAATTGAGAAGAACTTTGCCAAGATTCCTTAAGAACCTAGTCTGTAGCTCAGCACTTGTCAAACTTTCATTGTTTCCAACTCCACACCAATTTTGACGATAAGGGATCTCAGAGACGATCAGCCAGAGAGATCAAGCAGGTAAACAATATTCCTTCTGGGAGTGCTATGCTAGATTTGATGTTGGCTCACACAAACTTTGCATCTCACCCTTGTGTGAAAGGGAGTTGACAAATGAGGGGCCTCCTAAAAATGTGACCTTTTAGATGATGAGAGGGATAATGAGGCTGCTCAGGTTCTCTTAGATGAGTTGAGTCTAAATTTGGAGAATTCAAGCTGGGGGAGAGTTAGGTTGAGGACAGAGGAAACTAGGGAAAGAAAAAAGGAAAAGAGACTGAGCAGGGAGTTGGATATGTTAGATTAATCTGTTAATTATGACTAAGGAGGCAAGTTGTCAAGTGTTTATAGCGGTGTCAAATGAAGCTTCTTTTTTCTTGGAATGTTTGGGGGGTAAGGGAAGGTACCAAGAGTAGAGTGGTGGAGTTAGTTATAAGATCAATCTTGATACCTAGTTTGTGTAAGAGACTAAGCTAGGAGAAGTATACACTTGTTCAGAAGCATAGAGGACTCTAGGAGTAAAAATTGGCGTTCCACCTTCTTTTGGTTCTTCTGGGGGTCAAATAGTGATGTGGTACGCTTGGGTTTTCTTTATTAAGGATTTTTCTAGTGGGGTCTTTCTCTTTCTAGGTTTTGCTGGAACTTAGGGGATTAGAGATATTTCAGTTGCTAGGGAGGAGGAGGTGTCTCATCTCCTGTTTGCTGATGATACCATGTTGTTACTTGAGGATAATTTTTGAGAATTTCTAAATATTATTATTTATTGAAAATTTCTAAGAAGATTTTGGATTAAAGATCAACTTATCCGAGAGTGTGGTTGCAGGCATTAATTTGGAAGGTAGAGTCTTGGGCTTTAAGGCTTTGGCAGGTTGCATTCCTTAGATTGGCTGCTTTCCTATTTTGGCCTCCCTTAAGATGGCAATCCTTACTCCGTGGCTTTGTGGGACCAGGTGATAGTGAGGGTCAGTAGGAGGTTGGAGGGGTGGAAGAGGGGGTGCTTAATCTCTTGGTGGTTTTATTTCAGTCATTGGTGCTTCTCTCTCCAACTTTCATACTTAATTCTTTTCTCTTTTTTGAGTGCCCATGAGTGCCAGTGGGGTCTTTGAGAGGTTGATGCGTGACTTATTTGGTTGGGTTTTAAGGAGGATAAGAGATCGCCTCATTAGTTTGGAGGTAGTTAGACGGCCTAAATCTTAGTACTGGGGGTCAGAATGTGTGATTTCTATAAACATCTTCTATTTGGTAAATAGTTGTGGAGGTTCCTTAGAGGTTAACTTGCTATGGCACAAGCTGATAGGAAGCGAGTTATGGGTGGGATACTAGAAGTAGTGGCATTATTTCTCATGCAAGTTCTTGTCCTAGGTTGCTTGTCTTTTCTTTCCTCTCATCCATTTGAGATTTGGTAATGGCAACAAGGTTTGATTTTGGGAGTATTTTTCGGTGAGTGGGGTCTCATTGGAGTTGCGGTGCCTTGTTCATTCGAGCTTTCTTTTTTTCCAATGCACCTATCTGCTCTTATCTTTTCTTTTGAGGGGGCTTCTCTTTCTTGAGATTTTCATTTTTTGAAAGCTATCTCAACGAAAGAGAGGCTGATGAGCTCACATTTTGCTTATTGCCCTGGATCACTTTCTCGTATGGCAAGGGGGATGAGAGGGTGACTCTGCAGGTCTCTTCCATTCAAAATTTTTTTTCCTTGTTACAGACTCCTTGCTCCAATTTTTTTTCTTTCTTTGCATCAGCATCATTTGGAAGGCAAAGGCACCTCGTAAGATTCATATTTTCTTCTGGACTGTCAATATGATTAACATGGATGGATCTGTTACATATTAGAAGATCCTATAGGCCTTTTTGTCTTGATATCTACTTGATGTTATCTTGACTCCAGTGAAACCAATGCTCACCTCTTCATTGTCAGAAGCTAGCTCTTTTCTCTTGCCGATGAAGCTTTGGTGGTGCCCCAAATTGTGGGGGAATTCTTGCAGTGAGCTTAAGGTTTGTTAGAAGGAGCAGGAATAGAAGAGCTTTATGGTGCTGCACAGCTTTGCTATCCTGTGGACCCTTTGGCTCAAGGAATGTGAGAACCTTCAAGGATTGTTCAACCTCTCCTAGCTTGTTTTGGGATAGAGTAGTGTGCTTGGCATCTTTGTGGGCCCTTTTGTCCACTTCTTTCAGGAAATTGCAGCTGTCGCACCTTAAAAGGGAATCGAGCAGCAGCTTTACCATGGTTTGATTGCGCCTTTTCCTTGCTTTTGGGAGGTCATGGGGTCATTTCATCCTCCTCTTTTTGTAACTTTTTCTGTTCGTTTTATCAAGATATTTTTTCTCTTATCCAAAACTGGGCCAGATAGTTTCTGTTTTTCCTGTAAATGTAAATTCAATGAAGATCGTTGGTAAAACGGCATTGAAGGGGGACAACCAGAGGTCCTCTCCTACTGAAACATTTTTCTTTTGTACATAATATTTGTAAGAGAGGATTTTCAATTGTGAAAGTATAAGAAATTCTAAAAAGAAAACATAAAAAATAAAACAGGAAAACAAAATCAAAACAAAAAAAAAAAACACCAAACAGAAGCTAATTAAGAAATCTCCTTTTCAACGACTTGCCATCATAATAAATTAATTTTTTTTTTGGAAAAAATGTATTAAGTTGGGAGAATTAATTGAAAGAAATAGATAAGAAAGCCTCTCTTTATAACCTTCCCATTATAATTCACCAAACACCACAGGTTAGCCAATTTCCGTGTCCCTTCTTCATCTTGCTTTTACCCCCATGCAAACGAAGCCTCCTGGATCAGACAATCACAGACGCATCTGATCCAACATTTGTTGAGCTTTTAAATCCTTCCCTTTGAATCCCTCCACAGGAGTAGGCAGAATCCTGTCCTGGCTCTGCTGCTCCTTCCCCATTCTATCATCCTCAAATATGGGAACACCCTCCAAACAATCCCACTGGACGTGGATGAACATACCAGTTAATACTCAAGTAAATCAGATGAACACCCTCCAAACATTCTCGAAACTCTTCCAAAAGTTGCTATAAAAAAATCCAAAAGCAGACCTCCACCATGACCAAATTGGCTGGTGTCATCTCTCTAACTATCTGATACAAAACTTCATTTTTTCATCTCATTTCCATTGCTATGCTTCTCATCCGAAGTCCACTTCTACCACTAATTAAGTCCACAAATAATAGGGCACTGGGCTATTTCCACTTTGCCTTAATTTCACAGACTTCTTTGCTTGCCAGGTTGGATACCATGAAATCCATTTTGTCGGATAGTTATTGAGCCTCTAGGTCCTTCTCATTGGGCACCCCCACAGGAGAACCAGGGGTGGGCAAAATACCAGCCTCAGTCTGCTCATTCGTCTGGCTTTTCCTCATCTATTCCATCATCTTAGAAGATAGAAACACACCCTCTAAACCCTCCAAGCCAAGACGAGTGTTTGACCCCTTTATCCTCAACTTTGTATCATATTCCCCTCTTTTCATTAGAAATCATAAATCATAGCTTTACCCCAGATGACGAAGGCTAATTTTGCTGTTTACCGAATCAATGACAGGGGTTTGGCAAAAGTTTCTGCCAAGCCTTGTTAGTAGTTGCTTACAGAATTAACAGCTGGATTGGATTTTGAAGGTTGCTTCAATATAGTGAATTGACATTATTATTATTATTATTATTATTGCACAAACTGGCTTGTACTTTTCCTTTTAATACCATGGGAAAATCACTATTAATGATATCATTTTCTATCATTGCTCTCATCATCTAGGATTATTATCTTTTTGGCAATTGTCAGGCTGATAATCTGCGTCAACAAACACTACAACAAATGCACCATATATTGACAACTCGACAGTCGGCCCGTGCCCTTCTTGCTATTAATGATTACTTCTCCCGGCTACGAGCCCTTAGTTCTCTCTGGCTTGCTAGGCCACGAGAGTGAAAAACTTTGGGCCCCCCTCTCATGAAAATCATCCTGAACACAACACACTACACTGGTGCTGATCAGCAGACGAGATCAAGCTGCACCAATGCGATTCTAATTCCCTCCTGGGCAAGATATTTCATTACTCTACCCTTGGGTCCATTTGGGGTGCTGTGCAGCGAGGTTACAGTTTCATGTACCTAACCCCGCTCCCTTCTGCACTTGTAACATCATGTATGTACATTAAGCTGTTGTATGCCCATTTCTTTTGTTCAGTACAATGGTCCCAATAATAATTATCTGATCATGTTGCCCTTTATAGTACGATAGTCAGAATGGGTAGCATAGGTGATATAAGAATATAGTTCCCAGATGTTGATTTGTATACCATACTTCGTATCTATTGTGAAGAATTCCGTCTTACAGACAATGATTTTCCCTCTTCTGGTTAAAATTATAAAATCATTTGCATTGTGAATTTTAATTGAAAGATTTTACAACTCTGAATAAATTATTCATGGGTTGGTACATTATACACATAAATGTATGTATGTGTGTTGTTTTACCAAGTGAATTAGATTTTTTTGTTTTGTTTTGTTAATTTATTTTTATAGTAGGGCAAACAGTCACAAAGGTGTATTTTTGTTTTTTTTTTTTTGGACAAAAAAGCGGGTTTTTAAAATAAATTTTAATTCATTTTTTGGCGAAATTCTAAAGAAAAAATTTAAAGTAAATATGTTACATATTTCTTAATGCATACCCCTTGATATAACTCATCAATACGCAACTCATTATTAATTAAATTGTTCATTATTTTTAAATATTAATTAAAATTAATTTTTAACATAATTATTAAATAAATTGTTAATTAAAATTTAATCGTATATTATTTTGTATGCACTATAAACTCTTTAATTACCAAAAAACTAGAATTAAATTCTGGAATTAATAAAAAGAACCATCTATAAAGTGGTTGTACTTCCAATAAATATTTTATTTTAAGTGTTAATTACTATAATCATTTAAAAAAAAAAATGTGCTCCCAATACGGGTGTTAAATCAACAATAATGGCTAGTTTTAGTAGTTATAAGAAAAATGCAAGCAAATTCAAATGTACCCTATACTCCAACCAAGTTGTATTATGTATTTTCTTTTTTCTTTTCTTCGTTGTTCCTACATTCTACAAAACTATTTTTCTATTAGTTCTAGGACTTTTGAGCTGATTGCATGTTCTCTTTTCCTTGTAATATGTCTTGAACGAATTAGAGAAATACTTTGATGAGATAAAAAAGGGTCACTTATAATAAGGGGATCTAAGCGAGTCACTTAATGAGCCATCTATAGCCGGTTTGGTTATCCTTTGACTGATTAGACTATCAGCCATCTATAGCCGGTTTGGTTATCCTTTGACTAATTAGACTATCATGCAATATGTTTGAATCAAAAAAGTCTAACAAGAATAAGCAACCTCTTAACTTTAAGAAACAAATAGATAAAATAGCATGACCAAATAAAATATAACGAGTGTATCTCCAAAACATCATCATGAACATAAAAAAGATAACTCTAAAGACAACAAACCTCTTAGGGCACAAAGCCCATCATGCAAAAACACTTCTTTGTCTCTGCCATTGCTTGACATGACACTTTGTGCCATGTGTGCAAGTGAGGTGCACATAGAGAGATCCACGACATAGTGGATCAAACATGCCACATGTGTAAGTGAGGCCCCAACAAAGATAGCCACGACATAGTGGATCACGTATGCCACAAATGTAAGTGAGGCCCACATAGAGAGATTGACTATTCCTTATGCGCCCTTAGGTGTGAAATATGGCATTTCAACTATATAAAAAATTCCAATCTTACAAAGTATTATTCGTGGAGCTACTATCAAGACTCTTCGAACTATGTCTCATAGTATCATCTCAATTTTTGTTGCTATAATCATTTGCTTTGTTATATTCAATGGATGAGGTAGTAGTAGATCTAGCCATTCCTACGAAAACTATTGGACATCAATGGATCAAAGCCTTTTCTGAGGGTGTTTTAAGTGCAAAATATGCTAGAGAATAACCTATTTACTATTTCATGTGTCCTAGATGTGTGGATCACCCTTCCCTACTTTGCCTTCCACCAATGGACAATGTGACCACCATAGTTTCACCCTTTGTGGGGTGGGATACAAGGGATTGAAGGTGATGCACATGACACATAGGCACATGTAGGATGGCGGTGAACACTACTTATCATCTTCCTCAGAAAATCTTGATTTTTTTTTTTTCAATCTTTTTGTGACACAGATTTGAAATTGTTTGTGCCATCTTTGTACACCCTCTTGAAATGTAATGGTGATTGTGTAGCCAAGGTAGTTACCTGAGAAATTATAAATTGAGGTCATCTAGGCAAGACGTAAAGCGTTCACCTAAGTGAGATGAATCATGTGTCACCTAGTCACCCTAGTGACTAAGTAGAGAATCACTTAAATGAAGCGTAAGACAAACATCACTTAGGTACCAAGGAATCACAAGTAGCCACCTAGGTGACAGAATTTGCACAATTATTAGGTCAAGATGGTCACACAGTCATCTAGGAGATCGCCTAATTATCAAGTGACAAAACAAATAAGCATGGGACAAACATGCATGTCAACTAGAATAAAATTTTTTTCAAGTATAATAATTGGATCTTTAATGTTTTAAAACAGATCGAATTTATAATTAGAATTTATGACTTGAATTTATGATTTGTAATTTTAGAAATGATGCATGCTTGACCTCAAAGGGGTATGGATAGGTGTACAACCTATCTTGTAAGAATTTTCAACTGAATTAAACAAACATAATGCAATAACCAAGCATTAAACATGCTCTTGTGCCTTTTATTCCTCTTATCTCTTTATCTCTTTCTCTTATACTTTCTTCTCCCCTTAATCTATTTCCTCTTTATCTTTCCTTACCCCTTCTAATTATTTTCACCTCCCAATTTTCTCTCTCCTATGATTTCTATTAGCCCTATCCTTGCACCTATGATGGAAGTTGACATAATGAGTCCATTCACAATCAATCCACCATCTATCTATCTAAATCCACCCCATCACTTCGACGGTGCTTGATTTTTTATCAAACAAAAAATTTATTTTTTTAACATAAAAATCCAAAAATAATGGTTAATTTTTGTGTCACGTAGAAATATTTTTCAATAAATAATGCATCAATTTACATGTTGTAGATTGAAAATTAAGTCTTAAGCATAAACAAATGTATTGTAGTTCTTAGTTTTTTAGGTGCTTAAAAAATTAATATTTGCAATATCTTGTAAACAAGGCAATCATTCACCATGAAACTTAAGAGAGTTTTATGGTCTATGAGCAAGAGTTTATTGAAGATACTGGGTCATTTCATATGTAAATTTAAAGAAAATTAAAAGTCCCCAAGAAAAGAGAATAATTTGTAGTCATGGGCTTTAAGGCTTCAAACATTATCAAATTTTGGCTAAAAGGCATCCAATGAAGTTTGAAACCATCCTAGTTTTGATACATATGAGTGAAAGGAAATGGAAGTTATATCAAGAATTAAAGGGTGGATGACAATCTTTAGTGGTGCTAAGAGGGCTACTAGAAAGTGTTTGTGAAAAAAATAACTTAGGGGAGGCTTTAGAGCTGTATTTTAGCCTTTTAGGCATTCATCGCTTTTGTATATAAGCATGAATATCACTTAAGCTTCCAAAACATATTTGGAGACTCTTTCTTAAATAAGGTTTATCCTACATAAGTTGAGCGGCTCCCCTCCTTTTTGCTTAGTGAGTACGCAAGGCTTTTTCTTTTGGATAGAGCTAGGTTCCCTTATACATCCGCTTTCCTCTGAAATTCCGATATCACTCGCCTATTTTTATGGTTTTTTTGATTTATTTTTGGCCTCTTGTCAAGATAATTCTCCACTTAAATAATACGATCATTTTCAACAAGGTACATTCTCCCCCCCCCCCCCCCCCCAAAAATAACTAATTCTATCATAATCTAAGTGTATGTGGAAATCCATGTTGATTGCCTAATGTATTGGGTTCAATAATCCAATTTAGTTTCCTACAAATATTCTCTCTCTCCCAGCTTTATCTTTTCTTCTTCAATGTCTCATCATCTTCATTTTCCCTTCTCGCACAAAACTTTCTTTATAAGGTAGCTTGAACTTGTTAAGTTCTTGTTTGCTTTTAACACATTTTCTTTTTAAGAAAAAGAGTTGCTATCTGTGAAAAAAGTGTTTAAAATAAATTATATTTCAATATTTATGAAGTCTTCAAGTCTATCCATAGATATAAAATTATTGCTTATTTTATTGGATAGTGCGGTAATCCCTTCATCTCTCCCCTCTGAAATTCCTCCATAGAATTAAAAAAAGAAAAAAGAAAAAAGAAAAAAAAGCACATGATCAAGTAATTTTATACTAATTTGGACCTAAAAGTATGTAGCACTACATGAAACATTGACAATACACATATCTCTTTGTTAATATAAAATGCAATCGAATAAACATAGGAAGGTGGATAAATCCATGATTTTATAATTTAGGATGAACACAAGGCTTTGTGGGTCTAAGGCTACAATAGGTCCATGTGTAATAGGAGCATATGGTAGCCAACAAGAAATCCTAGATGCTATAGTTATTGGTAGGCTATAGAACCTTTCTACTTTCTTACCTCTTAATAAGCACTTGGTGCCAACCTTGGGCTTGCAATGGCATATAGTGACTCAGCCTTCTGGAGTACTAGCCCAAACTTCTCATCCATGTTAAGCTCAATTACCTCATTAGGGAGCCTCCACTCAAATGAGTGCACCAATGTGCCCAACATGTACTCAACAACTGCAACTCCCATTCTTATCCCCACACATATCCTTCTCCCAGCCCCAAATGGTGTAAGCTCAAAGTCATTGCCCCAAGGTTCAATGTTTGCTATCTTTTCACTCAGAAATTTATCAGGGTTGAATTTTAGTGGATTGTCATTCCATGCACCAGGATCTCGTCCGATGGCCCACAAATTGATTAAAAGTCGAGCATCTTTCGGTACATGATAACCGTTGACCTCACAAGAAATAGTTGCCACCCGAGGGAGACTTAATGGGACTACAGGATGCATTCGAAATGTTTCCTTGCATATGGCTCGTAAATATGGGAGGTTAGGAATGTCAGACTCTTGGAGACGACGATCCTTGCCAATTACTTGATCCATTTCCATTTGTACATGCTTGAGAATGTTAGGATTCTTTAACATCTCTGCTAGTGCCCATTGCACTGTGGTAGCTGACGTATCCGTGCCGGCGATGAAAAAATTCTAAAAAAGGTTTAGAATTAAATAATAAAAATAAGTAAATCTTAAGTAAACATGATTAAGGATGAAATAAAAAAAAAAAAAAAAACATTTAAAACGAAAATGCCAAACGAGCGATGCCTTAGGGCAAAATTAATTAGAATGTTAAAGCATAATCCACCATATGTAGAAAGTACCAAGTTTCATAAAAATATGAAATGTTTGAATTTCTATTTCTTTGAGTTGTGTGTATACAAGGACTTTAAATATAACATAACTCTAACTGTTATCCTACTTAGTTGCCTATATATCTTATGAATTCAAAATTTAAAATTGTCAACTATACTCCTAAAGAAGTGGAGTCTGTTGAGGTGTTTTGAATTCTTGAAACAGAGGAGCCTTCTGCGGATGAATAGGTTTCGTTGACTTGTTCTTCTACACACCCCCTTAGTCGAAAAGGTAAGGAATGAACCCTGAGATTGTCATGTAGAAGATGAAATTGAATATAGGGCAATGCTTTCGTAAGTGCATATGTAACGACCTCTGAGTTTTTTTATTTTATTTTATTTTTATACTATGACATTTAACATGTTTTGATACCATACTAGATTAAACCCAACCATTAACCTAAGTAGCGAGAAGCAGAAATCATATAAACATAATCATATGTACATATATACAATACCAGAGTGTTAGAATGTATCCTCAGAAAATACATATATATATATATATATATATATATATATATATGTTTTCCCAAAACACCCTCAACTGGTTAAGGTTATACAAAATGCACCCACAATACTCATTTCACTGTCAGGGCAACACTGAAGCCCCTCTATCTGCGAGCCTAGTCTGCTCGCCTACCTGGATTACCTGAAAAATGATTCAACACTAGGATGAGCCAACGCTCAATAAGACGAAATATGCTATTACTAGTGTGTGGCAAATGAGTTACAGTATTATGAAAATCTATTTCTATATAATCATGTATAACTGGATACGTAAGTACAGTACAAGTAATAAAATCCACCACCCTTTCCATAACATAATAGTATTGTACGTTATTATTCAAAATACTTCTAATGTACATAAGTATATTCTCTGTTTCTGTAAATCTGTATATACGTAATAATAACTGAAAACTTTTCCTATGGATAACTGTGTGTCATGATTTAACCCTTCATGACAGGGTTGTGCAGCCCATAGGCGGGATCTATACTAGTTGACCGACTAGGGTGAATCACTATACTCCCTCGGTCTGATCTGCCCTCCTCAACCCACATCTAATGGGGAGTCTGTCCACGTCTAGGGCATTAAGCGATCGACCTACTACCACGTATTATCTAAATAGGTGGTTGCACTCATAACTGAAATATCTGTAACAACAGTACCATGCTCTGTAACTGTATGGTCCAACAGGGTCTGATACTGTATAATATATCTCTATATACAACTATCTGATTTACCATGATTCTAAAATAATTGTAATAACCATGATACTGAATAAACTGTAACTGTAATCCGTACATCGTGGCACTGAGAACTGTATCATCATAACACTGAAAACTGTATAATCATAGTACTGAAATTCGTATAATCATGGTATTGAGATTTGTATAATCATGGTACTAAAATTCATATAATCATGGCACTAAAATCCGTATAATCATGGTACTAAAATTCGTAAAATATATCTCCGTACTATTTTCATATTCTCAAGCCACACAGGAATTTTTAAACATATTATACATAAATAATAAACTGTATAACTTCTATCGTGAATAATCATCTGTTAAATACATGTAGTTTATACTGAATATAGTGAAATTGCCTAACATAACATATTTCCCTTACTTGACTACTGGACAGCCCCTATGGTATACTGGCCTAACACCTGCAGGGCCTCCTATACAACACCCTGAAAACAACGTTTTCCAGAACAAAATATTAGTATTTCTTCGCCTACATCATTTCCTATTTTCTTTGCCTACATCATTTCCTATAACTGTCAGAAGGTCAAAAATGGACTAAAAGACCTTACCCTGAATTTGGGATGAAATCCAATTTCGTTTCACTAACGATTCGCTCCGGCAGACTTGCAGCGAACTTCGCCCGAAGCATCGTGGTGGCTTTAGATCGTCGATCTGGCGACTGGCGGGGCCGAAATCGAAGAAGGAAGTAGGAGGGGCCGTAAGAGAGAGAAAAGGGGAAGTATTTGAGCTAAAATGTGATAAAAATCCGAGTTTGCACTATTTATAGGGTCAGATTCATCGACGAGACATGTCACCTCGTCGACGAGTCCTTAAGTAAATTCGTTGACGAACCTTACCCTTTGTCGACGAAATTCAGAGTAGCCCAAATCCTTCTCTCAGTATTTTCTCATCGACGAGACGGGACCTCGTTGACGAGATCCTGAAGACTTTCGTCGACGAATCCCTGTATTCGTCGACGAAACCTACTGCCTCCTTCTGTTTCTGTTTCCATTTCTTTCCCTCATTATTATTTAAATACTATTATTTTTTGGGTCACTACAGCATATGCATACTGGTCCTTGGTAGAAACAAATTGAACATGAAGTTGACCACGAAGGACTTGATCACGAACATAGTGAAAGTCGATTTCAATATATTTTGTTCGAGCATGAAATAGTGGATTACTGGTTAAATGAGTGGCTCCTATGTTGTCACACCCGAGAATCAGAGAGTGAACAATTAGAACACGAAGATTAGTTAGCATAGACTTTATCCACTGAATTTATGCAGCAGCATTTGCAAGTGCCTTATATTTGGCTTCTGTGCTGCTGTGAGCAACAATTTGCTATTGCTTGCAGCTCCACGAAATCAGATTTTTGCCCAAAATAAACACAGTAACCACCAATGGACCTTCTGACATCATGATCGGATGCCCAATCTACATCACTGAACATTTGAAGCTAAAGATTGGTAGTGGGTTGTATCAGTAAAGCATGAGATATGTTGTTCTTCAAATAATGCAATATGCACTTGATAGCTGTCTAGTGCGGCTCCATTGGATTCTACATATACTTGCTAACTTTATGGACTACAAAAGCAAGTTTAAGCCGAGTAAAATAAAGATATTACAGCCCTCCAACTACACTTCGATACAAATGAGGATCATGAAAAGGAACACCATCAGATTTTGTTAAGGGTTGTGAGGTCGACGTTGGAGTATCACAAGGATTTACTTTGTCCATTTTACTGTGTATAAAAAGATCAAGAATATAGTGCCGTTGAGATAAATAGAGACCATGATCACCCCGAATGACCTCAGTGCCCAGAAAGAAACTGAGTTCACTCATATATTTTCCTGCTAAGTTGCCATGGAACAAACTTATCACTCGGTTAATGAAATGTATATTAGCACTAGTTAAAATTATGTCATCGACACAAATTAAAAAATATATAAGAATGGAGTCATGGTGATAAACATAAGAGTGAATGATCTGCCTGACTTCCTATAAAACCAATAGCTTGCAGCTTATCAGTCAAGCGAGAAAACCATGCTCATGGTGCTTGACGAAGTCCGTAGAGAGACTTTTGTAGCTTACAAACATGTTGCGGAAATTGAGGATGAAGGGACCCCGAAGGCTGAGCCATATAGACATCTTCACGCAAGAGGCCATGCAGGAATCATTTTGGACATCAATTTGCCTAAGATGCCAACCATGAGAAACTGCCAGCGACAGAACCAACCTTATTGTGGGAGGTTTCATCACAGGACTGAATGTCTCGCCAAAGTCAACACCTTCCTGTTGATGTAATACTTTCGTGACCAGTCTTGCTTTAAACCGTTCAATACCACCATTAGTTCTTCTTTTAACTATGTACACCCATTTGCATCCAACAAGATAGGAATTAGGAGGTTTAGGAAACAAAGTCTAGGTTCCATTGGACAACAAGGCATCGAACGCTTTAGTCATAGCCTCCCTCCAATTGTGATGCTTAATTGTTTCTAAATAGCACGTTGGTTCCTTTTCTTGTGGTCAAATTGTGGCCATAAGGGCTTTTGGAATAGGATATCGAATATGTGAGTCAGATGCTAATTTAGGCTCGTGGATGTTGTTCTTGCTTCTTGTAAGCATAAAGTGCATATTTTGATGTTGCTAGTGAGGTGAAGAAGGTAAGAGAGGAGATGTTGGACTATCTTCATGTTGAGGTAGAGTAGTATCCCTAGCAAGAGAACTCGAGGCTACACCAAAATCAGTTTGATGACTTGACGTTGAGACCATATGCATAGGGTTTGGTGCTGCAGATTGAAAATTGGTACTTGCATAAAAATAGGAGCTAGAGGGTGACAAATTTAGACTAGGTGGGAGAACAACAAGAGCAGTTTTATGATTAGGCTCGACAGACTTAGGGACTTTATATGGATAAAGAGATTCTTCAAAGACAAGAGACGTGACACGAAGATTTTTCCCGTAGAGACATCTAAACACTTGTAACCTCGATGACCAACACTATACCCAATAAATATGCAGTTTTTGGATTGAAAATCCATTTTATGTCGATTATATGAACGTAAATAGGGCCAGCAACCACATCCAAAGGAATGTAAAAAATTATAAATTGGTTTTTGATGAGTACCATTTCATATGGTGATCGATGCTTTAAAATTGGAGTTGGCAATCTGTTAGTGATAAAAATAGCGATAAAAAAAAAGCACCTTCCCAAAACATTTTAGGTAAATTAGAGTGAGCAAGTAAAGTCAATCCAACTTCAACAATTTGTCTATGACACCTTTCAATGGCACCTGCTTGCTGATGCATATATGGACAGGTTATTCGATGATTAATGCCTTGATTTTGTAGATATTCAATTATGTTGCGATATTCACCACCCCAATCGGATTGGAAAACCTTAAGTTTTGTATCAAATTGGCGTTCTACAACAGTTTGAAAACATATAAAAGTGTGATATGCATTAGATTTGAGTTTTACGGGAAGAGCCGTAAGAATTTAGTAGCATCAACCAAAAAACTAATGTGATAACATGCACTGGAGGTGGATAAAATAGGAGCTGGCCCCCAAACATCTGAATATGTTAGCTCCAATGGTTTCGAAATAGAAACATGCATATTTTTAAAGGGCATAGTGTGGTTCTTGACTAGCTAACATTCAAAACAAACATAAGTACTTTATTTTGGAAAGATAATGAAATAGCCTTATTGATAACTGGAAATGAAGCATGGTCGAGACGATGATGCCAGAAATTGGCAGACACACGAACACTAGATAAAGCTTATGGCTGAATATGGGCAAGAGAAGCCGAGAAGTTGTAAAGACCATTACTGAGTGGTCCGCAATGTAGGATGGTCCCCAAGCAATCCTTCACAAGGAAGAAAGGAGCATGAAATTCAAAGAAAACATTATTGGCTAGACAAAAAACGCTGAAAAGATAGAAGATTTTTGTGAATATCTGGGACAAGCACAATTTGATTAAGTACAAAAGACTTGGAAGGAGATGAGAGAGTGGAAGTGCCACTTTGCACTATTTTCAGACCTGCATCGTTGGCAACCTAGATATGATCTTGACCGTCATAGTCTTCATTTTGAGATGAATATTGTTCACATCATTGATGAGATAATGGGTGGCTCCTGTGTCGGGATGCCACTCATTATCAGTATGTTGATAGTTGGCAGCAACCATGGCTTGCGTCTGATTTTTAGGAGTTTGTTGGTCCTGATAAGAAAGATTAAAGCGATGATAGCATTTTCTTGCAGTGTAATTTGGTTTGAAGCATACCTGACATATAATTGAGTTCGATTGATTTGATTCATGAGAGTTGGAACGACTACCATGTCCTCTGCCATGGTAGCTATTATGACCACGGTTGGAAGGCTGAAAATTTGCAGCTGACTGAAAGGTGGACTGATATTGCTGCCGAGGTTGCTTGGTGGCCATGTTTACTAAGGCAGTAGCTTGAAGGGACTAATTATTGTGATTAAATCATGACTCACAAATGAGAAGCAGTGAGTAAAGTTCCTCCAAGGTGACACGATCAGATCGAGAAGTAATTGTTGAAGCCAAGGAATCATAATCTTGGCCAAGTCTCGCAAGCACATAGGTGATTATGTCATCACATTTGAGTGGATGTCCAGCAAGAGCTAGCCCATTAGCCATTAGCTTGATTAAGAGAAAATATGTATTGATGGACATAGCGCCTTTTCAAGCATTTTCCAACTAAGTGCGAATATGAATTGCTTTAGCACAGGAAGTGAAGAAAAAATTTGTTCAAGTACAAGCTAGACCTCACAAGAGGTTGTATAAGACATGATTTGAGTGAGAACATCTTTAGTGAGCGAAGTATTGATGGTGGTTAGGGTTAAAGAATCTTGATGAAGCCATTGATCATATTGACGACTGAGAATTTTAATAATAGCACCTATGTTGGGATGAGGAGCATCAATTTCTTTAGGTGGGGGTGTGATTGAGAGCCATCAAGGTAGCCAAAAATAACTTGACCTCGGAAGTAGGGTAGGGCTTGAGCTTTCCATACAAGATAGTTGTAGGACTAAGTTTGACACTGATAGTAAGCGGAAGATTGGAGAGGGATGGGACAATAGCAGGTCAATAGAATTATTGGAAGTAGAGGAGGATGAAAAGGCCATTTAGGACAAAAAAAGAGTAGATGTTGGTCTTCTAGTGGCTTATTGATACCATGTAGAAAGAACTAAGTTTCATAAAAATCTAAAATGTTTGAATTTCTATTTCTTTGAGTTGTGCGTATAAAAGGACTTTAAATATAACATAACTTTAATTGTTATCAAACTTGGTTGAGATCATATGAATTCAAAATTTAAAATTGTCAGCTATACTCCTAAAGAAGTGGAGTCTCTTGAGGTGTTTTGAACTCTTGAAATAGAGGAGTCTTCTGCGGATGAATAGGTCTCGTTGACTTGTTCTTCTACACCACCGATGTAGCTTTCCAAAGAAATTGTGTCATGTATTAATATTATTTAATTTGCTGACAAAGCATCTTTATAATTCATCATCCATCTAATGCAATGTTAGACTAACATTTTCACCACACTTCAATTTTTTGAAAGGGTATTACAATTAGGTCAAACTACTAGAGTTTAAACTAAATTTCATTGGAAGAAAAATTGCACTAAAACTTAATTGAATCTTGCTTTCAACACTGAAACGGAGTTACCATAATCTAAGTTAATTTAATCATACTAGCCAAAATCAAACTTGAGCTTAACCTCAAATTAGATCACCACACAACATGAATAATAGAGTAATATAGAGAAAAGATTTAGTTTAGAAAGAAATAATAAAGCGCCATACATCTTCATTTTAATTTTTTTATACCTTTAAAAAAGAAAAAAAAAATGCTCACTTGATATGTATATATTAGTTGAATAAAAAAGTAATAATAATATAAAAATATTAAGGAGTTATTTATGAGAAAATAATTTTATTTTTTAAAACTTTAAAAATTGTTACAAAAATGTTATGCTATTCTAATTTTTCAAATTTATAAAGAAATTTTTTTTTAAACAAAATCTCTTATTATTTTTTATATTTTCTTTACAAATCTTAAAACTAGAAAGCTAGCGAGATTTTTACAAACTTAAAAATACTAAAAAAATAAAATAATTATTTTTTTTACAATTAAATTAATTCACAACTATTTGAATGTTCGTAATTAAAAAAATTATTGGTTCATACGTATTTATAATTCTTTTTTTGATTTAACAAATTAGAATATTTTTAACTGACCTAAAAATCAATTTGAGAGAGAGAGAGAGAGAGAGAGATACCAAGAGAAGCGCTTTGATCTGCGTCTCCGTAAGTTTCAATCCGTCGGAATACTCCGTGTTGGCCGCGACGATGTCGACAAAGTCAGGATTTTCTTCCCGTTCACCAGCCGTCAATGAATGTTCCTCAAGCATCTTTGTCAACAGTGCATCAAACTTCTTGTGTAAATCCTTCATCTTTGCTCCAATCCCCTGCACATCCATCCACGCAATCGCCGGTATAAAATCTCCAATACTGAACGATCCCGATAATCTCATCACCTCAACCATCATCTCCTTGAACTCCCCAGACTCGCGGCCGCGCGTCTCGAACACGCGCCGACTCATTGTCTTCTGCCCTATCATGTTCGCGATCGCGCACAGCACCGTCTCCGACACCGGTACGGGCTCTTGCCGGCGACTCATCTTGCACAGGTCTCGTACCATATGGGCCGCCTCGGCCTCCCTGATCGAGGCCCATTCCTTGAACGATTTGGCTCCCAGCATGTGAAGGCTGCACAGTTTACGGAGGCATTTCCACCGTGGGCCGAGGTCCGCGAAGACTAGATCTTGGGCCCCGTAGGCGATGTGGGTCGCCCCGGCGTTGGTGGGCCGGTTGGAGAAGCTCAGGTCCATGGTTTTTAGAAAGGCCCGAGCCGCGTCGGGGGTGGACGCAATCACCATGCCGCGCGAGCCCATCTTGAGGAACATGATGGGCCCAAATTTCTTGGCCATTTGGGCCAGCGTGACGTGGGGGGCGGGGCCCATGAGAGGCAGGCAGCCGAGGATGGGCCAGCCTCTTGGTCCTGGCGGTAGCGGGCGATTGGGCCTCATGAGGGATAGAATTCGCCGAATTAGGAAGACGACGAAGCCGGCGGCGAGAAGCTCCCGGACCGAGAACATTTCCGGCACCGGCATCGTGGTTGCGTGGTTTGAGCTAAACCGTCGTGGGGGAAGAATGGAATTTAAAGGCCTTCGCGGATGGGGAAGGAAACGGGCAGAGTATTAAATCTCTGCTTCTTCAATTGATAACCGCAACGTTAACAATGTAAAACGCGAGGTGGAAAAAAAAAAATATTTTTCAAAAAAAGGGTAAATTAAAGAAACTTAAATTTAAATTTATGTGAATTTTAATAAAAACATAAAATTGTGTCAATTTTTTTTACACCTATACAAATTTAAATTTAAACCATAAATTTTACACACTATCTTATCATAATAATATTATTCGGAATGCCGATTCAAACAAATCAAATTTAAGGTTTAAATTTCAAACCCAAACATAGTACTAGAGTTCTAATGAATTTTTATAATTTTATATGTCGCGTGTATAGATGCTTTATTTTTGCTCAAGTCAAATATAACAAAGGAGTTACTATTATATTATTATTATTATTACTTTACTATTATTATTTTTATTATTTATCATTCTTATTATTTAAATTTTATTATTACTTTATTATAATTTTTATTTTTACTATTCCTATTTATTATTATTATTATTATTATTTTTAAATATTATTATTACATTACTAATATTTATTATTATTATTATTATTATTATTATTATTATCCTTATGTTATTATTCTGACTATTATTTTTATTATTATTATTATTATTATTATTATTATTATTATTATTATTATTATCATAAAGGTACAAAAACAGAAACAAGAAAAGGTGCAAAATAAAAGATAAAAAACAAGAAAAGGGTGCTCTTTAGGGTTTTGGAAATTGTTTTATAAAAGCAGGCTCGCACAGGGCAACTGAGGGGGAGCGGAGGAGGCGGAGACGAAAAAAAAAAAAACCTAGGCGGCAGCTTCCCCATTCTCCCTCTCTCTCTCTCTCTCTCTCTCTCTCTCTCTCTCTCTCTCTCTCTCTCTCTAGTTCTCATCTCTCATCTCTGGCAACTGGTGCGCAGCAGCTCCACCCGCCTCTTCCAGACGTTCTAAGCATCCTCGCCGTCGTTCCATCTCCATCGCCACCGTCACACCAGATCGCCATCGCCGCCAGAACAGCCCCGAGCGCCAGTTTGCACAACAGCACCCGGAGCCTCCACAGCCTCATCCCAACTCTAGCAACCTGGTTCTATCTCAGCCGCCAGCAAACCCGAGCACTCAGCCCTCTGCAACTCTCCATAGAACCACCAAACCAGCTAGCTGTTCCAGACGCTGCTGCAGCCACTCCCGAGCATTAGACCCAGCCACGAACCACCCTCTGCTCTCATTGCTGCACAGAACCGCCCACAGCCGTGAGCCACCACAGCAAGTTGCCGAAGCAGCCCCAGCCTTCCTGCAGCAGCAGCAGCTCCACGGCACCAGCCCAGACAGCCCCTGCTTCAGCACCAGATCACAGCCCCAGCAACCACAACAGTAACAATCTCCCTCATCTCCAGCCACAGCAAAGCAGCCAAGAGCCACTCCCAGGACTTCTCTCACACAGCAACAATAGCAGCAATCTCCCTCAACTCCGGAGCCCGTGCAGTCCCCAGATCTCGGTGATAGTCAGGTGAGGTTCTCACTCCGGCCTTGCACACACATGCACGTACTCTGTTCTTTTAGTACCCTCTTTGTTTTTTTATTACTGTAAATACTAATTGTGTTCCTCTCATTTTTGTAGGTTTCCTTTTTATTTGTTGGGGCTCGTTTCAATTTATAAATTTTGAATTGTATATATGTTAAATAAATAGTATCATGGTTGATTCAATATTATTGTTAAAGTTTTTGTTTTCTTGTTGTCATATATTTATTTAAATTGTGTCTATTATGTATTATCATGGTAAGGTTTTTATTGTCATCATATCATGTGTAAGGTTATTATCGTGTTGTATCACCATATTTAACGCATCAAATATTTAGGATGATATATTGATTTCTGGTATGATTTGTTACCATAATTTAGTAGTGGGTCGTCATATTGATCGTTTAACGTATTATTAATAATTTGAATTTATTTCCATAATTTCACTACCTTCTCGCCGTTGTATAATTGCCTGCTAATCCATAGGTTTACTTCGTTTTCATAATTTGATTAATAGATAGTTTCCTTAGTTTTGGTAATTTTGTTTCTATATGTATTAAGTATATCATTAATCGTGTGTTCATATTAAGGTAAGTGTCTTTATTAAAATATGCATATTATCTTTATTACGATTTTTAATAATATTATTACTATTACTATTAATGCTATTATTATTATTACTATCATTATTTATTACTATTATTATTATTATTATTATTATTATCATTATGGTATTTATTATTATTACTATTAATATAATAATAATAATAATAATAATAATTATTATTATTATTTATTATTACTAATACTATTATTCTTATTTATTATTATTATTATCATCTTTTTTATTATTGTTGTCATTATGGTAGTCATTATTATTACTATTAATAGTAGTATTATTATTACTATTATTATTATTTATTAATATTATCATTATTATCATTATTAATATTATTATCACTATTTTTAGTATTTTCATTATTTTGCCTCATATGTGCTATGGTATTTATTTTTATAAAGTATTGTAACGTCCCTCAATTTCTTAACATAAAATATCACATAATAAATAAAATGGTCAACCTGAACCCGTGGGTAGTGGGGACACCTGTCAAATATAGCGGAAAACCTAGCAGCAGTAAACATAAAATCTCAAACATTCAATCATAAAACATAATAGCAGAGCTTTTTATAACATCAAAATACTGTTATGATATACAACCTCCAAAAGTCAAAATAACACTAGGATTAAATAACAAAAACTCCTGATCCTAGTTCAAAGCTTACCCTTCTAGTAGGGAAGCTCCAATCACTCAATGGCGGCTATAGCCCGCCGGTCTCACTGGGTTTCCTGAAAATCATTTAATGTTCGGGGGTGAGACGCTTCTCAGTAAGGGAAAATAAACTAAATATAGCTATGTGACAACATGAATATTTAATACATTTATATGTATATAGTACATTTCATAAATCTATAAACATCATCATATCGTATTAGGTAAACATATATTTTCACATATGTTAATAAATCATAACATACATAAAATCATCTGTTATAACTGTAGTACTGAAAAGAAACTCAGGATGAATAGCTAGCTGGTATCATGTATTACCCCCTATGACAGGTTGTGCAGCTCGAAGGCGGGACCCGACAATGGCTGGCCGACCACTGTTAAATCAAATATGTCTGTAAGTACGATGAGCGCCACACTCTGGTTCAGACTGCCAGGTGGATGTCCACACTTTACTGAAAGCCATATCGACTATCCATCTCCCATCCCCTCGTGGGATGGTTAGCACTAATCTGACGTAGATATCTGATCTACACATATAGCTACGGTATCGAGCCCCTGAACTGAACTAAACTAACATCCTGGTGGTGATAACATATAATACATGATCATATATATAACATCATTACGGCCTCGTGCCGAAAATATAGTAATTACGGCCTCGTGGCGGAGGAATACAGTGGTTACAACAAGGGCTCTGAGAGATTACAACTATTCAAAATTCGCCCAAAACCATTCACGTTTCAAAACTAAAAACCCTATATATCTTACGTTACACTATACAATCAAAAACTACAATACTATTCCATTCACTTGACTGGCTCAGCTCTAAACCCCACTGAATAAGTGCGGATATCTTTGGCGCATCTGATCCTCTAGTTCTCAGGAAGCTTCCTCAATGGCATGATTGCGCCACAAAACTTTTACCAGTGGAATCTTCTTCGTGTGTAGCTCCTGTTCCTTCCAGTCAAGAATCTGCACTGGTAACTCCAGAGCTTCATATCTAATCACATGGGAGGGGTTTGGGACGTATTTCCTCAGCATAGAAACGTGGAATACGTCATGGATCCTAGATAGGACCGGTGGTAATGCCAAACGATAGGCAACTGGACCCACTCTTTCAAGAATCTCGAATGGTCCAATATACCTAGGGCTCAGCTTATCCTTCCTCCCGAACCTCATAACACCCTTCAGCGGTGCCACCTTTAGGAACACGTGATCTCCTGTGTCAAACTCCAATTCTTGTCGACGAGTCTCAGTATAACTCTTCTGCCGGCTCTGTGCTGTCCTGATCCTGTCTCTGATGAGTCTGACTTTATCGTGAGTCTACTGTATCAGCTCTGGCCCCAATACCTGTCTCTCTCCAACCTCATCCCAGTACAACGGGGATCGGAACCTCCTACTATACAGTGCCTCATACGGTGCCATCCCAATGCTGGTCTGGTAGTTGTTGTTATATGCAAACTCAACCAGTGGAAAATATTGCATCCAACGACCTCCAAAGTCCAGCACACATGCTCGCAACATATCCTCTAGAATCTGTATCGTCCTCTCTGTCTGTCCATATGTCTGAGGATGAAAAGTTGTGCTGAACGACAATTGAGAACCCATGGTCCCTTGCAGACTCTTCCAAAAACGAGATGTGAACCGTGGGTCTCTATTTGAAACTATGGACACTGGGACGCCGTGGAGTCTAACTATCTCCTAGATGTATAACTCAACCAATCTGTCCATGGGGTAGCTAACTCTGATTGGCAAAAAGTGGGCAGTCTTCGTCAGTCGATCCACCACTACCCAGATAGCATCCTGTCCATGCAATGCCGATGGTAATCCTAAGACGAAATCCATCGCTATATGTTCCCACTTCCACTCAGGAATGTGGAGTGGCTGCAACGATCCCGCCGGTCTCTGATGCTCAGCCTTCACTTGCTGGCACGTCAAACACTGATCTACATACCGAACTATCTCCCTCTTCATGTTGCTCCACCAGAAGGACTCTCGAAGATCCCTGTACATTTTAGTGCCACCTGGATGTACAGTATATAGGGACCGATGCGCTTGCTCCAAAATGATCCTCTTGATCTCAGGATCGGCAGGAACGCATAACCTGGTATGGAACCTTAGGGCTCCATCATCTGAAATGCTGAACTCTGGTTCCTGACCATCCTGTACCTTTCCCATAAGCTCTATTAGTTCTACATTATTTCTCTGAGCTGCTTTAATCCTCTCCTGTAAAGTCGACTGCAAAACTAAGTTAGCAATGAACGCCTGGTGATCGCCCTCTACCAACTCCATACCGAGCCTCTCCAGATCCATCTGAATCGGATGCTAAATCTCCATTGCAAATACAAATGAATCCACTGATTTCCGACTCAAAGCATTAGCAATCCATTAGCCTTTCCCGGGTGGTAGCTGATAGTGCAGTCATAATCCTTTATTAGTTCCAGCCATCTCCTCTGCCTCATATTCAATTCCTTCTGCATGAAGAAATACTTTAAAATTTTATGGTCCTTAAATATCTCACACCTACCCTCCATATAGATAGTGCCTCCAAATCTTTAGCGCACAAACAACCGCCGCAAACTCTAGATCGTGGGTAGGGTAGTTCTTTTCATATTCTTTCAACTGTCGTGAGACATAGGCTATCACTCTCCTTTGTTGCATCAACACGCATCCGAGCCCTTTATGAGACGCATCACTATAAATTACGAACCCCTCTTCTCCTAAAGGAATCGTCAACACAGGCGCAGTGATGAGTCGCTGCTTCAACTCTTGGAAGCTCTGTTCACATTCATCAGACCACTCAAACTTCGCTCCTTTCCTGGTCAATTTGGTCAACGGGCCTGACAATTTAGAGAAGCCTTCAACAAACCTGCGGTAGTACCCAGCCAATCCTAGGAAACTCCTGATCTCGTGCACATTCTTTGGTCGTACCCAGTCAACTATCGCCTCAATCTTACTCGGATCAACAGAAATACCACCCTTGGATATAACGTGTCCAAGGAAGGTAACCTGTTCTAGCCAGAACTCACACTTCTTGAGCTTCGCATATAGCTTCTTCTCTCGCAACACCTGCAACACTATACTCAGATGCTCCTCATGCTCCTTTGGACTCTTCGAATACACCAGTATATCATCAATAAATACTACCACAAACCGATCCAAGTACTGGTGAAAAACCCTGTTCATAAGTTCCATAAATACTATAGGAGCATTCGTCAATCCAAATGGCATAACTAGAAATTCATAATGACCATACCGTGTTCTAAATGCCGTCTTCGGAACACCTTCCACCCTGACTTTCACTTGATGGTACCTGGAGCGTAAATCTATCTTCGAAAAGATCTATGTCCCCTGTAACTGGTCAAACAAATCATCGATACGCAGGAGCGGGTATTTATTCTTGATAGTTACTTTATTTATTTCTCGATAGTCGATGCACAATCTCATCAAGCCATCCTTCTTCCTCACAAATAAAACCGGTGCTCCCCAGGGCGACACACTGGGCCGAATGAACCCCTTATCTAACAGCTCCTGCAACTGTTCTTTCAATTCTTTCAGCTCCACCGGTGCCATTCTATATGGCGCCTTCGAAATCGACGCTATTCCCGGAACCAGATCAATAACGAACTCTACCTCACGATCAGGAGGTAGTCCCGAAAAATCCTCAGGAAATACATCAGGAAAATCCCTCACTACTGGGATATCCTCCACCCTCAGTTCCCCTTCTGATATAGCCTTCACATAGGCTAAATATCCCTGATAGCCTTCTGATAGCAATCTATGCGCCTGAATAGCAGATAATAACTAAGGTGGGGTGCGCACACGTGATCCCACGAATCTGTACTCTTGTCCCTCTGGAGGTTTGAATACTACCACTTACTCATGGCAATCAATGCTAGCATAGTGGGCAGCTAGCCAATCCATGCCCAAGATTACCTCAAACCCATGCATGTCTAAAACCATCAGATTAGCTAACAAAGACGTCCCCTGAATATCCACTGGACAGTCCTTGAGTACCTTTCTACATACCCCTACGGTCCTAGTTGGCGTAGCAACAGACAAACTAATTTCTAACTACTGAGGCTTAAATCCACACAATTTAACATAATCCCAGGTGATAAACAAATGTGTCGACCCAGAATCAAACAAAACAGTAGCTTTAAATGACAGTATTGAAACAGTACCTGTCACCATATCGCTGGCCGCCTCAGCATCGCCTGGTGTCAAAGCGAAAACTCTAGCTGGGGCCGTATTCCTCTGCTGGCCTCCTCGTGGTGCCTGGTAACCTCCTCGTGCAGGTCTAGGAGCAGTACTAGTCTATCTCGGACATTCCCTCATCATATGTCCTGGCTCCCCACACCTGTAGCAGACACCTCGCTCAGTACGACACTCTCCTAGGTGTCTTTTCCCGTAAGATGGGCAAGTTGGAGATGGCTGCACACCTTGGAAACCGCGATTCCCGGTCTTCTGTCTCTGGTTTCTATAGTAGCCACCTCTCTTCCACGTACCACGTCCAACCCCCTGCTGGGAACCAGAAGGTATGGATCTCTTCTTCCGCCTCTGCTCCTCAGCCTCTAATTACTCACCAATCTCTACTATAGTGGCTCGGTCCACTAGCTCAGCAAAATCCTGTAACTTTAGAATCGATACCTGCTTATATATCTCCCTTCTCAAACCTCTCTCAAACTGCCGTACCTTCTTGGCCTCATCTGAAATGATGTACAGGGCGAAACGAGATAGCTCGATGAACTTCGCCGTGTACTGTTGCACTGATAGCTCTCCCTGTTTCAGATTCAGGAACTCTGCAATCTTAGTCTCCCTGGAAGAGGCTGGAAAATACCTGTCGAATAATGTTTCTTTAAACCGTTCCCACGTCATCTCTACATGTACAACCCTCTGCTGCTCTAATACTCTCATCGCCGACCACCACCTCTCGGCCTCTCTAGTCAATTTATAGGTGGCAAACAACACTCTCTGCTCCTCTGAACACTGCAGCACTACAAATATCTTCTCTATCTCCTGCACCCAATTCTCAGCAACTGCAGGATCCGTTCCGCTTGAGAAAGCTGGAGGATTCATCTTTATGAACTTCTTTATCGAGCTATTGTGGCCTGTCGATGAACCACCCTGTTCCTTCGAACTTCTGGCAATCTCTGCCATCACTTGCTGTGCTACGCTGGGTAAAACACATCTGAATCACTACTCGCAACACCCGAGGGTCCAGCACCCTCACTCCCACTGGCATGGGCATTATTGCCACCAAGGTCCATCTTGAAAAACATGTAACCTAACTTAAAACCTCATTCTCTATACATAAGCTCATATGGTATATTTTCCTAATTAACTCGTCATTCTTGATCTTAATTCAAGGTTTAATCCTGCAACCTAGATACCCGACCCGACGATAGTTTACCATGACTTTCCTGAAATTGTCACCCCAGGAAAATCATACAAACCACCACGAAAGTCCTACATCTAGACTACAAAGTTAAACCTTAAATTCTCTTATCTTATACTCTGGTATTATTACTGCTGCACTCTAGAGTCTACAGAACCTAGTATCCTAGGCTCTGATACCAAATGTAACGTTCCTCAATTTCTTAACATAAAATATCACATAATAAATAAAAAGGTCAACCCAAACCCATGGGTAGCGGGGACACCTGTCAAACACAGCGGAAAACCTAACAGCAGTAAACATAAAATTTCAAACATCCAATCATAAAACATAATAGCAGAGCTTTCTATAACATCAAAATACTGTTATGATATACAACCTCCAAAAGTCAAAATAACACTAGGATTAAATAACAAAAACTCCCGATCCTAGTTCAATGCTTACCTTTCTAGTAGGGAAGCTCTAATCACTCAATGGCGGCTTTAGCCCGCCGGTCTCACTGGATTTCCTAAAAATCATTTAATGTTCGGGGGTGAGACGCTTCTCAGTAAGGGAAAATAAACTAAATACAGCTGTGTAACAACATGAATATTTAATGCATTTATACGTACATAGTACATTTCATAAATCTATAAACATCATCATATCGTACTGGGTAAACATATATTTTCACATCTGTTAATAAATCATAACATACATAAAATCATCCGTTATTACTGTAGTACTGAAAAGAAACTCAGGATGAATAGTTAGCTGGTGTCATGTATTACCCCCCATGACAGGTTGTGCAGCTCAAAGGCAGGACCCAACAATGGCTGGCCGACTACTGTTAAATCAAATATGTCTGTAAGTACGATGAGCGCCACACCCTGGTTTGGACTGCCAGGTGGACGTCCACACTTTACTGAAGCCACATCGACTATCTATCTCCCATCCCCTCGTGGGATGGTTAGCACTAATCTGATGTAGATATCTGATCTACACATATAGCTACGGTATCGAGCCCCTGAAATGAACTAAACTAACATCTTGGTGGTGATAACATATAATACATGATCATATATATAACATCATTACGGCCTCGTGCCGAAAATATAGTAATTACGGTCTCGTGCTGAAAACATAAATACATGGCTTCGTGCCAATAACATAAATATGGCCTCGTGCCGATAACATAAATACGGCCTCGTGCCGGTAATATAAATACATGGCCTCGCGCCAATAACATAAATACGGCCTCGTGCCGATAACATAAATATATGGCCTCACGCTAAAATTGTTTCAAGTATATATATTCTGAAAATACATCATTTATCATATAGTCGTCAAAACCATCACAACATAATTCATCTTTTCATAATACCTGAAAACATGTTTCGTTCGTAAAATTTTTCAAATCATAATACATTCCACGTAAAACAATATTCATGCCACACATGTGCTATAAAAAAAAAAAACCATACTTCATATTCTAAAATCGTGAATTCCTTACATCTCATACATACATATACATTTTAATCATCATAGCAGTATTTTCCCAATCGTACATTTCATTCGTAATACACAATATAACATATGCTTTTCTGAAAATAAACTTACTCATAATCAATAATAATTTGTATGGAAAATTACTGTTTTAGTTTATTCCCTTACTTGGCTATTGAGAAATTCTTTAGGACCCAAATCCTACGCCCTTAGCGCCCGAAATTCAACTCCTGAAATTTACATTTTCCCTAGATTAATTAATCTATTTCTCCAAAATAATACTCATCTAGCCTTCCCTAGGCTCCATATACCTCAAATTAATATTTAAACTATTATTTAACATCCCTACTTAATTTTTTAAATTTTGCCTGCGAGTCCGAAAACTACACCCGCGGCGCTCACCCGGGCCCTAAATTTCAGAAATCCTACTTCAGTCCCAGATACTTAATATTTTAGCATTTATAAATTAATGCTTATTAATTAAAAATAAGTCCCTTAATAATTGCCGCACCCTAAATTTGGGGTTTTGGCCCGACACCCCCACGAGAATTCCGTCCCACTAAACTTGTAGGGAATCATCCCTAGATTCTCGTGGTAGTGTCCGTTCGTCAATTGAGCTTATATTTTGTAAGAAATTAAAGAAAAAGGAAAAAAATGGCTTACCCCAGGGAATACACTTGCGCCGCTCTAACCACCGATCCGTTTCGGTAGAAATGACGGCAGCAGCGAATGGAGTCCAGTGGTATCTTCGGATTTTCGATCGGGTGAAAATCCGTCACAAAATCGAGGAGAGAGGGAGAGAGAACGTGAGGAGAGAGAGAGAGAGAGAGTTCAGAGAGTTGCAGAGAAAAGAAAAGAACAGAAGAAGAAGAAGAAGAAGAAGAAGAATAATAATAATAATAATAATAATAATAATAATAAATATACTTTGAATCTCCTGAAGCTTGTTGAAGCTTTAGGAGGATAATAATAATAATAATAATATTTAATTAATATTAATAATAATATTTTTATAATAAAAAAATTAATTTAATTAATTAATTTTTTTTTATTTTTATTTTTAAATTTGTTTAATTAATTAATTAATATTTTTTTTAATTTTAATTTTAATATTAATATTTATTTTTTTGGAATCATTCTATTAATCTTTTATATCTCTTTTTGGGATTTTTACAAGTATTTTCTTAATTTTTATCCCTATGATTGTAATGCGAGGATATGAGCTTTCGAACTTCACGTACCCTGAATCTGAGGGAATATATAGGTTATATCTATATACATATATTTGTGTGTATTTCAAAAATCCACTAATAGGGAGTAATTTTAAAGACTTTTTAAATTAACTTAGGGATAATTCCAAATTAATTTGATACCGTTTATAAGAACGGGCTCATAGGGGGTGCTCGTACCTTCCCCTTGGGTAACCGAACTCTAGATCCCAGTTCTGGTAATGTAGACCCATTCTACCCTTAATCGGGTAGTAATTAAGTGTTCTAACCACACTAAAAGGTTAGTGGTGACTCCATTCCTGTTTTTCTCGAAAATTTAAACCGCAATTATTTTTTCACCACCCTGGGGCACTCGTGCTCCAAGATGTCGCAACATCTTGGCGACTCCGTTGAGGACTTTTGAGAGTCGAGCCAATAATTAATTAGGAATTATCTCAATTTAAATTTATTAAGTCTTTTAATTACTCACTTTATTTTGTAAATAAAATTCTCCCATATTTGAATAAAGTAGTTTGTTAAAATTATAACACGTTTGATTTAGTAAAGCCATATGTTTCCATAGTTGTAGATATCTTTGAGTTAATATTCGTAAATATCCTTGAGTAATATTCCCATATATGTAGATATCCCTGATTAATGATAGTATTTAGTCCCATATAGGTATGTATCCTTGATTAATATAAATACTTAGTTTCCATATAGGTAGATATCCTTA
Organism: Malania oleifera; assembly: GCF_029873635.1. Taxonomy (NCBI): domain Eukaryota; kingdom Viridiplantae; phylum Streptophyta; class Magnoliopsida; order Santalales; family Ximeniaceae; genus Malania; species Malania oleifera. The sequence goes on along the minus strand of NC_080427.1, from coordinate 29,914,225 downwards.
ATTAATGTCAATATTTAGTTCCCATATAGGTAGATATCCTTGATTAATGTGAATTAATGTTCCCATATATGTAGACATCCTTAATTAATGTGAATATTTAGTTTCCATATAGGTAGATATCCTTGATTAATGTGAATATTCAGTTCCCATATATGTATATATCCTTGCTTATTGTGAATATTTAGTTCTCATGTTTGTAGATATCCTTGATTAATGTATTTAGCCCCCATATATGTGAATATACTTGACTTAATGTGAATGTTTGTTAGTATATTTGTAAATATTTTGCATTTAATGTAAACATTTAGTTTCCATATTTGAAAATATCCTTGATTTAATGAAAATATTTGTTTCCATGGGTGTTTGAATAAGCATGTGATTAATTGTGAATATGCGTGTGACATGCATGTGGGGTAGCGGGATTAGGTGAAGCTTGGATTCACACACTTTCACTAGCCTTCTACCTGGGCTTCACCCTTTAATATTAGAAAGGAGCACAATACCGTTAGCCCTCATGGGACAAGGTCCTTGGGGGCGCGTGAACCACTCCGCTCAATTTGAACTTTGTCTAAGCCGATTGGGCGAGGATAGGGGACAAGCTGGGAACCTTTATTTCTATTTTTAGAGCCTACCTACACATACTTGTCTGTAGTTTTCCATCCATAGGATAGAGCCCCGTAGAACCCCGTATATACAAACCTACCCTGGGTCAGGATAGGAGCCACATCCTTCTCCACGTACAGTCTTTTGTATATATGTTTTGAAATACTTTGTATTATGTCATGCATTTTGCATCCCTTTTAAACATGCATACTACTTAGCCACTATTCTGAAAAAGCCCAATAATGAGACCGTGACCCACCCTTTCAAAAAAATAAAATACTTGACCCAAGCATTTTAAAATATGGGTTGGCCCAACACTTTTCAAATAACTCGGGCCCAATTTTTTTTTTTAAATAAAACAAACCTAGGTCCGACCTTTTTCTAAGCAAAAAACTCGGTTCAGGCCTGATTTTCAAAAAGGGCCAAACCCAGATTTCAAAAATGGGCCTCGGCCCTATTACCTAAAAATCTAGGCCAACATTTTTTGAGCAGTCCAAGCCCAACTCCTTCTAAACTAGGGTATGATCCCATTATAAAATAGCTTGAAACCCATATTTTAAAATACTCGAGGTCCAATTGCACATTAAAGTCCACAAGCTTGCATTAAACAAATCCAATGGTTCATGAACCATCATCAAGAAAAGGAATAGTTGAGGGAGCAATTGAATTGAATTAGGGGTCTATCAATTGTCGTCTTTATCTTGAAATCTTTTATTGGTGGATTTTTTTCCAGAATTCTGGAAAAGTAGTTATTTAGGTTACATTGCATTCATGCACTTCACACATAGTCATGCACGATAGGCTGCATGCATGTTCATATCCCTATTTGCATGTATTTTTGCACTAGTTATACCCATGCATAAACACCTATTGCATCCCATGGTCATGCGTTAAATACTCATGCATTCATGCATTGTAACGCCCCAAAAAATGATATGCTTGGGAATGTAAAAAAAAGAAAAAAGAAAAAAGACTATTAATAAAATAAAGGAAGTAATGAATCTTCTTGAAGGAAGATTTCTTCAGAATGCAATTAAAGGTTCCTACGCCTCTGTCTCTTTACTTCTTAGCATTTTTCTTTTCTCTGTCCCAGCATCTCTCCTATCGTCTTTTCGTTCTCTCTCTCACTCTTCTCAATTTCTTCTCCAACATTCGACCGATAGGAAATCCGAAAATACCGTTGGGTTCCATTCTCCGCCATTGACACTTCTATTGGAGCAGATTTGTCGTGGGAGCGGTATAGACATATGTCATGGGGATAAGACCAATTTTCACTCTTACCTCAATTTTTCTTAAATATTAGGCCCAATTAACGAACGAAAATTGCCAAAAGATTCGTGGGGAGATTCTCTATAATCTAATTAGAGCGGGTTTTCGAATTGAAGTTCCGGGGTACCAATCCTAAATCGGGGTGTTAGCTTTACGGTGATCCCAAAAGGGGGGGGGGGGTGAATTGGTATTTTTGAAATTTAACCCCTAGGTATTCCTCCTAACAGCAGTATGTTCACAATCCTATGGTCAATCTAATGCGAATAATATAAATATATTAGAAATTAAATGAAGCAGTTTAACTAATCGTACAAGCACCAGAAAGCAGTATTAAAAGGTGACACGCAAATATGTTATCGAGGTTCGGCCAACTGCCTACGTCCCCGCCTTGGCTAACCAGCACAAGGATTATCACACTAACTTGCTCACTTGAACGGGTAGAGCGGCACTTGTACAAACCAGGTCAAATTATCACAGGGTTGACCTCAACCTTTATACCAATCCTTATCGGGTTGGATTACCGCCCCCTCAGGACACGCCTGGAATCTCTCAGATATACAATCAAAAGGTACAATGTATGGGTGCTTTCACATAAAGCAAATTTGTACGACAAATGCGTACAATCACAAACACCACAGATGATTTAAAATGTAAGCTCAGTGTGGTCTAGATAGTTTAACTCTCAAAGATGTTTTCTATCAGTGTAGTGAGTACATGAGAGTTTCAATAATAATCTGTGTATTTCAAAATATTCAATCAAACGTGTTCACATAGAATATCAAACAAGCCTCAAGAATATCAATCAATAGAATGTTTTAATCACATGAATATGTATATGCTTGGATTTGCAAAATATATGTAATCTTTGTATTTGGCAAATGATATAGACTTGAATGGATATTGCCACAAAGATTAATATAACGCACACAAATATATTTTTACAAATATATCAATATGAATACCACAAGATATTTGAATACTTTTGAAAATATTTTTGCAATTCAAAACAAATACAACCTTCCTAAGTAATTGCAATAAGAATGCAACACTCAGAAGTTTAACAAGTCTTCTGAGGATAGGCTTATTAGAAAAGCCTCCTAAGAATACTTAGGTTATGCTCTCGCTAGAAAAATTGATTCAAAGAACTTCAAACAATGAGAACCTCTAAACAATATCACTCAATGCACTTACAAATGATACAGATGGATAGAGAAGGTAACTTTGAGTGGATTCTATAAGAGTATGAGAAGTAGAATGTATTTAGCTTGAGAGAGAATTTTTGAGTGTATTTGCTAAAAAAATTCTTAATTATTCCAAATGAAAGAGTATAAATAGACATACCAAAATATTTGACCGTTGGGGACCTATTAGGAATTGTTGAAAAAGTTTAATAACATTTTAACCAATTTAACCCTCTTTAAAAACCTTTAACTCGCAGTAAAAATGATAGCAACCCGAGAGGTCCGGTCGACCAGAATAGGTTTCGGTCGACCAGGACTCATATGCTTCCGTTGACTAGGGAAATATTGAACTAAGGGCTCGGTCGACCAGGAGAGGGCGATTTTCTAATTTTCTGAGGTTCGGTCGACTAGGCCATTTTGAACTAGCTGGTTCAGTCGACTAGACCGCTGGGATTTCTCCCAAGGACCCTTCGGTCGACCAGGGCCTTTTGAACTACATGGTTTGATCGATCAGATGGTCAAACTTTGACCCAGGGAGGTTTCGATCGACTAGGGACTTTTGAACTACCTGGTTCGGTCGACCAGATGGTCAAACTTTGACCCAAGGAGGTTTCGGTAGACCAGGGCCTTTTGAACTGGCTGTGCTGGTCGACCGAAAGTGCACCATATGTGCATTTCGGTCCAATTTTGAAGCGTACAAACCCTAATGAAGTGCCTAACATACATATGTATAAATGTGTGTGTCCTAGGGTCATTTAGGATTGTGAATACACCGAAAAAGTCTGGTGTCGGTCGACCAAAGGGTACACCCTAAGGTCATGCTAAGGTCATTTTACATTATGATTTTGTTTGAGCTTATAAAATAAACCATACATGTAATGTGTGTGCTTATTACAAACCGAATACCCTAATTACTATTACAGACAAATTTCACTACAAAAATATTACAATCAAGAGTATGAATTTGTCTTCAAGCTTCGATCTTTCACGTGCCATTAATGATCTGCTAATATGGACCTGCACATGAACTAGATATTTATTAAATACAAGAGTATTTGTCATTATCAAAACTAGTGCGTGACCAATAAGGTCAACACAGGGTAAGTTTAATAATTTAGGCTTTTATTAGGCTATTTAGAGTATTCAGAACTTAGGGAAAATTTTAGGGAAAGTTACTTTGGAAATTGTAATGAATAATGCGATAAAGTTTGAATTTCAGGGTTTTAGGGGTTTTGAACACCGTGGGGCGTAGGTCGGGGTTGTATCAGGATTTACAGGAAATCAGGTAAGGGGATTAAGTTAAGTCAGTAATTTTATGAAATTTGAATCAATTTAATCGTTATGTTTATATAAATATATATATATTTATTTATTTATTCATTTGGGAATTTAAAGGCTATTTTGAAAACCAACCGTTCGAAATGGATTTTACAAACTTAAGATATATGACATGATATTTTTGAATAAAATGAATGGTGGAAAGCTTGTTTTTTTACATGGATATGTTAAAAACGGGGAAAATCATGTGGTAAATGATTTAATTGGTATGGATTATTGTATATCTGGATTTGAGATTTTGAAATACTGAATTGTTTGAGATATACTGGAAATGTTTGTGAAAATACTGGAACTATTTATGAAATGCAGGTTTTTGAACTAACGGCCAATGATTAGGTGTTATTTGATTGGCCAAGGGTCAAAATTATTATTTGACGGTTGAGGACCGAGTTTTAATTGACGACTATATGTTGGATTATTTGTGGCCCGAGGGTAAGGTTTTTGGAATAATAGGAAATATATGTGAATTGATATTTTAAATCGTTACTTTTTAAATTGCATGATATGCTTTAGGAACCATAGAGACCAGTGTATTGTGAGCACGGTACCGTTGCTAGTTAGACCATGTGCACCCACACTGTTCTGAATAGAAGTGTAGGGGGTCCAGCCGACTGCCTGCGTGAGATTGAAGTAAGGGCGTCGGACCTACAGCTTTGCTGTGGATGCCTGCAGATGTGTTTGCAGAGGATGTTATTTTTGACTTTGTTTGGGCTGATCACCCAGGCTCAGTCCAGCCTTTAGGTCGCACAACTTGTGCCATTGGGAAGGTAAATGGCGTGTTTGTCACAGAAAGTATCTTATATGCATATCTATTAATTTATGTGAATACAATTAATTAATAAGATAACTTCGAGGGCTTACTGAGAAAGGCGAGTGCCTTGGTAGCAGTAATGGTACTAGAGTAGAGGGAAGCTACTTGTATGGGTGGGTAATCTTCCCTATCCTCGACTAATTGTGTGTGTGAGTGTAAAATAAGGATGTTTTCATAAATGTGATTATCTGCTTAGTGAACTGGTTATTTTCTGTACACTGAATGTATATTAGTCACACACTGACATTAACTTAGTCTTTCCCTTACTAAGTTGTGCCTCACCCCTACTTTACAAACTATCTTTTCAGGAAATCCTAGAGATCGGATCTAGTGGGCTAGAGGAGTAAATTTTATGTAGGTAGTGCGTAGATAGAGATTTTATTTTTATTTAGTTTTATGAGATGTAATTATGTGAAAATGGATATATTTGTGTATAAAGATAGTTAGAACTCTGGTAATGTAATTTGAGAATTTTATATTTTATTTCTGCTTCGTACGGGTGTTTTATATTTGATGAATAAGGTATCAGGTACACTAACATCACTAAAGTAGCACTCCGGGCCCATGTGGCGGGTTAGCATCTTACATGCATTACATAATCATGCATCCCATACTCAATTCCATAACCATGCATGCATAGTCATCTCCAATGGGTCAATAATCACATGCCAATTATCTACAAAATCATGGTCCAAGGTGGTAGAATTAAGATTCGGGGTTCCATCGTTGAGCAGAACGAAAAAGACCTCTCTATTCTAGGCGAAAGGTTAAAATCGTGGGAACTCGTTGCTAGATCACAATTGAAATGTCACAAATGCCATCGGGTTAAAGGATTGATTGGTATTCAACTTCAGAAGTGAGTTCACGTGATATAAAAATGATGTGCTTGATCACCTAAGGGTAATAACAAAAGGAATGCATCCATGATTTTTATTTAAATCATTTTCAAATTGAATGAAATAAGAATGCCTTTCAGTCTCATCTCATCCAATCCTCCTTGGGTCATCACCTTGTGCCAAATTTTGTTTATTTTTGCTTGCATTTTGTGTAAAGTGACATAAGAGATAGTTTTGTCAGTACAAAGGGCTTGGAACTAATAGTTGGTTTTGGGAGTCTATTCAATGGGGCAAAAAAAAAAAAAAAAAAAAATGAAAAACAAAAAAAAAGAAGGGTACGAAGGAAAAGCCTTCAAGATGAAGCTTAGTAAGGACCCCACTTCAAGATGTTGTCAAGGAGTCTTATTGGGCGAGGATTTCAAAATGATGAAGAGTCATAGGAGAAGTAGACGGAACCGACTTATCAAACCTTATCATGCATTTTTTGGATGAAATCGACGAACAAAGTCTTTTGTTTTTGTCTTCTAAATTATGATTCGTGTCTTAAGAGTATAATGATTATATTCTGATTGGGTGACTATCTTTGGTCAACCAGTTTTCCTATAAAGAACCAAACAATGATTTACCATTTGTTAACTAAGTTGAGCCTAAATGTTAAACCAACTTTTTCTTAAAAGTCAGTTCATCAAAAATTCAACCTAGGTTTGGGTCTCCTAGTGTTTGAAGAGTCATTTGAGGTAATGGTCACTACTAAAATGATGGCAGACTATTTTTCTGCTACCCAAAAGAAAGTCAAAGAAGAAATTCCTTGCAAGCCCTTTTGAGCCTGAAAAATTCATTTCTTGATTAACCCGTCAAAGGATCACACCCTACACTGGGGCAGTTTTAAAAAGATCAGTCCCAAATGAAGTTCAAATGAAAATAAAGTTAAGATTCCTTTATAAAAGGAAAAACAAAAGTTGCGATAAAAGAAGAAGAAGATGATGAAAAAATGGAAAAAAAGGAAAGAGAAAGAAGAAGAAAGAAAAATAAGGGACATTGTAATGACCTAGAAAAATATTGATATTCAAATATTAAAGAGAAAGGAAAATAGATATAGAAACAGAAGGAGGCCGTAGACTTCGTCGATGAACGCTCTGCGTTCGTTGACGACATTGCATTTTGGAGATAATATTAAATAAGAAAAATTTCAGAAAAATTGCCAAGCTTCGTTGACGAACATAGGATCTCGTTGACGAAGGTCTTCAGAATTTCGTCGACGAACACAGGGCTTCGTCGACGAGAAAATACCGAGAGGGTTCTGAGGCATACTGAATTTCGTCGACGAATACAGGGTCTCGTCGACGAAATTTGTGAAGGACTCGTCGATGAATGCAGGGTCTCGTTGACGAAATCCTATGTTTATATATACGCGAATCCGGGAATAAATTCATTTTAAGAAGTCTCTCTCTCTCTCTCTCTCTCTCTCTCTCTCTCTCTCTCTCTCCCTACTACTTTCTCTCCCTTCTCTCTTCGTTTCCAGCCCCACCAGTCGTCGGATTGACGATCCGAGGCTACCATGACACTCCTGGTGGAATTCCTTACAAGTTGGCCAGAGCGGATCGTCAAGAAAACGAAGTTGGATTTCATCCCAAATTTTAGGTAAGGTCTTTTATTGAGTTTTTGACTTTATGGTAGTTATAAGAAATGACGTAGGTAGAAAAATAATAATATTTTGTTATGAGATATTGTGTTTTCAGGAGGTTGATCTAGGAATCCTGCGGGTATAGAGCCAGATTTTATAGGGGCTTTTCAAGGTTGAGGTTAGAGAAATATGCTATGCTAGGAGTTTTAATAGAGTTAATAGAGGTTTTATAAGCATATTTTTATGTCAGTCTATTATACAGTTTTTATAGAAAATGAGCATAAATGTTCGTGTGACCTAAGTAGACTTTCATGTGAAGAATGAATTTATACAATTGTTATGAAACATCATACTATACTAAATACAAAGATATATATAGTATATACATTTGATATGGTTTTCCAGCATATGAGATTATACAGAGATAGATTTATATTCGCAGAGAAATGTACATGCATATGCAGTTTTTATATGAATAGTTCAGGAAATAGATATATATATATACATATATACAGATACATGTATACAGTATTATTCATATCAGTATTTATACCACAACTTTATATAGAGTTCGTTATGCCATATTTCCTATTACCGTAATATACAGATAGAAATACAGAGGTAGCATCAAGATGCTGTAGATGCAGTATACAGTTTTACAGTATATATAGTACATAAAGACAGCGTTACGGTAATTTTGGAAACATGATGAAAACAGTAAAAAAATTATATATGTATATATGTATATAGTAACAGATCCATGAGGAAAGGTACACAGACAGATACAGATTATAGAGCACGGTACCGTTGCTAGATACAGATAGAGTGCAACCACATATCTAAGATAGTATGTGGGTATCGTCAGCCGTGCTTAGAGAGTATGCAGCTCCCCAGTACACTGGGTTGAGGGGGCCAGTTTGATGAGGTAGTAGCCAGTCCCGAGCTTAGGAGAGGATGTAATTTGGCCGGGTTGAGGTAGTGTAGAGTATGATGACTTATCTGGAGGGCCGACCAGATAGCGTCCCGCCTACGGGCCGCACAACCCTGTCATGAGGAGTCAAATCATGACGTACAGAGTCCCAAGGATAAAAGCACAGTTATATATATATATATATATATATATATATATATTTACAGTTTTATAGTATACGATGAGAATAATATGATATATTATCAATATGAAAAGTAGAAAATACAGACGATACAGTGTATTTTAAATTGAGAAAGATAGATATGTTTGAAAGATATGTTTTACAGATTATTGCATTACAATTTAGTTGCTATATTTTAAAGTACCTTTAACTTAGTTGCCACATACTAGTGATAGCATATTTCCACTTATTGAGTGTCGACTCACCCCATTACTCTAACATTTTTCAGGTGAGCCAGTGAGGCGAGCAGACCAGGCTCACGAATAGAGTGTAGCTTATATCACCCTGGTTGTAGGGTGAGTTTTTGGTAGAGTTGTATATGTTTTTGGGATAGATGATACTAGAGTGGCATTTTTGTATGGTCTATATATTCTAGAATCTGGTATTGTACAGTTTATATATAAATGGTTTTATGATTTGTGTTTCCGCTGCGTAGGAATGTTTATTGTATATAAAAAAAATGAAAAATGATAAGAATTTTGAGGTCGTTACAGACATACTACATATGTGATCTTTGACCAAATTACCCTTGATGAAATCGATGATTTTGAACCTTATTTAACTCTTTTCTTCTTTAACCCATACCCCTAGCCTACATTACAGTCCAAATGAAAGCCCTGACCAGATTGGTATATATTGTTGTCTCAAATGATTTGTCAGACTCAATGTTGAGTTTGAACTATGTAGTGACCTGATCCTGAAAAGGTACGTAGACAACTTGTTCAAATGACAAGTTTGGTCAATATTTTGTGAAAACTGCACTACAAACTGGTGCATAAATTTTTATTATGGGAAGGGATTTTTGAGCCTTAGTTTCCTTGTTCTTGTTGAAACCTGAATCCTTAGCCTACATTTCGTCCCATGTCTTAAAGCCCATCTTGAGATTGGAATATTGATCAGACTACTTAATGAGACACTAGTTATAATTTAAGACAGGGAGTTTGAAATAAGCTTGAAATAATTAAGAAAGAATCTCTAAGTGGTGATACAGTGGAGGAGTTATGGTCATAGGGCTAGAAAAAAAATGAAAAAATTGCCCATTGATATGATTCTCTAAGCTAGCAAAGTTACATTAGTGTCAAAGTACTAGTAAGATTTATCTCTTATTTAACTAGCACATAAAATCAAGCAAAGACAAGCAAGTTTGTGCATTCCATCCATATTTCTATTGAGATTGAGTTATCTGATTGCATGCTTATTTATTTAAATTTCAAAGAGATTTTAAAACATTAAGGATGCAATCCAAAGAACGTCCTTGTGGAGAAAATGTAAGAAGGACAGGATTAGCTACAAATGCATTTACTGGTACAGGTGTCATGCTGAGTTTTAGAGGAAAACATTCAGGGACATCTATGTCAGTTGGGAATTCGAAAATATGGCCAAGATCAAAATTGGGTTTGTTACGAGCTCATTGGTAAATTGGCACGTCATCATGTATTATATATATATATAAAATCTCCTTACCCTTCAAAGCTTTAAAGGAGGATGGATAGTCAAAGGGTTTCAGAATCACTAGTAGTTTATATAAAGAAGATCCTTGTGGAGAAAAAGTAGTCTAACTGGGGCAAATGTTATGACAGGTTTCAAGGATTTGCTTATTCAAGAAGAATTGAGTTTCAGTGAGACCTATTCAAGCACCTTCTTATCAAATTGTAATATGGAAACAGGGTCAAGATCAGCTACAGATCTATTCAACTGGGGCAGATTTTGTGCTCGAGTTTCATTTGAGCCAAGACAATCACCTCCATGGCTGGATGAATCAAGAAAATTGAGCCAAGATCAGTTATACATCCATTCAAATGCGGCAAGTTTCATGCATAAATTCGAAAACATGACCAAGATAAAAAACGAGGTTATTGATCACAAGCGCATTGGGAGAAAAGATTCATGCATTGTCATGCATTTAATGCATTACCATACATTTCATGCATTACAAAAAAATAAAAAATAAAAAATAAAAAATAAAAAATAAAAAAATGCATACATTTCATATCATGCAACATGCATACATATAACAGCATATCGCTGCATTCTAGCATCACAAGTTAGCAACGTGCATACATCATTGTATTCTAGCATCACAAGTTAGCAACTTGCATACAAATAACAACATATCACTTCATTCTGGTATCATGAGTTAGCAACATGCATACATATAACAATAGAACACCCTTCACACTTGTCTTGTTGAATAAGTTTTTCATTAATCATTTGACATCCTTGACTGAGCAATTCCTGTTATGCTAATATTTGAAACTGGGGCAGCCGACCCCACGCATACATTGATTTACCTAGAAACTGGGGCAGCTGACCCCAAACACACATTGATTTATTTTAAAACTGGTGCAGCAGATCCCAAGGACAAGTGGATTCGTTCATTGAAATCAGGACCATACACCCAAGTGCATTTCCCCAATAGAGTAACCATTTTCCAAACTCTGGTTTCACACCTTGTTACTGCTTGAAGTGGCTCGGGTCATCGTATCCGCTACGGTTCAGATTCTTACATTTGCATCAAGCCATCATTGTGTCGCCATTATTGTGTCTTATGGCTCAGATCATCATATCCGCTACAACTCGGATTCTTACATTCGAAGCAAGCCATCATTGTGTCCCATGGCTCGGATCATCGTATCCGCTACGACTTAGATTCTTACATTCACAGCAAGCTATCATTGTGTCCTAAGGCTCGGATCATCGTATCCGCTACGACTCGGATTCTATTCGAAGCAAGCCATCATTTTGTTCCATGACTCGGATCATCATATCCGTTACGGCTCGGATTCTTACATTTGAAGCAAACCATCATTGTGTCCCATGGCTCGGATCATCGTATCCGCTATGGCTTAGATTCTTACATTCGCAGCAAGCCATCATTGTGTCCCATGGCTCGGATCATCGTATCCGCTACGACTCGGATTCTTACATTCGCAGCAAGTTATCATTGTGTCCTATGGCTCGGATCATCGTATTCGCTACGACTCAGATTCTTACATTCGCAGCAAGCCTTCATTGTGTCCCATGGTTCAGATCATCGTATCTGCTACGGCTCGGATTCCTACATTCGCAGCAAGCCATCATTGTGTCCTATGGCTCGGATCATCGTATCCATTATGGCTCAGATTCTTACATTTGTAGCAAGCTATCATTGTGTCCCATGGCTCGAATCATCGTATCTGCTACGGTTTGGATTCTTACATTTGCAGTAAGCCATCATTGTGTCCTGTGGCTCGAATCATCGTATCTGCTACGGCTTGGATTCTTACATTCGCAGTAAGCCATCATTGTGTCCCATGGCTCGGACCATTGTATCCGCTACGACTCGGATTTTTACATTCGAAGCAAGCCATCATTGTGTCCCATGACTCAAATCATCATATCCGCTATGGCTCGGATTCTTACATTCGCAGTAAGCCATCATTGCGTCCCATGGCTCGGATCATTGTATCCGCTACGGCTCGAATTCTTACATTCGCAGCGAGCCATCATTGCGTCCTATGGCTCGGATCATCGTATCCGCTACGGCTCAGATTCTTACATTCGCAGCAAGCCATCATTGTGTATTTCAACCTGGATTCTTACATTCAGTGCAAGTCAACGCTGCATACTCCTACCTGGATTCTTACATCCAGTGCAAATCATCCCTGGTTGGTAGAAACAAACAACACTTCATTAATCTGAAAGCCATAAGGAGTTGTATGACCTGACTAAAATAAGTGTCTTTTATCTTTGTAGGCTTGTTGCTACAAAAAACGTAGGAGAGTTCCTACCGTTACGTTGAAGCAACAAAGCCTACAAAGAGGGGCAGCTGTAGACACCCTATTTTTGCCTGAACCAAATATAACAAAGGGGTTACTATATTACTATTATTATTATTATTATTATTATTATTATTAGTAGTAGTAGTAGTAGTCGTAGTAGTAGTATTATTATTATTATTATTATTATTATTATTATTACTTTACTATTATTATTTTTATTATTTATCATTCTTATTATTTCTATTTTATTATTACTTTACTATAATTATTATTTTTACTATTCCTCTTTTTTATTATTATTATTATTATTATTATTATTATTATTATTTGTATTATCATTATTTTTAAATATTATTATTACATTACTAATATTTATTATTATTATTATTATTATTATTATTATATTGTTATTATTATTATTACTATTATCCTTATGTTATTATTCTGACTATTATTATTATTATTATTATTACCATAAAGGTACAAAAACAAAAACAAGAAAAGGTGCAAAATAAAAGATAAAAAACAAGAAAAGGGTGCTCTTTAGGGTTTTGGAAATTGTTTTATAAAAGCAGGCTCGCACAGGGCAACTGAGGGGGAGCCGAGGAGGCGGAGACGAAAAAAAAAAAAAAACCTAGGCGGCAGCTCCCCCATTCTCCCTCTCTCTCTCTCTCTCTCTCTCTCTCTCTCTCTCTCTCTCTCTCTCTCTCTCGTTCTCATCTCTCATCTCTAGCAACTGGTGCGCAGCAGCTCCACCCTCCTCTTCCAGACGTTCTAAGCATCCTCGCCGTCGTTCCATCTCCATCGCCACCGTCACACCAGATCGCCATCGCCGCCAGAACAACCCCGAGCTCCAGTTTCCACAACAGCACCCGGAGCCTCCACAGCCTCATCCCAACTCTAGCAACCTGGTTCTATCTCAGCCGCCAGCAAACCCGAGCACTCAGCCCTCTGCAACTCTCCACAGAACCACCAAACCAGCTAGCTGTTCCAGACGCTGCTGCAGCCACTCCCGAGCATTAGACCCAGCCACGAACCACCCTCTGCTCTCATTGCTGCACAGAACCGCCCACAGCCGTGAGCCACCACAGCAAGTTGCCGAAGCAGCCCCAGCCTTCCTGCAGCAGCAGCAGCTCCACGGCACCAGCCCAGACAGCCCCTGCTTCAACACCAGATCACAGCCCCAGCAACCACAACAGTAACAATCTCCCTCATCTCCAGCCACAGCAAAGCAGCCAAGAGCCACTCCCAGGACTTCTCTCACACAGCAACAATAGCAGCAATCTCCCTCAACTCCGGAGCCCGTGCAGTCCCCAGATCTCGGAGATAGTCAGGTGAGGTTCTCACTCCGGCCTTGCACACACATGCACGTACTCTGTTCTTTTAGTACCCTCTTTGTTTTTTTATTACTGTAAATACTAATTGTGTTCCTCTCATTTTTGTAGGTTTTCTTTTTATTTTTTGGGGCTGGTTTCAATTTATAAATTTTGAATTGTATATATGTTAAATAAGTAGTATTATGGTTGATTCAATATTATTGTTAAAGTTTTCGTTTTCTTATTGTCATATATTTATTTAAATTGTATCTATTATGTATTATTAAGGTAAGGTTTTTATTGTCATCATATCATGTGTAAGGTTATTATCGTGTTGTATCACCATATTTAACGCATCAAATATTTAGGATGATATATTGATTTCTAGTATGATTTGTTACCATAATTTAGTAGTGGGTCGCCATATTGATCGTTTAACGTATTATTAATAATTTGAATTTATTTCCATAATTTCACTACCTTCTCGCCGATGTATAATTACCTGCTAATCATAGGTTTACTTGGTTTCCATAATTTGATTAATAGATTGTTTCCTTAGTTTTGGTAATCTTGTTTCTATATATATTAAGTATATCATTGATCGTGTGTTTATATTAAGGTAAGTGTCTTTTTATTAAAATATGCATATTATCTTTATTACGATTTTTAATAATATTATTACTATTACTATTAATGCTATTATTATTATTACTATCATTATTTATTACTATTATTATTATTATTATTATTATTATTATTATTATTATCATTATGGTATTTATTATTATTACTATTAATATAATTATTATTAATATTAATATTATTATTATTATTATTTGTTGTTACTAATACTATTATTATCATTATTATTACTATTATTCTTATTTATTATTATTATTATCATCTTTTTTATTATTGTTATCATTATGGTAGTTATTATTATTACTATTAATAGTAGTATTATTATTATTATTATTATTATTATTATTATTATTATTATTATTATTATTATTATTATTATTATCATTATTATTATTATTATCATTATTTTTAGTATTTTCGTTATTTGGTCCTATATGTACTATGGTATTTATTTTTATAAAATATTTTATTGATTTTTCATCTCTACGATTTTAACGCGAGGGTATGAGCTTTCGGACTTCACATACCCTAGTTCTGAGAGAATATATATTTGTGTGTATTTCAAAAATTCAGAAATAGGGAGTAATTTTAAAGACTTTTTAAATTAACTTAGGGATAATTCCAAATTAATTAGGTACCGTTCGTAAGAAGGGGCGCGTAGGGGGTGCTTGTACCTTCCCCTCGCGTAACCGAACTCCCGACCCTAACTTTGGTAACGTAGACCCATTCTACCTTTAACCGGGTAGTAATTAAGTGTTCTAACCACACTAAAAGGTTAGTGACAACTCCATTATTTTTTTTCCCAAAAATTTAAACCACATGTTTTATTTCGTCACCCCGAGGCACTCGCGCTTCAGGACGTCGCGACAGTGTGAATATTTAAGTGGCTTTTAAAAAAAAAAAAAAACTTTTATTAGTCTAAGGAATATATAGATTTTTAATATATGTATACAAAATATATAATTTTAATATATAATATACAATTATTAATTACTAATATATAATAGTTAGTTAATTCAGTTAACCGAACATGTTAAACCCTAATATCGAATCAAAAATATAAAATTAAAATTTAGCGAAAATTAAAATTGAACTAGACTGCATAAAATTTTAATCGAATCGATTTGATTGAATTCACTGGGTTAATTTAGTTCATTCAATTTTGTTTGAATCTAGAGAGTAGTAAAGTGGTATTAAAGAGGAGATATATATTGGTAAGCACATGGAGGTAGACCAATATTATTTGATTCTTATCGTTAAGCTATTTTTAATATTTTAGTTAAAAATACACCAAGCCCTCCACATGCTATTATTTACCTAGAATTTGAACACCATTATTTTCCTCCATTTTCCTTTATAAAAACACGCAATAACTACCCAATTATTGCAGTGAACAAAGTCGTATTACATTATAATAACACTTGCCAAATCTCTACTCTATTCCTTTTATGTCTCGAAATCTCCCTACATTGCATTGTTAAATGTTTATTTTGTTTCAAGTATGTCCTTGTTGAATTTCATTTTTATTTTGATTTGTTTATTATTCACATATGCTTTCCTATGGACATTAATTCCAAGAGGAGAAGTTTAGGAAGGCTTGAAGACTATAAGATTGTAATTTTTTAATTTTTATATTAGTATTTCTTTTGAAATGTAATTGTGGATTGAACTATTGTTTAATAGGGTCTCTCATTAACTCTCGTAATTGAAGATTTTATTTTCCTTTCATTGCTTATAAATGCATGCTAAGGTAAGGGCAAAAAATGAAGAAAAGAAGTTGCAAAGTTCACAATGTTTCGTGCAATTCTCGATTTTCGAGGGAGTATGAAATTATTTATAATGTTTCGAGCAATTGTTCTAAGGTGTTGAGGCAAGTTGCCAGTGAAGTTGCAAAGTTCATCGATTCTTATGATGTTCATTTTGATGTGTGTTTATCAACTAATGGATCAAAATCTAACTTCCTTAATTCCTGATTACCTTTATTACATTGTTGGCTAGAAAGAATAGGTAAGATAGTTCATCCAAAAATATTAAATATATATTCAAAATGTTTCTCTCTCCTACATATAGTTGGTAGGCTAGTTTGTACAAAGGTAAAATTTTTGAAAATAATAAAAACAATATAAAAAAAATTTCACATTAAACCTATACTAATTATGAGTCCTGCCCCAAAACTTATTTTCATTCATTCATCTATTATTATTATTATTATTATTATTATTATTATTATTATTATCTTATGAGCTATAACTCGTTTTATATGATTAAAAATATTATATATATATATATATATATATATATATATATATATATATATATTGACAGTTATGGTGTGATCCCAAGAGTGGGGTGGGTTGGGCTTTTAAAAATTTTTGGCTAAATTAAATCTCGACCATTCATCACAAATCATATTTCATTCAAAATATAAGCGTGTATGTAAAATAATTAAGCAATGAATGTAAACATATACGTGTAACATATTCCATTTAAATTAAATGGGTGTACACAAAATAATTATAATAATAAAAGAACAAACATACACGTATGGAAATTGAAGTGCGGAAAGGCAAACAAGATAGAGAGAGAGACACACACAAGATTTGTTATCGAGGTTTGGCTAATCTTGCCTAATTCCCCACCTTGGGCCTACTACCCAAGGATTCTACTATATGCTCACTTAATTGGACGGAGTGACGTCATTTACACTTCTCCTTACGAGGCAGAGTCTCCTAAGTTCACTTATGGGTGAAACCAAACCGTTTCTCCCTACAGGGCAGAATCTCCCTAGTTCACTTACCGGGTGGAATCAAACCATTTCTCCTTACGAGGCGGAGTCTCCCCAGCTTAATTTACTAAGCTGAGCCAAACTGGTTCCTCTTTGTAGAGTGGAGTCTCCTTAGTTCACTTATTGGGTGGAACCAAATTGTTTCTTCTTACGGGGCGGAGTCTCCCCAACTCACCTAATCGGACTTGAGCCAAAACGGTACTCAGAATTGAGATTTTTCGCACATAATGAATGTTTCTCAAAATAAGTAGAGATGTACAATATGAAGCTTTATATGCACTCTCAAATGATTTAAGAATGAAGCTTAGTCGAGTATGGTTTTCTCTCAAAAATATATTTCTATTAAGAACATGAGAGTATGGAAAATGATTTTTCTTTCAAAAATATTTTTAAAAATAATTAACAAGCCTTCCAAGAATATATATATATATATATATACATATATATGCTCAAGGATTTTCTACAAGAAGCTTTTCAAGCCAATATATATAAACTTGAATATATGCTCAAAGCTTTTGAATAACCCAACAATTTTCTCCAAAAATATATTTCAAGATAAGTGGGAGAAACTAGGGTTTTGCTATGAAAATGATTAACCTTTATAAAATAAAAGGGAGAAACCTTTCAAGCAAGTATATATGAAATTGATATATGCTCAAAGCTTTCTCTTAGATAACCCAAAGAAATTCTT
The DNA here is from genome assembly GCF_029873635.1 of Malania oleifera. Classification (NCBI taxonomy): domain Eukaryota; kingdom Viridiplantae; phylum Streptophyta; class Magnoliopsida; order Santalales; family Ximeniaceae; genus Malania; species Malania oleifera. Next base: position 29,896,217 of record NC_080427.1, on the reverse strand, counting down.
CAACAAATATATTTCAAGATAAGAGTAGGAGAATATTAGGGTTTTCTTTAAAATGATTGACCTTGTAACAAATAAATGTAAGAAGGCATTTAAGCAAAATATATGAGCAAGAATATTTGCTCAAGCCTTCAAGACATTTTCGAAAATAAAGTTCTACAAAAAGAATTTTCCAAATAAAAAAGTATGGGAGAAATAATCTTTGAACAACAATAAAAGGTCCTTAAGCAATATACCTAAGAATGAGAGTATATGCTTAAGCCTTTCTGAATAAAATCCCTAAAATATTTTTCTCCACAAAATATTTTCAAGAAGAGTAGGAGAGAAATAGAATTTTAAAGCATAAATGGGGTATGAGAATGGAGAGAATCACAAAAATGCTTCACCAAGCTTCCCACATGATTCTCTCTCATTTTCAAGGTGTTTAAGGCTTGTATTTATAAGTAAAACCATTTCTAGCCATTATATGGCCGTTGGGACTTTAAAATATTATTTTATTTTAAAAACAAGCTATTTTTGGGCCATTGGGATGCTTTACCGAGAGGGTTGGTCGAATGGAGCCAAGCTCCGTCGATTGGTACTTGAAATCCGCGAGCTTTGGTCAGCTGGGGCCAAGCCCTTGCGGCTGGCCTCGGATTTTCTATGTAGACACCTTTCTGTGTTTTGACGATAACGTTTTCTATACAACTCCAAATTAGAAGTTCTTGGTATCAACAGAAAGTTAAGAGAAAATTCCACAACTTTCATGTTAAACACTGTTTAAGATAAGAAGTTATGGATTGAGAAAAACACCTATCAATGAGATAGAAGAAACATGAAGGGAGTTATTGGGTTTGAGAACTTGAGTGCCAAAGTATATGATGATGACTTGCACCGGGTTTGAGAAGCCGAGTGCTGAAGTATATGATGATGACTTGCACTGAGTTTGAGAATGTGAGTGCCGAAGTATATGATGATGACTTGCATTGGGTTTGAGAACCCGAGTGCCGAAGTATATGATGATGACTTCTACCGGGTTTGAGAACCCGAGTACTGAAGCACACAATAATGACTTGCACTAGGTTTTGAGAACCTGAGTGCCAAAGTACATGAGAATACCTTACATTGGGTTTGAGAACCTGAGCACCGAAGTACATGAGAATGACTTGCATCAAGTTTAAGAACCTGAGCGCTGAAGTACACAAGAATGAATTGCGCTGGGTTTGAGAACCCGAGAGTCTAAGCACATGAGAATGACTTGCACCGGATTTGAGAACCCAAGCGCCGAAGCACATGAATAATGACTTGCACCAGGTTTGAGAACTTGAGTGCTAAAGTCCATGAGAATGATTTGCACTGGATTCGAGAATCCAAGCGCCGAAGTACATGATAATGACTTGCACCGGGTTTGAAAACCCAATCGTTGAAGCACATGAAAAATGACTTGCACTAGGTTTGAGAACCTGAGCGCCGAAGTACACGAGAATAACTTGAACTGGGTTTGAGAACTCAAGCGTTGAAGCACATGAGAATGACTTGCACTGGGTATGAGAACTCAAGCGCTGAAGCACATGAATAATGACTTGCACCAGGTTTGAGGACCTGAGCCGCCGAAGTACACCAGAATTACTTGCACTGGGTTTGAGAACCTAAGTACCAAAGCACACAATAATGACTTGCACCAAGTTTGAGAACCTGAGTGCCGAAGTACACGAGAATGACTTGCACTGTGTATAAGAACTCGAGTGTCGAAGCACATGAGAATGACTTGACTTAGACTTGGGCCATTTGCCCCAGTAGTTAAACATTAGTGAAACAAGGGTTGCTTGGACAATGATGAAAAGAGATGTACGACAAGACGGGTATGACTGAATGATGTTATATGATGCACGAATGTTGTTATCGGTGATGCTAGAATGCAAGGGTGCATGCATGTTGTTTGATATGGTACCAGAACATGGGGATATGTATGCAATTTATTCATTTATTTATTTATTATTATTATTATTTTTTATTTTTTATTTTTTTGTGCAATGCATGATGATGCTTGAACTTCGTTTTTCCAATGCGCCTATAATTAACAACTCAATCTCTGATCTTGGCTATATTGTCTTTGAATTGGCTCCCCTAAAACTCAACCCGAAACTTGCCCCAGTTGAATGGATCTATAACTGATCTTGGCCCAATTTTCTTAATGGAGGTGGTTGACTTGGCTCTAATGAAACTCAATCACAAAATCTGCCCCTGTTGAACGGATCTATAACTGATCTTGACCCTATTTCATATTCCAATTTGATAAGAAAGTGTTTGAATGGGTCCCACTAAAACTCAACTCGGAATTTGCCCTAGTTGAATTTATCTACCACTGATCTTGACCCTGTTGTTAGATTCTTCTTGAACGAGCAGGTCTATGAAACCTGACATGACATTTGCCCCAGTTAGATTGCTCTTTCTCCACAGGGTTCTTCTTTGGATTGCATCCTTAATATTTTAAAATTTCTTTGAAATTTAAATAAATAAGCATGCAATTAGATAACTCAATCTCAATAGGAATATGTGTCACGCCCCGAACTCGGAGATGGGACCCGAGGGTGAAAATATAATCTAACCTATCCCTGTATCATACAAATCATCATATATACAGTACAAAGGATAAGGGTCCGACCCCGTGGAGTTACTAGGCACCCTAAACATATCCAATCATAATCATATAAGCAGCGGAAAAAGTCATTCTATATCAACTTATGCAGTATCATACCAGAGTCTATACAAGAGCAGAACATGACTCTAACAAAACTTACAAACTGGGTGCCAAAATACAACTCAAAATGGCAACCCAACAAAACTACAGTCCTAGCACTTACCCAAGTGCTAACGCAGTACACCGGCCACTACGCTCCCTATAGTGTGCGGATACCAGTTTCGATCACCGTGGCTTTTTCCACCAACACCGAGAACTCGCGGGTCTGAAGTATACCCACTAGTTTGCGGATATCCTTCCTTAAACCCTTCTTGAACCTCCGAGTCTTCTCATACTCGCTCAAGATCATACATGGTGCAAAGCGGGACACCTCTATGTATCGAGCCGCATACCCCTGCACTGTTAAACTCCCCTGAGTCAGTGCAAAAAACTCATCCGCCTTAGCATCTCGTACGGAAGTCGGGAAGTATCTGTCAAAGAACACCTCCTTGAATTGGCTCCACGTCATCTCCTCAGGACCAGCTCTCTGCTTCTCCAACAGATTCACCGCAAGTCCACCATCGACCCGCCTCCCCAGACAGCTGGAAGGTAGCATAAAGAACACGCTGCCTATCCGTGCAGTGTAGGACCTCCAAGATCCTCTTAGTCTTTTCCATCCAGTTCTCTGCTGTTGTCGGGTTAGGTCCTCCAAAGAACGTCAAAGGATGCATGCATGTGAACCTCTTAATGGTGCATCCCGCAGTAGTAGGAGAGCGCTCACGTCTCCTCACACTTCGCCCGATCTCCCGTAATACCCGTCTCATCAAACCTCGAGGCACAGAAGGAGACTCATCACTCGCAGTCTCCTCGGAGCCACTTCCCAGGTTATTATCCTTGGGCTCCATTCTGCAATACAATAGGAATCTATCAGTATCCCTATAACACATATAGTTGACACAATGATCTACACTAATCGTGTTAACTACTTCCTGCCAGGTCTAGGTCTGTCCTATCACACCAATACGAAAATCATCAATGATCTGCCTTACTTTTACTGGAATCGTCATCCCAGGAAAAACACAAAATACCGTCGACAATTCCTGGTCTAGCAACCGAACAACCCTCAACCAACTCTACCCATATCCACATCCTATACTCTGGTATGTACTCATAACTAAGCCTAACCAAGTCTACAAGATCTAGTAACCTGGTTGGCTCTGATACCAAACTGTCATGCCCCGAACCCGAAAATGGGACTCAAGGGTGAAAATATAATCTAACATGTCTCTGTATCATACAAATCATTATAGATACAATACAAAGGATGAGGGTCCGACCTCGTGGGGTTCCCAGGCACCCTAAACACATCCAATCATAATCATATACGCAGCGGAAAAAGTCATTCTATATCAACATATGCAGTACCATACCTGAGTCTATACAAGAGTAGAACATGACTCTTAAAAAATGTACAAACTGGGTGCCCAAATACAACTCAAAAGGGCAACCCAACAAAACTACAGTCCTAGCACTTACCCAAGCGCTAACACAGTACACCGGCCACTACGTTCCCTACACCAGGACGCTAGTTCTGGTTACCCGAAGGACCTGTAAAAATGTACGTACAGTAGGGGTGAGACACCTCTTAGTAAAGAAGAACACAGGTTATATCGGTGTATGACATTTGAGTGTTATCATGATACAATATACACGTAGTTAAATGCATTCTAGTACTAATTTACACAGTGCATACACGCACACATACAACGACCATTTATACGCAGCCATGTCACAATACATACACATGATCAGTAATCCTTAGTGTCGTCACACTCTTCGGCCCGAAGACGGCCCGCGACATACGGCGTTGGCCCATAGCCAACCGATGAACACGGCGCCACCTGCACATGGCTGGTCCCCGACTCCCATGGCATCGTACTGGCACTAAATTGGTGGATCCACACCCTTCGGCCTGATCTGTCAAAATAGGCTCATGCCCTCGAATATAGAGCCGGACACTCTTGCCTACATGGTAGGTGATAACAATCCCTTGGATATAGAGCCGGACACTCTCAGTACCTGGAACAATTTCGGAACCGCGTTCCTACTAGCATTTCAACATATCACACACATATTCATGCTCATATAACCAAACATACCACACTAATTTGGTAATCTAAATCATGGTTTTCTAAAAAAATACAGTTTAAACAAAGTCAAGGCACGGCCATCCCAATATCACAGCATAAATCACACATATACTCGATTTTCAACAAAACCCAAGATTCAGCCCGTCGCCCCCTTTTTCCCAAAACTGTAATAATGAAAAACCTATAGTTTTCCCATTAGATCCCTACAAATGAGTAGCCAAAACACACACAGGACCGTGGACCACAGTTCCACCGAATCTGATTTAAAAAATAACCAATATAAACATAGTTCCCCTTACCTTAACCCCGTAAGCAAATCCCAAACTCCAAGATCCCTAAATAGCGAACCGAGTTCCAAAACCTACAAATCACAGTACAAAATATGTTCACAAGATAGTTACCTACAAATTTATCGGATCATAATTGAAAACTGAGCCTTACCTCGATTTTACGCCGAAACCCGAAAATCTTTGAAATGAGATTCCGATCTGTAGAAGTTGTAGAGAATCCTTCCACGATCCTCGTGGTAGCTTCTGTTTTCTGATTCCGTCAATGATCAGCGAAGAATTCTAGAGAGAAGGAGTAGGGAGAGGTTTAGAGAGAGAGAGAGAGAGAGAGATAAAAATCTAAGTTTGCTTAGCTTGGAAGAAATGAAAATTTCCTTTTATAGCCCTTTGACCCAGGAAATTTCTAATTTTGCCCCTCTTAATATTTAAACCCATTTTACATATTTCGGATTCTTACAATATGAATGGAATGCACAAACTTGCTTGTCTTTGCTTGATTTTTTGTGTTTGTTAAATAAGAGACAAATTTTACCCGTACTTTGATCCTAATGTAACTTTGCTAGCTTAGAGAATCATATCAATGGGTAAACCTTTTTTTTTTTTTTTAGTCTCATAACCATAACTCGTCCACTGTATCACCACTTAGAGATTCTTTCTTACTTATTTCAAGCTTATTTCAAACTCTCTATCTTGAATTATAACTAGTGTCTCATTAAGTAGTCTAATCAATATTCCAATCTCAAGGTGGACTTTAAGACACGAGACGAAGTGTAGACTTAGGATTTTAGGTTTCACCAAGAACAAGGAAATTAAGGCTCAAAAATCTCATCCCCTAATAAAAATTTCTGCCAGTTTGTGGTGCAGTATTCGCAAAGTATTAACCGAACTTGTCATTTGAACAAGATTCCTGCATACCTTTGCAGGATCAGGTCATTACGTAGTTCAGACTCAACATTGAGTTTGACAAATCATTTGAGACAACAATGCATACCAATCTGGTCAGGACTTTTATTTGGACCGTAATGTAGGCTAAGGGTATGGGTTAAAGAAGAAAAGAGTTAAATAAGACTCAAAATTATCAATTTTATCAAGGGTAATTTGGTCAAAGATTACATATGTAGTATGTCCATTATTTCTCTTTCTTCTTCCTTTTCTTCTTCTTTCTATGTCTTTTTTTTTCATCATCTTCTTCTTCTTCTTTTACCACAACTTTTACTTTTCCTTTTATTAAGGAATCTTAATTTCATTTTCATTTGAAATTCATTTGGAATTGATCTTTTTAAAACTGCACCAGTGTGGGGTATGATCCTTTAACGGGTTAATCGGGAATGAATTTTTCAGCCTCGAAAGGGCTAGTAAGGGATTTCTTCTTTGACTTTCTTTTGGGTAGCGTAAAAAATGATCTACCATCATTTTAGTAATGATTATTGTCTCAAACAACTTGCCAAACGCTAGGAAACCCAAACCCAGATTAAATTTCTGGTGAATTGACTTTTAAGAAAAAGTTGGTTTAACATTCAGGCTCAACTTGGTTAACAAATGGTAAATCATCGTTCAGTTCTTTATGGGAAAACTGGTCTATGATGACCTGCTTAATTTTCACATTTTTTTTACGTAATACAATAAAACCGAGCAGATCATAATCCACCTGGACTTGTGGGTACCAAGGATATAACAAAAGTACAGTACGGAAGCCTAAGTAGCAGGAAAACATAAAATCATATACATAAATACAAAATCATCCATCACAATACCAGAGTTACTACAACCACTGTATTTATATACACACAGTATACATCCCAAAAGATTTCTTAGGGTCATTCCATAAAATACATTCGACCCTATCAAAACACTTATCCTTCTGGAAGGGCAGATCGATAGTATTAGATCAGTGGGGCTTTACCCGCTCTCCTATCAGGCGCACCTGAAATGTTTATAGAATTTTGGGGCAAGACACCTCTCAGTAAAGGAAATAAACTAATACTAGTGTGTGGCAACATGAGCATTTATGTGATATACATATAATCATAAACATAACCAGTAAAACTGTATATACATCATTTCTGGGAAAACATGTTTAATCAAACATGACAGAACATAATGGTTTCCATAACATAATTCATCTCATATAAATAATAATGCAAAAACAATCCTGGTAGGTTAGCAAGCTGTTGTCATGTATTACCCTCACATGACTGGGTTGTGTGGCTCGAAGGCGGGACCTGACAATGGTTGGCTGACCTTTGCCAAGTTAAAAGTACAGTCTGTAAGTCTCTGGTCTATACATCAGGGGCGCTCACACACTTCTTAAAAACCACATCGACCATCCAATCTCACACCACTCCACACAAATATCATGATCATGATGACCATGGACACATAACAACGGTACCATGCAAGTGCTAGCCTAGACCAAACCAACCAGATTCTGATATCATATAACATATACTAAAACTGTGACACATGGATATTTCATATCATTAATTATCAAATTAATCATATCATTTTGCATATATACGTACATCATGAAAATCATCTTCCCGTACGCCGGTATTTCACATTTTACCATAACTCAGCTCGTATGCCGGCAAATCATACCCATAACTCAGCCCGTACGTTAGCAAACTGTTGACCTTATAAGTCACGCCCTGGTTTTGATAATGATAAATACTCTTGTATTTAATAAATATCTAGTTTATGTGCAAGTTCATATTAGCATATCATTAATGGCACGTGAAAGCTCAAAACTTGAAGACAAACTCATGCTCTTAATTGTAATAATTTTAGTGAAATTTCTCTGTAACAGTAATTAGGGTATGCGGTTTGTAATAAGCACACACATCACATGCATGATTTATTTTGTAAGCTCGAACCAGATACAAACCAAAAATAACCATAGAAAGACCTTAAGGTTTTCGGTCGACCGACACTAGACTTTTTCAGTGTCTTCAAATTGGACCCCAAGTGCCTCTAGGACACTCATACTTTCACATATATTTGTTAGGCACTTGAATAGGGCTTGTTTGCTTCAATACGGGACCGAAATGCACACACGATGCACTTTCGGTCGACCAACCAAGCCAGTTCATTTTGGCCTGGTCGACCGAGACACACTGGGTCAAAGTTTGACCACTTGGTCAACCAACAAAGATAGTTCAAAAGGCCCTAGTCGACCGAAACTCCCTTGGGTCAAAGTTTGACCATTCGGTCGACCAGCAAAGGTAGTTCAAAAGGCCCTGGTTGACCGAAACCCTCCTAGGTCAACAGTTGACCATCTGGTCGACCGAGAACATTTGTTCTCCAACTACCTGGTCGACCGGAGGGTTTTCGAGAGAATTCCCAGCGGTCTGGTCGTCCGAACCAGGCAGTTCAAAATGTCCTGGTCGACCGAAACTCGAAAAATTGGGAAATCGCCCTCTCCTGGTTGACCAAGACCTCAGTTCAAAAGTCCCCTGGTTGACCGAGCCATTTGAGTCCTCGTCGACCAAACCATTTCTGGTCGACCGGACCTCTCGGGTTGTCACCATTTTTATCACGGGATAAATGTTTTTAAACAAGGTTAAATTGATTTAAATGTCATTAATCTTTTCTAACAATCCCTAATAGGTCTCCAACGGTCAAAATTTTCAGTATGTCTATATATACTCTTTCATTTGGTGGATTAAGCATCGATTAGCAAAAGGATTAAGAATTTTCTCTTTAGAGCAAAAATACACTCTTTTGATTCCTAGTGCTCATACCTCCTTACAAACACTCTAGCCTTCCTTCTAAAAGTTCAAAATCATTTGTAAGTGCTTTGAGTGTGTATTCTAAAAGGTTTGCTCTCATTGTTTGAAGTGCCTTGAATCGATTTTTGTAACGAGAGAGCATAACCTATGTATTCTTAGGAGGCTTTTCTAATAAGCCTATTCTAAGAAGACTTGTTAAACTTCCAAGTGTTGCATTCTCATTACAATAACTTAGGAAGTTTGTATTTGCATTTGGCTTGCAAAACTATTTTCAAACATATTCAAATATCTTGTAGTATTCATATTGATATTATTATGAAAAGATATTTGTGTGTGTTATATTAATCTTTGTAGCAATATCCATTCATATCTATATCATTTGCTGAAACACAAAGATTACTTATATCTTGCAATCAAAGCATATATATATATATATATATATATATATATATATATATATTCACGGGATTGACACATTCTATTGATTGATATTATTGAGGCTTGTTTGATACTCTGTGTGAACACGTTTGATTGAATACTATGAAATACACAGATTATTATTGATACTCTCACGTGCGTACTACATTGATAGAAAAATTGTTTGAGAGTTGAACTACTTAGACCACACTGAGCTTACATTATTAAATCATCCGTGGTGTATGTGTTTGTGTGCATTTGTGGTACAAATATGCTTTACGTGAAAGCACTCTTGTATTGTACCTTATGATTGTATATCTGAGAGATTCCAGGTGTGACCTGAGGGGGCGGTAATCCAGCCCGGTAAGGATTGGTAAAGGTTGAGGTCAGTCTTGTGGTAATTTGATCTGGTTTGTATAGGTGTCGCTCCACCCGTTTAAGTGAGCAAGTTATTGTGATAATCCTTGTGCTGGTTAGCCAAGGCGGGGACGTAGGCAGTTGGCCGAACCTCGATAACATATTTGCGTGTCATCCTTTTTTTATTGCTTTTTGGTGCTTGTGTGATTGTTTAAACTGTTTTATTTAATTTCTGGTGTGTTTACATTATTTGCACTAGATTAACCATAAGCTTGTGAACATACTGCTGTTAGGAGGAATACCTAGGAGATAAATTTTAAAAATACCAATTCACCCCCCCTCTTGGGATCACGGTAAAGCTAACACAAACCATATCCATAACTTGGTCCGTACGCCGGAAAATCATACACATAGCTCAGCCCATACGCTGGCAAATCATATTTATAGTTCGGCTCGTACATCGACAAATCATACACATAGCTCGGCCCGTACGCCAACAAACATGTCAAAATCTCGGCTCGTACGCCGATTTTCCATTTTAAAAATTCGTATCATTAATACATTCCCAAGAAAACAGTATTTCATAACAATCTCTACTCATGCCAAACGAAATAGGTTTTTCCATATATCTAACATACCATCATTTTCAACACTATTTCCAAATATAAATCATATATAAATATATTTATTTCCTTCAAATCAAATGTTATAATATTATACATATTTTTCATAAAATACTAGCTTAATTTATCCCTTTACTTGTGTCCAGAAAAGCCCCTAAGAGAAATACTCCTACACCCGTAGGGTTCCCCGATCTACACCCTGAAAACAACATTCCCTAGAACTAAAGTTCAGTATTTCTACCCATACTACGCTTTCTACAACTGTCAAATAACCAAATACTGAATAGAAAGCCTTACCCTGGATTTGGGATGGTTTCCAACTCAGCCCCACCAACGATCCGCTCCGGTAGACTTGCAGAGAACCTTCCCAGGAGTGTCGTGGTGGCTTTAGATCATCGAACTGACAGAAAATCGGCCCGAGATCTTAGAGAGAATGAGGGAACCGAAGGATGAGAGAGAGAGAGAGGTTCTACATAGAAAAATAACTGAAAAATCACGCTTAACCCTATTTATACTACAGGATTTGTCGACGAGCCACGTCACCTCGTCGTTCATCGACTAAGTCAGTTGCCTCCTTCTGTTCCTATTTCCATTTCCCTTTCTTCGGGTTGTTACATTCGACCAAAGATAGCCACTCCTCATTTGATCAGAATATAATCATTATACTCTTAAGACACCAATTATACTTTAGAAGACAAAGACAGGAGACTTTGTTCGTTGATTTCGTCCAAAAAATGCATGATAAGGCTTGATAAGTCGTTTCCGTCTACTTCTCCTATAGCTCTTCATCATTTTGCAATCCTCACCCAATAAGACTCCTTGACAACATCTTGAAGTGAGGTCCTTACTAAACTCCGACTTGGAGGCTTTTCCTTCATTTTTTTTTTATTTTTTTATTTTTTTTATTTTGATTTTTTCGTTTCTTCATCTTCTTCATCCTCTTCTTCTTTTACTACAACTTCTGCTTTTCTTTTTATGAAGGAATCTTAACTTTATTTTCATTTAAACTTCATTTGGGACGTATCTTTTAAAAAACTACCTCGGTGTGGGGTGTGATCCTTTGACGGGTTAATTAGGAAATGAAATTTTCAGGCTCAAAAGTGCTTGCAAGGGATTTATTCTTCGACTTTCTTTTGGGTAGCAAAAAAAATGGCCTACCATCCTTTTGGTAATGATTATTGTCTCAAATAACTTGCCAAACGTTAGGGAACCCAAACCTAGGTTAAATTTCTGGTGAATTGACTTTTAAGAAAAAGTTGGTTAGGCTCAACTTGGTTAACAAATGGTGAATCATCGTTTGGTTCTTTATGGGAAAACTGGTTGACAAAAATACTCACCCCTCATTTGATCAGAATATAATCATTATACTCTTAAGACACCAATCATGATTTAGAAGACAAAGACAGGAGACGTTGTTCATCGATTTCGTCCAGAAAATGCATGATAAGGCTTAATAAGTCGTTTCCGTCTACTTCTCTTATAACTTTTCATCATTTTGCAATACTCACCCAATAAGACTCTTGACAACATCTTGAAGTGGGGTCCTTACTAAACTCCGACTTGGAGGCTTTTCCTTCATTTTTTTTTTATTTTTTTTTATTTTTTTTGCCCCATTGAATAGATTCCCAAAACCAACTATTGGCTCCAAGTCCTTTGTACTGACAAAACTATTTCCTATGTCACTTTACACAAAATGCAAGTAAAAATAGGTAAAATTTTGATAGGGAGATGATCCAAGGAGGATAGGATGAGATGAGACTGAAAGACATTCTTATATCATTTAATTTCAAAATGATTTAAATGAAAAGCATGGATGCATTCCTCTTGTTATTACCCTTAGGTGATCAAACATATCATTTTTGTATCACGTGAGCTCATTCTGAAATTGAATACCAATCAATCCTTTAAATCAATGGCACTTGTGACATTTCAACTGTGATCAGACAACAAGTTCCTATAATTTTAACCTTTTGCCTAGAATAGAGAGATCGTTTTTGTTCTGCTCAATGATGGAACCCCAAATCTTTAACTTTGCCACCTCGGCACACCAGTTTTACAAAAAATTGGGATGTGATTACCGACTTATTAGAGATGACTATGCGTGCATGGTTATGAAATTAAGCATGAGTTGCATGATTATGTTATGCAATGAGTGTTTATGTATGAGTGTAACTAGTGTAAAAATACATGCAAATAGAGATATGAACATGCATGCAGCCTATAGTGCATGACTATGCGTGAAGTGCATGAATGTAATGTAACCTAAATGACTATGCCAGAATTTTGGAAAAATCCCTATCGACTAATGAAATGTTTCATGATTAAGTCGACCATTGATGGACCACTAATTCAATTCAATTACTCCCTCAACCATTCCTTTCCTTGATGATGGTCCATGTACCTTAGATCCTACAAAGGATCAGGTTATGATCTGAGTTTGGGATTAACTCGGGCGAGTCAACCCATTGGGTTAGTTCAACGTAGGCTTGTAGACTCTGATGTGCATTTGGACCTCAGGTGTTTTAAAATATGGGCTTCATACTATTTTCTGATGGGTCAAGGCCCGAGTTTAGAGAGAGTTGGGCTTGGATATCTTTAAAAATGTTGGCCTGGATTTTAAAGTAACACGGTTGAAGCCCTCTTTTGAAAATGGGTTTGGCCCTTTTTGAAAATCAGGCATGGGCTAGGTTTTTAGAAAAAAAGGTCGGGTCTAGATTTGTTTTAAAAAGAGTTGGGTACGAGTTATTGAAAAGGATTGGATCGACCCATCTTTAAAAATGCTTAGGCCAAGTGCTTTATTTTTTTTGGAAGGATGGGTCGTGGTCTCATTATTGGGCTTTTCCAAAATAATGGCTAAGTAGTATGCATGTCTCAAATGGATGCAAAATGCAAGACATATTACAAAGTATTTTAAAAAAAAACATATATACAAAAGACTATACATCGAGAAGGATGTGGCTCCTGTCCCAACTCAGGGTAGGTTTGTATATACGGGGTTCTTCAGGGCTCTATCCTATGGAGGGAATCTTAAGGGTGATCATGTGTGGATAGACTCTAACCCCTATTGACAAAAAGGTTTTCAGTTTGGAATTCCATCCTCCCCCATCGGGGTCCGGATAAAACCCGCATTGAACGGAGTGGTTCGCGGGTCCCTTCAAGCTCTGTCATGAAGGGACTGACTCTATTATACTCATATCTAATCCTCGAAGGGAAAGCCCGAGTATAGAGCGTGAAAATGTGTGAATCCAAGTCTAGCCTAATCCCGCTACCCCACATGCATGTCATATGCTTATTCACAATTAATCACATGTTTATTCAAGCAACAAAGGAAAGTGTTTACAATCAATCACATGCTTATGGAAACTAAATATTTACAATTAACACACTTAATCTAAAAAGTTGGAAATAAAATAATTACAATTAATATTCTTATCTAAAAAATTTGAAGAGAAGATATTTACAATTAGTATTCTTATCTAAAAATTTGGAAAGAAAATATTTGCAATTAATATTCTTATCTAAAAATTTGGAAAGAAAATATTTAAAATTAAAAATTTGGAAAGAAAATATTTACAATTAATATTCTTATCTAAAAATTTGGAAAGAAGATATTTTAAATAAAAAAAATAAAATATTTGCAATCAATATGCTTATCTACAAAATTTTAGAAAGAAAATATTTACAATTAATATTCACAAAATGAGGAACAACTAAAATATTTATTAAATTTGAATTCGGGATAATTTCTAATTAATTATCGGCTCGACTCTCTATAATCTCTAGTGGAGTCGCCAAGCTGTCACGACGTCTCGTGCGCGCGGGTGCCTGGGGGTGGCGAAATAAAAATCATTTAATATTTTTAGAGAAAAAACAGGAATGGAGTCACCATTAACCTTTTAGTGTGGTTAGAATACTTAATTACTACCCAGTTAAGGGTAGAATGGGCCTGCGTTACCAAAACTGAGATCGGGAGTTCGATTACGCGAGGGGAAGGTACGAGCACCCCCTACGTGCCCGTTCTTATTAACGGTACCTAATTAATTAAGAGTTATCCAAAATTTAATTAAAAAAAAAAAACCCTTTTAGGTTACTCCTTTTGTGAATTTACAAATATACATGCAAAATAATTATACAAAAACATACGTAATATATATATACTCCATCAGAACTGAGGTAGATGAAACTTAAAAAGCTTGTACGCTTTCTAATTGCAATAAAAGGGATAAAGAAAATAAAAAATATTTAATATATATATATATAATAATAATACTAGAATATAAAATACTATAATAAAATAAACTGAAGTATTAAAATAGAATACATATTAACTATAATGACCTTAACAAGTTATCCCCCGATACACGCCATGATATAGATTAATGTCACATAGCAATAATAATGGTTGCTTCTACATACTTAAATATATATACATACACATATATAGACATGTATAAGTATATATCATAACAATAATACTTTTAATGGATAACACTGATAGTGATGATACTTCTACACATATTTATACAAATATATACCATAATAATTTATAATACTAGTAGTACTTTTAATTAATAATGCTAATAGTGATAATAACAATAGCCTTAATAATGGTAATAATGATAATACATATTTAATACATCACTTACCTTAATACGAACACGCGGCCAAGGATATAAACTGAAGTACCAAAACTAAAGAAACAGTCTTGTAACCAAACTAACCCTAAAATTAGTAAGTAATCATACTAGGGAAAGGAAACAATGAAATTATGGAAACATCTTCAAACTATTATTAATACGTAAATAATTAGTATGAGAATTTATAAACTTATAGTAGTAAATCAAATCAAAACTTGATATACCATCCTAAACATTTAATAAGTTAGATATAATAATGAAACATGATAATAACCTTAATACATGACATGATGGTAAAAAAAAAAAAAAAAA
Organism: Malania oleifera; assembly: GCF_029873635.1. Lineage (NCBI taxonomy): Eukaryota > Viridiplantae > Streptophyta > Magnoliopsida > Santalales > Ximeniaceae > Malania > Malania oleifera. The sequence goes on along the minus strand of NC_080427.1, from coordinate 29,881,050 downwards.
CTTTACTTTGATAATACATCATCTCATATTTACAAGTAGATACAACCAAAAATTTAAACTTGAATATTAAATAATAAACAAATATCATGATGATAAAAATCCTACAATAATAAAGATAAACCGATTAATATTCATAATAAATAAGAAAAAAAATAAAAATAAACATGGATATCAAATACTAATGTTATATAACAAATACAGTAAAAACTTAAACTTTTACTATTGAAACTAAGATACTTACAAGGCTACAGGTGTGAGTGTGCATGGTTTGTTGTGTGCGTGAGTGTGTGTGTTTGTGTAGTTTGTAGGAGCTCACCTGGTGGCTGAAGGAGGATGGGCTGGCAAAGAAGATGGCTGCAACTACTCCTGTGGCGGCTATGTGAAGGTGGCTGTGGTTGTTGTTGTGTCTTGAAACTCCCAGCAAAGGTGCCGCAGGGAGGCTTGCCAGAGTAAGGATGGTGGCCGGAGATGGTAACAGGCGTCTCATCAGTGGCTGCTATGTGTGGAGATGGTTGTTGTAGCATTGTGGCTGGAGAAGGAAGGTGGTGGCTGGAGAAGATGGGGGTGTAACGACCTGACAATAAAATAAAATCTTTTCCCCTATTTTAATATCAAACATTAACCTAAACAACGGAAAGCCACATACATAAATATAACCATATAAATTACAATACCAGAGCATCTAAATATCCCAAAAATTATACATATATCACTGTTCTCCTCAAAATTATTCCCTACTGAAGTTAGGGCATACAAATATACTACCCAAAAATACTATTCATCCTTAACAGGGCAGATTAACATCCCCTCTACCTGCGAGCCTAATCCGCTCGCCTAGTTGGCTCACCTGAAAAATAATTCAACACTGGGGTGAGACGACGCTCAGTAAGACGAAACATACTATTACTAGTGTGTGGCTATTGAGTTATAGTTCTATATAAATAATCTAATTTAAAAATAATATCATGGATAACTGAAATCGTAAATGCTGATATAAATAACATATATTAAAACTATATAAATTTACTTATCATAATACTACTGCTATTTCTGGAAAGCTACTTATACTTGTAATATTTGAGAAAATTTCCTTGGATGGTTGTATGTCATGATTTAACCCCTCATGACAGGGTTGTGTAGCCCGAAGGCGGGACTTATCCTGGCTAACCGACTAGGGTAAGTCAACTAAACTCCAATAGTCTGATCGGCCCCCTCAATCCATATCTGATGGAGAGCCTGTCCTGACGTAGGCATGATTGACCTCATACGACTTACTGTCTGAATAAAGTGGTTGCACTCTGAACTGAATGTCTGTAACTACGGTACCGTGCTCTACTGAATCTGATCCATCAGGGTCTGATACTATATAGGTAGTTGATATCTTTAACATATTGTTTTACCACGATTTCTAAAATAACCATAACCCCATAGAATTTATCTAAAATTCTAAATTAACTGACTGAAAATCTGATTTCTGTATAACTAAACTGTTATTTGTGTAACTAAATATTGGGGTGTTATGGTACTGAAAAACTGATTATTCTGAAATTACTGAAAATATTTTTTTTTGAGTATACTGTATACTGAAAGTCCTTTATTCTATAAGCATGTAAATATCATGGTATTTCTATTGATACACTGTAAACATGGTATTCCTGGTTTGTATAAATATGGTACTGTACTCTAATCAACTCAAGCCACACTAATAAATATTATTATAATCAGGCTCTGAAAATCGTATATATAATTTGAATAATAACTTGATAACAACCTATATTTTGTACTAAAATCATAATGAAGTTTCCTAACATAGCATGTTCCCCTTACCTGACTACTGGAAAGCCCCTACTGAATATCGGTCCTACACCCACAGGATTTCCCACTCAACTCCCTGAAAACAACATTCACCAGAACAAAACATTATTATTTTTTTGTCTACTTCATTTCATACAACTGTTGGAAAGACTAAATTTGAATAAAATACCTTACCTTGAACCTGGGGAGAAATTCAACTCGATCCCACCGACGATCCACCCCGGTAAACTTGGAGAGAACTTCACCAGGAGCATCGTGGTGGCCTCAGATCATCGATCCGATGACTGACAGGGCCGAAATTGAAGAGAGAGGGAAGAAAAACCGTTGGAGAGAGAGAGAGAGAGAGAGAGAGGGAAGATTTTCGCTGAAGGTTTTGTGATTAAACCCAGTTTAGGGCTATTTATACTATGGCCTTCATTGACGAGCCACGTCATCTCGTTGACGAGCCAAGTCATCTTGTCAACGAGGTCTAGAAGGAGGTTCTTCGACGAATACCATCTTCTCGTCGAAAAAATTCAGAATTCAAAAAATAGTCGCTCGACATTTTCTCATTGATGAAATGCTTCCTCGTCGATAAGGTCCTCATGTACCCTCATCAATGAATCCCCTATGTTCGTCGACAAGGCCCTAGGAAAATTCTTGGGTTATTACATCCCAGTCAGCTACCTCCTTCTGTTATTGTTTCCATTTCCCTCTCTCTCTTTATTATTGTAAATACCATTATTCTTTGGGTCACTACAGGTGGTGCTGTGGAGGGTAGCCGATGGAGCTGGAGCTGTGCAGAGGGCTGTTGCAGGAGAGTTTGGGGTGGTTGGTTGTTGCAGGAGCTCGGGTCTGGTGAGGGGATGCAAGGAAGGAGAGCCGGAGAGGGAGAGAGTTCAGAGAAAGCGGGAGGCTGGGAAACAGAAAGGGAGCTAATGAGGGTGCTGGTGATGGAAGAAATTGAGAAGGGGAGCTAGAGAGATCGAAGAGGGGAAGAAGAAAGGGAAGGAGCCAGAGCTAGGGCTGCGGGGGGCAGTGTGAGAAGGAGAGGGTGAGAGAACAGAGCGGTAGGGTTTTTTTCTTTGCTTGTGCGCCCCCAGTCGTGTCCCTCAGTGTGTGGTGAATGTAGCCTATTTATAGGCTTTCAAATCCTAATAATAATAATAATAATAATAATAATAATGATACTAACAATGTTGATAATAATAATAATAATAATAATAATAATAATAATGATACTAACAATGTTGATAATAATAATAATAATAATAATAATAATAATAATAATAATAATAATAATAATAATAATCACCTAATAATAATAATATCCTAAAATAATAATAGTAATAAGAATAATATTAATAACAATAAAGTAAACTAATGATAATAATAATAATAATAATAATAATAATAATAATAATAATAATAATAATAATAGTAGTAGTAGTAGACGACGCCTTTGTTATATTTGGTTCGGGCAAAAATAGAGTGTCTACATGTATATATGTGTGTACGGTTTGGGAAAAGTTACTAAATTCTGGTATTGTTTATATGGATGATTAGTTTTATGTTTTTCTGCTGCATAGATGTGTAATATAATCAGGTTTTTCTCAGTGCTCACTTGGGGCCTGGGAGCTGATAGTAGATAATTCAGGAGTATCATAATGTTATGTTTTGCAATTTATTTAAAAAAAAATGGTATAATTTTTGGGTCGTTACAGTATGGTTGTGAGTGTAAATGTGTACATGAATGTGTGTAAAGACTAGTGTGTACATGAATGTGTGTAAGTGGTGCCAAACTTAAACTCCACAACTCAACACTCTTTGGCATTTCATCAAACAGTTTGCATGCATCTGACAAATTCCCACATTATTAGTGCATATGAATCAACACATTTTCTGAAAGCAATCGACAAGGCATGGTAAACTATAATAACCATTTCCAAACCAATCAAGGCCACCATACCAAGAACTTGGTGTAGCAATTCTAGTAAACATGAACAAACATAAGCACCCCAAATGCTAAACACCATGGAAGTCATAGGATCATAACTAAACAAGTTTGGTTTGGGCATTTTATCAAACATGGAGTATAGATTTAGAAACCAAGCACATGTACAAAGTAGCAGAGTTTTCGAAATTACCATCCGTTAGTTATGCACAGAGCAGATACCCATAACCCACACAAAACAATAAAATCAAACCCACTCCAGAAGTGGGAACCAAATTACCTTCCGTCAAAGACCAAATAGTGGAAACATCAAGACAATTTAAAACTCAAATTTTGAAAATCAAAGCACTACACGTCAACAGTGCCACCATCTGCACTCCAATAACTGTTTAGGGAACTAACACTGCCATTTGAGCATGAACCACATGCTATAGACGTGAACAGTAAAAATTGCCGAATAGAGATTGGGGCAACTGAACAATTCAGCATTTGTTTGCAACCAAGGTAACTTAAGCAAAGAGACAACCATGTAGTGTCATGGATTAGCAGCATAATGAATAAATTAAGAGAAAAAGAAAGCATCGCTAGAGAATTTTTGAAGTGCTTCTACAATGGCTTTTTCAAGTTCTTTTGGTGCTCCAACAACGACCTTGGGCACGAACCGAAAACCGTTAAATTACCTTCAAGCGATCTTGCCCCCTGAAGAGGTTCCTTATTGAACTCCTAGGTGATTGTGGCCATGGGGGGAAGCAAATGGCTGAAGCTGGGATTGGTGATGGCCAACGAGGAGTAGGACGAGAGCGATGAAGACAAGAGAGGGAGTGAGGCGATGATGGTGGTGATGATGACGATAGCGGTTGCCAAAGGTGGTGACGACGACGGTGGTTGACGACTCTGGTAGTGTCCAGATCTGCTGGTTCAACTTGACGTGGGGAACCGAGAGAGATGGAAGAGCAAGGGGACGATGAGAGAGAGAGAGAACGAGGGGAACGGTGAAGATGGTGGATGGTGCGTGGGTGATGAATGAATAGTGGCTGAAAATGATGAAGGCTATGACATCGGAGCTGGGATCCGGGATGGTGACAATGACAGTGATACTGCCAGCGACAAAGAGGGGCTGATGGAGGAAAAAGATTCAGAGAGAGTGGAGAGATCCCAAAAGTGAATGAGGTGCAGGTGAGTGGCTGAGAGACAGAGAGCGATCGGAGAGTCTCATAGTGGGAATGGAAGAGTGTGGTCCGAGAGAGCCTGAGAGTGAGCTAGGAGATCGTGGAGAGTGGAGGCCGTGAGCAGGGTGACAGTGGTGTCGTGGGGCATTGGATCTCTCGACTGTTTGCTGGAGAGAATTTGCGTGGAGATTGAGTGGGTGGAGAATGGAAGTTAGAGGGTGATCGTGAACAGTAGAAGCTCTGCCAGAGAAAATGGAGATGTGGGGGATTTAGGAAGAGAAGAGGGGGCCCAGAGGGAGGGTGGAGCTGGAGATCAGGGTGAATAGAGATGAGTGTGAGAAAAATCAGGGAGAGAGGAGGGAGAGGGACTCTGAGGGTGATGTGAGAGGTACCAAAGGGAGGGCGTGGGAAGATGACCAAAAAATGGTGAATAGTGAAGATCCCCCCCCCGCCCCCCCTCTACCCCATTTATAGGGTTGGCCAATGGAAAATGGCGCATGGCCCCACGGGAAGTAAAAGGTAATCCCAACCAAAAATATTCCTCTCTTATGCGCATAGACATTTTCTATTTTGGGAGAGAATCATTGCGCACGTGTCTTTCCCCTTATTTTTTTTTTATTTTTGAATTTCTTAAATATTTATCTTTTGGTTGCTAATTTTATCTTCCCAAAAGGACAATCCTAGGTTTTAAAAATAAATCTTGATTCTCGACAACGGGTGGACCTGAACTCAATTTAGTAAAAATGACTCGATAAAATGCTTAATTCAAAGGGTTCAATTTTGAATATAAATGACTCAATTCAAAAAAATTAAAAGACTTAATTTAAAAAAGAAATAGGACTTATTTTTTAAAATAACTTACTCAATTTTAAAGATTCAGACTCATTTTCTAAAAACACTGTGACTCAAATAAAAGAATTTTAATTTTGAAAAGGACTTCATTTGATTTCTTTTGAAAGGATCCTCCAATTTTCGGGATTCAAATTCAAATTTTGTTATGTTGGGTCTCCTCAGGTTTTCCTGATTAAAATTGGGGTGTCTACAGATTCCTACATCCGATGCACAACATCCCTTTTGATGCGTTGGCTCTAATTCCTACATACGATGCACGACATCCCCTCTAATGCCCTATCTTAGATTCCTGCATTCAATACACGACATCCCCTCTAATGCACTAACTCAGATTCCTATATCCGAAGCACGACATCCCTTTTGATGCACTAACTCGGATTCCTACATCCGATGCACGACATCCCTTTCGATGCTCTAGCTCAGATTCCTACATCTGATGCACGACATCCCCTCTGATGTGCTAGCCCGGATTCCTACATCTGATGCACGAAATCCCTTTGGATGCACTGGCTCAGATTCCTACATTTGATGCACGACATCTCCTTTGATGCGCTAGCCTAAATTCTTATATTCGATGCACAACATCCCCTATGATGCACTAACTCGGATTCCTGCATCCGATGCACGACATCTCCTCTAATGCACTAACCCGAATCCTACATCCGACGCACGACATCCCTCTTATGCGCTAGCTCAGATTCCTACATCTGATGCACGACAACCTCTCAGATGCACTAACCTGGATTCCTATATCTGATGCACGACATCACTTTTAATGTGCTAACTCAGATTCCTACATCCAATGAATACCCTCTTCAACCCTTGGTTATTCCGCACTACCATTTGACCACTGACCCTTGCTAACTTCTAAACAAAAACTGTTAACTACTAACTTCCCCAGAATAAATGTTGCCTTCTCATTTAACCCTGTCTGCCCTCTTCCCTTCCCTGATTGACAAGAACAATGCCTGATTGATCCACAGGCACTAATCAATTGTGTGGCCTAGTTTAAATGGGTGTCTTTTATATTTGCAGGCTTCTTGCTACAAATAACGTAGGAGAGTTCCTACTGTTACATTGAAGCAACGAAGCCTACAAAAAGGGGTAGTTGTAGACAACCCAATTTTAACCAAGCAATCTTGAGAAGAATCCTTTCAAAAAAAAATCAAATCGAGTCCTTTTCAAAATTAAAATTCTTTTATTTGAGTCATAGTGTTTTTAAAAAATGAGTCTCCAGTCTTCAAAATTGAGCGAGTTCCAGTTATTTTCAAAAACAGGTCTTCTTGTTTTTTTTTTTTTTAAATTGAGTCTTTTATTTTTTTCGAATTGAGTCATTTAATTTCAAAATTGAACCCTTTGAATTCAACATTTTATTGAGTCTTTTTTTTATTAAATTGAGTTCGAGTCCGTCTGTTGCTGGGAATTAAGATTTTTTTTTTAAAATCCAGGACTTTCCTTTTGGGAAGATAAAATTGGCTAACAAAAGATAAATATTTAAGAAATTCAGAAATAAAAAAATGAGTGGAAAGGCACGTGTGCAATGATTTTCTCCCAAACCAGAAAACGCGTATGCACATAAGAGAGGAATGTTTTCGGTTGGGATTGCCTTTTGCTTCCCGCGAGGCCAAGCGTTCCATTTTCCATCGACCAACCCCTATAAATGAGGGGTCTCAGTGCAAGCAAAGCAGGGTTAGAGAAGAGGGGGGGGGGGGATTCTTCACTATTCACCATTTTTTGGTCATCTTTCCACGCTCTCCCTCTACTTCCTTTCACATCACCCTCAGAGTCTCTCTCCCTAATTTTTCTCACGCTCATCTCCATTCACCTTGATCTCCAGCTCCATCCTCCCTCCGGGCACCCTCTTCTCTTCCTAAATCCCCTACATCTCCATTTTCTCTGACAAAGTTTATACCATTCACGATCACCCTCTAACCTCCATTCTCCACCCACTCATTCTCCATGAAAATTTCCTCCAGCAAATAGCCAAGAGATCCCACGCCCCACGGCACCACCGTCACCCTTCTCACGCCCTCCACTCTCCACGATCTCCCAGCTCACTCTCAGGCTCTCTTAGACCATACTCTTCCATTCCCACTATGAGACTCTTTGATCCCTCTCTATCTCTCATCCACTCACCTACACCTTCTTCACTTTCAAGATCTCTCCACTCTATCTGAATCTCTTTCCTCCATCAGCCCCTCTTTGTCACTGGCGGTATCACTGACGTTGTCACCATCCCAGATCCCAGCTCCGACGTCGTAGCCTTCATAATTTTCAGCCTCTATTCATTTATCACCCACACACCATCCACCATCTTCACCTTCCCCCTCGTTCTCTCTCTCGCCATCCCCCTGCTCTCCTATTTCCTTAGTTCCCCACATCAAGGCAAACTAGAAAATCCAGCCACTAGCAAAGTTGTCAACCACCGCCGTCGTCACCACCTTTGACAACTGCTACCGTCATCGTCACCACCATCATTGTAAAGACCCAAATAATTATCGTAATTTAATAATAGAAAGAGGAAATAAAGTAAATAGGGTCTCGTCAATGAACACAGGGGATTCATCGACGAGAGCACACGAGGGACTCGTCGACGGGGATGTGCCTCGTTGATGAGAAGATACCGAAGGGATTTATCGCAGTTCTGAATTTCATCGACGAGGAGTAAGCATTTGTCGATGAATTTTCTTCTTGACCTCATTGACGAAGTGACGTGGCTTGTCAACGAAGGACAGTGTATAAATAGGCCTAAACCTCATTTTTTGGCCAAAAATTATGCAAAAATCCCTCTCTCTCTCTCTCTCTCTCTCTCTCCTCAATTCATCCTTCCTCCCTTCTCTCTAATATTTCAGGCCGAATTCTCGCCGATTCGATGATCTAAAGTCACCATGAAACTTTTAGGAAAGTTCTCTGTAAGTCTACTGGAGTGGATCGTCGGTGAGGCTACTTTGAAATTCACACCAAATTTAAGGTAAGACTTTTTATTTGAAATTTGGTCTTTCCATAGTTATAGGAAATGTTGGATACAAAGAAATACTGAAGTTTAGTTTTGAGAGATGTTGATTTTAGGGTATTGAATGGGGAACCCAGCAAGTGTAGGACCAGTATATTCTAGGGGATTTCTTTTCAGAAATCAGGTAAGAGAATAAACTAAAGTAGTAATTTTTTCATAAAAATTTTTATTAAATTATTAGTAGATTTATGTTCAGAAAGCATGTATTATATCTGAGTATCACTGAGAAAATGTATATTTGGGAAAATAATGCTGTTACACTAGAATGTATGTTTTTAGTATAAAATGCTAGAAAATATGATTTCAGTATAGAATGGATGGTTTTATTCAGCATTGTGAGCCATGAATATTATATTTACGTAAATTATATGATGTCAAAGTAATTTTGGAAATATAGTACATTTAAGTGATTTTCAGAGACTATGAAATAATGCAGTACACTTTTGTTGGCCTTACAAGGCTTAACATCCTATTTTGATGCTAACAAACAAGTGGAACTTAACATATTTGATGAGTGATGACATTTTAGATCTCGCATATGTGAAAGCAAAGTCAAGTACTCACAAGGAGTAAATTGAAGCTTAGATTTCAAAGGAACATGATCATATGAAGCTTAAAGAATAATTAAAGGAATGGATGATATATTAAAGCTTGAAGTATATGAGAGGATGAACTTGATATGAAAGATTGAAGAAATGATGGACCCAAAGCATGGACATACATGAAGACTTCAAGAGATGAAAGATTTAGAATCTTAAGGAAATTTCATGTAAGTACTTCAAGTAAATTCAATATGGATGCATGAAGCTCTTAGGATTAATTACATGGACCTAAATATCTTTTAACATACTTGGAAAATATTTTTATAAGGTTCGAAGTTGTTTCAAAAAGATTAAAATTGTTTTTGGTATGAAAAGCACTAAAATGGGATTTCTCCAAAATCAGTTAATTTTTATACATCCGTATTGATGAGCATTTTTCTTTATCAAAAACTCATTATTTTAAAAAAGTCTTCAACATGAAAGTGGTAGGATTTTCTCTTAGATTTCTTTTGAAACCAAGAACATTAAATTTGGAGCTATATAGAAAAAGTTATAATCAAATTACTAAAGAGGGGTCAAAGTTGTCAGTAACACAGTAATCTGGTCTAGTCAGTCGGCTTACCAGAATGAACTGTGTTCAGTCAGCTGACTGACCAGCTAACGGAATTGAAATTTGGGAGACAGAATGCATCCAGTTGCCTGTCCAGTCAGCTGACCCTGCATAAACACCCTCCCAGTCGCCTAGTCAGCCAACTGACCCTACGGAAATTCAAATTTTGACCTCCAACGGGAAAAATTTAAAATTTTGTTTTTTAAATCTAAATTTTATGAAAACTTGTTGGATACTCCAAGTCACTTGGGGATCAAGTAACATACTTTTTAAAGTCTATAAATAAGCCTCAAGATGGCGGGCTCTAGCCTATTTGAAGGAGTGACCGAGTGAGGGGATATCACTTGGAGAAGGAGGGCTCTAGCCTTAACAAAGGAGTATGTAAAGGTTTGTTCCACCCGTTAACGAAACAGGTTTAGTGAATCCTTTGGTGTTTTTGCCAAAGGCGAGGACGTAAGTTGTGTTGAAGACGAACCTCGTAAAAATCCCGGTCTCACTCTCTCTTTTCCTTACTCTTTATTTTCAGTACATGTACAATTGCGTGGATGTTTTAAATATCTAAATCATACAAACTACGTAATTTGGAAGTTGAATAAACTTAAGGTATAATTTTGATTTTGGTTGCGGAAACCAAAAGGGAGTACGTTGGTTAAACCATATTTTTCGGAAACCGTACGGGAGTACGTTACTTGGTTAACATCCCAAAGATAAAATTAACTAAGAGTTTATTTGAATTTTGAATTTTGGAAAGAGTGTTGGATTTTATATTACACGTTATATCAAAGAAGCAAATTCATTCATACAGGGCTTGATTCAAATTTACATATTCATGGCTGACAACAAAAGCTATATTATGATTGAATGGTTTAAAGTTTGATATTGAGTGGATTGTGTTTATATTCCAAAGAGTGCTGAAGCTTCCATCAATCTAATAGTGTTGTAGTTATCTTAATCTTGACTTGGTTGTTTTGCTTTCCAACTGTGTTTGATTGGTTTGAATAGTGTGGTTGAAGATTGGATGTTTAATTAGTTGTGTTGTTGATTGTATAAAAGAAACCAAGTTATTGTGTGTTTGACAAATTAAACAAACAAGTCAAAGAATTGGTTAAACAATAAAAGAAGTTAAGTATTCTTAAAAGGAATTAAAAAAAATTTTTAAAATCCTAATTCACCCCCCTCTTGGGAAGCTATCCTAATTTCAATTGGTATTAGAGAGGGGTTATAGCAAATCTTAATTAGTAGCTATAAAAAGATCTTAATGGCTAACTTAGGCATAGCTCCCTTTGGAAAGGGACAATCTTCAACTAGGTCTCCTATATTTTGTGGTATAAATTACACTTTTTGGAAAAAGAGAATGCAAATCTATCTCCAAACTATGAATTGGAAAATATGGGAAGTTGTTATAGATGGAGATCAAATTCCTACTAAGAGAGTAGATGGAAAACAAATTCCCAAAGAGAAAAGAGATATGACCGATATAAACTATAAGATGCTGCAAGTTAATTCTAGTGCCATGAATGCTCTATATTGTGCTTTAGATGCAAATGAATTTAATAGAATAATGACTTGCAAATCAGCTAAGGAGATATGAGACAAATTGGAACTAACTTATGAAGATACTATAGACGTTAGGGATAATAGGATTGATATGCTTACTAGTGAATATGAAGCTTTTAGGATGAACCCGGATGAATCCATAACTAATATATTTACTAGGTTCACTCACATAATAAACTCCCTAAATGCACTAGGAAAAACTTACGCTACTTATGAGATGATAAGGAAAATTCCTAGAGGGCTACCAACCATATGGGAACCAAAAGCCACTGCCATAACTGAAGGAAGAAATTTGAAAAGCACTTCCTTAGATGAACTTATAGGTTCTTTCACATATGAAATGGCAATGAATGAAAATAGTGGTAAAACCAAAGCCCAAGAAACAATAGCCTTCAAAGCCTCAAAAGAGAACTCAAGTAGTGAAGAAGAAATGGATGAAAATGAAGTAGCCTTCATATCTAAAAGGCTAGCAAAGATTCTAAGAAAGAAAAATAAATTCAAAAGAAAATACAAATCTGAATCAGATGAAGAAGAAAAAGAAGAAGTTAGCAAGAAATCAAAGAATAAAACTCCTATGTGTTACAATTGCAACAAAGCTGGACATATTAAACCAGAATGTCCACTACTAAAGAAAGAATCTAAGAAGAAAAAGAAAAAAGGTCATAAAAGCCACTACTTGGGACATGATGAGTACAAGTAATTCAAAAAATAAATCAAGTGACCAAGAGGTTGCTTATATGTGCTTTATGGCTTGGGACAATGAGGAAAGCCCCTCATCCAAACCCTTAGATAATTCTTGTAGTAATTCATCTAGTGAATCCAATGATGAGGGTATGCCATCTTATGATGAACAAAAAAATGATATATTCAAAGTACATAAGATGCTTATCAAAGTAAATAAACAAAATGCTTCATTGAAGTGTAAGAATGAAGGATTAATGAAAGAGTTAGAATCCCTTAGAAATGCTGAAAGAGAAAAGGATTCAAGGATCAAGAAAATAGAAAGTAAGTATGAAGCTACAATAAAAGAAATAGAAGCTAAAACTCTTGCTGAAAAATAAAACGACTTGAAAATCAGGAAATTAGAAAGCAAGAATGAACAAATGATAGAAGACCTTCGATCCCTATCCTCTACGGTATATGAGAAAGATATGTATATTTTTGAATTAGAGGATAGAATCTGAAAATTATCTCTAGAGTTAAGGAAATCATTAAAGAAAGTTAACAACAAAAAAGAGATGGAGATAAACGATCTCAAGAGTCAAATCAAAGATAAAAATAAGATCATTTATAACTTCACTAAAGGAAAAGAAAATCTTGATAAGATGATTGATTCACAAAGAATGTCGTTGAACAAAGAAGACATTGGTTTCAATGGAGTTGAAAATAAAAGAAAAAAGAATCTGTACATGAGATATTTCTCAAAAGGATCCAAAGACTATGCAAATACGTCTTCTAATGCCTACACTAACATCATATGCTATCAATGTAAGAAAAAGGGGCATATAAAGTTTGAATGTCCATTTAAAAGAAAAATGTGTTAAAACAAAACAAGTATGGAAGATAAAAGCATCCCTTGTAAAACCTATCGGACCCAAAAAGGTATGGGTACCAAAAGTGAAATAATAACTTCATACAAACAGAAAGAAAATAGCATTGTTGGTCCAAAATCATAGGATGATTTTTTTTACGAGGCTTAAACTTAAGAAAATATTAAGAAAATATCAAATTAAGCTTATTACATAAGTATCTTGATTAAGAAGAAGATATTTGAGAACGAAAGCCTATATACTACATGCTTACATGCCTATATGACATGCTCCCTATTTATGTGATGTGCTGATATGCTATATGCTACATGACTTGACTTATATTGATAATTTATGGCTCATTATGTTGAAAATTTGAGCATGAGATTATTGCGTATAAGCATGGATTTTGATATGAGATTAATTCTTGACCATGCATGCTGTTGATGAATCATATGGATAAACTTACTACTTTTACTATTGATATCTATGAGCTATGAAAGATACAACAGTTATATTGGTATCCATGAGCTATGCATGATGTGATAATGACTTTGGTATCTATAAAGTATTTTTGACATCACGTTTTAAAAATTTTAATTGGTATCAAAATTTAAAAGCTCACTTAGTATCACAATCTGAAAGTTCAATTTGTCTTTGAGCATGACAAGTATGATTATGTCTATGAGCATGGTATGACATTGATGATATTAGCATGATGTTGATATTTGATACATGACATGATTAAATGTTTTGAAACATGGAATGATAAATGCAAAGTTGGTAACAAAACTGAATGTATTGAATTCAGGGGGAGTTATGACTTACTGCTTATATTATGATACTTTCCCTATTAATCAATTGATATCATGAATTAAATTTTAAATTTTAAATTGGTATCATAAAATCATCAATTGGTATAAAAAATTGGCATCTTGAATAATATCAAAGGGGGAGTATCATGACTCATAACTTGTATTTTGTTTCTCCCTAATTTTGTTTTTTTTGGTATCATGAATTTTTTTTTATTGGTATCATAAATCTTCAATTGGTATCACACATTTTCAATTGAGTTCAGTATTAAAATTTCAAAAGTTCAATAGGAATTAGAATTAATGAAAATCAAAATTGGTATCATATACTTGATATGCATGATTGATATTCATATGCTAAAAAATATGATTTATTTTGTTTATATCTCTTTAATTGATGACAAAAGGGGGAGAAGTTTTTGAGCAAAAATTGAAAATTGAGTTTGGCATGAAATATTTTGAAATTTTGCAATATGAATTATATTTCAAAAGGGAGAGAAGTATTTGTCGAAGGGGAGGAGTACATGATATTGAATGATCATGAAATTGGTATCGATATGCATAATATTGAATGATCTTTACAAATATGTTGAAGATGATGCTTATTGAAAGGGGGAGTCTTTTTAAGGTTTACTCATATTTTTGCTCATTATTTGTCATCATCAAAAAGGAGGAGATTTTTTGCCTCACAAGGCTTAACATCCTATTTTGATGCTAACAAACAAGTGAAACTTAACATATTTGATGAGTGATGATATTTTAGATCTCGCATATGTGAAAGCAAAGTCAAGTACTCACAAGGATTAAATTGAAGCTTAGACTTCAAAGGAACATGATCATATGAAGCTTAAAAGAATAATTAAAGGAATGGATGATATATTAAAGCTTGAAGTCTATGAGAGGACGAACTTGATATGAAAGCTTGAAGAAATGATGGACCCAAATCATGGACATACATGAAGACTTCAAGAGATAAAGGATTTAGAATCTTAAGGAAATTTCATGTAAGTATTTCAAGTAAATTCAATATGGATGCATGAAACTCTTAGTATTAATTACATGGACCTAAATATCTTTTAACATACTTGGAAAATATTTTTATAAGGTCCGAAGTTGTTTCAAAAAGGTTAAAATTGTTTTTGGTATGAAAAGCACTAAAATGGGATTTCTCCAAATTCAGTTAATTTTTATACATCCGTATTGATGAGCATTTGTATTTAACCAAAACTTATTATTTAAAAAGTCTTCAACATGAAAGTTGTAGAATTTTCTCTTAGATTTATTTTGACACCAAGAAAGTTAAATTTGGAGTTATATAGAAAAAGTTATAATCAAATTACTGAATAGGGGTCAAAGCTATCAGCAACACAGTAATCTGGTCTAGTCAGTCGGCTGACCAGAATGAACTGTGTTCAGTCAGCCGATTGACCAGTTAATAGAATTGAAATTTGGGAGACAGAATGCACCTAGTCACCTGTCTAGTCAGCTGACCCTGCATAAACACCCTCTCAGCCTCCTGGTCAGCCAACTAACCCTACAAAAATTCAAATTTTGACCTCCAACAGGAAAAATCTAAAATTTAGTTTTTTAAAATCTAAATGTTATGAAAACTTGGTGGATACTCCAAGTCACTTGGGGATGAAGTAACATACTTTTTAAAGTTTATAAATAAGCCTCAAGATCATTGAACCAAGAATCAAAATCAGCAATCAAACTCTCTCAAGTGCTCTCTTCATTGAAAGGCTCTCTTGCTCATACCTTGTGCACGAATTCAACTGAGTTTTTACTGATCTTCTGTAACACATCTATATACGTTTATGTACAATACCAGAGTGTTAGTATGTAATCTCAGAATATACATATATCACTGTTCCCAAAATAACCTCAACTGGTGAGGGCTATTAAAAAATGTTCCCAAAAAATGATACTCACTCTTTGACAGGGCACTACTGACGCCCCTCTATTTGTGAGCCTAGTCTGCTCGCCTACCTGGATCACCTGAAAAATATATCAACACTAGGATAAGCCAACACTCAGTAAGAAGAAATATGCTATTACTAGTGTGTGGCAAATGAGCTAACAATATTATGCAAAATCTGATTTCATATAAACATGTATAACTGGATATGTTAAGTATAGTATAAGTAAGAAAATGCATCCCCTTTCCACGTTGCTTAACATAACAGTATTGTAAGTTATAACTCAAAATACTTCTAGTGTACATAAGTAGGGTCCCCGAACCAGTAAATCCATACGTATGTAATAATAACTGAAACTGTTCCTTATGGCTATCTGTGTCATGACATGCCCTCTCATGACAAGGTTGTGCGGCCGGTAGGCTGGATTTTCCCTGGCTGGCTTACCAGGAATAAATCACTGAACTCCGTCAGTCGACCTGCCCACCTCAACCCATATCTGGAGAGGGAGCCTAACCTCTTCAAGGGCCTAGGTGGTCGACTTTACCACGTATTATCTGAATAGGTGGTTGCGCTCATAAAGTAACATAGTATCTGTCGTAAAGGTACCGTGTTCTGTAGCTGCAAGTTCAACAGGGTCTGATATCATATAATATATTTATATATATATATTTATCTGATTTACCATGATTATGAAGTAATCATAATAACCATGATGCTGCAAAACGTACTGAAATTTGAATAATCATAACATGGAACTGCATATTCGTAATACTGGAATTCGTATAATCATGGTACTGAAATCCGTAAAATCATGGTACTGAAGTTCACATAATCATAGTACTTAAATCCGTAAAATCATGGTATTGAAATTTATAAAAATCATGAAACTACAATTCGTAAAACATATCCCCGTACTACATACATATTCACAAGCCACACCATACTTTAATACATAATTTTCGTAAATAAATACACTGTATAATATTTAGAAACTTTTTAGCATAGCATATTTCCCTTACCTAAACTTTGAAAAGCCCCTACTGTACTTTAGCCCAATACCCGCAGGGCCTCCTTTACAACACCTTGAAAACAATATTTGCCAGAACTAAACATCAGTATTTTTTTGCCTACATCATTCCCTATAACTACCAAGAAGTCAAAAACTGGATAAAAGTCCTTACCCTGAATTTGGGATGAAATCCAACTTTGCTTTCCTGACGATCCGCTCCAGCAGATTCACAGAAAACTCCGCCAGGAGTGTCGTGGTAGCTTCGGATCGTCGATCCAGTGACTGGTGGGGCCGAAATCGAAGAGATAAGGGAGAGGGAGACGTAAAGAGAGAGGAGAGAGAGAGCTCGGTGAAAAATGGTAAAAAATTCCGGGTTTCCACTATTTATAGGGCCAGGTCCGTCGACGAGACACGTCACCTCGTCGACGAGCCCTTCCCGAAATTTGTCGACGAGACCCTATGTTCGTCAAAAAAATTCAGAGCAGCCCGAACCGTCTCTCGGTATTTTCTTGTCGACAAAGCCCTTTGTTCATCGACGAAATTTTGAAGACCTTCGTCGACGAAGCTGGTCAATTTCCTGAATTTATGATTATTTAATATTATCTCCAAAATGCACTGTCGTTGACGAACTCCTTCTGTTTCTGTTTCTATTTTCTCTCCCTCTTTAATACTTAAAATGCTATTATTCTTCGAGTCATTACATTTTCCCCTCCTTATAAAATTTCGTCATCGAAATTTACTATCTAAATCTCTATCTATACTTCCTTCATTCTGTAAAGAAAAGGGTCTACTTATTTTATTACCTGTCCTCATTTATGGCGAAGGAATACCGTGGTTACATGGATGGTTCTGGGAGATTACATATACCAAAAGAAAATTTCTCCCCGAACAAAATACTATCTACTAACCATAATCAATACACGTACCTGCAAAAGAAAACTTATCTAACCGTTATACTTTACCTGAGTATCTTTATACCTCTAGGAAAAACTGTGGGTATCTCAGTCTAATCTGCTCCTCAAGCTCCCAAGAAGCTTCCTCTATGCCGTGATTCCTCCACAAAACTTTAACTAACTGTATCTCTTTAGTACATAAAGTCTGAACCTTTCTGTCCAAAATCTGTACTGGTATTTCTTCATACGCTAAAGAATCCTTAAGCTCTATCTCTGCATAGCTAATGAAGTGGGATGGGTTTGGGACGTATTTTCGTAATATGACAACATGAAACACGTCATGAATACGAGCCAAAGCTGGCGGCAAAGCTAGCCTATAGGCAACTGACCCTATTTTCTCAAGTATCTCAGAAGGGCCAATGAACCTATGGCTCAGCTTGCCCTTCTTCCCAAACCTCATAACTCCTTTCAAAGGAGCTATTTTCAGAAAAACATGATCACCTACTCCAAATTCCAGTTCCCGGTGGTGAGTATTTGCATAACTTTTCTGCCGACTCTGTGCTACACTGATCCTATCTCGAATAAGTTGGACTTTATCACATGCTTGCTGAATTATATTTGAACCCAAAACTCGCCTTTCACCTACTTCATCCTAGAAAAGAGGAGATCTACATCTCTTACCATATAATGCTTCATAGGGTGCCATGCCGATGCTAACCTGATAACTATTATTATAAGCAAATTCAACTAACGGCAAAAACTGAATCCAACTACCTCCAAAGTCTAGCACACAAGCACGAAGCATATCTTCCAATACTTGCATGGTTCTCTCAGTCTGACCATCGGTTTGAGGGTGGAAAGCTGTGCTGAATGCCAGCTAGATCCCTAGTGCCTCTTGCAAACTCCTCTAGAACCATGAGGTAAAACATGGATCACTGTCCGAGACTATGGATACCGGCACTCCATGGGATCGAACAATCTCCTGTATGTAAATATCTACTAACTTGTTCATAGGGTAGCTGATCTTTATAGGTAGAAAATGCACTGTCTTCGTCAATCTATCAACTATCACCCATTTGGCATTCTGACCATGCAGCGCTGGTAGTAGCCCAGTGACAAAATCCATGGATACGTGATCCCACTTCCACTTGGGAATGAAAAGTGGCTGCAACTGATCTGTTGGCCTCTGGTGCTCAGCTTTGACCTTCTAGCACGTCAGACACTGCTGCACAAACTCTGCTATCTCCCTCTTCACGCCACTCCACTAGAAATAATCCCGCAAATCCCTATACATTTTCGTACTGCCAGGATGAACAGTGTATAAGGACCTGTGTGCCTCCTTTAGAATCGTCCTCCTGATGCTATCATCTGCAGGCACACACAATCTGGTGTGAAATCTCAGAGCCCCATCATCAGAAATACTAAACTCCTCCCCCTGACCGTCCTGTACTCTGGCTATCACCTTCACCAACTCTAGATCAACTCTCTAAGCAGTTTTAATCTTCTTATACAACATGGGCTGTACAACCAAACTGGCCATAAATGCCAGAGGATCATCCTCCACTAACTCTACACCAAGTCTCTCTAAGTCCATTTGAATCGGATGCTGAATTATCGCTACTAACTGTGCTGTGTCTCTTGATTTACGGCTCAGAGCATCAGCCACTACATTTGCTTTATTTAGGTGGTAACTAATGTTACAGTCGTAATCCTTGATAAGTTCCAACCACCTCCTCTGCTGCATATTCAACTCTTTCTGTGTAAAAATGTATTTCAGGCTTTTATGATCAGAGAATATCTCACATCTCTCACCATAAAGGTAATGCCTCTAGATCTTTAGTGCATGTACAACCGCAGCCAACTCCAGATCTTGAGTAGGGTAGTTCTTCTCATATTCTTTCAACTGCCTGGATGCATACGCCACCACCTTACCATGCTGCATCAGCACACAACCGAGCCCTTTCAAGGACGCGTCACTGTAGATCACATAACCACGCCTCCCGATGGAATCATAAGAACTGGTGTAGTGACGAGCCGCTGCTTTAATTCTTGGAAGTTCTGCTCACACTCTTCATCCCATAAAAATCTGGCATTTTTCCTAGTCAATCGCATGAGAGGTCCTGACAATGCTGAAAACCCCTCAACAAAACGACGGTAATAGCCTGCCAGCCCTAAGAAACTCCTAACTTCCTGCACATTTCTAGGTCTAGCCCAATTTACCACTGCATCGATTTGTTGGGATCCACTGAAATACCATCCCCTGAGATCACGTGGCCTAAGAATGCCACCTTCTCGAGCCAGAATCACACTTGCTAAACTTAGCATTAAGCTTCTCCTCCCTGAGAGTCTGCAATACCTGCCTCAAATGCACCTCATGATCCTCAAAACTCCTCGAGTACACCAGTATATCATTAATGAAAGCTAAACTGATCTAGATACTGGTGGAAAACTCTGTTAATCAAGTCCATAAACACGGTCGGGACATTTGTCAAACCAAAAGGTATAACAAGAAATTCATAGTGCCCGTACCTACTCCTGAAGGCTGTCTTCGCGATGTCCTCCTCTTTTACTCTCACCCGATGATACCCGAATCTGGGGTTGATCTTGGAATATACCCATGTACCCTGGAGCTGATCAAACAAATCTTCTATACGGGGTAGAGGATATTTATTCTTGATAGTAACTTTGTTGATTTCTCTGTAATCAATGCACATTCTCATGGACCCGTCTTTCTTCTTTACGAACAGTACTGGAGCTCCCCACGGCGATACATTGGGCCGTATAAACCCTTTGTTCAACAAGTCCTGCAACTGCTCCTTTAATTCTCCCAATTCAGTTGGAGCCATACGGCACAGGACCTTAGAAATCGGCGCAGTCCCTGGAGGTAAATCTATAGGAAAATCTACCTCGCGCACAAGAGGTAACCCTGGTAGCTCCTCTGAAAAAACATCTAGGAATTCTCGTACCACTGGGGTGCTGTCAATCTTCAGTTCATTTTCATATGCTTCTTTCACAAATGCTATAAATCCCTGACCTCCCTCCAGGAGTAATCTGCCTGCCTGCACAGCGGACACTAGCTGTGTTGGAGCACGTACCCATGAACCAACGAATTTGAATTCGTGCTCTCTAGGAGGTCTAAAAATTACTTCTTTCTAGAAGCAATCAATGCTGGCATGATTGGCAGCCAACCAGTCTATACCAAGTATTATATCGAACCCGCACATATCAAACACAACAAGATCTGCTGGTAATACTTTCCTATGAATTTCTATTGGATAACCTCTAAGTACCCTGTGACATCTGATCACTAACTTAGATGGTGTAGCTACCGACAGTGCTATATCTAATGACTATGTCTCACTCTTACATAATTTAACATAGGATACGGAAATAAAAGAATGAGTAGTACTTGAGTAAAAAAGAACAATGACTGGATGTGATAAAACAATAAATGTACCTGTCACCACATCCGTAGCAGCCTCTGCATCACCTGGCATTAGGGCATAAACTCGCGCTAGAGCTACGTTCCTCTGCTGGCCATCCCGGGGCGCTTGGTATCCTCCTTGAGCTGCCTGATGTCCTCCTTGATAAGGCCTGGGTGCTGGGACCTGGTCCTGCTGACCTGGGCAATCATGCATCACGTGGCTTGGTCTCCCACCATGATAACATACACCCTTGCCTGCCCGGCACTCACCCAAATGATGTCTCCCGCATGTTTGACACACCGGGTAAGTCTGTGCACCCTGGTTCCCATGAGGTCCTACCATCTGCCTCCAGTCAACCCTATTGCGACCACCTCTCCATGGACCCCTACTGGAACTAGCCTGGAAACCCTGAGGCGTAGACCTTTTCCTTTGACTATGAGCTGCTACACCCCTATGAATGCCACTCTCAATAATCGAAGCTCTATCTACAACCTCTTTGAATGTCTGAGTCCTGAAACTAATCACTTGCTTAAACAGATTCTGCCTCAACCCTTCTTCAAACTTCCTCACCTTCTTCTCTTCATCAGGTGCTAGATATGGAGCAAAACGCAACAACTCAGCAAACCGAGTTGCGTACTGAGATACAGTCATCTGCCCCTGTACCAAATGCAGGAACTCTGCTGCCTTCACACTCTGAACGATAGCGGGGAAATACCGCTCAAAGAACATATCCTTGAATCGATCCCACATTACTGGAACTGGAATCGGACTCTGCTCCTCTATCAGACGCGCTGCTCTCCACCAGCGCTTCGCCTCCCCTGTCAGTTTAAAAGTGGCAAATGCTACCTTCTGTTCATCCATACATGGAAGCACCGCCAAAATCTCCTCAATATCTTGGACCCAATTCTCACCTACAGTCGGGTCATCTCCTTTAACAAAGGATGAGGGCTTCATACGTGTAAACTACTCAATCAAACAGCCACGCTCCCCAGAACTCCTAACCATCTCAGCCATCACTTGCTGAGTGACACTACGCAGAATAGCATCTGTGTCTCCTCCACCTATGCCGGAAGGTCCTAGCCTGTCCTCCCCAGCATTCGTGCCACTACTTCCTGGGTCCATCCTGAAAACAAGAAAACATACTTAAGCAACTTATCCCTTATAAGGACCTATCCCGTATCAACTCAAAATTAACTACCTTCCCTGACCTTACCCAATATCTAGTTCTGTCACCCAGAAACGCGACCCGACAATAGTTTACTATGATTTTCCTGAAATCGTCACCCCAGGAAAAAAACAGAAACCACTACGAAAATCCTGTTCCCAGACACAAAACAAATCTCCAATTCCTTTTCCTATACTCTGATATTCCTTCTGCTGCACTCTATTGTCTATAGAACCTAGCAAACCTAGGCTCTGATACCAAACTGTAACGTCCTGCTTAATTAAATGGGTTTTTTTTTTTTAATTTTATTTTATACTATGCTAATCTACATGCTCTGATACCCTACTAAGATAAGCCCATCCATAAACCTAAGTAGCAAGAAGCAGAAACTGAATAAACACATCTATACGTTTTTGTACAATATCAGAGTGTTAGTATGTAATCTCAGAATATACATATATCACTGTTCCCAAAATAACCTCAACTGGTGAGGGCTATTCGAAAATGTTCCCAAAAAATGATACTCACTCTCTGACAGGGCACTACTGATGCCCCTCTATTTTCGAGTCTGGTCTGCTCGCCTACCTGGATCACCTGAAAAATATATCAACACTAGGATAAGTTAAGTACAGTATAAGTAAGAAAATGCATCCCCTTTCCACGTTGCTTAACATAATAGTATTGTAAGTTATAACTCAAAATACTTCTAGTGTACATAAGTAGAGTCCCCGAACTAGTAAATCCATACGTATGTAATAATAACTGAAACTATTCCCTGTGGCTATCTGTGTCATGACATGCCCCCTCATGACAAGGTTGTGCAGCCCGTAGGCTGGATTTACCCTGACTAGCCAACCAGGAATAAATCACTGAACTCCGTCAGTCGACCTGCCCACCTCAACCCATATCTGGATGGGGAGCCTAACCTCTTCAAGGGCCTAGGTGGTCGACTTTACCACGTATTATCTGAATAGGTGGTTACACTCATAAAGTGACATAGTATCTGTTGCAATGGTACCATGGTCTGTAGCTACAAGTTCAACAGGGTCTGATATCATATAATATATTTATATACATATTTATCTGATTTACCATGATTCTGAAGTAATCATAATAACCATGATGCTGCAAAACGTACTGAAATTTGAATAATCATAACATAGAACTGCATATTTGTAATACTGGAATTCGTATAATCATGGTACTGAAATCCGTAAAATTATGGTACTGAAGTTCACATAATCATAGTACTTAAATCCGTAAAATCATGGTACTGAAATTCATAAAAATCATGAAACTACAATTCGTAAAACATATCCCCGTACTACATACATATTCACAAGCCACACCATACTTTAATACATAATTTTCATAAATAAATACACTGTATAATATTTAGAAACTTCCTAGCATTGCATATTTCCCTTACCTTAACTTTGAAAAGCGCCTACTGTACTCTAACCCGATACCCGCAGGGCCTCCTTTACAACACCCTGAAAACAATATTTTCCAGAACTAAACATCAGTATTTTTCTACCTACATCATTCCTTATAACTACCAGGGGCGAAAAACTGGATAAAAGTCCTTATCCTAAATTTGGGATGAAATCCAACTTCGCTTTCCTGACGATTCGCTCCGGAAGATTCATAGAGAACTCCGCCAGGAGTGTCGTGGTAGCTTCGGATCGTCAATCTGGTGACTGGTGGGGCCGAAATCGAAGAGAGAAGGGAGAAGGAGACGTAGAGAGAGAGAGAGAGAGAGAGAGAGAGAGAGAGAGAGAGAGAGCTCCGTGAAAAATGGTAAAAAATCCTGGGTTTCCACAATTTATAGGGTCAGGTTTGTCGACGAGACACATCACCTCATTGACGAGCCCTTCACAAAATTCGTTGATGAGACCTTGTGTTCGTCGACGAAATTCACAGCAGCCTGAACCGTCTCTCGGTATTTTCTCGTTGACGAAGCTTGTGTTCGTCGACGAAATTCTGAAGACCTTCGTCGATGAAGTCTACGGCCTCCTTCTGTTTCTGTTTCTTTTTCTATTTTCTCTCCCTCTTTAATACTTAAAATGCTATTATTCTTCAAGTCACTACATCTTCTTCCACCGAAATTTTGCTACAAATTCTAAATCTTTCAATCATTGAAAGAATTAATCGGTGATATACTTCCTTGAGCTTCAAAGTTAAAATTCCATATTGTTATTTACTTTGAAGTATACTAGTTTGTAAATTGTACTAATCAACTCTTTGAGGAGCAAGCTCTTTGTACACATCTATTTGATTTTTATCTTGTAGATTGACGAATCTAAGGATTGTTTGGATCGTTGGCTAAGAAAGGGGATATTGTTTAGAGAGGCGGGCTCTAACCTATTTGAAAGAGTGACTGAGTGAGGGGATATCGCTTGGAGAAGGCGGGCTCTAGCCTTAACAAAGGAGTGAGTAAAGGTTTGTTCCACCCGTTAACGAAACAGGTTTGGTGAATCCTTTGGTGGTTTTGCCAAAGGCAAGGACGTAGGCTGTGTTGAAGCCAAACCTCGTAAAAATCTTGGTCTCACTCTCTCTTTTCCTTACTCTTTATTTTCAGTACATATACAATTGCGTGGATGTTTTAAATATCTAAATCATACAAACTACGTAATTTGGAAGTTGAATAAACTTAAGGTATAATTTTGATTTTGGTTACAGAAACCAAAAGGGAGTACGTTGGTTAAACCATATTTTTCGGAAACCATACGGGAGTACGTTACTTGGTTAACATCCCAAAGATAAAATTAACTAAGAGTTTATTTGAATTTTGAATTTTGGAAAGAGTGTTGGATTTTATATTACACGTCATATCAAAGAAGCAAATTCATTCATACAGGGCTTGATTCAAATTTACATATCCAGGGCTGACAACAAAAGCTATATTGTGATTGAATGGTTTAAAGTTTGATATTGAGTGGATTGTGTTTATATTCCAAAGAGTGCTGAATCTTCCATCAATCTAATAGTGCTGTAGTTATCTTAATCTTGACTTGGTTGTTTTGCTTTCCAACTGTATTTGATTGGTTTGGATAGTGTGGTTGAAGATTGGATGTTTAATTAGTTGTGTTGTTGATTGTATAAAAAAAACCAAGTTATTGTGTGTTTGAAAAATTAAACAAACAAGTCAAAGAATTGGTTAAACAATAAAAGAAGTTAAGTATTCTTAAAAGGAATTAAAAGAAAGTTTTTAAAATCCCAATTCATCTCCCTCTTGGGAAGCTATCCTAATTTCAATTGTTATCAGAGAGGGGTTATAGAAAATCTTAATTAGTAGCTATAAAAAGATCTTAATGGCTAACTTAGGCATCCCTTTGGAAAGGGACAATCTTCAACCAGGCCTCCTATATTTTGTGGTATAAATTACACTTTTTGGAGAAAGAGAATGTAAATCTATCTCCAAACTATGAATTAGAAAGTATGGGAAGTTGTTATAGATGGAGATCAAATTCCTACTAAGATAGTAGATGGAAAAAAAATTCCCAAAGAGAAAAGAGATATGACCGATATAAACTATAAGATGCTGCAAGTTAATTCTAGTGCCATGAATGCTCTATATTGTGCTTTTGATGCAAATGAATTTAATAAAATAATGGCTTGCAAATAAGCTAAGGAGATATGGGAAAATTTTGAAGTAACTTATGAAGGTACTATAGACGTTAGGGATAATAGGATTGATATGCTTACTAGTGAATATGAAGCTTTTAGGATGAACCCGGATGAATCTATAACTAATATGTTTACTAGGTTCGCTCACATAATAAACTCCCTAAATGCACTAGGAAAAACTTACACTACTTATGAGATGATAAGAAAAATTCTTAGAGGGCTACCAACCATATGGGAACCAAAAGCCACTGCCATAACTGAAAGAAGAAATTTGAAAAACACTTCCTTAGATGAACTTATAGGTTCTTTACTCACATACGAAATGACAATGAATGAAAAGAGTGGTAAAACCAAAGCCCAAGAAACAATAGCCTTCAAAGCCTCAAAAGAGAACTCAAGTAGTGAAGAAGAAATGGATGAAGATGAAGTAGCCTTTATATCTAAAAGGCTAGCAAAGATTCTAAGAAAGAAAAATAAATTCAAAAGAAAATCCAAATCTGAATCAGATGAAGGAGAAAAAGAAGAAGTTAACAAGAAATCAAAGAATAAAACTCCTATGTGTTACAATTGCAACAATGATGGACATATTAAACCAGAATGTCCACTACTAAAGAAAGAATCTAAGAAGAAAAAGAAAAAGGCCATAAAAGCCACTACTTGGGACATGATGAGTACAAGTAGTTCAAAAAATGAATCAAGTGACCAAGAGGTTGCTTATACATGCTTTATGGCTTAGGACAATGAGGAAAGCTCTTCATCCAAACCCTTAGAGATAATTTTTAGGAAACCCAGAAAGACCAGCGGATCGAGTCCACCATTGAGTTAGTTGTGCTACCCCGCTAGGAGGGTGAGTTTTGAACTAGGATTAGGAGATTTTTGTTGTGGGATCCTAGATAGATTTTTGGATGTATTGGGGATTGTATATAAACACAGTATTATTTTAGATTATAGTTAACTCTGGTATTATGCACTATATGGTTTGGTGAATGTAATTTACTTTATTGCTGCTTAGTTTTTCGTTGTGTATGACAGATATGTCCCCGTTACCCACGGGTTCGGGTTGACTATACTATATGTGATTTATTATGTAGTAAGTTAAGCAAGTCGTTACATTATGGTATCAGAGCCTAGGATGCTAGGTTCTGTAGACACTAGAATGCAATGGTAATAATACTAGAGTATAGGATAAGGGATTTTAAGGTCTGGTTTTGTAGTTTAGATGCAGGACTTCCGTGATGGTTTGTGTGTCTTTCCTAGGGTGAAGACTTTAGGAATGTCATGGTAAACTATCATCGGGTGGTTAGGTATCTAGGTTGCAGGATTGAACCTTGATTCTAGATTAGGGGTGAAGAATTAGTTTAAGATGCAATATATTAATTAGATGACATGTTACGATAATAGGGTCCTAAGTTAAGTTTATTATTTTTTAGCATAGGCCTTGGAGGTAGTAGCGCTCATGCTAGTGGGAATGAGGGTGCTAGGTCCTCAGGTGCTACAAGTGGTGATTTAGATGCAATACTGCGTAGCGTGACACAGCAAGTCATGGCTGAAATTGCCAAGAGCTCTAGAGAACAGGGTGGTACGTCGGCAAGCCACGACAGTTTGATTGAGAAGTTCATTAAGATGAATCCTTCGGCTTTCGCAAGAGAAACTGATCTTATAGTCACTTAAAACTGAGTGCAAGAGATTGAGAAAGTGTTTGCAGTGCTACAGTGTGCTGAGGAGCAGAGAGTGCTGTTCGCTACATATAAACTGACCGGAGAGGCCAAAAGATGGTGGACGACAGTGAAACTCCTAGAGCAGCGGAGGACAGTACCTATAAGGATGACATGAGAGCGATTTAAGGAGATATTTTTCGACACGTATTTTCCAACCTCGTCCAAGGAAGCTAAGATTGAGGAGTTCCTGAATCTGAAACAAGGACAGTAGACAGTGCAGTAGTACGTGGCGAGGTTTATTGAATTATCTCTCTTCGCCCCGTACATTATTTCGGATGAGATGAAAAAGGTACGACAGTTTGAAAGAGGTCTGAGGAGAGAAATATATAAGATGGTGTCGATACTGAAGTTGCAGGATTTTACCGAGTTGGTGGATAGGGCTACTATAGCAGAAATTGGAGAGCAGTTGGAGGCTGAGGAGCAGAGACAGAGGAAGAGATCTACGCCGTCTGGTTCCCAACAGGGGTCTAGTTGTGGTTTGGCTACTATAAATACCAAAAGCAGGAGACAAGGAATCGTGGTTTTCAGGGCATGTGGCCACTTTCATCTTGCCCGACTTGTGGGAAGAGACACCCAAGTGAGTGTCGTGCCAGTCGAGGTATTTGCTACCGGTGTGGGGAGCCAGGGTATGTGATGAGATATTATCAGGCTCAGACTGGTGCTGCTCCCTTTCCTAGACCTGCTCGGGGAGGCTATCATGTGCCACATAGAGGCCAGGAGAGGAATATAGCTCCAGCCAGGGTTTTTTCTTTGATGCCGGGTGATGTTGAGACAACCGACGATGTGGTGATAGGTATGATTAATATGTTTTTATTTAAAGTTATTGCATTGTTTGACTCAGGGTCCACACACTCGTTTGTGTCTATGGGATGTATTAAATTATATGGGGCAGACACACAATTATTAGACATCAAACTATTGGTGACTATACCAACCGGGTCAGCAGTGCGGTGTAGTAGGGTGCTTCGTGGCTGTCCAGTTGATATTTAGGGGAGAATTTTATCTGCTGATTTGATAGTGCTGGACATGAATGGGTTTGATGTCATATTCGGCATGGATTGGCTAGCAACTAATTTTTCCAGTATAGATTGCCATTCGAGAGAAGTGATATTCAGACCTTTAGGAAGACTAGAATTTAGATTTATAGGATTACGAGTGCAATCTCTACCTCAGATGGTTCAGTTGTTCAAGCGAGGAGACTGCTCCTGAGTGGTTGTTAGGGATTTGTGGCCTTTGTGAAGGAAAGATCAGGGAATGAATTGAACTTGTTAGTATGCCAGTGGTGAAAGAATTTATAGATGTTTTTCCAGATGAATGACTAGGTTTGCCACCCGATCGTGAGGTAGATTTTACTATTGATCTACTTCTAGGTACAATGCTAATCTCTAAAGCACCTTACCAAATGGCGCCAGCAGAGTTAGCAGAATTAAAGAATCAGTTGCAGGATTTGCTTGATAAAGGCTTCATACGACCTAGTGTATCTCCGTGGGGAGCTCCAGTATTATTTGTAAAGAAGAAAGACGGGTCCATGAGAATGTGTATAGATTATAGGGAAATTAACAAAGTGACAATCATGAACAAGTATCCTCTACCCCGTATAGATGATCTATTTGACTAGCTCTAGGGTACACGGGTGTATTCTAAGATTGATCTCAGATCAGGCTACCATCAAGTAAAGGTAAGGGCAAAAGATGTGTCGAAGACGACCTTTAGGACCAGGTATGGGCATTATGAGCTTCTTGTTATGCCATTTGGTCTGACGAATGTGCCTGCAATATTTATGGATTTGATCAATAGAATTTTTCATCCATATTTAGACTAGTTTGTTGTTGTTTTTATTGATGATGTGTTGGTCTATTCGAGGAGCTATAAGGAGCAAGAGATATATTTGAGGCAATTTTTACAGATGCTCAAGAAAAAGAAGTTGTATGCCAAGTTTAGTAAATGTGAGTTCTGGCTCGAGAAAGTTGTGTTTTTGGGGCACGTTATCTCAGGGGATGGAATTTTTGTGGATCCTAGTAAAATTGAGGATGTAGTGAATTGGGCTAGACCGAGGAACGTCCAGGAGATCAAAAGTTTCTTGGGATTAGCTAGTTATTACCATCGTTTTGTCGAGGGATTCGCAGCATTATAAGGGCCTCTGAAACGATTGATTAGGAAGAACATCAGATTTGAATGGGACGATAGCTGTGTGCAAAGTTTTCAAGAATTGAAGTAAAGGCTAGTCACAACACTAGTACTGGTCATCCCGTCAGGGAATGAAGGTTATGTTATCTACAATGATGCATCTTTGAAGGGACTTGGCTGTGTATTGATGCAGTATGACAGGGTAGTAGTGTATGCTTTTAGGCAGCTAAAAGAGTATGAGAAGAACTACCCTACTCATGATCTTGAATTGGCTGCAATAGTACATGCATTGAAAATTTGGAGGCATTACCTGTATGGCGAGCGATGTGAGATATTCTCCGAACATAAGAGTTTAAAATATTTCTTCACTCAGAAGGAATTGAATATGAGATAAATAAGGTGATTGGAGCTAATTAAAGATTTTGATTACACTATCAGTTACCACCCAGGAAAAGCAAACATGGTAGCTGATGCACTAAGCAGGGAATATGTGGCTTCAGCGTTGGTAGCTATGAAGATTCAGTATTCGATTATAATGGATCTAGAGAGACTCAGCATAGAACTAGTCTAGAATTACCACAGACATGTATTGCTAGTTTAGTGGTGCAACCTACTTTGCAGGAAAGGATTAAAGCTGCATAGAAGGAAGATCCAAAATTAGCAGAGTTAATGATTAGACTACAGAATGGTCAGGGAGAGCAATTCTGCATCACAGATGATGGAGCCCTACAGTTTCGTTCCATATTGTGTGTTTCTGCTGATGCTAAGATCAGGAAGGCCATCCTAGAGGAGGCTCACAGATCTTTATACACGGTTCATCCTGGTAGTACGAAAATGTATAGGTCTGCGAGAGTTTTATTGGTGGAGCGGTATGAAGAAAGAGATCGATGAATATGTAGCACACTGTTTGACGTGCCAGCAGGTAAAAACTGAGCACCAGAGGCCGGCAGTTCTGTTGTAGCCACTATTTATCCTAGAGCGGAAGTGAGATCATATATCCATGGATTTTGTTTCTGAGTTGCCATCGACATTGCATGGCCATAATGCAATTTGGGTGATTGTAGATCAGTTGACTAAGACCGCCCATTTCTTACCTATCAAGATCAGCTATTCCATTTAACCATTTGGCAGAGATTTATATTCAGGAGATAATCTGTTCTCATAGAGTTCCGGTATATATAGTGTTAGATTGAGACTCGCGTTTCACATCACGCTTTTGGAGAAGCTTGCAGGAAGCTTTAGGGTCTCATTTTTCTTTTAACATGACATTCCATCCCCAGTCAGATGGGCAGACTGAGAGGACAATACAGATATTAGAAGATATGCTTTGAGCATGCGTGCTAAACTTTGGGAGTAGTTGGACTCAGTTCATGCCGTTGGTAGAGTTTGCGTATAATAACAGTTATCAGACCAGCAATGGTATGCACCGTTTGAGGCACTGTATGGTAGGAGATGTCGTTCTCCTTTATATTGGAATGAGATGGGTGAGTGGCATGTTGTGGGACCAGAGTTAGTGCAGCAAGCGTACGATAAGGTTTGGCTCATCAGAGATAGAATTAGTACAGCTCAGAGCCGACAGAAGAGTTCTGCCGATAATCGCTGCAGGAAATTGGAATTTGATATTGGTGACCATGTATTTTTGAAAAAAGTTTCGTTAAAAGGGGTTATGAGATTTGGAAGGAAAGGTAAACTTAGCCCTAGGTTCATTGGTCCGTTTGAGATTCTAGAGAAAGTGGGGCCGGTTGCCTATAGGTTAGCTTTACCACCTGTGTTGTCCAGGATACACAACATATTTCACATTTTCATGTTGAGGAAATACATCCCAGGACCTTCTCATGTAATCAGTTATAGTGAACTAGAGCTCAGTGATTTACTAGTTTATGAGGAGGTACCAGTATAGATTCTGGATAGAAGAGAACATGAATTGCGTAGTAAGAAGATTCCTTTGGTAAGGGTTTTTTGGAGAAATCATGCAGTAGAAGAGGCTTCTTGGGAGCTCGAGGAACAGATAAGATGGAAATACCTGCAATTATTCCAAGAAGTTTAATTATAGTCGGGTAAAGTGTAAATAATTATGTAATGTTTCTTTTGCAGGTACATGTAGTAGTTTAGATAGTAAGTGATATTTTAGTTTTTTGGGAATTTTATTTTATATATGTAATCTCCCAGAACTTGAAATGTAAGCACATTATTCTTCCGCCATAAGTAAGGGTAAACAATAAAATAAGTAGATCGTTTTACCTTTAAGGGATGATGAATTATATGGATAGTAAATTTTGAGGAAGAAATTTTTATAAGGAGGGGAGAATGTAAAGACCCGAATAGTTATCGTAATTTAATAACAAAAGAAGGAAAGAAAAGTAAACATAGTCTCATTGATGAACATAAGGGATTCGTCGACGAAAGCACATGAGGGACTCGTTGACGGGGACGTGTCTCGTGGACGAGAAGATACCGAGGGGATTTATCGCAGTTCTGAATTTTGTCGATGAGGAGTAAGCATTCATCGAAGAATTTTCTTCTTGACCTTGTCGATGAAGTGACGTGGCTCGTCGACGAAGGCCAGTGTATGAATAAATAGGCCTAAACCTCATTTTTTGGCTGAAAATCATGCAAAAATCCCTCCCTCTCTCTCCTCAATTCGTCCCTCCTCCCTTCTCTCTAAGATTTCAGGCCGGATTCTCGCTGTTTTGACGATCTGAAGCCACCATGACACTCTTGGGAAAGTTCTCTGTAAATCTACTGGAGTTGATCGTCGGTGGGGCTACTTTGAAATTCACCCCAAATTCAAGGTAAGACTTTTTATTCGAAATTTGGTCTTTCCTTAGTTATAGGAAATGTTGTATATGAAGAAATACTGAAGTTTAGTTCTGAGAAATGTTGATTTTAGGGTATTGAACGGAGAACCCCGTGGGTGCAGGACCAGTATATTGTAGGGGGTTTCTTTTCAGAAATCAGGTAAGGGAATAAACTAAAACAGTAATTTTTTCATAAAAATTAATATTAAATTATTAGCAGATTTATGTTCAGAAATCATGTATTATATCTGAGTATCACTAAGAAAATGTATATTTGGGAAAATACTGCTGTTACACTAGAATGCATGTTTTTAGTATAAAATGCTAGAAAATATGATTTTAGTATAGAATGGATGGTTTTATTCAGCATTGTGTGGCATGAATATTATATTTACACAAATTATATGATTTCAAGGTAATTTTGCAAATATAGTATATTTCAGTGATTTTCAGAGATTATGAAATAATGCAGTACACTTTGATTTTAAAATACATGATAAACAAATTATTTATTCAGATTGATATGTATGAAATGTTTGGCGCAAGTCCGTGACTGATAGTCGGTGCAAGACCATGTATTATGTATGATTTCGGCGCAAGGCCATAAATATGAAAGTAATCGGTGCAATGCCACATTTATTTATGTTATTATAGAAAATGCTATTAATCTATTTACGTTAAACAGTATATTATCATGTATTATATGTTAATAGAACCCGGATAATAGTTCAATTCAGTTTCAGGAGCACGGTACCATAGCTATACAGATCAGATTATTACAGTTCAGACTTGTGCTAACCGCCCCTACAAGTAGAGGGGGTGGGAGATGGATAGTCAATGTGGCTTTCAGTGTAGAGTTGTAGACGTACACTTGACAGTCCGGACCAGGGTGTGGTGGGCCCATCGTACTTACATACATTTTTGAATCGGCAGTGGTTGGCCAGCCATTGTCGGGTCCTGCCTTCGAGTTGTACAACCCGTCATGGGGGGTAATAAATGACATCAAATAGCTATACATCTTGGGTAAATTTTAGTATTATTAGTTATATCAGAGAATTCATGAACAGTATGATTTATTAGAATTATGAGATTATTTGTTTACTCAGCGATGTTATGATTAATGTTTTCTAGTATGTGAAATATACTGTATATCTACTATAGCATTAAATATTCATGTTGCCACACAGTTATATTTACTTTATTTTCCCTTACTGAGAGGTGTCTTACCCCAGCTCAAATGATTTTCAGGAAACTCAGAAAGACAGACGAATTGAGACTGCCATTGAGTTAGTTGTGCTACCCCGCTGAGAGGGTAAGTTTTGAACTAGGATCAGGAGATTTTTGTTATGGGATCCTAGATAGATTTTTGGATGTTTTGGGGATTGTATATAAACACAGTATTCTTGTGGATTGTAGTTAACTCTTGTATTATGCACTATATGGTTTGGTGAATGTAATTTATTTTATTGCTGCTTAGGTTTCCGCCGTGTATGACAGGTATGTCCCCATTACCCACGGGTTTGGGTTGACTATATTATATGTGATTTATTATGTAGTAAGTTAAGCAGGTCGTTACAATCATCACCTCACTCCCTCTCTAGTCTTCATCGCTCTCGGCCTCCTCCTCGCTGACCATCACCAATCCCAGCTCTGGTCATCTACTTTCCCCCATGGCCATGGTCATTTGGGAGTTCAATGAGGAACCTTTTCAGGGGGAAAGATCGCTTGAAGGTAATTTTGCAGTTTTCAATTTGTGCCCAAGGTTGTTGTTGGGGCACCAGAAGAACTTGAAAAAGCCATTGCAGGAGCACTTCAAAAATTCTCTGGTGATGCTTTCTTTTTCTCTTAATTTATTCATTATGCTACTAATCCATGACACTACATGGCTGTCTCTTTGCTTAAGTTACCTTGGTTGCGAACAAACGCTAAACTGTTTAGTTGCCTCAATCTCTATTCGCCAATTTTTACTGTTCACATCTATAGCGTGTGGTTCATGCTCAAATGGCAGTGTTAGTTCCCTAAACAGTGATTAGAGTGCAGATGGTGGCACTGCTGACGTGCAGTGCTTGTATTTTTACAATTTGAGTTTTAAATTTTCTTGATGTTTCCACTATTTGGTCTTTGGCTGAAGGTAATTTTGTTCCCACTTCTGGAGTGGGTTTGATTTTATTGTTTTGTGTGGGTTATGGGTATTTGCTCTGTGTATAATTAACGTATGGTAATTTCAAAAACTCTGCTACTTTGTACATGTGCTTGGTTTCTAAATCTCTAACCCCTGTTTTGTTGGCACTATGAGTCGAATCCTGTTTTGATAATGACAAATCACTTGATATTTGACCTGTGCATGGAGATTGTGAGCAGGAATATTATTTAGTATGCACGGAAGGTGAGCAAGTCATGGGGGCCATGAGGATTAAAGCATATACAACCTGGCACAATCCGTGGAACTAAAAGAGTAGAAGAATGAAGATGCAAGCGTCAAGTTCAAGATCGTCATGGGAATGAGTATTTAGAATTGATTGTATTTGCATATTTTATATGATATAGCTAGAAGCTCAAAATATACGCTAGATTGACCTTAGGACACATGCATCTCATGAAAATATTTTAGGGTTAAACATGTTCTTAGAGACCTTATTTCAAAACCCGAAAAATGTTTTATAAGACATCAAAGTAAGAGAGCAAAAAGGATTTTGAAAACCAAAATGAAAATTCTGAAGTTGGTCTGCCTAGACGACTGAGGTGTACCCTCAGAAGTCTGAAGATGCACGCTCAGATGACTAAAGTTTTACTTTTGACCTCTAAAGTATTTCTTCCGAAGACCGAAGAATTAGTTTAGTCTACTGAAGATTTATTTGTTGAAACACAGAATAGGCAAAGCACCCTCAGAAGACTGAACCTGCAGTTCAATCGTCTGAGCTGGGATTTTAGAAGACTGAACCTACAGTTCAGTCATCTTACCTATGTCCAGACTATAATTTTCAGTGCTTTAAGGAACATTAGAAGACTAAACCCGATAGCTCAATCGACTGACCCTGCGGAGATTTTAAATTTTGAATCTCAACGAGAAACTTCCAAAAATGAGTTGGGGGATATTCCAAGTATCTAAGGCAACAAGGAAACTCACTCTAAGAAAACTTTATAAACAAAAGCCCTAAACCCTAGAGCCTCACTTTCTTGAGAGCGTTAAACGAAAATACACTTCTTGCTTGCACTCCAACTTATACACATCAAGTTTTGGGCATTCTCATTCTAGATCTTCAAGATTCAAGAGCATTCAATCATACCTTATTGCAACGTATCATTCATCTTGAGGTTTGAGATTTGGTAACATTATTATACACATTTAAATATTATTTTTATTTTCCCATACTCATTAGATTTTATATATATATATATATATATATATATATATATATATATATTTCTTGGGAACAAAAATAATAATCTAAATATTTCTATTCATTGATTGAATATACATACTTGAGAAAATTTTGTTTAAACTAAAATCTTTGAGATATTTTTGAATATATTTTCATTCAAATATTTACTACTACAATAACTATTTGATTGCAAACTTTGAGAGTGTTTCAATATATATTTGTGAGAAATATTGTTTTGAAAAATATTGCTTAAATTTTTGCAATATTTCAAGTCATATTTTTATTCAAAGATTTAATCTTACAAATTACTTGATAGCTAGAACCTAGATATGAGTGTTATTAAAGATTATTTTTACAAGGATCGTATCTTGATATTCTTGCATCAAGTGGATTGTTTTAAAACCCTAAAATCTCTAAAGTGTTTATTTATAAGAAATTATTTTTTCGGAGATATTAGCTTGAAGGCAAATTTTGTGAAGCATATCATACATATAACGATTTAATCGTTACATTCATATTGAGCTTCAAGTTTTATCATATGGTTATGTGTTAGGATTTTCTATTGTACTCACTAACTTTGTGTAGAAGCATTTGAGAGTATTTGCAGAAATTGTAACTTCTATATTGTAATCACTGTTCGGGCTGTGAATCGGGTTTGAGGAGAAAGCTGTATCTCTTGTAAGCAGTGGAGTAGGAGGAAGTTGTACCTCTTGTAAGTAGCGGATTGTAAAGGAAGCTCCGTCCCGGTTAAAAGAGCAAGGATTTAGTGGAATCCTTGAGTGGGTTGCTCAAAGCGAGGACGTAGGCTGGGTTGGCTGAACCTTACAAAATTGTGTTTACATCTCTCTTACCCTTAACTCCTTTTTAATTTTAGCATTGTATTTAAATTACTTGTGCATTGTGTATGTGTTGAACACTTGTTACATATGTGAGTAATTGAGTAAAAGTATATGCTTGACAAAGACACATATTAGATTGATTAATTGTGAAATATTAATCTCGTTGTTAGGTAACTTGAAAGTTTGTAATTGAAAGTTTTTGAAATTAGATCTTAAAGGTCATAATCTTTTAAAAATACCCAATTCACCCCCCTATTGGGATAACACCGTAATTCACATGTTTGAAAAAATGCCCAAACCAAACTTGTTTAGTTATGATCCTATGACTTCCATGGTATTTAGCATTTGGGGTGCTTATGTTTGTTCAGGTTTACTAGAATTGCTGCACCAAGTTCTTGGTATGGTGGCCCTGATTGGTTGGGAAATGAGTTTTATAGTTTACAATGCCTTATCGATTGTTTTCGGAAAATGTGTTGATTCATATGAACTAATTATGTGGGAATTTGTCAGATGCATACAAACTATTTGATGAAATACCAAAGAGAGATGTTGAGCTGGGCGTCTGAGTTTGGCACCACTTACACACATTCTGACATTCACGCACACACTAATCTTTAAACACATTCATGCACACATTTACACTCACAGCCATACACATACCCACATGCATATATACATACATCCATGCAAACGCACATATATCATCATCCATGACATTATTCATTCATGCATGTATTCATATGTATACCTATCACACGTCATACATGCATGCATGTTCATTCTCATTGATGCATACATATGTTCATGCATTACATTATTATCTATGTCTTTGTTCATTCATGCATGCATGCTTATGCATACCCATTCACACACCATACATGCATGTCCATTCTTATCCATGCATACATATCTTGATGCATTACATTATTTCATTATTCATTCATGAATGCATGCATATGCATGCCCATTCAGGTACCATACATGCATGTTCATTCTTATCCATGCATACATATCTTCATGCATTATATTATTTCATTATTCATTCATGCATGCATATGCATGCCCCTTCACGTGCCATACATGCATGTTCATTCTTATCCATGCATACATATATTCATGCATTACATCAGTTCATTATTCATTCATGCATGCACGCATATGCATGCCCATTCACGCGCCATACATACATGTTTATTCTTATCCATGTGTATGTACACATAGTCATGCATTCAAGCTTTTACATGCCACACACACTATGACATCACACACAACAGATGCGGGAAGGCAACGCGTGTTGACTTGATGGTTTTGACAGGACCTTAAATAGGTTGACCCTTCCCCTTTGACCAGTTTTCTCCTCGAGCCGATTGGGTCCTTTGAACCGGTATGAAATCAGTTTAATCTTTTATTTTATTTTATATTTAAACTTTTGAAAACCCATAAAAATTTCAAAAAAATCACAAAAAATTAGAAAACTCAAGAGAAAATTTTAAAAATATTTTTGGGACTTGATTTTCATTGTTTTTGCTTAATTGTCTTTTTTTTATTTAAAAAATTCAGAAAAATATGAAAAAATCACCAAAAATCCAACAAAAAATTAGAAAAAATGTTCAGAGGCCTGAAAAATTGTTTCCATCCTGAATAAATTTCTAAACCTCTTGGAATATTACTTTTCACTTAGAAAATTCTATAAAGATTTCAAAACCCCGGGAATGTATTTTTATAAACTATTTTCTCGATTTTCCATCCTTATGATTTAAAAGGGAGGTATGAGCTCTTCGGAGTACGCCCGGTATGCCCCGGTTCTGAGGGACTACTTGTATAATATTTTATTTTGTGCATTTTCTTTGATTTTTGAAAGAGAGTAATTTTCAAAGGTTTATTAAATTTATTTTGGGATAATTTTTGATTAATTAGGTACCGTTCGTAAGAATGGGCGCGTAGGAGGTGCTGATACCTTTCCCTTGCGTAATCGAACTCCTAAACCCGACTCTGGTAACGCAGACCGATTTTACCCTTAATTAGGTGGCAATCAAGTGTTTTAACCACACTTAAAAAGGTTAGTGGCGGCTCCATCACACATTATTTTTCATGAAAATCACATTTTAAAAGTCACACTTCATCATCATTATCATTTTGAGTTGTCCCAAGTTCACGTCCAGGAACATCATGACACAAATATAAGCATTCTAAAATCCAAATGTTGTTGTTTTGATAATGATATCGTAATTTGTTGTTTTAGTTGTTTTATTTTGGGTTTTCAAAGGAATGTAAAGACAAATTTTATAAATTCCAAATATGGCACAAAAGAAATGAATTCTTTACATTAAGAAATATTAAAATGTACTTTTTTTTTTCTTTAGTACAAATTGTGTTTTTATGTCTATAATTCTTTCTTGATAAAGTGTTAATTTGCCATGAATCAAGCTTATTTACTTTTATTCAACCAAGATATAAAAGACTAACCATTGTTCTATTTTTTTTTTCCACAATTACAAAATCTCCCTATTCGATCTCTCTCTCTCTCTCTCTCTCCCTCTCTCTCACTCACTCGTTCGCTCCCTCCCTCTCTCTCGCTCACTCGTTCGCTCCCTCCCTCTCTCTTGCTCACTCGCTCCCTCCCTCTCTCTCTCTCTCTCTCTCTCTCTCTCACACACACACACACACACACACACACACACACACACAAAAACACAATGCATTCTTGGCTATGGGCGATTCTATTTGCAGCATATACAATTCTCTTTCATGTATGCTTACCAATGAAGTCTCTTTCAAAATCAGATGACAGAATTGTGACCTTTCCTGGTTAACTGATCAGAGACCAACCCGACTTCAAAGCCTTTAGTATAGATATATTCCAAGTCCCACATCAATTATGAACTAATTGTATGTCTATAAGCTTGGATAAGCCTTCCACCATGCAATTTGGGGTCAGATCCTTATTCCAAAATTATTCCTTTTGGCCCTAGACATTGTACCTACTCTTTGTTGAACTAATATAATTGTACTGAAGGCCTAAATTGAGCTTCAGTTTGTTTTTTTTTTTTTTTTTAATTTCTTTTCCCTTAAATGAAAACATTTAGTAATGTCAAGTGCGATATAGAATAAATAAATTATTTGATTAAATAAATGTAAAAAGTGTTTTCTTTATTGAAAATGATGCTTTTATGTCTATCTCTATGTTCACTTTTATGTACATATCCTAGTCATCCACTAGACAAATTTCTCGGATGTTGAATCCAAATTGATACTATAGAAACTTAAATCTATATTGAACACAACCAATAACACTATACATTGTATTTGTACTATATCCTTCACACATATTTCAAAGAAGGCAATTCATTCCACTAATGGTCTAAACTACATTTAACTTTTTAGATAAAGTAATGCTTTAGTGTCTTCTTAGTCTCTATTATAGGAGTGTAATTTGTTACACAGTCTCCCCTAATCAGGGCAGTGTCTCCCTCCCCTTTTGTACATTATATTTTAATCAATATTTATGCTTTTTGCCTAATAAAAGGGAAGAGAATATGGCTTTCTTGTAGACAACAATTCAACACTAGTTGTTCTTTTTTTCTTTTCTTCCCTTTTTTTTTTTTTTTTTGTGAAATGTCCTAAAAACATCACATGCAAAATTTTTACCTTTGGAATTATACTAGATGTCTTGTCAACAATAGGCCTTAGGTTATACAAAATTTTCAAATTAGGTTATGCTTACCAATGTTCACCACCGGAAATGGATCTTTTCTTCTAGAAAAAAGTCATCATGAATACAATAAATCCATCAAAAAATGATTTCTACTATAGGTCAAATTCATCACCATATCCATCATGAATATTTGCATCATTAAAGCTTTGTGACAACTCTAGTAGAGCTTTCATAGCAATTTTATGATAGATTTCTACAACAATTTAAAGCCATTGTGCGAATTGTTTTAGCAACTAGTTTGGCTATCATTGCAGGGTCCAAAGAACTAGTGGTGATAACTTTGGAAACTATTGGGAATTAACATCAAAATCCCAAAACCTGTGAGAAACAAAATAGAGAAAGAATACATGCCAAAGAAAAATTAATCACACGCACAAGACAATATTTACTTGGTTCGACAATTTTGCCAACATCCATGGAGTTGCAGGGATTTCACTATTATCAAGAAGAAAAATACAGAGAGTGTGGCGGTACAATGCTCTCTCTCTCTCTCTCTCTCTCTCTCTCTCTCTCTCTCTCGCGAAGTGTGATCACTTACCCTAATCACCTAAAAAATAATCATTTTATATGCTGCGCACAGGGTTTCGAATGGGGCTACAAAATGTGCCCAACAAATTTGTTTCGATATGATATGATCTATCAGATTTGCACCCAATCAAAACCGTACTCTGATACCACTTGTTGACATGCAGCGATTTTAATCTTCCTATCAATAGAAACAAACTATGATCAACTATCACCAAAACATTTTTTGTAAAAATTAGTGATTTATAATGAAATTGGTAAGAATTATTCTCTCTTACTATCAACAACTTACACCCACCACCAAAATTTTTAGTCATCGCTAATATTTTTATTAGAAAAGATATAGATTTTTCATTAATTATTTATGTCCCTCTAATGGTCAAATTTCTTTACTTTGTTATAGAATTTTCATACCCATTACAAGATATGCATATAGTAAAAAAATTTAAAAGCTCAGCGCATAAAAGTGCCTCTAAATCATATATAAAGGCTTATTTAAGTAAAAAAATCAGCCAAGTTAAAAGAAAATTTAAATACAGTAACAAGGAAAAATTTATTATATTCATAGCACTAACTGTATGTGTGTGTATGAGCATTTGTTCAACACATTTCTCATAAGGCTAAGGATGTCCAATTTAGCTACACCAAGATGGATGCTAAAATAAAATGGTTTAGTAGAACTAACCTTTTAAATGGATCACATATATTTCCAAGTCTAGTTTGAAACATTTTAAGCTAGCTATTTAGTTCAAAGGTTCTTCTACTACCAAGCAAGCAAGGTCAAGTTCTTACAATTTTTCTTGGTCATGCAAATATAAGCATTCTAAAATCCTAACATTGTTGCTTTGATAATGATCTCATAATTTGTTGTTGTAGTTGTTTTATTTTGGTTTTTCAAAGAAATGTAAAGACAAATTTTATAAATTCCAAATATGGGACAAAAGAAATGAATTCTTTGCATTAAGAAATATTAAAATGTACTTTTTTTCTTTAGTACAAATTGTGTTTTTATGTCTATAATTCTTTCTTGATAATGTGTTAATTTGCCATGAATCATGTTTGTTTACTTTAATTCAACCAAGATATAAAAGACTAACCTTTGTTCTATTTTTTTCCATTATTACAAAATCTCCCTATTCAATCTCTCTCTCTCTCTCTCTCTCTCTCTCTCTCTCTCTCTCTCTCTCTCCTCTCTCTCTCTCTCTCACACACACACACACACACACACACACACACACAATGCATTCTTGGCTATGGGTGATTCTATTTGCAGTATATGCAAGTCTCTTTCATGTATGCTTACCAATAAAGTCTTCTTCAAAATTAGATGATAAAATTGTGACCTTGCCTGGGCAACCGAAAGTCAATTTTTACCATTATTACAAAATCTCCCTATTCGATCTCTCCCCCCCCCCCATCTCTCTCTCTCTCTCTCCTCTCTCTCTCTCTCTCTCTCTCTCTCTCTCTCTCTCTCTCTCTCTCTCTCACACACACACACACACACACACACACACACACAAACACAATGCCTTCTTGGCTATGGGTGATTCTATCTACAGTATATACAAGTCTCTTTCATGTACGCTTACCAATGAAGTCTCTTTCAAAATTAGATGACTCTCTCTCTTATACACACACACACAAACATAATGCATTTTTGGCTATGGGTGATTCTATTTCCCTAAGTCTCTTTCATGTATGCTTACCAATGAAGTCTCTTTCAAAATGAGATGATAAAATTGTGACTTTTCTTGAGCAACTGAAAGTCAATATTCAAAATTTGGCGAATACATTACTATAGATGATATGCAGAATGAATCTCTTTTCTACTACATTGTAGAAGCAGAGACCAACCCGACTTCAAAGTCTTTAGTATAGATATATTCCAAGTTCCACATCAATTATGAACTAATTGGATGTCAATAAGCTTGGATAAGCCTTCTACCATGCAATTTGGGGTCAGATCCTTATTCCAAAAGTCTTCCCTTTGGCCCTAGACATTGTACGTACTCTTTGTTGAACTAATATAATTGCATTGAAGGCCTAAATTGTGCTTCTTCTTTTTTTTTTTTTCTTTTAGTTTCTTTTCCTTAAATGAAAGCATTTAGTAATGTCAAGTGTGATATAGAATAAATAAATTATTTGATTAAATAAATGTAAAAAGTGTTTTCTTTATTGAAAACATGCCTTTATGTCTATCTCTATGTTCACTTTTATGTACATATCCTAGTCATCCACTAGACAAATTTCTCGGGCGTTGAATCCAAATTGATACTATAGAAACTTAAATCTATATTGAACACAACCAATAACACTATGCTTCACACATATTTCAAAGGAGGCAATTCATTCCACTAATGGTCTAAAGTATATTTAACTTTTTAGATAAAGTAATGCTTTAGTGTCTTCTTAGCTTCTATTATAGGAGTGTAATTTGTTACAAACTTAGTCTCCCCTAATTAGGGCAATGTCTCCCTTCCCTTTTGTACATTATATTTTAATCAATATTTATGCTTTTTTTTCTTAATAAAAGGGAAGAGAATATGGCTTTCTTGTTGACACCAATTCAACACTAGTTGTTTTTTTTTTTCTTTTTTTTGAAATGTCCAAAAACATCACATGCAAAATTTTTACCTTTGGAATTATACCATATGTCTTGTTAACAATAGGCCTTAGGTTATACAAAATTTTCAAATTAGGTTATGCTTACCAATATTCACCACCAGAAATGGAACTTTGCTTCTAGAAAAAAGTCATCATGAATACAATAAATCCATCAAAAAATGATTTCTACTATAGGTCAAATTCATCACCATATCTATCGTGAATATTTGCATCATTAAAGCTTTGTGACAACTATAGTGGTGCTTTCATAGCATTTTTGTGATAGTTTTCTACAACAAATTAACGCCATTGTGTGAATTGTTTTGGCAACTAGTTTTGGCTATCATTGCAGGATAAAAAAAACTAGTGGTGATAACTTTGGAAACTGTTGGGAATTAACAACAAATTTCCGAAACCTATGAGAAACAAAATAAAGAAAAAATACATGCCAAAGAAAAATCAATCACACGCACAAGACAGTATTTACGTGGTTCAACAATTT
Organism: Malania oleifera; assembly: GCF_029873635.1. Lineage (NCBI taxonomy): Eukaryota > Viridiplantae > Streptophyta > Magnoliopsida > Santalales > Ximeniaceae > Malania > Malania oleifera. The sequence continues at coordinate 29,836,966 of NC_080427.1, read as the reverse complement.
TGTCTACATCCATGGAGTTGTAAGGATTTCACTATTATCAAAAAGAAAAATACAGAGTGTAGCGGTACAATGCTCTCTCTCTCTCGCTCTCTCGCGAAGTGTGACCACTTATTTAATCATCCAAAAAATAATCATTTTATATGCTGCGCACAGGGTTTCGAATGGGTTAAAAAACGGGCCCAAAAAATTTATTTCGATCTGATCTAATCTATCAGACCTACACCCAATGGAAACCGTGCTTTGATACCACTTGTTGACATGCAACGATTTTAATCTTTTGATCAATAGAAACAAACTACGATCAACTGTCACCAAAACATTTTTAGTAATAATTAGTGATTTATAATGAAATTGGCCTATTGCGTAAGCATTATTTTCTCTTACTATCAACAACTTACATCCACCACTAAAATTATTAGTCATCGATCACTAATATTTTTATTAGAAAAGATATAGATATTTCATTAATTATTTAATATTATGTCCCTCTAATGGTCAAATTTCTTTACTTTGTTATAGAATTTTCATACCCATAACAAGATATGCATATAGTAAAAAAATTTAAAAGCTCAGCGCATAAAAGTGCCTCTAAATCATATATATAAAGGCTTATTTAAGTATAAAAATCAGCCAAGTTAAAAGAAAATTTAAATTCAGTACCAAGGAAAAAATTATTATATTCATAGCACTAACTGAATGTGTGTGTGTGCGCGCGCGCATTTGTTCAACACATTTCTCATAAGGCTAAGGATGTCCGATTTAGCTACACCAAGATGGATGCTAAAATAAAATGGTTTAATAGAACAACACTTTCTACCACGTTATCTGAAATGTATCTTTCGGATGGATAGGTGGGGTCTCGTTTCCGTTCGTTATTAGTTCAACTCTAGAGTTTTGTTTGGTGTATTTCATTTTGATTTTAGTAGTTTTTATGTTTTTATCTCCTTTGTTAGTTATGTTTAATTTTGTTTGTCCTAATTTTAGTTGGTTTGTTTTAACTTGTAATCATGGCATTCCTCCACCAAAAGTGAGGGTATATTAATAAATAAATGGAGGTGCTGCCCTATTTTAGTAAAAAAAAAAAAAAAAACCTTTTAAATGGATCACATATATTTCCAAGTCTAGTTTGAAACATTTTAAGCTAGCTATTTAGTTCAAATGTTCTTCTACTACCAAGCAAGCATGGTCAAGTTCTTACAATCTTTCTTGGTCATGCAAATATAAGCATTCTAAAATCCTAACATTGTTGTTTTGATAATGATATCATAATTCGTTGTTGTAGTTGTTTTATTTTGGTTTTTCAAAGAAATGTAAAGACAAATTTTATAAATTCCAAATATGGTACAAAAGAAATGAATTCTTTACATTAAGAAATATTAAAACGTACTTTTTTTCTTTAGTACAAATTGTGTTTTTATGTCTATAATTCTTTCTTGACAATGTGTTAATTTGCCATGAATCTTGTTTGTTTACTTTAATTCAACCAAGATATAAAAGACTAACCATTGTTCTATTTTTTTTCCATTATTACAAAATCTCCCTATTCAATCTCTCTCTCTCTCTCTCTCTCTCTCTCTCTCTCTCTCACACACACACACACACACACACACAATGCATTCTTGGCATTGGGTGATTTTATTTGCAGTATATGCAAGTCTCTTTCATGTATGCTTACCAATAAAGTCTTCCTCTTCAAAATTAGATGATAAAATTGGGACCTTGCCTGGGCAACCGAAAGTCAATTTCCAACAATTTGGTGGATACATTACTGTAAATGAAAAGGAGAATAGATCTCTTTTCTACTACTTTGTGGAGGCAGAGACGAACCCGACTTCAAAGCCTTTAGTTCTCTGGTTAAATGGAGGTACATTCAATCATTTATGTTTCTTAATTATATCAATTACACACATAAAATTGAGCACATGATTCTAGTTTCATTATTAAATAATATTAGTGAATTACGTATAAATTACATTTTTTTTATCTTCATCTAAAGGACCTGGTTGTTCATCTGTTGGAGTTGGAGCTTTTATGGAACATGGCCCTTTCAAACCAAGTAGAAATCAATTTTTAACTAGAAATTGCTACAGTTGGAATAAAGGTTGGCATAAAAAATTATTCTTGATCATTTGACGATACATAAAGTGAAAAAAATTCTTGCATTAGTTACAATTAAAACTTCTTTGCTACAGAAGCAAACATGTTGTATCTAGAATCACCAGCTGGAGTTGGATTCTCTTATTCTGCTAATTTGTCCTTCTATTCTTCTGTGAACGATAACACTACAGGTATTTTTATTAAGTGTTTATTTTTTTCATTGTATCTTCTTAACGAATAATATTATCAACATTATCTACAACTTTGAATTTCTAGAGTGCAATTATTTCACATACATGTGTGGCGAAGAGATCTAATGCTCCTTTAATAGCGAAGTGGACTATTACAGTGGACTTTCATCATCATTATTAATCGATTAATTATAAAACTCAATAGATTTGCTGCTACTAGATCCACATTTCCTAAAGCCATTACCATGGATTAGTTGTGTTAGTATTTTTGTGACATTTCATTATGCACAAACAATAGTTAATTTTGACTCAACGAATCCTTTAGTGATGCTTTCTACAAAATAAATAAAAAAAAGTTTGTTTATTGTAGTAAAATCCTATGTTTGAATCACCATATTTTTTAAAAAATTATTGAAATTTTTGTATGTTTGGCCCATAGATGTCAAGAAGAGTGCGTATATAAATTCAAGGAATAAATCATTCTTTTCTATAAAATCTTAAAATTTTAAAGTAAGCAATTTTTATTTAAATTTAACATTTGAAGTTCTTACAAGTAATCATTTATAGTGTAACTTTTTATAGTGTATGTATGCATAGTATATTCATTTAGAGTTTTTACCAATTCATTTTCATTAACTTATGTGAAACTAATGACTATGGGTACCTATACTCTTTGTAAGCACAAGATAATTACATATTTCTAATGCGCTGGCTTGACAAATTTTCGGACTACAAGAATAGGAATTTGTTCATTGCTGGGGAAAGCTATGCAGGTATTCTATATTTTTAATTGCTACATTCAAACTATCTGTAAAATGAGAGAAAGTTGGAGGGATTTTATAATTTAAAACCTCCAAGCTTTATATATTTGTTCTACATGTTAGAGAGATAAACGGAGGTAGACATTTTAAACCTCTAAATCTTAATGTGTGTGTGTGTGTGTGGGTGTGTGTTTTATAGGCCATTATGTTCCACAACTTGCACAACTCATTGTTAATCACGGCTCGATTGACATGAAGCTCAACTTGAAAGGAATAGCTGTAAGTAAAGAGAATAGTAATATTATTAAAGTTGTTTTAAAGATCTAACTATATTTAGAAATAATAGTGCTTTTGCAAAACTATTTCTACTATTCTTATTAATATTAATTGTTGCAGCTTGGAAATCCACTTTTGGAATTCAATAGTGATTTTAATTCTGTAGCTGTGTATTTATGGTCCCATGGGTTGATATCAGATTCAACACTCGAACTTTTCACTTCAGTTTGTAATTTTTCTCAATTCAGAAGAGAATATCAAATTCTTGGACATGTTTCTAGGCGTTGTTCTAAGGTGCTAAAGCAAGTAAATAGTGAAGTAGGGGACTTCATTGATCCATATGATGTTGCTCTTGATGTATGTTTGTCATCTAGCAGATCTTATATTCTTAATCCCCTTCAACCATTAGTACGTAGCCAACGACATATGTTTGACGAGATTGTCAATCGAACAACATTAAATACTCAAAAGGTCTTATCTCTCTCCCTCTATACAAATTTTTTAGACAGATTTATAAATTATAGTTGGAGACCGTTAATCAATATAATAAAGGGAACTTAAAGGAAAAATAAAAACAAAAACACAAGATTTATGCATCAAACCTGTACCAATTTTAGGCCCAACTGTCAAAAAACTTATTTATTTATTTATTTTTCCTATAAAAGTACGCATAGACCCAAAATCCTTAAAATATTAAGTAAAGATATCCAAGTGCAAGGCATACACACCCATCACCACAATCACTCTTAATTGGTGTGAGTTCACCAAATACCTAGAAATATCATATTGTAATTATGTTATTAATTTTTTTATCATTATCTAACCTATATCCTTTCATTTCCTCCTATAGCAACAAACACAGGAGGTAGATGTGTGCATTGAAGATGAGATAATTAAGTATTTAAATAGGAAAGATGTGCAGAAGGCTCTTCATGCCCAACTTTTCGAAGTGAATTGGACAGTATGTAGCGAGTAACTAATCTTCTATAACTCTTCACTCTTAAATTTGAGAAAACACCACTAATATAGTGCACTTCTTAATTTTTATGTCCTTTGGGCTTTAAAGTCTATTTTCCCCTTTTTGGCATTGAATTTTAAAGGGTGTTTGTTTTACTATCTTCATAACAGTATATTAAAGTACGAGATGAAAGACCTAGAGATACCTACAATTAATATGCTTGGTTCGCTCGTTAAGTCAGACATTTTTGTTCTAATTTATAGGTATTCTAGCTAGATGGTTGGCTCTTTTACTTTATTTATTTTTTTAATTCAATTTTATTGTGATGGTCTATATATAATATACACAGACATACATATGTGTGTTTTCCATATATGTACTAATGTATGTATGTATTTATATATGTATATATAGTGGGGATCAAGATTCAGTCATCCCGCTACTTAGCACTCGAACTCTTGTGGATAAATTGGCAAATGAGTTGGTACTAAATACAATGGCATATAGAAATTGGTTCGTCGAAAATCAGGTTGGTGTTTGATGCATACATTCATGTGCTATTATGAATGAACTTTTTGTTCAAGTTTGGTACCCTAATAGTAACAATTGATGAATGTAAAATTACTTATTGGGTTCCAATTTTATTAATCTAAATTGTATATTGAATCTGTTCCTTCTTTTTTTTTTTTTTCTTGAGGTTGCTGGATGGACAAAGGTTTATGGTAATATCCTATCCTTTGCCACAATTAGAGGAGCCTCTCACGAAGCTGCATACTCACAACCAAAGAGGTCACTGGCTTTATTCAAATCATTTTTAGAAGGCAAAGCACTACCATATAAACCAATAGCTGAAGATTCTATTCATGGATAAATAATTTCGAGGAATTTCTATTTCTCTACATAGAAGTTGAAATGATCTTTAATTGCATTAAAATAGATGGACTACCATTTTTATATGCTGCTTTTATTTTTCTTTTATTTTTAACATAAGTTTATGAAATGAAAAAATAATAAAATATAAAGTCTTCTTGAATGACCTATTGAGTATCGTAATTGGTTCTTATACACAAAAGAAACAGACAAAAGCAGCTCAATATGTTGGTTAAATAGATTTATAGATCATCTGGTTTGAATTTGAAAAGGATGCCTAAATTCTAACTCATGAGACTGCCTAACTTTATAAAATTCACCACTGACAATTCAAATGGCTTACTAATATTCAAATTTCTCTCTCTCTCTCTCTCTCTCTATATATATATATATATATATATATATATCCCAATTTGAATGGATAATAAAAGGTAATGAGAGAACACAAGGAGGATATGGAAACAAAAATGAGCTGGGGGTAATAATCTTAGACTTCATTATGTCATTTGATTTTATTACAATGAATACTTATTTTAAGAAAAGAGAAGAACATTTTTAATAACTTTTTAAAATGGACAAAATAAAAGTAAGATAATTTTTTTCTTAACTAGGAGGATAAATCGTTTATCGTGTAAGAATTATAAAATTATCCTAGATGAAAGTTTAACCACACAACATAGAGTTTTAGTGTTATATATATATATATATATATTAAAAATGGAAGAGAAAGGATAAAATAAATCCATAGAAGAGAATTACGTGATGGAACTTAAAGAGAGAAAATATAAAAAAATTTAAAGATAAAAAAATTTAAGATAGCGATTGGACTATAGAGGATGGTATAGATACAAATACTAATTGGAGTAGGATAGTTAGGTCTATTAAAAGGATGGCAAAAGAGATTTTAAGCGAATCAAGGGAAAGATTCGCAAAGATACCCATGTATAAAATAGGTGGTAGGTGTTTAGAATCTTAAGCACATGTATAAAGGAACTGAGATTTTGAAATAACATCCATTCATCAAGCACATAAAAGATACCCATCATCCACACCAGTTCAACAAAACACAGCGATAATAAATTCAATAATTAGAGAGTCAAAAACGCAGAGCATAACTATTTACCTAGCTCTCAGTTTGCTTCCCGCAGTGGGTGGTTCTGAAGCCGTGCGTGAGGTAGTGAGGACGTGGATGAAACGGTCAGGCAACCATGGTTGAGACTTGGAGCTTAAAGTTTGTTTCCCATTTACCATCTGTCCATAGAATCCAGTTTCCAAAACTGAACCGTGGAGGCCGGAGCCGATGGATGCTTCCGGAAGATGGCTTGGTGCGGTGATTAACGAGGATGAGGACGGGGTGCTCTGTTCTTTCCACTACTTCTTGAAGACATTTTTTTAAACAGTTTTTTGATAAGTACTTTTCTTATAGCTAACTAAATGCTACTTATTTATGATGTAGAAATATTTCCTGTAGGTTATATGCAACATAAATACCCATGAGATATAAATACCTTTTTACAAGTAGTGCAGTTTGGGGCTTACATTCTTACGTTTCACTTACAGAAACCAACACAGGAGGTGGTGGATCTGTGCTTATTTAATAAGGCAATCGAATATTTAAATAGAGAAGATGTACAAAGCCTCCCCATGCTTGACTTGTTAGACTGTCCAATTGGACCTTCTACAACAAGTAATAAATATTCTATAATTCTTCACCCTTAAATAAAAAACACCACTTAAATTTGTTCGTATGGTAGTTTTTTGTTATCTTTTTGTTGGGGAAAATTTTTGATTTGGGGTCGCGAGTAATCTATTTTTTCTTTGGTGCGATTAGAACACCTAAGTACTATTCCTTTGATTGGTCATTAGACTAAACCTAGGCCAAGGAACCACTAATATCAATATGCTTTTACCATAATCGAGACCGGGAGTTCAGTTATGCGAGAGAAAGGTATTCACACCCCTTACACACCTGTTCGACAAACAATACCTAATTAATTATGAATTATCCCCAAATTGAATTTAACAACCTTTAATTAACTCCTTTTAAAATAAACATATAAGTAAATAAATAAATAAATAACTAAATAAATGAACAAAATTAAAATGAGATTAAAAATCTCGGTATGATTTAGGAATGTCTAATAAGACATCGAAAAGAGGAGATCTTGTTAGATAAACTCCTCTTAGAGCTAATACAGGTGAGGTGTAAAATACCTCATTGTCCTTTTTAAAATCATAGGGACACACCCACTCAAGGAATCATAGAAGGATAACTAGCATATAAAGCATATTAAAACAACTTGAGCTTGGAACAATTATGATCAAAATAAAAATTATGTTTCTCTTATGCTTTCATTTAAACCAAGAAGGGTAATTTTTATTTTCGTAGAGATCTAATAGAATCAACAATGATATTATAATTGAAACTAAAGATGTAATCCCAAGAGGAGGGTGGATTGGGTATTTAAAAATTATTTAGATGAATTTTAGTTTATTTTAAGCCTTTTAAATTAAACCAACCACAACCTCACTTCAATGTCAATCACAATATGCTAATCAGTGAACGTACTATACCAATCAATAATTCAAGGTATATATATGAAGTTGAAAATACAATCCAAATTTAAACTTCAATTATTTCAGTATTCAGTTCTGAATTTCAGCAACAATAAAGGATTTTCTCAAGGCACAAATTTAGTAAAATAAGTTACATAATGTTGATACCTATGCTTCAATCAAACAATCAATCACAATAACTTTACCTCAACCAATCACGCCTGAATTCAGATATAAGTTTTTGTATGATTTTTCATCCAACAACATAAACTAATAGCCAAGTTAATTACTTGATTCAAACACAATCAAATCTAAATATTTAGCAAATTTCCCAGTGAATTTAAAACATACACGCAAATTATAAGGTGCCCAAGTTAAAGAGATAGGGAAGAAAAGCGAACACCAAATTTTTTACAAGATTCGGTTTACTGCCTACGTCCTTACCTCAAGCAACTCGTTGTGAGGATTTCCTTTACCACTTCGCTCAACAGGTGAAGTAACCCTCTCTCCATTGATAGGTAGAGACTCCTCTCTAACGAGAACACCCTCTGGCTAGGCAACGACTCAACAACCCTGAACCGTCAAAGTTTGCAACAACAGCATTACAATATTTGTACAAAGTAATCAATCTCAGCAGAGTAGAATTTGTACAAGTTTAAAGCATAATATACTTCAGATAATCAATATCAAATTGAAGCTTACAAGAAATCTAAATAATTCTTTTTGTAAGATGAAGATTTAAGAAGAACAAGTTAGTATTTCAGCTAGGGATTTCAGCAAAAGCTCATAGTAGATTTTTCAGAGTATAACAATAGTATAACACGAATTTGAATTGTATGTCTGAGTATTCGTTACCCAAATTTGCGAAAAAGTAATCTTTATATAAAGTAGGAAACTTTCTTACCATTTTCCCCAAATTTATAAACTCAAACGTTCGAATTTGGAAAGAAAATCCACGCTATAAGAAGTTTAAAACATAGACTTTAGTCGCCTGATCTATGAGGTCAGTTACCTAAACTTATTCAAAAGAGCGCATCAGAATAGGCAATAACAGTTCAGTCCATGGTTTTAAATAAAGGCCGCGACCATTACGTAACGCCGTTACATAACGATTTTTTGGGTTACCGATACCGTTACATACTGCGAAATCGGTGGGAATAAAAATGACGGCCGTAGTGGCCGTTAGGGACCACGACCGTTATGTAAAGGCCACTACGGCCGTTACGTAACTGCTACAGGACTGTTACACCCAAAAAAAAAAAAAAATTATTTTTTACTTTTTCTTCTCACTTTTTCTCTCTTTCATATATCATTCTCAATATATCAAGTGGCAAGAGGAGAAAAAGATTATAATGAGGATGACAATGATACAAAATTTATTATTTCTTTAAATACTCACAATAGATGCATTAATTAACAATTTCAAGATGCTAACTTGTTAGGAATTTTTTTTATTTTTTATAATCTTAGTAATGTGATATTTATGTTCTTTATTTTTCAACTTATTTCTTTTCTAGCTATTTTATAGTTATATTATTTGTATGTCTTATGTGTTTAATAGATTAATGGAGTGTATAATGAATTTTGTTTTATTAATTAATTTAGCACACATAATAATTTATCACAGATAAGAACAATGAGAAGTATAAATACGCACACACACGTAATTTTCTATCATTGGTGGTAAACAAATGTAAACTTGTTGCCCTTACCAAATAACTTAGTTACTCAAACTAAAGGATCCAAAATACACTAAAAGTCTTTCTAAGAATGGCTAAAAGTTTAAAACATGCAAGTACGCTAATATGCACAAGGTTGTGCATGCTTCAAAAAAATTCACGATCGTTACACCCGCTTCTCGCTATGTAACATCCGCTACTCCCGCTTCTCGTTACACCCGTTACCGTTACGTTACGCTAACTGCTACCGTGATTTAAAACCATGGTTCAGTCACCTGATCCTAAGGGTTCAGTCACCTGATCCTATTATATTTCTTATTAACACTGGCAGTAGCATATCAGTCGCTTGACAGGTAAACATCAGTCACCTAACCACTATACTGCATAGCGTCTTTCACATTTTGATTCCAAAACTTGTTTTTATTAACTTTGAAAACATATTTTAGACCCTACAAAAATATTTTCCATGTTCTAAATTAGGTCTCTAAGTCCAAAATGAATCCTAAGAGCTTCAAATGCAATATTGAAATTAGAAATACTTACATGGGGCTCTAAAAAGGTAAAACAAATAAATTCCTAAGTCTTCATGTCAAATAACTTTGATAATTTGTCCGAACTTTGATCAACTCTTCAATATGCATCATATCCCTCACGACTTGTAGCTTTAAGTTCAAACTTCATTCAATCTCTTCAAGTAGGATCACTTTACTTTGTAAGATACTTGATTCCTGAAACTTAACTTGAAAGCACACTTAGTAACCTTAATTTATTATCATCAAAATGAGATTAAGCCTGATTAGGCCAACAATAGTGATATACAAGCAAACATGCATGGTATGGGGGTTAAACATATACAAATACTGGGAGTATGGAAGATATAATTCTGAACAATTTCAGCCCAAATTTTATACCTCAAGCCTGAGGAGGAGAAGGATGTCTTTTGTCATTTTTTGTCCCTCCTTTTATGTCTATCTTCCCTTTATCCGTCTCTTCTAATCTTGTTGTCATATTTACGTTTTGTCCCTTCTTAGGTCTTCTACATCCCTTTTCTCTTCTATTTTATCTCGTTTTCGCTTTTCCTTGTCCATTCTCCGACTCCTTTCTATCTCATTTGCTTTTTTCTTCTATCTTCTTTTTTTCCCCCTGCTCATCTCTTCCTCTCCCTTTTCTTTTGCTTACTAGCTCCAACCTTCTCCTCTCTCTGCATGGCGCGAGTTTCTCTTTCTTCCCCCTTCCTCCTCTTCCTTTTTTCTGCAATTCCCTTAGGGCTGTATTTTTCTTTTTGCCACCCTCCCTTTTTCCCTTGTTTGCCTTTTCCCTTCTCTGCTGCATGTTACTATCAGCACACATACACCAACACAACAATAAAATAAACTCAGCATGAAAATACATGAACTCAGCAGCTCTTGCAGTTGTCTATCCAAAACCCAGCTGTAACACCTATGGAAAAACACCTAAGCAGCCCTAGTAAAAACCCTAAAAGGATACTTCAACAGCCCCTTGCTCCTGCCTACCCAAAACCCAGTTGTAACACCTAAGGAAAAACACCTAAATAGCTCTAATAAAATCCCTAAAAAGATACTCCAACAGCCCGTTGCTGTTGCCTACACAAAACCCTGCTGTAACATTTAAGGAAAGACACCCAAATAACCTTAATAAAAACCCCCAAAAACAACACTCCAGTAGCCTCCTTTGCTGCTGTCCAAGCTACCCCAAAACAGCCCCCTAAAAAGAACTTCAGGAACCCCCTTTTGACCACCAAGGTAGCCCTGAAGATTGTCGTACTGTTGTGCCTCGTGCTGCTGCTATTTGTAGCTCTTCGAAGCTTTCAAACAGCCCTAAAAACCTGCCTATAAACCCCTATGCGGCTGCGGCCTGCAGCCTCCAAGCAGCCACAAATTACCCTAAAAACATTAACTAACATGTTGCCTCTGCTGCAGCCGTTGTTGCTGCTGTTTACAGCATTTTTGTGTTGAAGATTAAACTTGAAGACCGGCAGCCCACCTCCATTGAAGACCGGCAGCCCACCGTTGTGGACATTGGAGATTTACAGGCAACCTACTCCACCTACCAGCCCACCTCTATTGAAGATTTGCACCCACCATTGTTGATTATTTGATTCTAATAATTACATAAATAGCTGAGTTGTGTAGTGATAAATGTGCAGCAATGTGGGTTGTGTGAGAGAGATTAGCCAGTGAGCCGTGAGAAGAGATTTTATTCCTCTGATTATTTTCAGTTGAAAATACTTGTTTGGTATTTATCCTCACTGCGTTCAGTCCAGCCATGACTGAGTGCTCCTCTCCACCATCAGTGGTTATCAGAGGGTCCAGGTACGCCGGCGGATTCACCAAACAGAGGTGAACAGAGAAGGAAATTCAAGTTTCTTCCCCGTTTTGAAGTTGCTCCAAAATATCAAATTGAGCCTACATTGTGCAATTAATCTCGAGACGATTCCACGGTGTGCAAAACCACGTCTCAACCAGACACGGGCTATCATCCACGCGCTCCCACGCGCCTCCCAAGTAAGAAACGTTGCCCACGCGCCCGGCAAGACTACGACGACAGCGACACGCGCCTGCACGCGTCTTAACTCGACCGATATTGGCGAGATCCTACCCGCACAAGCGACCCGCGACCCGGATCCACGACTGCGACCGGCAGAGACCGCGTGCCAAACCAGCAACTGATCGCGTGAACGAAGATCCGACCCGCTCCAAGCGCCGACACGCGGGAGTGTCCAGAAAGCGACGTGGCCTACCGGAAACAGTTAACGCGTTAAGCGGCCGTTAGTGAACCGGTTAGTTTAAACAATTCACCAGAATTCCTCTAGCCGGTTCGGTGTGATTTAGCCGGTTCTTTGCCAAACCAAAACCGGGTTTTCCTAAGTTTTTCAATCCTCTGAATTTATTGTGGACATTTAGATTTACCAAAATCAGCCCCCATTTCTTATGTTTTAGTAATGAATTCGATGGGCTAACGGTACTAGCCAATCGGTCATTCCAAAATTGACCGGAGAGAATTATGACAACTGGGTCGATCAAATTGAGAGCACTTCTAGGTCCAGGATGTCCAGGATATGTTGAAGATGGGTACAGAAGAAAGCCATCAAAAGAAGCCGAAGAGCTATGCCCGAAGCTCAAAGAACGACCTTGCGAAGGCGATCGAAAGAAAGATTGCAAGGCAAAATCCAATCTACAAGGGCCTTGATGGGCCACTTTCGAAAATCATTGGCTCTCCGCGAAGACATCTAAAAGAAGTCGGGACTCTCTCATCGAAATACCAAAGGTGCAGATAAAGTAAAAAAAGATTCGTCTTCAGACATTGCGAGGTGAGTCGAATCTCTCAAAATGAAAGTCTACTGAATCCATTCGACTACTAATACAGAGTAATGGTAGATCAAAAATCAATTAAGAAGAAATGAGAATTCATCAGACGAGAGGAGAATTTGTGAAAAAAAATTTGCGATCTTTAGTATCCAACAAATATGATTAATAACTTGACCTAGAGGAGACCAAAGACTGGAAACAACTGTCGTGAAGAACTTGATGGGCTCACTCCAAGGCCCAGGCAAAAAAGTCAATAGAAGAAGTGATGATAAAGCACTGGAGCAAGCCATCCACCGAAGTTGTCCATACTACAGATAGATACGACAAAGGGGGGGAGTAACAACAAGGAAGAGCAAGACCCGAGGATCCGTGGAAAGAAATCTGGAAATTTTACTCCAGAGAAGGGTGGGGGGGGGGGGGGGGCTCCTTTGATGGCAGAAGACAGAAGAGGTCCCATAGAGGAGGACGAAATCACAGAACGAAGCCCACGGGGCAGAGGACAAGGAAGAAGGGGGAGGGATACAAAAATCGTCGAAATGAAGATAAAAGAAACATTTCAATGCTATATTGTCACAAAGTAGGACACTATTAGCAATGGTGTGGGGGACGACAACAAGAGAAAAGGTTAGCGAGGAGGGCCAACCTTGTCGTTCGAAACTGATCATGCAGATGGAGAGTCATGATTGCGATGGCAAACAATTTCAATCCCCAGGACCAAAGCGTTTGGTACCTTGATTCTGGAGCCAGCAATCAATGACTGGCAGAAAGAAACTTATTCTTTGAACTTGATGAGAAAGTTCAGGGGGGAATATCTTTCGGGATAATTCTAAAATCCCGTCCAAGGAGAGAGGAGAGTTTTGATCAAACAAGAAGGCTGGAGGATTCATGCTTACATCTTCCACAAAGTCTTCTTCTCTAGGTGGCCCAAGCCATGACGACTAATATACTTAGTCTCGGACCAGCTCGTGGAGAGACGGCTATCGAATTAGCCTCAGTGGATAAAGCAGATGGTGATAATAGATGCTTCGCGGAAGGAAGCTTGTTACTCGAGTTCAAATGGCAAAAGAATCGAATGTTCCGTCGCCACCACATGATCGGCCCAAGGTGTTTGAGCGTATCATCAAAGACAAAGATGGCTATGGCATCTAAGGTATGGGCATCTAAACTTGAAATTTGAAAGCATTAGGAAAGACAAGAGATGGTGATGAAGGCTTACCCAATATTCATCATCAAATGTGATAGGTGAAAGATGTTATTGAGGAAGAAACATAGAAAAGCTTTGCAGAAAGCAAGCCAACTGGAGATAACAATACCGCTCCAGTAATACACACAGATGTGGTGGTCCACTAAGACATTTTCGACATGCACAGAATCGATAATTCCTCACATTCTCGACGACTACAGCAGGAGAAGACTGGGTTACTTCTGAAAAGGAAGTCAGAGGTGTTTGACAAGTCAAGAGTTCAAAACTCTTGTGGAGAAACAGAGTGGCTTCCAATCAAGTCACTCCGGTCAGACCACGGAGGAGGAGTACAAAGACGAAGCTTCCTGGAATGCTTGACAACAAAGGAATTCAGAAAAGTTCACCACAATCATACATCCCAGTGGAATGGTTGTAGCCGAAAGGAAGAAACCGCATAATTCTTAACATGGCTAAGAAGAATGTTAAGGATAAAAAAATGTGCCCAAGAGTGTTTTGGGCAGACAAGAAGCAGAGTGTTATGTGCCAGTCTGATCTGTATCAATAGGGGTCCGAAGAAGAGTCTTGATACAACGGACACCATAGGAAGCCTGGAGTATCACAAGCCCAGTGTGAGTTCATTCTTAGGGGTTTGGATTCCATAGCCACGCCCAGATCCCAGAAGCAAGAAGGACCAACTGGGATGATTAAGGATAGAGAGTGTATCCTTGTAGGATTACGGCATGGATTAGCACCATGGATTATCGACTCACAATCCCATCAAACAAGAAAGTCTTTCATAGCCGGGATGTCATTCTTTGAAGAAAATGAATCCTGGAACTGGGACCAGGTTGGTTGAAGTTCCCAAAGATGCGGGAATTGACACTGATGGAAGGAGAAGGAGAAGAAAAGAACCCCACAGACAAGAGAAAGTGGTTACGAGCCACAAATTCCTGAGCTGCAGACACCATCAACAGGTTCAACACCAGAACAACATGAAGCTCCATCACCAAGAGAGCGTGAAAATTCAGACCATGAGGACCTAGAGGGCTCGAAATCTAGCCGATCTGTATGAAAATTACAGAACCAATGGAAGAATATATTGCTCTAAAACTGCCTGTTGCTAACTAGCGACCCAAATAGCTTTGAGAAGGAAAGCTAACGAAAGAAAACAAATGAAGAAAAAATGACGGATAAGAATTCAACCATCAGAAGAACAAGATATTGGAGTTGACAAATCTCACGAAGAGCACAAAAACTATGGTTGTAAATGGGTCTACAAGACCCGAGAAGGAACACTCAAAGAGAAGTCCAGAGATTACAAGCAAAAATGTCGTCAAGGTTACAGGAAAAAAGAAGTGGAATTATAGCTTGCAAAACGTGGATGATCAGATTGCTGACATTTTCACAAAGTCCACTCAGGCATGATATTTTGCAAGACTGAAGACAATGCTCGAAATGACAAAATTAGGAGAGTCAAGTTTAAGGGGGGATGTTGAGATTAAACTTGAAGACCGGCAAGCCCACCTCATGAAGACCGGCAGCCCCCGTTCGTGGACATTGGATATTTACAGGCATCCTACTCCACCTACCAGCCCACCTCTATTGACGATTTGCAACCCCACCATTGTTGATATTTTGATTTCATAATACTATAAATAGCTGAGTGTTTGTGTGAGTAGTAAATGTGAGCAATGTGGTTGTTGTGAGAGAGATTACGCCAGTGAGCGTGAGAGAGATTTTAATTCCTCTGTATTATTTCAGATTGAAATCAACTTGTTGGTATTATCCTCAATGAGTTTCAGTCACAGCCAGAAGTAAAGTGATCTGAGTGATCCTCTCACCCATCATTTTGATAGTACCCTAAAAACACCGACTACTGGCGTTGTAATACGCCATCCACTGTTACTGCACTTCGACATTACAAAAATCCTCAACAAAAGAACCCCACCAAACCCCTCTTCTATAGTTACACAGCCCCAAAGAAACCCAGTGGCAGCAGACTAACAGCCTTCCTCTGGCTGCTGCTCACGACTACAAGGAAGCCCCTAGGGACGACCAGCAGCTCCCCTTCCTTGCTTACACACACAACACAACAAAATAAAAGGAAAAGCTTTGCAGCCGCTGCTGTTGCTGTTTACCACCCAAAACTCACAACACAACAACATAAAATGAACAGCTTTGCAGCAGCTGCTGCTGTTGTTTACCACCCAAAATTCACACAAAACATAGAGAAAACACATACCCCCTAAGGACAAGCCTTGTGTCTGCTCCCCCCCTGTTGTGCTCTTTCCTAACCCTCCCACACTCACTACCCCCCCCCCAATAGACCCCCTCCACCACCCCCCCCGTAACCTAGCTCACTCTTCAGCACCAACACAACATCAAACACCAAGCCAAACAAAAAATGCCGCCCCCTACATAGCCGTGCACCCGAAAAACACTACCATACCCTAAACGCACACGCATATTCAATATGGACAGAGTTAATGAAGAAAAAACATGAAAAAAGTTGGAGGGATGAAATAAAAATCTGTACTTTTTAAAAGGTTTGCTTCCAAATGCCCTCACCCCTAGCTTTCTTTGCTCTTTTCGTGGATGGCTGTGAAAGTCTCCTTCCTCTCCTCTTCATGTTGTCCTCACCTTTGTGTAGTTGTCCCCTTCCTTCTCTTCTTCTTCTTCTTCTTTCTTCATCTTCTCTTTCTCCTTTTTTTGGTGTGGGCGAGACTCCTTTCTCTTCCTTAGGGGGCCGTACTCCCCTTGTGTGGCCATAGCTTTCAATATGAGTGCAAGGCTGCCTTCTCTTTTCTCTTTGATGCTTCCTATGGCGGAGCCAAATTCCTTCTCCCTCCGCCCCCCCGCCCCCCTTTTTTTCTCTTATTTTCTCTTCCCAACCCTCACTATCTCCCGTGCCTCTCTTCTCTATCTCTCTTCTCTCTACTCTCAAATTCTTAGTCTAAACCTTACCTTTTTTTCGTTCTTCTCTTCAATAGGGAGGAATTTTTTTTCTTTCCATTCGGCTACTTTCCATTTGCAAAGAGCTTCCATTTATAGGCCCAATTAGATGTATCCTCTGATTTCTTTTCCATTGCAAATATCAAGCAAGTCAATTGAATTGAGAAAACAAAATATCATTCTTTATTTCAAATCATAACAATTTTGGAAATAAATCATCACTTTAATTGAATATTTACGACAGCCATATTCCTCCTTTTGTAGTTTTTTTTTTTTTGCATTCCATGGTCTTTCTTTGATATTATTTTCCTAAAAATTCAGTATTCCATACCCCCCCCCACCAAATGAGCAATGAAATGCCTAATTTTTTTCATTGGGCCGCGAACAAAATGGGGCGGGGGTTTCTACAGAGTTGTTTCCTTATTGCATTGAATTGTCTAACAGTTATGTTTCATCTTGTTAACAGTGTTTTCTCAAATATGACATTGAAATATTTAGGAAAACCTACTATTCAGGTTGGCGGGATACTTGTAAAATCTGGCATTCGCGTAATAATTATAGGTATATGATCTAGCTAATTGATTTCGCTTTTTAAAATTTTTTATAGTTTCAATTTTAAATGCAATTTCGTTAGCAAAAGCAACAACAACAACAACATATCATCATCATTATTATCAATGCCATATGTTGTAATATGTGACTATATGTGAGTGAAACGTAGTTACAAAGAGGAAAACATGGTGGAAAACATGATGTTGGTTTCAGACCAAACCATCACGGTTTTGCTAGGTGCGATAAAGAAAAGAAACAGTCAATGTTTTTGTCCTATACATCAAATTTTTTGGTCTTGGCTTTAAACTGTCAACGGCATTACTGAAACCATAGACGGTTTTTGCCTTGAGTTACTCAGTGCTGGTTATCAAATATTGAATTGGGAAGTGGGATAGGGTGGATTTTAGGAGGGGTAAAAACCTCCAAGAGGGTTATTATATAATGTTTGTATGATGTAAGTCTATTGTCTTTGGATTAGACCTAGTAAAAATTCACTGCTAGCTATTTGCTTCCAAAGGATTGTATGCATTGTTTGAACCACATAATCTTCATCATTGTGTTATTGTTTTCATATAATTGCGTGCTTGTATTTTTTGTGTTATATTTCACTATGGTTGCCACGTTGTTTGGGTGTAAAATTTAATTTATTTCTATTGCGCATTCATTGCACAAAAAAAAATTGGTATTATTCGAGCATTAGGTCATAACAACTTTTGAAACTTTTCTTCTGCAAAGTTTGATCTTGTAAGTTTGATGGAAATAGGAAGTTTGGACTATGACAGAGAAGTGTTTTAAGGATCTGTTAGTGTAGAAAAGGTATGGGGAATGCATTATAGCGAGGTCAACTAGAAGGCAGGGAGGGTAGGATTGAATGAAACAAGGGGATAGGAGGAAGTGGGAAGGGCAGAGGGACCGTGTGTGGACTATCAAACTTTGTATAGTTGAATGACGTGTTGTTTCGCGTCATGGACTGAGGAAATCTCCTACAGTTGTGTAGAAGAAACTGAAAGTCAGTAATATATAAGTCTTTAACAAAACCAAAATTGTATCTTACAGTAGAGTTGCATTGGCTTTTTAAGATGGCGGAGGGTTTGGATTTAAACCAAACACATTCAATGTATTCAATCAACATAAATGATTTGATGTGTGTGATGGAAGTTCGAGGAAAAAAGACCAAAGCATTGATTGATGTTATTGAATTCCCCACCTGCATCTATATGTATGAAAATCTGGTTACTAATCTGACCAGGGGCCAAATAAATAAAAACATGAATTTGGGTTCAAGTTTTGCCTGCTAGGTTTCATAAAAGAAAGAAAGGCCAAACGATGGGATTTAGTTAGGTGAAGGGCTTGTGGTGAAGGGTAATAGGAGCATGGGAGAAGCAAATTCCAGAAGGTATCAAGTAATAATAAATCCCAGTGCATTCCGGAAGAAGAAGGAAAGTAAGGGATGGGAAGGGAAAGACTTATTATATGGGGGAAAAAGAAAAAGTGAATTGGTAAATGAAGGGGAAAGAAGAGTGGATAGGTATAAGAGTTTCGTTTGAAAAGGACGTCTGTGTGGGGTGAGGGACTTCATCATCTCGTCCTTCATGGCAAGCCCCACTTGCTCGCATCTCCTGAATCTCCTGCCTGAACATGCTTTCATCATAGCAATTCGGCTCTCCTCCATCTGTAAGAAGTGAAATACTCTATATACCTTCTGTTTGGGTATAGGAGCCGAGTAAGATCTCCTAAGCTCCAAAGCTGGAGTAGGAAGCGGTGGTGTGACGAATTGCTCCACTGGTTCCTCTGCCTGAGGATTCTCGGCATTCTCAGTTGTTTCCCATACATTCTGTGACATTTATCCGTATCTACACAGGTTGGTTCTCTCTGAACTGTTCGGGTGGATTCACTGTGTGGGCCTAGCTTGTACATCACCTTTCATCAAAAATCACATCTCTGCTTGCGGATCACCTTTTGTTTTCACATCCAAATGCGGTATCCAAATTCATCTCCACCAAATAACCGTGAAAGTGCATTTCCGGGATTTTCGGATCCAGCTTATCCCCTGACATGATCATTGATATGTACATATGCAACACAACCAAAACTTCAAGTGAAGTCTTACCATCTTTGTTACTCCAAACTTCTTCTGTTAGCATAGTCATGGTACTGAAGGACTTCTAATTATCAAATAAGCTGCTGTGTTGCTGCATGTGCCCAAAAATCTTGGCAAGCCTGCCTGCATACGCATGCTTCTGCTTTTTCGTCAACGTTTGTTCATTTCATCCGCTCGGCTACGCCGTTGTGTTTGAGGCGTACCTGGCACAGTTCTTTCCATTCTGATGATGCCTGCTCATAGCAAGAAATTCTTGAACTCGGTGCAACATATTCTCCACCGTTATCAGTTCTCACAGCCTTTTGACTTTCAACCATTTTCGTTTTCTACATCGCTTTTCCAATTTTTAAAAGCATTGAAACAACAGATTTATACTTCTGAATAAACCCATACCTTCCGTGAAGCTCTCGATAAACGTGACGAAGTAATGCTTTTCCTCCTTAGAACGAAACGGTTTGTTGGTCCACCCATACATCGAATGACTACTCAAGTTTCTCCTTCTTCGGGTACTGATATTTGCCTGGAACCTAAAAAACCCCTCTTTTCTGTTTCCCAATATGCAGGCCTCACATGTGTCAATCTTTCAACCGACTGTAATCACTCACACTTAACACCCTTTGAGTGCTCCACCCTAAGCCCCTCTCACTCAGTGTCCAGTCCGTTGATGGCCATAGTTTGCTATCATCATTTCTGTAGCAACTGTAATAGACATACATGTATCAGGAGTTTACTAGATTGCCACTTTTCTTACCTCGTCAATTTGTCAATGCATAACCCTTCGAATCTCTTCCATTCATCCCATGGAAAATGTGTTTTAACCTTCCATCTGCCAATTTGACCGACTGAGATTCAACATTCTTCCTTCAGGTCTGGAATATGTCCTGACATTCCCTTCAAGCCCTTTCCATACTGACCCCGTTCATTTTGATCTTTTTTTTACTGCCCCCTTCCCGGCAAATGTCGCAAGGATGATCAGTGCCAGATATACTTACCGAATTACCTGATGTATACTTCCTCCAGGCAAGCTCGGCCGGCAAGTGGCATGGAATGAAGCTCCCACAGAGTCTAACACCCAAGACTCCCTTTTGCTCTCCAAAAAGAGCAGATCAACAAATCATCGTTTCTCGGAAGCAATATTTGCTTCTATCTTTGCCCTCGTATCTTTCTTCTGACTTCTGCACTGGTTCTTGTAATGACCAGTCTTTCCCACAGTTCCAGCACTCAATAACTTTTCTTGCTCTGAGAACCTGTGTCCTGAGTACCTCTGGATCTCTGGATTTGGACCTCCTAGTCCTGGATCTGCCACGATTGTTAGATCTTCCATTGCCCGCTTCCCTTTCCCTCGGCTTTCCACATTCAAAGCTGAAACTTGAAGTGGAGGCATTGTTCGATTGCATTCTGATCTCCTCTGTTCAAAATCATGCTGATAACCTCGTCGTATTTCAGCTTCGATTTTCCTGCAGAGCTACTGATCGCAGTTACAATACCTTTCCAATTCTCAGTCAGCTGCCTGAGAATTAATAGAGCACGGATCTCACTGTCAAAGGTAATCCGACCGAGGCGAGTTGATCCGACAACTCGTTGAAATTATTTAAGTGTCTGCTGAAGCTTTCACCTGCAGACATGCTCATGGTAAACAGTCTCTTCATTAGATGTACCTTGTTTGCGGCTGATGGCTGCTCATACATGTTCGATAGCGCATCCATAAGGGACTTGGTGGTTGTCAAGTGCTTGATGTTGAAGGCAACAGACTTTGCCAACGTCATCCTCACAACTCCGAGGGCTTTTTCGGTCAAGCAATCCCCTCGCTCTCCTTCATGGATTCTGGCTTCTCCATCAGTGGTAAGTGTAACTCCTTACCAAACAAGAAATCCTCGATCTGCATTTTCCAAGAAACCGCAGTTCGTGCCGTCAAACATCTCGATGTGAGAGCTTTTCTGGTTTCGACAATCATCGATTCAACTGATCTAGGGAGATGGAATTAGCTCAATCGGAACAGCACGGTTGGATCCGGAAACGGTCGAAAACCCTAGGAATGGCTTAAAGCCCGCTCGAAAAAAAACGGACCCGAAATGGCTTCGAAAAACCAAGTCAAACTTTTGGTCAAACCTGGTCAAAATGGTCAACCCTGCTGACATGGCACGTGGGTCCACTGCTGACGTGGCACTGTGGGGTCCACTGGTGACGTGGCACTGTGGGGTCCACTGCTGATGTGGCACTGGGGCCCACCGCTGACGTGGTGCTGACGTGGCGGCTGACGTGGCAGATGACTGGCGCTGACGTGGCGCTGCCTGGAGCTGACGTGGCGCTGCCGCAGCAGCGCTGACGTGGCGCTGACGCAGCAGCGCTGACGTGGCGCTGACGCAGCAGCGCTGACGTGGCGGGCCTGGCTGACGCGTCGCTGACGTGGACGCTGACGTCAGCGTCTTCAAGCTTCTTCTGGTCGCCGGACGTTCACCGGCGCGTGGGGGCGCGTGAGGATCACTCCCGACCTGTCGCCGGCGCGTGGGAAGCGCGTGTGTGCGCGTGGGAACGTCGTTTGGACGTTGACGGCGCGTGTAGGCGCGTGCGGCTCTGTCTGAGCTTTGTTTGAGCTCTGGTTACTGCCGTTGGCTTCGTCTCGGCGAGAGGAGTTCGATGGTAGCCTCAAAATGAAATTTTGAGCTACTGGACAGGAGCTCAAAAAACCGAAATTTTTCTTGATCTGGCTATTTTTACTCCGACCAAAGCTCTGATACCAGTTGTTGGGGAATAAACCGACCTGGAGTAATAATCACGCACAAAAAAAAAATCATACACATCCACAAGGAACACCGGATTTACGTGGTTCGGTCCAAACTGACCTACGTCCACGGGAGCACACCACTGCACTATAATCTGGGAGAAATAACACACGGAGGAGCCACTGCTCAACTCTCTCTCTCACCACAACTCTCTGCTCTCTGCACTCTGCAATACACACACACTCACAACTCTCTGCTGCACACACATATATATATACAAGAGGGGGGAGCAATATTCAAATATGGTGGCTTGCAATTTCAGCAAAGCCTGCAGAGCAGGTGGCCGTCCATCTCCAGTGTCAAAGATGGTTGCTGGTTTTGGTGCGGCTGTCTGCGGCTCCACACCTGCGGAATTCAACACGCCCCCCTTTTTTTCTCTTATTTTTCTCTTCCCAACCCTCACTATCTCCCGTGCCTCTCTTTCTCTCTCTCTCTCTCTCTCAAATTTTATTCTAAACCTTACCTTTTTTTCTTTCTCTTCAATAGGGAATTTTTTTTTTCTTTCCATTCGCATACTTTCCATTTGCAAAGAGCTTCCATTATAGGCCCAATTAGATGTCTCCTACTGATTTCTTTCCATGCAAATATCAAGCAAGTCAATTGAATTGAGAAACAAAATATCATTCTTTATTTCAAATCATTCAATTTTGAGAAATAAATCATTCACTTTAATTGAATATTTCGGCATATTCCTCCTTTTGTATTTTTTTTTTTTTTTGCATTCCATGGTATTTCTTTGATATATTTTCCTAAAATTCAGTATTCCATACCCCCCCCCCCCCAAATGAGCAATGAGAATGCCTAATTTTTTTCATTGGGCCCGGAACAAAATGGGGTTTCTACAAGTTGTTTCCCTTATTTTGGCATTGAATTCTAACAGTTATTTGTTTCATCTTGTTAACAGTGTTCTAAAATATGACATGAAATATTTAGGAAAACCTACTATTCATGTGGCGGGATCACTTGTCAAATCTGGCATTCGGTCCTAATTTATAGGTATATGCTCTAGCTAATGATTTCGCTTTTTAAAATTTTTTATAGTTCAATTTTAAATGCAATTTCTTTGTAGCAAAAGCAACAACAACAACAACATATCATCATCATTATTATCAATGCCATATGTTGTAATATGTGACTCATATGTTGAGTGAAACGTATGTACAAAGAGAAAACATGGTGGAAAACATGATGTTGGTTTTCAGGACCAAACCATCAACGGTTTTGCTAGGTGCAGAAGAAACAGTCAATTGTTTTTGTCCTATTACATCAATTTTTTGGTCTTGGCTTTAAACTGTCAACGGCATTACTGAAACCATAGACGGTTTTGCTTGGTTACTCAGTGCTGGTTTTCAAATATTGAATTGGGAAGTGGTATAGGTTGGATTTTAGGAGGAAAACCTCCAAGAGGGTTATATATACATGTTGTATGATGTAATTCTATGTCTTTTGGATAGAACATAGTAAAAATTCACTGCTAGCTATTTGCTCCCAAGGATGTAGGCATTGTTGAACCACATAATTCTTCATGTCATTGTTTTATTGTTTTCATATAATCTGCGTGATTGTATTTTTTGTATATTTCACTATTGGTTGCCACGTTGTAAAATCATTTATTTCTATTGCGCATTCATTTGCACAACAAATTGGTATTAGAGCATTAGGTCATAACAACTTTTGAAATTTCTTCTGCAAAGTTTGATATTGTTAAGTTTGATGGAATAGGAAAGTTTGGACTATGACAGAGAAGTGTTAAGGATCTGTTAGTGTAGAAAGGTATGGTGAATGCATTATACGGAGGTCAACTAGAAGGCATGGATGAAACAAGTTGGAAGGAATTGGAAGGGAAGGCTGTGGTGACTATCAAACTTTGTCTAGTTGATGACGTGTTGTTTCGCGTCATGGATGAGGAATCTCCTACAGTTGTTTGGTAGAAACTTGAAAGTCAGTATATATCTAAGTCTTTAACAAACAAATTGTATCTTAAGTAGAAGTTGCATTGGCTTAAGATGGCGGAGGGTTTGGATTTAAACCAACACATCAATGTATTCAATCAGACTATAAATGATTTGATGTGTGTTGATGTGAAGTTCGAGAAAAAAGACAAAGCATTGATGTTATTGAATTCCCTACCTGCATCCTATATGTATGAAAATCTGGTTACTACTCTGACATGGGGCAAATAAACCCTGAATTTGGGTTACAAGTGCTCTGCTAGGTTTTCATCAAAGAAAGAAAGCCAACGATGGGATTTCGTAAGGTGAAGGGCTTGTGGTGAAGGGTAACTAGGAGCATGGGAGAAGCAAATTCCAGAGCGTATCAAGTAATAATAAATCCCAGTCGCATTCCGGGAAGAATAAGGACATAAGATGATTTAAGTGCAAGAAAGTTGGCCACATAAAATCGAAGTGTCCAGAGTGGAAGAAGGGGAATGCAGAAAATTAAGAGGGTTCGTCAAAATCTGCGATTGTAATGGAAAAAGGAGACTCAGGGAGCGGTGATGCGATATGCTTTCTATTTCATCAGGTTCAAAACACCTCATGAATTCTTTGATCCTAGATTTAGGATGTTCTTATCACTTCACACCAAATTAAAATTGGTTCAGCACCTACAGGTCAGTAAATTCTAGTTTTTTTCTAATAGGAAATGATGTTTCATGCAAATTATTAGAATAGACAATATCAGAATTAAAATGTATGATGATGTTGTGAGAACATTATGTGATATAAGGCATGCATTAGATCTACAGAAGAATGTGATTTCATTAGGCACTTTAAATTGTAACGGGTATAGTTACAAGTTTTAAAGTGGGATAATGAAGGTGAGTAAAGCCATCTTGATGGTGATGAAGGGATAGAAGTTAGCGAAAAATATCTATGTACTGCTGAGTACCATAGTTGTAGGTGGAGTTGCAGCTGCATATTCTGAGTCAGATAATACTGTGTTGCATAAAACAGCCACACACAAGATGAGGGTATTCTTAACTACATTTATTCAGATGCTTGGGGACCGGTGAGGTACGTAACATCATGGGTTGGACATATGTACTTCGTAAGTTCATCACGAAAGGTCTTGGTATACTTCATATGGCATAAATGGCTAAGGTGGAAAACTAGACCAAGAGAAAGATCCTCAGGATAGACAATGGAACTAATCGAGTACACTAGTGTTCAAGAAGTTTTGCGAACAACATGACATAGAGAAACATTTCATAGTACGCAGGACACCACAACAGTATGGTGTGGTGAAAGGGTGAACCGAACTATAACAAAAAAGGACTCGGTGTCTCAGGTTGTATGCAGGGCTTGCAAAGAACTTCTTGGTAAAGTCAGTAAGTATGGCGTGTTTCTTAATTAACCGATCGCCAAGGCTATCACTATATGGGAAAGTTGCAGGAGAGGTTTGGACAGGTTATGTAGTAGACTACTCTAATTTGAGAGTGTTTGAATGTTCGGTTGTCCACGTTTCTAATGAGGTGAGATCTAAGTTTGGTGTAATGACTAGACGTTGCACTTTTCTGAGGAAAACGGAAAAGGAGATCAGCAGGACTTCGTTGATGAAGGCTCAAGAGAATTCGTTGACGAACACAGGGGGCTCGTCGACGAGAAAATACCGAGAGGGGTTTTTGAGCCGACTGAATTTCATCGACAAGGAGTGGATTTCGTCGACAAAATTTGTGAAGGACTCGTCGACAAAGATCGGGCTCGTCAATGAATTCCACTATCCTATAAATATGAAAAAATCCGGATTTAACTTCCTAATTAAGCTATTCTTCCTCTCTCTCTCTCTCTCTCTCTCTCTCCCCCTTCAGTCCTCTCTCTCTCTTTCGTTGATTTCGAGCCAGATCTTCGCCATATCGACAATCCAAAGTCACCACGACGCTCTTGGGGAAGTTCTCTCCAAATCTGCCGGAGCGGATCATCGGTGAAAGTAAGGTGGAAACCATCCCAAATCCAGGGTAAAGTTTTTTACTCAATATTTGGATTTGTGACAGTTGAGAAAAATGTTATACGCTTAAAAATACTGAACTTTAATTCTGCAAGTTTTCATTTTCAGGAGTGTTGAGTTGAGAACCCTGCGGGTGCAGGGAAGATTTTCTTAGGGGCTTTGCAGGATTCAAGTAAGGGGATAAACTAAGCTAATTTTGTTTTGAGAAAATGCATGTATATATATGTAGCATCTGGTTTTAGGAAAAATAAATATATTTATATATATAATTTATATTTGGAAAATACTGTTTAAATGATGATATATTGAATATGTGAAAATCAGATTGTGTGGCATGAGTAAAAATGTTGTGAAATACAGTTTTCTAGGAATGTGGATAACATGGATTTTTATGATGGGAAAACCGGCGTGCGGGCCGAGATATTTATATATATATATATGTGTGATTTACCGGTGTATGGGTCGTGTTATGTGACTGTGATATGCCGGCGTACGGGCCGTGCTATGTGGATGAAATTTGCCAACGTACGGGCTGTACTATGAGATTTTCCAGTGTATAGGCCGAGCTATATGAATTGCCAGCGTACGGGCTGTGCTATGTGGTTTGCCGGCGTATGGGCCGTGCTATGATAAAATGTGTAATACCGGCGTACGGACCAATGATTTTCATGATACACGTATATATGCAAATGATATGATTGATGTGAAAATGAATGATATGAGATATCTATGTATCACGATTTTAGTATATGTATATGATATCAGAACCTAGTTGGCTTGGTTTAGGCTAGCACTTGCACGGTACCGTTGCTATGTGTCCATGGTCTTCGTGATCATGATATTTGTTTTAATGCCGCTGTACGGAGTAGTGTGAGATTGGATGGTCGATATGATTATTTTCAAGAAGTGTGTTGTTATCGCCTCTGGTGTATGGACCAGGTCTGGCAGACCCATCAGACCTACAGATTAGACTATTGACTTGGCAATGGTCAGCCAATCATTGTCAGGTCTGCCTTCGGACCACACAACCCAGTCATGTGGGGGTAATACATGACAACAACTAGCTAACCTTTATGTTATTATTATTATGATATGAGATGAGAAATGTTTATGAAAACGTAATATGTTCTACCATGTTTTGATATACATATGTTTTCCTAGATTTGATAAATAGTATTGAATATGTTATGTATGGTATACGTAGAACATGGTATACTCATGTTGTCACACACTAGTATTAGTTTATTTCCCTTATTAAGAGATGTCTCACCCCTAAATTTTACAAATTTTTCAAGAGTCCCAGATAGGAGAGCGGGAAAAGCCCCGCTGACATAGTGTGGTTTATTTGCCTTTTTTGAAGGGTAAGTTTTTGGTAGGGATAGTATGGTTTTGTTGGAATTGTCCCTAGATTGCATTTTTGGGATGTATATATATGGAAGTACAGTGATTGTAGTAACTCTGGTACATTGTGATGTATGATATGATAGTATGAATATGATTGTACATTTTCTGCTGCGTAGGCTTCTGCTGTATGTTCTGATATATCCCTGGTACCACGAGTTTAGGTGGATTATGACCTACTGAGCTAAAATGTGAGATATGTGGTATTGATTTTATGATGATATTATTATATAAAAAAAAATGTGTGGAAAATGAGCAGGTCGTGACATGCATCGTGAATCCTATAATCAATCATCATACTCTAAAGGGTACGGATCCTATCCCATTCAGGAATGTTGCATTTACATTGCGATCAATTGCTCAAATTCCTTCGTCATAGTCATTATAAATTTCGGCAGCATCTCCCCATGACTCTCCAAGTACACGAGATGGGGGAAGTGAAAATTTTGCTAGTTTTCCATCACTAACAAATTGTCTAACACTCCACTATGCACCTAGAGAACACAAGTAGAGACGTGCTCGAAATATATAATGACAATTGACAAATCGTGAACGATGACAACAATGTAAATACAACTTCCTGAATTGTCCACATTGGACAATCCAACAATGGTTGAAATACAAACATTACTAATCGTAAGTGAAACAATTAATTAACATATTCAAGTGATTATTAGTAAACATAGTATGACTAATAATCAATTGAAATATAACAATTAATTTGTTTCACATGTACGACTAGGAATGAATGTATAGTAACCGTTCTTGGACGAGTATAAGCTTCAATGAATACATGAAATGACAGTAATTAATTTGATATTTTACTTCATATTTCATTTAACGAAATTTCGGCAGCATGTCGTCTGTAAATTGGACATTTCCCAAAAAATTCATGTACTAAAACTTGATAGATTCAAGCAAACAAATCACAATAATAAGCATCATGCAGATATCAGTGAATTTGAGCATGCGTGAACCTAATTCCACTACCAGCATGCAATTCACAATGTTGAAAAACCTTAAAATTACAAAATCAAAAAATTCCACTCTCCCCAGCTGACCCAGTCAGCTGATGTAACCGAACTAGGTATACTGTTCAAATTGCTACTCATTTGGATCAGCACTTAGCAGTCCTGCTCATCTCTGTGCACGTAGATGTGCCCCATATGAAGATTGTTCCCAAGCTACACTATTTTGGGCAACAAATCATCAGAATTATACATAATGTGCATTGAGTTTGATACTTTAAAATTTTCATAAATTTGAAAGTTCATCGTTCAATTGCGAGCATTGAACCTGAATTCAAGAAATATCCTCTTAAGCAATTTTTAAACCTCGCAAGGTTGTTTTCAGTGGTCTATGAGCCAATTTATTTTACTATGTGAGGCATAACCTATTAATGCATACCTTTTAACTTGAATTCACAGCTTAGGCCTTTAAAAGATTGGATCGCCTTCGGTATGCTAGAAAACCATTCAATAGTTTTTATTTTTCATTTTTAGTTTTTTAAAAGAATTAAAAAAATGCTAACTGTTTTATTTCTAGGTTTCCAAATAATTAGAATATAGAAAATTATAATTTTATTAAAATTTTCAAAAATCATATATAAAAAATCAGAAATCAAGAAAATAAGAAAAAAGATATTTTCCAACTTTGCTACGCAAATTTAGAAAATTAGAAAACAATATGGTATTTTTGTAATTATTTAAAATTTTTAAAAATGAAAAATAAAAGTATTCTCCATGAGAGAATAGTGTCAAAACTTATTTTTTTTCAAATTTTTTATATAAATGTTAGAAAATAAAAATTCATAATCTGGATTTTTTTTTTAATTATTTGAAAAAAAACTAAAAATGAGAATAAAAATTGTCTCTCACAACTAAACAGACCCTAAGACTTTCTATTTTACCATTTTAGCAGGGTTAAAAATTTCCATCCTTTCAATAATTCAAACCTGAGACCAGCATGCAAGTTCCAACTCCCAACCGTTTAACTTAAAAACACTCAAGCTATTGTATTTACCAAATGAAGAAAAACAGGATTTTCCACTCACCTTTTTATTCCCTTTTTCCTTCCTCTTACCTAACAAATATAGTGCAAAGTCAAACGATTCCTCTTTGTTTCTTTTGTCACTCCTCCAGCATATTTATTTTCTTGAATTAATTTGCAATTTCTCCGAGAAATATCCTAAGAATTTCAAGTGTCAATGTTTTTCATTAAATATACGTAATTATATTAAGGGAAATAAAAGTACATTTATCACCACGTGTTAAAACATCCTAAAGTATGAAATTATTTGTATGAATTAATTTTGGCAAATGAGCTGTTAATCCACAACCTCCATAAACGAACACCAAACTATAGGAGCTATGGAGGAACTCATAAATATGCAACTCATGCACAAGGACAAGAATACGTTTAAATAGAGACACAAGCCACAAGGAAATATATTGTGCATAATGAAATTTTGCATAAGGAAATAAACCAACCAAATATAATTTTATTTATTAATTTAATTTCTTAAATTACATAGTTCTTTGCATCCTTTTTCCTTGAATGGATTTATATCGAGCAGATTGTGCATTATTTATGTGTAAATTAGAGTGTACCATTTAAGTTAATATATTAGGGACTTATATTAAATTTATTAGTGGTGGGAGGGGCTTGGATGAGATGAAATTGTATATATTAAATTTGAATAGTATATGAGTTTAACATTGTTGAAAACAAGAGTTGGACACTGTTGAAGCCAGGAATTAAAATTCAAGCAAGGAAATGAAAAAAAAAAAAGTGATCAGAATACAGAATCTAATAATTGCATATATCCCTTTCTTATTACATGTTAAATGAAATAATTATAATATATACATATATAATGTAAATACTTAGTCTTAATAAACAAAAAAAAAATTATAATGTATTATTAAGCAGGGGCATCTTATTTAAATATACATAATTAATTAAGATTAAGTATTACTATTAAAAATTAAAAAAATAAAGTGATAATGTATTTTTGAAAGCAAAAATTTTGAGTTTAAATGTAGATTTCTATAGATTAAAATAACTCCATACAAAAACTAAATTCTGTCTAAATCTAAGCAAACCAATTAAAAATTTTCCATGCTCCCAAAAACATGGTTAGGGATTGACTATTTTAAAAACAAGAGATAACCCTACAAATTTAATATATTGTTGACGTTCCAGCCAAAATAAAAATAAAAATAAATAAAGAAGAAAGACAAGGGAACAAACCTAAGGTGTCCAGCGAGAAGCTAATGCCATCAGTCGGCTGGGAACAGTGGGAGCTAGACTGGGAAAGGGTCGGGTCCGACGGGGGTCGAAGCGGGAGACTGGGAGAGGGCATACCAGGCCGTCAGTCCCCTAGGCCTCCAACAAAGCCTGCGATGTCCGGTGAACAGGGCACACCAGACCGAGAGAGAGCAGCGGGAGACTGGCCGAGAGAGACGATCGCACGCGAGAGCAAGAGGGGAAGAGGAGGAGCAAGAGAATAGGAGGGAAAATATCTCGCGGATAGGGACTAAGAGATTTTGGGCATTAGTGACGGTTTCAAAACCGTCACTATTATTCTCTGTCTATTTTTTTTTAAAATGACATAGCATTAGTGATGGTCCACAATTCGTCACTAATAATAGCCTAGTAGTGACGAGTTTAGAAATTCGTCACTAATAAGGGACCAATGGTGACGAATTTATAAATTTGTCACTAATATTCTGAACTTAAATTGTTTTTATTTTTATTTTTTAAAAAGAAGTATTAGTGACGAATTTAAAAATTCGTCACTATTGGTCCCTTATTAGTGACGAATTTATAGCATCGTCACTAATACTCTAAATTGAAATTTTTTTTACTTGTTTTAAAAAAAGGCATTATTAGTGATGGTTTTCAAATACGTCACTAATAAGGGACTAATAGTGACGAATTCATAAATTCGCCACTAATATTCTGAACTTAAAATTTTTAATTTTTTAAAAACAAGAAGTATTAGTGACGGTTCTCGAATTCGTCACTAATAATAGGCCAATAGTAATGAATTTACGATTTCGTCACTAATACTCTGAACTCAAATTTTTTTTTTTTATTTTTTTAAAAATGAAGTATTAGTGATGGTTGTCAAATTCATCACTAATACTCTGACTAATACCCTTTATTAATTTTTTATATATATTCATAAATATTAGTAGTGACAGTTGGTTAATCGTCACTAATAAGTGACTTTTAGTGACAAATTTAATCTGTCACTAATACCATAGAATCGTCACTAATATTTTTTCAGAAAAAAATTCACGCAAATATTGTTTACCACGCAGTTTTTAGTGACAAAAGTATTAGTGACGGTTTAAAATCGTCACTAATACGTTTGTATTAGTGACGGCTGCTAAAACCGTCACTAATGCTTACACTATTAGTGTCGGTTTTGAAGAACCGTCATTAATACTTTCGTCACTAAAACCTGTTTTTTTGTAGTGGTATACTTGAACTAGGAGCATGCATGTTTTCATTCTTCGTTTTTATGAATAGTGTTGTGTCTATCTTTCCTCTGATAAATCCATTATCTAGTAAAAAACCGCTTAGCCTTTCATACCAAGCTCTAGGAGCTTGCTTTAAGCCACACAAGGCTTTAGTTAGTCTATAAACATGTTTTGGATACTTATGATTTTCAAAACCTGGGGATTGTTCTACATATACCTCTTCACTTATGTAGCCATTTAAAAATGCACTTTTGACATTCATTTGATATAGTTTGAAATCCTTAAAAGCAGCATAAGCTAACAACATACGAATGACTTCCATTCTAGTTACAAGAGCAAAGGTTTCCTCAAAGTCTATTCCTTCTTCCTGGTTATATCCCTGAACTACTAGTCTTGCCTTATTTCTAACAACCATCCTATGTTCATCTTTCTTGTTCTTATATATCTATTTTGTTCCAATAACTGTCTTATCCTTAGATCTAGGAACTAGTGTCCATACTTTATTTCTCTCAAACTAATTTTACTCTTCTTGTATGGACATCACCCAAGATTCATCCTCAATTGCTTCACTCACATTCTTAGGTTCTTCTTGAGATGGAAATGCACAATGACTAATCATATTTCTAAGTGAGAATCGTGTGGCTACTCCACTGGATGGTTCACCTATTATTTGATCAATGGGGTGATTCTTTATGTACTTCCATTCTTTAGGTTGTTCATTAACTTCATTTTCAAATTTATTATTTTCAACAGATGGTTCCTTAATTTCATTTCTCTTATCTGAATTATTTTCAATAGACAGTTTTTCAAATTCCTTATTAATCTGAATTTCATCCTCATCAATCTTTTGAGCAAATGGATTGGATTCATCGAATACAACGTGAATGGATTCTACAACTGTTAATGTTCGTTTATTATATACCCTGTAGGTTTACTATTGAAGGCATATCCTAGAAAAATACCTTCATCTAATTTCACATCAAACTTTCCTAAGTGTTCATTGTCTTTAAGCACAAAACATTTATAGCCAGAGACATGAAAATACGAGATGTTTGGTCTATGGCCATTCCAAAATTTGTAAGGAGTCTTATTTAGAGATGGTCTAATCAAAACTCTATTTAGAATATAGTAGGCGATATTCACTGCCTCAGCCCAAAAGTACTTAGGTAACTTATGTTCATTAAGCATAGTTCTGGTAATTTCTTATATAGACCTATTCTTTCTTTCAACTACTCTGTTCTGTTGAGGTGTTCTAGGAGCTGAAAAGTTATGGGATATTTGTAATGAATTACATTATTCTTCCATATATTGATTTTTAAATTCTCTACCCCTATCACTCCGAATATTTTTGATTGTATATCCTTTGGCATTTTGAATTTCTTGCATAGTTTAATGAATTGTTCACAAGCTTCATCTTTGTGACCTAAAAATAAAACCCATGTATAGAATAATCATCAACTATAACGAATGCGTATGATTTTCCTCCTAAACTCTAAATTGGGTTTGGACCAAATAAATCTAAATATAACATTTGAAGTGGCCTAGTAGTAGAGATTACTTTCTTCTTCTTAAAACTGGATCTTGCTTGTTTTCCTAGTTGACATGCATCACAGATTTTGTCTTTCACGAATTTTGCCTTAGGCAATCCCTTAACTAAGTCTTCCTTAACTAGTTTAGATGTTAAGTTCATGTTTGCGTGTCCTAGTCTCCTATACCAAATCCAACTAATCTCATTCATAGCAGAAAAACAAGTTACGTGTTGAGAAGCAAGATTGTCAAAGCTAGTGATATATACATTTTCATGACGCTCAGCAGTGAATAGGATTTTGTTATCAGTTTTATGTTCGACAATGCACTTGTCATGTTCAAAAGATACTTTATAACCTTTGTTGTACAGTTGGCTTATACTTAATAAATTATGTTTTAAACCATAAACTAGTAGAACATCTTCTATAATAAGTGATGAATCGTTACCAACTTTACCTACACATGTGATCCTTCCTTTTGCATTGTCCCCAAAAGTGACAAATCCTCCATCCTTTGGTACAGTGGATGCGAATTTGGCTTTATCCCCAATCATATGATGTGAACATCCGCTGTCCATATACAATCTATCTTTCGAAGTGGACAATCTCAAGCACATATGCAAGACATAATCAGATAACTACTTGTGGTATTTAGATTTTCTTGGGTCCACGGGGGTTAGTGCTTGACTCTGCTTTAACTCTCCATACCTTTTTCTTTTTAACATTGTAGACACCCCATTTTTGCCCAAGGCCCAATATATTATTTTTATTTTTATTTTTATTACTATTACTATCGTATATATTATTAGTGTTAATACTTTACTATTATTATCATTATTACGATTTTTATTGTTGTTATTATCTATTATCATTACTATTATTATTATTTTGTTATCATTATTATTTTTAGTATCTTTATTATTATTATTATTATTATTATTATTATTATTATTATTATTATTATTATTATTATTATTATTATTATTATTTATTTTATTATTATTATTATTTTGTTATCATTATTATTTTCATATATTTTTATTATTACTTTATTATTATTATTCTATTACTATTATTATTATTATTATTATTATTATTTTTCATTAGTATTATTATTATTACTTTTATTTTTATTTTTACTTCTATTTATATTATTTATTATTATTATTATTATTATTTATTATTTTCATTATTGTTAATATCATTTTAAATTTTTATTATTATTAGTATTTTTGTCTTTATTACTATTATTATTATTATTATTTATTTCTTATTATTATTATTATTATTATTATTATTATTATTATTATTATTACCATATTAGTAGTTATACTCATATATATTATTTCCAAAAGAAAAAAATGTAATAAAATGCAATAAACCAAAAAGGAAAGAGAGAATTAGGGTTTCTAAATTTTTTTTATAAAGGGTCTCTTTTGGCTTCTCTGGACGGCCCAGGGGGGGGGGGGCAGTGCACAGCCAAATAAAAAAAAAAAACTTATCTGTGCTTCCTCTTCTTCTCCTTTTCTTCCTAACAGTCTCCCGCTACATCCTGCTCACGCTCACGCAACCATCATTCCCGGCCAACTCCACCTTCTCCATCACTCCCTCTCTTTCATTCTCACGACACCCACCAGCCACTCCTCAATTCTCCCAGCCACGACAGAGGTCTCGGATCACGAACAACAACACACCGACCGACCTCGCCTGCAACTCCGGCAACGACTCAGCAGATCTCCTGCAACCATCCCGCCGCTGCAACTCCATCCCTACTGCTCCGGCCGCCCTTGACGTCGAAGCAACCTCCGGCCACACCAGGCAGCACCTTCGAGCCCCCCTTGCTGCCGAGCACCACTCCAGAAACTTTATTCTCCTGTTGCTGCCGCCACGAGCCTGAGAAGCCTGCGGGAGACTGCTACACTCCGGTGACACCACTCACGACCACTGTTTCCTCCGGCCATCCTTGCAACACCAGAACCTGCTGCAATCATCCAGATCCACCCGAGCCCGAGGCCACCCAGCCTGCCAGCGG
The DNA here is from genome assembly GCF_029873635.1 of Malania oleifera. Taxonomy (NCBI): domain Eukaryota; kingdom Viridiplantae; phylum Streptophyta; class Magnoliopsida; order Santalales; family Ximeniaceae; genus Malania; species Malania oleifera. The sequence continues at coordinate 29,801,284 of NC_080427.1, read as the reverse complement.
CTATTTGAGCAGCCCCACTCCGACAGCCTCTGCAGATCTCCCTGGCGAGTCCCTCTGTAAGTACCCACTACAAGCTCCTGTACACACAGACCACAAACACACACATACACTCTGTATACATAAAATTGTATATATGCGGGATTGTATATTTATTTTTGCAGGCATTAAATCACTGGTATATTCATGTTATTTTTGTATTATTATTATTACTATTTTGTATATTGCAGTGTATATTCATGTTATGGTATATACAGAATGTTTTTATTATGGTGTTCTATATTTATATTGCGTGTTTATTTTATTCACTAGGTTGAGATCATGATGGTGTTCTACATTTATGTTATTTTGTTTCGTATACTTATGCTATTATGAAAGTGCGGTGTATTTATGCTATTGGTTTGTTTGCATATATTTTCACATATTTGTGTTATTATTAATGTGCGTTAATGGTATTTTATTGTATATGCATTTTTTTTATTGCTTGTATATTGTTTAGGGTGATTTAGTATTTTATTATGGTTATCCATTTGTTTGTATATGTATTTAGGGGGTTTATATGACAATGCATTTATTTTTATTTGTATATTTATTCATGATTTCTTTATTGATTTTGTAACATTTAATATGTAATAGTTATTCTATTTGCTTGTATTATATTTAGGGTTTTTATCATTATTGTTAATTTTAATATGTAATATGTTAGTGTTTTAGGGTTTATTTTGTTTTCATTATAATATTTAATGTGTAATATATTCATCTTATTGGCTTATATGTTTATTTACAGTTCTTTGTTTTTATTGTAATATTTAATGGGTAATATGTTCACCTTATTTGCTTGTATAATTATTTCGGTTTTTTTTTTTTTATTGTTATTGTAACATTTAATGGGTAATATATTTATCTTATTTGATTGTGTAATTATTTAGGGTTTTTTATTTATTTATTATTATTGTATTATTTAATGTGTAATGTGATTATTTCATTTACTTGCATAATTATTTAGGGTATTCTTAATCATTATTTTATTATTTAATGTTGCTCCCATATTTATCATTTTATATTATTGCTTACTAATGTTAAAGTTTATTTGTTCCCATATTTATCCTTGCATATTTACATATTGATTTTAGAATTGATTGTTTCCATAATTCATTATTTTGTTGTCATACTCATAATCGTGTAATTACATACTAATTTTAGAATTGATTTGTTTCCATATTGTATAGTTTACATTTTAATTGTAGGATTGATTTGTTTCTTTAATTATTTCCATATTATATATGTTATCATTAATTGTACGTTAATATTAAGACAAGTATTGTATTATTAAGATATACCTTTTTATTATTAATATTATTATGGCTACAACTATTACCTTTATCATTATATACATATACATACATATATTTTTAGAATTGTGTCATTATTGTATATCCTACTGCATGTTATTATTATTATTATCTTTTTTTCTGCAGGTATATATATATATATATATATATATATATATATATATATATATATATGTTAAAGTATGTGTTATTATTACTATTACGTTATATACATATATTTAAGTTAGGTGTTATTATTATTATTATCATGGTGTGCATTCTTCATAATTGCAGTATTTATTTTCTTTAAGTAATTTATATTATATTTTTATTTCTATATCATTATACTTAGTTTTTATAAGATATTTTCTCAATATTCCAATCCCTATGATTTTATTGCGGGGGTATGAGCCTTTGGGCATCACGTACCCTAAGCTCTGAGGGAATATATGTATATATTTATTTATTTATTTATTTTCCCTATGTATTTATAAACTCATAAAAAGGAGTAATTTAAAGACTTATTAGATTAACTTAGGGATAATTTCAAATTAATTAGGTACCGTTCGTAAGAACGGGCGCGTAGAGGGTGCTCGTACCTTCCCCTCGCGTAACCAAACTCCCGAGCCTAACTCTGGTAATGTAGACCTATTTAGCCCTAACGGGGTAGTTATCATGTGTTCTAACCACACTAAAGGTTAGTGGCGACTCCGACTCCCAACATTTTTCCTAAAAATTTTAAAATGATTTTAATTTCGCCGCCCGGGGCACACGCGCTCCTGGGACGTCGCGACAAACATCTCTGTTCTTAAAAGGAAAATCAAATTTTGTATGACCCATCCTTTTACATTTAAAGCATGTGGTATATTTAAAAAAATCTTTTGATGGAGCATAAGTCTTTGATTCTTTTACAAAATAACTCATGTAAAGATGTTTTTGTTTCAAATTTTCTTTTCCATTAAAACCAAGTCCTTCTTTATCTAGGGAATTTCTTTGAGTTCCAAGGAGTTTTTCAAAATTAGTTTGACCTTTATAAATTTACAAATAATCTTAGATTTATCTTTCAAATTCTTTTTCTAACTCCTCAATTTTCAAATCCTTGTCTCCCATTAAGGATGCATAAGATTCATTTTGAATTTCTATTGACTTTAAAAGTTCCTTCAATTTTAACTTCAAAACAGAATTTTTCTGATTCATTTTCTCAAGCATTTTAAGTGTATATAAATATTTTTGTTGCAGTTCATCATAAGAGAGCATGTCATTTTCATTTTCTAAATCGCTGGAATAATAAGATGAAGCAGAACAAAAGGATTGTACCTCGTGGTCTTTGTGAGCCATCAGACACTGACATGCAATCTCGTTATCACTAGATTCAGATTCTAAACTACTAGTATTGTGAGTATCCCAACCAACTTTTAGTGTCTTCTTCTTCTTCTTAGATGCTTTCTTTAGCTGGGGGCAGTCTGGCTTGATATGCCCAACTTCTCTACAGTTATAGAACATAGGAAGATCCTCCTTTTACTTCTTTCTGCTTGTCTCTCCCTTTTCTATTTTTGAGCCCTTGAATTTTCTGGTGTATTTCTTGTTCTTTCTCATGAAATTTCCAAATTTCTTAGTAAGAAGAGTCATGTTATCATCTGATTCTGAATCACTTCCTTCACTAAAGATGTTAGATGATATCTTAAGTGTTGTGACTTTCTTTGCTTTATTTCGCTCATTTTTCCTCTCACTTATCGCTAGCTCATAAGTGATGAGCGATCCGATCAGTTCATCAACTGACATCTCCTTCAGATTCCTTCCTTTAGCTATTGCAGTAGCCTTAGCTTCCCAAATTGGCAGTAGTCCCCTGAGTATTTTCTTGATCAACTATAAGTAGGGTAAGATTTACCAAGAGCATTTAAAGAACTCGTGATATATGTGAATCTAGTGTACATGGGTTGAATAAATTCATCAGCAGTCATTTTAAATGTCTTATATTCACTAGTAAGCATGTCTATCCTACTATCTTTTACTTCCTTAGTACCTTCATATGTAACTTCTAATTCTTCCTAAATCTTTATAGCAGTGTTACAGGCCATCACCCTATTAAACTCATTTACATGTAGTGCACAGAATAGTAAGTTCATTGCACTAGCATTTATTTGCACATATTTCCAATCTTCTTCAGAATACTCATCTTCAGTTTTGGGTACATTTACCTTATCAACTACTTTCATAGGGACACGGTTTGTCTTGGAAACAATTTTCCACACTTTCCAATCCACATTTAAAATATATATACTCATTCTTCTTTTCTAGTAGGTGTAATTTACACCGCAGAAAATAGGTGGTCTAGTGAACGAGTGTCCCTCACCGAATAGGGTTACACTAATGTGTGTCATGTGATCTTTTTGAAAAAATGACGGTTAGCACTATGTAAACCCACTCTAATACCAAATGTGAATTATAGAGTTATCTCAATGGGGGATGAATTGGGTATTTCAAAAAATATTTAAGTTTATTTTACCACTTAATCCCTATTTCAATATTTAAGAAAATAATTGCAGGGACTTGAAATTAATTCAAATTATTATCTCAATAAATTCAATTTTACCCAATTAATTATCAAGCACATGCAATATTAATCAAGATACAAACATACAAAAGCAGATAATGAAATGCAAGTGAAAATTAAAATGTTAAGGGAAGAGAGAAGGCAAACACGATTTAACGATGTTCAGCCTGCCAAGCCTACGTCCTTGTCTTGAGCAACCCACTCTAAGATTCCACTAAATTTCTGCTCCGTTAATCAGGATGGAGCTTCTCTTACAATCTACCGCTTACAAGAGACACAGCTTCCTCCTACTCTGCTGCTTATAAGAGGCACAACTTCCTCCTCATCCGGTTCACAACCCGAACCATGATTACAATATAGAATTAGAATTCTGTAAGAACTCAATATTGCTTCTACACAAGCTAGTGAATACAATCAAAATCCTAACACATATTCATATGATAAAACTTGAAGTTCAGTATGTATGTAATGATGATATCGTTATATGAATGATATGCTTCACAAATCAATTCTTCAAATCGATATCTCTCAAAAATGATTTTATAAATAAATGCTTTGGAAAAATGTATGGTTCAATTTCAGAATACTTTATGCAAGATTAGAAAATAAGATCCTTTCAAAAATAATCTTTAATAATACGCAAATCTATATTCTTGCTATCAATAATCTGTAAAGTTGAGTCTTTGAATAAATATACGACTTTTAATATGACAAAGATTTAAACACAGTTTCAAGAATAATATCCCTTAAGAATATGTATTTAGAAGCTCTTAGGATTTGCAATCAAATACTTCTTACACTAATCAAATAGCCAATCTTTGAATGAAGATATATTTAAAAACTTTCTTCAATATTTTAGTTTTTAAACAAAAATTTTTCTCAAGTAGTGATCTCTCACAAAAGTATATATAAATAATAACTCAAGATCAATTTCTCAAAACAAATATTCAAGAATAAGTTTGTGAGATGAAATAGTCTCTGAAAATAAGCAAACAATTAGTTTGATCACCAAACCTCAATACCCAAGTTGTTTGCACAATATTTGCTTGAATTCCTTTTTGAAAATCAACGTAGCCCAAGCTTAGATATTTAATAAAAGCTTTGAAATCGCGGATAAGAGCTTAGCAATGAGTTCAATGATTTTTAGAGTTTTTTTATACGATCAAGGCTCCCAATCATATGCCAAAAGTGAGGCATTAGGGTTTAGAGGTTGTTTATATAAGTAATCTCGGCTTTAGGATAACTCCTGAGTGTTGGATCAATTTGATCAAGTGAATAACTCGTGTGTTTTCTCTCTAAAGTTCATATTTTTAAAATTCCCGCAGGTTCAGACGACTAAGCATTCGGGTTCAGACGTCTGATGTTCCTTAAAGCACTAAAAAATATAGTCTGGACACAGGGTCAGACAACTGAATTATGGGTTCAGTCTTAAGAAGTCCCAGACGACTGAACTGAATATGTTCTACCTGTTCATTATTTCAGCAATTAAATCTTCAGATTACTGAACTAATTCTTCAATCTTTTGAGAAAATTCTTCAAATGTCTGAAGTAAAACTTCAATCGTATGAGGTTGTATCTTCAGACTTTGGAGGGTACTCCTCAGTCGTCTAGGCAAACCAACTTCATTTCAATTTAGTGTTCAAAATCAGTTGAGGTCTCTTACTTTAATCTCTTATAAAACATTTTCTGGGGTTCAAAATAAGTTCTCTAAGTCCATGTTTAACCCTATAAGGTTTTCATGAGATGCATGTGTAGGGTATATTTTGAGCTTCTAGCTATATCATATAAAATAGGCACATGCATCACTTCTAAATATTCATTCCCATGACGATCTTGAACTTGATGCTTGCATCTTCATTCTTCTACTCTTTTAGTTCTATGGATTGTGTCAGGTTATGTATGCTTTAATCCTCATGGCTTCCATAACTTCATCACCTTTCGTGCATGCTAAGTAATGTTCTTGCTCACATTCTCAATGCACAAATCAAATACCAAGTAATTTGTCATTATCAAAACAGGATAGAACTCATAAAGTCAACAGGATGTATTGAAGACAACCTTTCGAACTCGGTGTGGCCATTACGAATTTTTGGTTATACCATTTGGTTTGACGAATGCGTTTGTAGCATTCATGGACCTGATGAACAGGGCGTTCAACGAGTACTTAGATAGGTTTATGGTGGTATTCATTGATGACATCCTGATTTATTCGAGGAGTTTTGCAGAGCATGGAGCTCATTTGAGGCTGGTACTTAAAGTACTCAAAAAGAAGAGATTGTTTGCTAAATTCAAGAAATGCGAGTTCTGCCTAGAACGGGTTGCATTTCTAGGACATGTAGTATCCAAGGAAGGAATATCAGTAAACCCGGACAAAGTAGAGTCAGTAGTAAATTGGGCGAGATCAAAGAACATACATGAGATCAGAAGTTTCATGGGTCGGCAAGGTACTATCGTCGATTCATTGAGGCTTTTTCTAGGCTGTCGGGTCCTTTGACATAGCTTACGAGAAAGAACAGAAGGTTTTACTAGACTAGTCAGTGTAAGCAAAGCTTCCAGGAGTTGAAGTAACTTTTAGTCACGGCCCCATTCCAACGGGGGATGGTGGTTACATGATCTATAGCGATGCATCCCAGAAAGGGCTCAGGTGTGTTTTGATGCAGCTAGGGAAAGTTATTGCATATGCTTATCGCCTACTCAAGGAGTACGAGAAGAACTACCCTACACATGACTTAGAGTTGGGTCTCAAATACTTCTTCACCCATAAGGAGTTAAATATAAAGCAACGCAAGGGGTTTGAATTGATTAAAGACTACGATTGTACTATTAGTTACCACTCCAAGAAAGCTAATGTGGTAGCTAATGCTTTGAGTCAGAAGTCGGTATCTGCATCAATCTCAGCAGTTGGGATTCAACATGAGATCAGGATGGACCTGGAAAGGTCGCGGGCAAAGTTAGTAGAAGGAAATCACTAGGCATTCATTGCCGGTCTGGTAGTGCAACCAAACTTAAAAGAGAGGATTATATCAGCTCATATGAAATATGTAGAGCTGGCAGAGATTATGAGTGAAATACAGGATCGGATGAATGTAGATTTTAATGTCTCTAATGATAGGGTGTTAAGATTCACACCCGGATCTGCGTAATGAATGATGACGAGATTAAACGAACCATCCTAGAAGAGGCACATCACTCCTTATATACGGTACATCTAGGAAGCACAAAGATGTATAGAGATCTACGAGGTTCTTACTGGTGGTCTAACATGAAAAGAGAGATTGCCCATTTTGTAGAGCAGTGTCTGACATGTCAACAGGTGAAGACCGAGCACCAGAGGCCAGCAGAAGCACTACAGCCACTTGACATCCCCAAGTGGAAGTGGGAGCATATCTCGATGGACCTTGTGTTAGGATTGCCTTCAGAGGTGGATGGGCAGAATGCTATCTAATTTATTGTGGATCGGCTAACGAAGACTGCGCACTATATTTCAATCAAAGTCAGTTACTCCATGGATAAGCTAGCAGAGCTTTATGTACAGAAGATAGTACGACCTTATGGCATCCCGAATTCTATAGTTTCAGATTGAGATCCACGGTTCACCTCTCATTTTTGAAAGAGTTTGCAGGATGCCTTGGGATCTCAACTCACCTTCAGTACTGCCTTTCACCCGTAGATGGATGGACAATCTGAGAGGACTCTTCAGATTCTAGAAGACATGTTGTGGGCGTGTGTACTGAATTTTGGTGGTAGTTGGATCAGATACCTGCCGTTAGTCGAGTTTGCAAATAACAATAGTTATTAGGCCAGTATTGAGATGGCACCATATAAAGCTTTGTATGGTCTCCGGTGTCGATCTCCACTATACTAGGATGAGGTAGGTGAGTGACGAATGTTGGGTCCAGGATTAGTTTAGCAAACCTCTGCAAAGGTCGAACTTATCAGGGAAAAGATTAAAGCAGCATAGATTCAGTAGAAGAGTTATACAGATACTCGCCAATGAGAGTTAGAATTCAAGGGGTGATGCTGTGTTTTTTAGGATTGTTCCAATGAAAGAAATGATGAGATTTGGTAGGAAGGGCAAGCTGAGCCCTAAGTACGTCGGGTCGTTCGAGATTTTGGAGAGTCGCTTCAGTGGTGTACAGGATAGCAATACCACCCGCATTGTCTAGGATTTACGACGTGTTCCACATGTCCATGCTTAGGAGGTATGTTCTAAATCCTTCACATTTGATCAGTTACGAGTCATTGGAGCTTGAGGACATGTTAGCATATGAAGAAATACCAGTTCAAATCCTAAATCATAGAGAGCAGGAGTTACGTTCAAATAAAATTCTGTTAGTAAAGGTATTGTGGCGTAATCATGCAATAGAAGAGTCTTTATGGGAGCTAGAGTTAGAGATACGTCAAAAGTATCCTTAGTTATTTAGAGACGCTCAGAGCTAGATAGGTAAGTAGAATGGTAAGTAAGTGGTTTATGTGTATGTATGGTAGTGTGGGTTTGTTAATGTTAGAGTAAGTATGGTCTCTGGGAGAGCTTCGTATGGATATTGTAATCTCCTGAGACATTATGTATAACCACAGTATTCCTCCACCATAAGTGAGGGCAGGTAATAAATTTGGGATGGGGCTGTTATGTGGGTGGCCACTAGCTCTTCCTAGAGTCAGACCAGTGATGGGTAAGATGATGTGATAGAGAGCAGTTAGCAAATTTGGAGAACAAAATTTTTATAAGGAGGTGAGATTGGAGAGACCCGAACCAAGAAAATAAGGGAAATTAAATAAGAAAAGGAAAAAAGGAAATTTCAGCAGGCTTCGTCGACGAAGGCCCTTGTGTGGTTCGTCGCTGAAATTCAGTGCATCGTCGACCAAGAGATCCAGAACGTCCGAAAAATATCAGGCTTAGGGTTTGTTGATGAGGCCCTTCTTTTGTCGACGAACGGCTTTATGTGGTTCATCTAAGAAGGCGTCATTCTGGGTTAAGGGGTCTATAAATAGATTTTCAATTGCTTCATTGTTAAGAAATCAAAATATATATATATATATATATATATATATATATATATATATATCTAGAACTTGCGCCCACACACTCTCTCTCTTCAATATTTCGCCGATCGTTGCCTATTTCAACGATCGGAAGTTACAACGAGGATCAGGGGGCGAAGATCTACAAGTCTAGCGGAGTGGATTCTTGAACTAAGGAAAAAGCTAGGGTTTGGTTTTTGAGTTTCAGTTCATTTCGGTTTCTGTTTCAAAAATTAGGTAAGGTGATTAAATTAAGTCGACTTTTTTAATGAATTTGAACCGTACGAAATGTTTTTGGAATAAGTATATCTATATTTTCAGTTGATGTTTCAAAAACCAACCGTTCAAAAGACTTCTTTTTCAAACCTAGGATATATGTTATTCTGTTTTAAGTACAAATGAACGATGGGAAGCCTCGTTTTATGTTTTAAACCATATATATTATGTTTTCTTGGTTGCCTACGGGCTATGTTCAAAATATAGGAAATTGTGTGGCAGGTGAATGATATGTATGCATTATTTTATAACCGAAATGATGAATGTTTGTGAGATACTATAACTTTTTATGGAAGTACAAAAATATGTTTACAGCTGTGAGGGCCATGATTACGTTTAACGGTTGTGAGCTGAGATTTATGTGATGGCCGAGTGCCGAGAGTTTTAAATGACAGGCTTTATATTTAATGGATATGAAATATGGTTTTTATATTACTTAAATTGCATGATATGCTCTAAGAACTCTGATGACCCCTATGTTATGAGCATGATATCATTACTAGAGATTATGTATGTGGTCATGTGCGCCCACATTGTACTGCAAGAGTGGTGTGGGTGGTTTCAGCCGATTAGCCTTAATAGAGGGTGTACCTTCCCTAAAAGTCCAGACTTTCAGGATGTGGTAGGGCAATCAAAACCACACAAGCAAGTTGCGGATTCCTACATAGTCGGAGTTAAATGCAGATGTATATTTGACTTGGTCTGGGTTGATCACCTCAGGCTTTGTCCAGCCTTCGGGCCACAAACCCTGACCATGGGGGTTTATACATGGCGTTAGATCCCAGGGATTGTCTTCTATGCATATCTATAGATTTATATAAATGATGTTATGTAATTAATGAACCGTTTATATGAGGAATATGAAGCAAGTATTTCCAACTATATCAATACGTACAATCTAAAGTAGCTATTTTTGGTTAAATGAAGAATAGATGTTTTCTTTAAGCACTAAATGCATGCTTCCCACATACTGATATTAACTTGATCATCCTTACTGAGAAGTGTGTTATCCCAATATACAAATCATCTTTTTAGGAAATAACAGGTATCGTGCTTAGCATGATCAGGGGGTGAAAGTTAGAATAGTCTTCTTGTGAATATCTCTATGATTTCAGGTGAATGTAATTATGTTGTAAGTCTCTAGACTCGTATAATGGTCGTATGGACCAAACTAGTTGTCCTTTTTTGGTCGAATTGTAATATGGATGTTTGGAAACCTTTATGTATGAAAAGAACTTAGAACTCTAGTAATGTATGTTTGGAGAATGTTTCATTACTTCCACTACATTTATTATGATAAATATGGTATCAGGTACACAAACGTCACTAAAGTAGCACCCCAAGCCCACGTGGTCGGTTGGGGCATTACATATATGCTTAGTTGGGATATACTGCTATGTTCGAAAGAATGTATAAATGCATGTTTATTGGATGTTTTGTAATTGCTACTTTAGATGAACAAATTGCCAAAAATAAAGAGTGCGTTCATGCATATTGCTTTGAATAAAGAGTGTTTTCATGCACCTTATGATCATGCATGCATGTATGAAAATCATGTGTTAAGTATTGAAATCCTTATTTGAGAAAGGGCAAGTTAAGGATGTCTATTGAGGTTGTGGCTGCTCACCCTAGTCCTTAATGTATATGTTCAAGTTCAAACTAAAGTAAAAGCTCCACTTATTAAGTTCTCCAAGATACTATCATTTGAAATGTATTATAGATTGACAGGAAGACAATAATCATACTAAGTGTGTGTTTAGTTTTGACGATTACCAAGAGGTGCTGGATTCTAGTTTTATTACTCGTGTTTATTTTGTATGGTTTAAAATATCTCTATTATCGTGTTTTATCTCTTCACAAGCAATCAAACTACACACGTGGAGGGAGTGTTAAAGTTTCATATACATTGTTGGCCACAGCCAAATAACTTAAACTTCTAGGTAAAATGGAAATATTCAACACACTATAATCATCTGAGCATATGGTAGATGACTTTGATTATTTCGAGAAAAATTTTAAAAATTTTCGACAACATGCCGTCTATAAATAGAACATTTCCCAAGCCTACAAGTCACAAGAGCATACAATTTTCAAGATTTTTGCATTATACAAATGTCATTTAGATTAAGACATGCAACAACCTAAAAGTATCTACCAACATACACATCACTACATCAGCCATGCAGGTGGCATTCCAATCAAGCATGCAGTCCTAATGTCCACAACTAGCATGCAGTTCACAAGATATATCAATCTAGGAATGCAGTCCAGAAATTAAATCATTCATAAAACTGAAGCAATAAGCAAAAATAGATGGTGTATGTTTGTGCAGTGTAGTGTAGTGCAATGTTGTCAAAATAAAACAATCATATGCCCCAAAGACAAACTACCTTTTACGTACCTTCTAATGAGAGGAAAAGCCACCGGCATCATCTGGATGACATTGGTTCATAATTTGTTTGATATGCGCTTTCCAATTTTTCATGGCTTCCATCCTCGCTTTTCAAGCGAACATCTCTTCTTTCATATGCAGGTTCTTCGTTGAACAAGTGGACACCTGTTCTTTCAATTGCTGGTTCTCTGCTCCCCAAGTGGACACCTGTTCTTTCAATTGTTGGTTCTCTGCTCCCCAAGTGGACACCTGTTCTTTCAATTGCTGGTTCTCTGCTCCCCAAGTGGACACTTGTTCTTTCAATTGCTAGTTCTCTACTCCCCAGGTGGACACATGTTCTTTCAGTTGTTGGTTCTCCACTTCCATCGTCTGCATTCGGAGAACCATCACCTCCGCTTGAGCCTCGGTGGCTCAATATGCTCGGTCAATCTTAGCATGAGACACCGCACTAAAAAAAGATGATGATGTTGGAGTGATGTATCTAGTCCCAAGGCCATTCAACCAACCACCCGCTCGTTCCCTAAGCACCTGAGTGCAGATCTTGTCATCCGTCATTGGCTAACTGCCCTCTGGAATTGGTGTATCCCTCAGCTCGAGCATCTTCGCCTATTTTCAGTCATGAAAATGATGAAAATGAAGAAATAAGAATATAACTTTGACGTTTTGAATAAAATAATGAACTAAATAATCTACTTGACTTACATGTTTGCTCTGCGCACCCTAGCACCACTTTCCCGATGGCCTCTGATGTGTTCTTCGATAAAGATCCGGCCTTGGCTCCAGTTCATCGGTGACAGGATCACGCTACATTATCATATAAAAGTTCGATAATATTAATTCGGTAGTGTCAATATAAATAACACTTGTCAGGTAATGGTCAGATAGTTTTATAGTAATTATTTTTCGATGATTGACGAATAACTCTGACCTACAGTAATGCGTAGTGATTACACGCTTAAATTGCGTAATTAGGTGCTTTAATCCATGTATTACGAATTATATTTTTAATTAAATTTTTAATTACTCTCAATATTTTAACATTGTGTCCTATTTATAATATTTGAGTTTTATTGAGTAATTTATGATTTTTTGGTATTTTTTTATTGTAAGGCGACTATTGGAAGCTAAAAACCGATGGTACTTCGTAATCTATACGTAACTCTCTCATCCAACCTTCGATTTAGATGATTCAGGATGTTGTAGAAATATAAGAAAATGCTCTACAATTTTCATGTTTTACATTTTGAGAAATATTGGCTGCATCAAGGTCGAAATCAAATGTGAAGTTACCATACGCTGTTTTATGGACTATTTCAACATTACTTTATAATTTGGGCATAACTTTCTCGTATGAGCTCCGATCAAGATGATTCAAAATTACAGGAAAAGATGAGAAATAGTTTTACAACTTTTATGTTTTGAGTTTTGAAAGATACGGACGTTTACTAGGTGCAAATTGGGCATTAAAGTGAAAAACCGATCCTATGTTAACAAAAGAAAAAAATAAATACATAAAGGCCCATTAAATGATGTGCCCACGTGAGAGGGCTGCATAGCCCATGCGCTGGCATTTCCTTGGGGCGTTGAATTGGAGCTAAAGGGCTGGGGAGTTTCTTTTTATTTGGGTTGATTTTGAAAAGTCAAGGGAGAGTAGCTTGGGTAGGGTTTTTTAAGTTTTCTTTAGTTTTTTTTTAGGTAAGCTTGGAGGGGAGGCTGGGGCAGTAGCAGTATTCTTTAATACTTGCTCAAGTTATTTTCAATGATAATTTCAGTTTAGTTTATTTAAAATATTTCTTTCAAATTTAAATATTTGTTTGGATTGTATTTATTTTTAATTCCAGTTTATTCAAAATCTTAACTATTATTTGTTTTAGTTTGTTATTTTTCATTGAAGTTGTTAAGGTACTAAGTTTATTTGTTTTGATTGGGTTGTATTAATTTGTCTTTTTTTTTTATTCAATATTATTGTTAAAATTTCAATTTGATTGAGTTATTTTGAATTATTGAGTTTAGATTTTCTTTTCTTTTTAGTCTCCTTTTGAATCTTAAATATTCGTTTGGGTTATTATTTAATATGAAAAAAAAAATCAATTTGTTTCTCTTATTTGAAGTCTTTATTAGAATTTAATTTTTTCTTAGGTGATTTTATTATTAAAGTTAGTGGTTCTATCTTGTTAGGATTTAATTTTGTTTGGGTTTGTCTTTAAAGTTAGAATTTTTATGTAGTTGAATAATTGCAAGGTTATTTTTTTTTCGTTATTCTGGTATTGAATCTAGTGTTTATTTAGTTATTTTATGCGTGTTTAATTTTTAGTTAAAGTTTAAGTTTCATTGCAAAATCTCAAAAATTCCAAGAACCTTAATCTGAACTATGTTCAGTAAACTTTTCTTTTCTTATTTTCTTTTGGAATTACACTAAGTTTTGAATTAAAATGCATTTCCTGAGGAGACGATCTAGTCTTTGAGATAAATATTACACGACGGAACTCCTATACTTAAATAGCTTCCGAGCTGCTCATTTTTCGAGTGAGTCAAGGTTTTGGCGTCGTTGTCAGGGAATGTCAGTTTTAGTTTCAAACTAGTGTTTTTTTCTGTCATTTTAATTTTTCTCATGAAAAAATTTAAAAAAAGAAAAAAAAATAGAAATTTGAGTTTTGAAATATATATATATATATATATGGTTGCACCTGCACCACGCACGCTTAAGGATTTTTTGCAACCCACACGAACCACACCACCATCTTGCATCATATTGCTTGAGAATGCACAGAACTTTAACATTAAACCTGGAATGATATCTATGATACCTCAATTTTATGGGATGAAATATGAAAATTCGTATCAACATTTAATTGATTTTAAGCTTGCATGTGTTACATTCATAGATGGGGCTACTACTAATCAGGCAATTAGATTGCGTCTATTTCCTTTTTCATTGAAAGACAAGGCTAAGACGTGGTTTAATTCTCATAGGCCTAATTCTATCTCTAGTTGGGCTGATATGCAAAACGAATTTCTACATAAATTTTTTCCCTTACAGAGAACTCAATTTTTGTAGGAACAGATCAGTCATCCATGCAAAAAGCTGACGAGATGTTCCAAGCTTGTTAAGAGAGATTCAAGGACCTGATGAATATATGTCCACATTACGGATTTGAATCTTGGAGGTTAGTGAATTATTTTTATACTACTTTAACCTCTGAATGTAAATAGTTTGTCCAGACTATGTGCAACGGGGAGTTCTTCAGCAATGAACCAGATGAGGCTTTATCATTCTTTGATTATTTAGATAAGAGTGCCCAACAATGGAACACAAGAGAGGAATGAGCACCACTGGCAGCACAACCTCTCAGAGCGATCAATGGTGGAGACAGATACTAGGTCAAATAGGAAACTAGTCTATAGGATCTCGTTGTTGCGTTGTCTAAGAAACTAGAGGTTATGGAATCAGAAAAAGTGAAAGCTGAGGATTGCTCTATCTGTAAAACCTCAAACAACAAAATTCAGGATTTTCATTTACTACCAATTTGGCAAGAGAGTAGATCTGATCGGGTACAATCAGTAAATTGGGTCAACAAATCCAAAAATGAGCCATTCTCGAACACTTATAATCCTAGATAGAGAATTCACCTGAACCTCTTATGGAGGAATGATCAGTCTAGTCCATCTTCCTCACGGTATCAGCAAGTTCCTCAATCTTATGCAGCCCCTCCATAGCAATTGTAGTATCAGCTGCAATAGGTCTCTCAGAGCTACGCACCTCCGCGATTTCAACCAAATTTTATTCCTATTCTGGAAAAGAAATCTCCTGATGATAGCATGATGCAGATGACGAATATGTTTCAACAATTTATGCAGATTCACATCACAACTAACAATCAGTACACTCATGCTATACATGAATTGTGGGACACCATTAATGGGATGAGAACGCAATTGAATATCTTAGAAAAAGGGGAATTTCTGGTAGAATCTCAGTCTAATCCTTAAGAATACTAGCATCAAAAGCAACAAATACATAATGTTTCTCTTAAGACAACGGAGGTCATTATTACTTGGAGAAGTGGAAAAGAAGTTCCCCAACCTGAGATACTCACTGACAGACCAACAATTGTCCCGACACCTGAAGTTACAACTAAGATAGATGAGATTAAAGAAAAATCAGAGGAAACAAACCCCTAATTGAATAAGTTAGTTAACGTGAATACCGAGACCAATAAGAAGTACTAACCTATGGTACCTTACCCTTAGAGATTGACAATCGTGGAACCATCATTCCCTACTGGATTAAATGTCAAGGAGTGCAATGCTGAAGCAAATCCCCGTAATGGTAAGGTGATGGGTACACCCGATAAAGAGGGTGAGCAGATTAGTGAGAATTTAACTTTCAAGAAAACACATAAAACTTTTAATGTTAATGCTTCTGACGAACCAAAGGTAACTGTTTAGACACCTCTTTTTCCAAAGACCGGTTCTTAAAGAAGTGAAATCCCTAGAAAATATACTGAATAAAGATCTTTTCTTGTTAAAACAAGGAAGGTAATCTGCACATGTTTTGTCTAGCACCTTAGAACGTATTGATTTATTTGATGCTAACTTTTTTGCAGGTAACAAGATAGATTCATTATGGCAGCTCAAATTTGAAGACTTGCTTGTTCAATTTATAGACTTGCACCCACTAGATGAAATTCCTCCAGAGCCTCCGCCAGACAGACTATGATGTTTTTATTTCCTTTCTTTTCATTTTGTTTTACCTTATTTTATTTTTAGTTAATTTTCAGGTACATTTTTTCTTTAGTTAGTTTTTCTTTTCCCTTACTTCTCCACCCAAGTACGCTCTACTTCCCCTATGCTTTCATATTGAGGACAATGTTCCACTTTAGTTTTTTGGGGGGGGGGGGGGATGAGACATTACAAAAAAAAAAATTGAATATGGATGATTAGGTCATGATTAACAATGACTTATATCTTTTACATACTTGCATATAACCTAAGAGTTACACACTCGAGTTATTTATGTGTAGTTTCTCTTTATATGGCTAATCTAGGAATTGTAACTCTATGTGGGTTGACTACTAGTTCATTCGTGTTAATCTGGCTATATAAAATCTTGTATTTACATGGTATCTCATGAGGTTGAAAATACACGTTCACATGACTTGTAGCACTTAGGGTTCCTTGTGAGCACTGAGAGAACACCCGTAATGACTATGACACCTTGCGAGGTACTGTTGAGTCATTTATCGTTCTTTTGAATTTTGACATCAACTCAGAGTTCATGAAACTCAACTTTCCATTTTTTTTTTTCTGGATATTCTTTGTACACTAGTCTTGGCTTTTGACTTGCTAGCCTAGAGGTGACATCTAGTGGGGAGATAGAAACCTAGATCTTGTAGCCTGCTCAAGATGTGAAGGCTGAGCCACCCCTAGAAATAAACTTAATTCATGGACTATTGTTCAAGCTTAATTTCCATTGGTCGTATGAAGAAAATGAAAGAAGTTTAATGATTGTTCTAATTGACAATGAAAAGACAGAAATTGAAGAATGAGTAGAAGAAAGAATAAAAAAAATAGAAATATACATGAAATGAAAGGTTAATACTTGCTCCACATAAATACAACAAAAAGTCAGGGACACTACACATGTTCTCCACATATGAAGACTCTTCAACCGCTTAATGCTTCAGATGTATTCATGCCTGGTTTGTGAATAAGTTGATCTAGGGTGGCCTTGGTTGGATATGGCGAGTAGGTAAGAAGATGTTAAGGTGAAGGACCTGACACCTCACAAATAGGCTAGATCCTTTTCAGACTAGTCCACTCCATACATTTAGCATTTGTTCTTTGTAATATGTGGGATGTTTGATCGCGACACTCTTCCTCACATATGACAAGTGAACTCATCCTTTTCCAGTGTTTTTTAGGGTATACCAGTAAGACCGAGTCAAAAAGACCATTTTGTAGGTGTTCATGGATACCCTGGGTGTAACGAGTCATACACATTACACATACCTCAAGATGTCGCCTGTTTATACTCAAATTTATAGGACTACATTAACTCTGAATTGAATTGTCAATTGACTTTATGTGAGTATATTATTTTTAATGACTATATAATGATAAAACTTGCATGAATGACTTGCTTCGGAATTGCGTGAATTGTGTATGAGCTTGTGTGTAATCTGATGATATTCATGTATGGGAAATGGTATATTTGTGTTGAATGTAAGTTCATTTAATATTCATTGGAATTGGTGTTTGTGGGTGTCGCCCTAGAAACTCTCACAAGACTACAACTCGTCCACTAGGATCGACCTAGGGGTTTAAAGCCTTGTTGCATTCGGTAAATGCAACCGTGTTTCCCGCGAAAGATAAGGTAGATAGAATTTGGTAGCTTTTTATTTTTTTTTTATTTTTCTAGGGACTAGCAAAACTTTAGTCGGGGGTGTGATTACGCGCTTAAATTGCGTAATTACGTGTTTTAATTCATGTATTACGAATTATATTTTTAATTAAATTTCTAATTACTCTCAATATTTTAACATTGTGTTCTATTTATAATATTTGAGTTTTATTGAGTAATTTATGAATTTTTGGTATTTTTTTATTGCAGGGCGACTATTGGAAGCTAAAAACCGCTGGTACTACATAATCTATACGTAACTCTTTCATCTGATCTCCAATTCAGATGATTCAGGATGTTGTAGAAAGATAAGAAAACTCTCTACAATTTTCATGTTTTATGTTTTGAGAAATACTGGCTACATCAAGGTCAAAATCAAACGTGAATTTACCATATGTTGTTTTATGGACTATTTCAACATTACTTCGTAATCTGGGCGTAACTTTCTCATACAAGCTCTTATCAAAACAATTCAAAATTTTGGGGAAATCTGAGAAATAGCTCTTAACACTTTTGTGTTTCGAGTTTTGAGAGATACGGACGTTTACTAGGTCAAAAGTAGGCTTGAAAGTGCAAAACCAACCCTGTGTTAACAAAAGAAAAAAAAAATGAATAAAGGGCCATTAAATGATGTGCCCAAGTGAGAAGGCTACATGGCCCATGCGTTGTCATTTCCTTGGGATGCCAAGTTGGAGCTAAAGGGCTAGGGAGTTCCTTTTTATTTCGCGTTTCTCTCTCTCTCTCTCTCTCTCTCTCTCTCTCTCTCTCTCTCTCTCCCTTATTATTCTTTAATACTTGTTCAAGTTATTTTCAATGATAATTTTAGTTTTGTTTATTCAAAAAATTTATTTATTTTTAATTCCAGTTTATTCAAAATCTTAGCTATTATTTGTTTTAGTTTGTTATTGTCCATTGAAGTTGTTAAGGTACTAAGTTTTTTCGTTTTGATTGGATTATATTTATTTGTCCTTTCTTTTATTCAAAGATATTATTGGAATTTCAATTTGGTTGAGTTATTTTGAATTATTGAGTTTAGATTGTCTTTTCTTTTTAGTCTCCTTTTGAATCTTAAATATTCGTTTGGGCTATTATTTAATATGAAAAAAAAATCAATTTGTTTTTCTTATTTGAAGTCCTTATTAGAATTTAAAATTTTTTTTAAGTGATTTTATTATTAAAGTTAGTGTTTCTATCTTGTTAGGATTTAATTTTGTTTGGGTTTGTGTTTAAAGTTAGAATTTTTATTTAGTTGAATAATTGCAAGATTTTTTTTTTCATTATTCTGGTATTGAATCTTGTGTTTATTTAGTTATTTTATGTGTGTTTAATTTTTAGTTAAAGTTTAAGTTTCATTGCAAAATTTTAAAAATTCCAGAAACCTAAATCTGAACTATATTCAGTAAACTTTTTTTTCTTATTTTCTTTTGGAATTACACTAAGTTTGGAATTAAAATGCATTCTTTAAGGAAACGATCTAGCATTTAGGCTAAATATTACATGACAGAACTCTTATACTTTGGATAGTTTCCAAACTGCTCATTTTTCGAGTGAATCAAGCTTTTGACGCCGTTGTCGGAAAATGTTAGGTTTAGTTTCAAACTAGGGTTTTTTTCCGTTATTTTAATTTTTTTTATGAAAAAAAAAAAAAAGAGGCACAACTTCCTCCTACTCAGCTACTTACAAGAGGCGTAACTTCCTCCTTCCCCGGTTCACAACCCGAACCGTCAATACGATAGATTAATAAAATTTTTGAACACTCAGATGCTTCTTAACAAACTAATGAGTACAATAAAATTCCTAAAACGAATTAATAAGATATAACTTGAAGTTCAATGAATGTATGTAATTATTTCAATAATAATCAAATATATTATCTTTGTATATAAAAATATGTATGATGAGTTTTCTCAAAGATCTACACTCAATACAGTATATCTCCAAAAATTGATTTTTCAAATAACATGTGTTGGAAATCTAGGGTTTTCTTAAATAACTTTTGGCACAAATAAAAGAATATTAAATCTTTGAATAAAAATAATATCAAGAATGCTTCAAAGATTTAAAGTCCTAGAATGAACTTCTCCCACAAGATTTTTCAAACAAAAATATGAAATTTAGGGTTCTTCCTCTCTTAATAAAATAATAAAAAAAAATATAAGAGAAGAAAAACTTTTACAATGAAGATTAAGTGCCAAAATGTAAAACCTTGTATACTAAACCTCAATATCAAATGTGCTAGCAAGATAAGTGCGTGAATGCCCTTTGTGAAGCTGAGAGAATGTCCAAAAGATGTTTAAACTTGATAGAGTATGGGCAAAGTATGCAAAAGTGATCTCCTCTTGTCTTGTCATGTTCTCCTAGGGTTTTGGGAGTGTTTAAACATGTATTCTCGACATTGGATCAATTTCTAGTCATTAAATTATTTAAAACAAAGTATTTACATCTGTGTCCACACTGAACCGCCATTCTGCGCCAAGAACTCGTCAATGAGAACACGTGTTCGTCGACGAGTGCTCAACACTCGTTCATTGACAGGAACATGGGTTCGTCCACGAGAGACCTATCTGAGATTTTTGAGCTCTCGGTATTTTCTCGTCGACGAGAACATGGTGTTTATCGCCGGGTAGCCTTCATGCGTTTGTTGACGAGGCCATGGGGTTCGTCAACGAGGCCTCTACTTTCCAGTATTATTTTGCCTCTAAAAATTCCATCCAACCTAGAACTAATGTAAATATATTTTTCATGAAATGCATGAGTCCTAAGGTCAGTCTAGGGTATATTTGAGCTTCCGACTATATCTTATGAAATATGTAAATACAAGTGAGACTAAACACATATTACAACTAAAAATCTGAGGTGTCCTCATCCTTTTGCTCTTTTAATTTCATTGAATATGTCAGATCGAATGCGCTTCAAATTCCTCATGGCTTCTATAGCATTTGTATCATCCGTGCGTACTAAATAATGATCTTGCTAAAAATCTCAATGCACAGATGAAATAATTGTGTTTTGTCATTATCAAAACGAGATCAGACTCAAAACGTCAACATTTAAGATGATATAAATATCATATGAAATTTGTGTGGCATGTGATTTATATTGATAACTGTTTAAACTAGATTAATGACTTACCCTGTGAAATATGTGATACTGGAATATGTTTTAATATGAGAATTGAAATGTGGGAAAATGATGAAAGTGGAATATGCAGGAAATGTATGCTCTGAGAAAATGAAGAAAGGTGAAATATGAAAATGTGTTTTCAGAAATATTGAGTAATTTTGAAACGAGATATGTATATGATAGTATGAGATGAAATGAATTATGAATTGAAAAAATATCATTGAAATGATGAAATGCGTTAAGAATATTGATATTGAAATGTGAATGTGAGAAATATGAATATTGCAATGTAGAATTCTATAATACTGATATTGAAATGTGAGTATGAGAAATGTGAATATTGCACCATTAATTTTGTAACATGAAAATGAGAAATATGGATATGAGAAATACGATTTTGAGAAATGTGAATATGTGAAATGTAGATATTGCAATGTAAAATTCTACAATATGAATACTAAATTATGAGAATTGTAATGTGAAATTCCGAGATAAGAATACAAACATGTGATTGATGAAATGTCAATGCCACAAAATGATTGCTGGTATATCGCAGTGATAACCCTGATGGATGGATATGGAAACCCCAATGATGGGTAGTGATATTAAGCACAGTACTGTTGCTAGTGGAGTTAGTGCAACCACACGGGCTCGTGAAGCGTGTGGCTTGAGAGTAGACTGAGCTGTATAGTAGAGTTGTTGTGCCCCTTGAGTCCAGATCAGGGCTTTTAGCTAGCCAGTCATACTACAGACACGAGATATATGATGATATTTGACCTAATCGGGTCGGCCAACCGCAGTTAGGTCCAGCCTTCGGGCTACACAACCCTATTCATGGGGGAAGCATGACGTGGAGTGATATCCTTAGAGCAGCCATGAGTATAGACACGTATGTATTGATTATGGTGACACTCATGAGCTAGATATGGAAATGAAAATGAAAAAGAAATGGAAATGGAAATGAAAAAAAAAATTGAAATGAAATGAAAATGGAAACGAGAATGAAAACGAGAAATGAAATACTGTGAGTTAATTAAAGCAAAGTAAAACACACCGCCTGAGGGCTTACTGAGTAAGGTAAGTGCTCTGATAAGTATCAGTTGTAGCTGAATCCGAGTTAATCGGGCTAGGATGCAAACGATATCAGGGCAAAAGGAAGCTACTTATATGGGCGGGTAGGCTTCCCTATTCTCAGGAACTTCGCTAGTAAATTTGGGTTATGGGTGAATGATTTTGGAATTGGAACTAAAAGCTTAGAAAAACTTTTGTTTTATACCCATATAAATATGATTGTTGAAATGATATATTTTCTCATAAAATGTTATTATTGAAACAAATATATGTTATGATATAATGAATCTCATATTGCCACACACGGTAGATAATTTATTCTATCTTACTAAGATGTGTCTCACCCAATCATTTCAATATTTCATGAAATCGAGCTAGACTTGGTGATAGAGTTCTGAGATAGAGGGAAGCAAATATCCTGAGTAGTCAAGGTGAGTATTTTGTACTAAGGAGGTTTGATTCCTCTAGAGTTCTTTAGTTGATTTTTATATATGGATGGTAGTACTCCGGTATGTTTATTCACTGTGGTAGTTATATGTATATATATATGAGATGACTTCCGCTGTTAGATTGTGTATATGGATAAGTTTATGTACCTAGTACCCACTTGCGGGTCGAGTTATGTATTATGGTATCAGTAATTGACGTGACCGATATGTGGTTATATGTGTTGTTTATATGGAAAAAAAATTGGTATGAAAATCGGGGCGTCAGAGTTTGGTATCAGAGCCTAGGTTTGCTAGGTTCTGTAGACATTAGTAAACAACGAGATTTAATACTAGAGTATAGGAATGGATATTGTTAGATATGAGTCTGTGGTTGTGTTTGTTTTTTTCTTGGGGTGACAACTTCTGAAAAACCATAGATACTATCATCGAATCGTGTTTCTAAGTGGTGGGATTGAATATTAAATGGGGATCAAGAGTGTTAAGAGAAATGTTTATAGCCAAATATTGTGTGAGTTTGAGTATGTTGGGTATGTCGTGAGTTATGATAATAAAGTTATAAAATGGTTTTATACCCTTTGCAAGATGGATCCAGGGAGTAGTAGTGCATGTGCTGGGGGTGATGATGCAGGGTCTTCTGGTATGGGTGGAGGAGACCCCGATGCTATATTGCATAGTGTCACCTAGCAGGTGATGTCAAAGATGGCTAGGAGTTCGGGACGGTAGAGCTGCACGATTAAGCAGTTCACGCAGACCTCCATCGTTTTCTGGAGGAGCTGACCCACTTGTGGTTGAGAACTGGGTCTAGGATATGGAGTACATGATGGCAGTTCTTCCATATACAAATGAGCAGAAAGTTTTATTTGCGACATTTAAGTTGACAGGGGAAGCAAAGTGCTAATGGAGATCAGTGAGATTGTTGGAGGAGTAGAGATCGGACCCTGTAGTGGTGACGTGGAGCCACTTTAGGGAGATCTTTTTTAAGAGGTGCTTTCTCGCTACAATTAGGAGTGCGAAGGTGGAGTTCCTACATCTGACGCAGGGACTGATGACAGTACAATAGTATGCGGCGAGATTTATTGAGTTATCTCAGTTTGCTCCGTATTTAGTACCTGATAATGAAGGGAAAGCAAGGAAGTTTGAGGAGGGTCTAAGGCGGAATTTATTTGAGTAGGTTATAGGCTTTCGGGCTCAGACATTTGCAAAGGTGGTAGACAGAGCTGCAGTGATTGAGGATAGCCTTCAGAGAGGCACCGCAACACAGAGTTAGGGGAAGAGCACTACAAAAAAACTGATTTTTAATGACAAAAGTATTAGTGACGAATTCAATTTCGTCACTAAAAGTTGGTATTAGTAACAGTTTTTAAGAACCGTCACTAATAGTGTAAGAATTAGTGACGGTTTGAAAATCGTCACTAATACTTTCGTCACTAAAAATTGCGCGGTAAACAATTTTCACTCGAAAATATTTCCGAGAAAATATTAGCGACGATTTTAGGGTATTAGTGACGGATTAAATTCGTCACTAAAAGTCGCTTATTAGTGACGATTAACTAATCGTCACTACTAATATTTATATAAGGGTATTAGTGACGGTTTGAAAAATTCGTCACTACTAAGGGGGTATTAGTGACGGTTTTGCCATGGTCACTACTGGTCGTTTTATTAAAAAATTAAAAAAAAATCTATTATTTCATACTATTAGTGACGGTTTTTTATTTTCGTCACTACAAGTTCCTTATTAGTGACGGTTTTCAGAATCGTCACTAATAGTCTTTTATATTAAGAAAAAAATAATTTCTAGGTACTAGTGACGGTTTTGTATTTTCGTCACTAATGGGTCCTTATTAGTGACGATTTTCAGAACCGTCACCAATAGTCTTTTTTATTTAAAAAAATAAAAAAAAAATTCAAAGTAGTAGTGATGGTTTTGTATTTTCGTCACTAATGGTCCTTATTAGTGACAGTTTTTAGAATCGTCACCCATAGTCTTTTTTATTTAAAAAAATAAACAAAAAAAATTCAAAGTAGTAGTGACGGTTTTTTATTTTCATCACTAATGGGTCCTTATTAGTGACGGTTTTCAGAACCGTCACCAATAGTCTTTTTATTTAAAAAAATAAACAAAAAATATGTATTCAGAGTAGTAGTGACAATTTTTATTTTCGTCACTACTAGCCCTTTATTAGTGATGGTTTTAAAAACCATCACTAATTGTCATTTTATTTAAGAACATAAATAAAAATTTATTTAAAAGTAGTGCTGCTCAAAACCTAAAATCCCTTCTCTACCCGCCCGTCCCTCAAAATCTGAAATCCGCAAATTTGCTTCTCCCTCCTCCTTCCTGCCCCTCCCTCCTACTCGCTCCTCACTCCTCACTCCTGCCCCTTCCACCTCGCTCCTCAAGTTGTCACCCACAGCGGAGAGCATCTCCACCTTTCACCGCCGCCCAGAGCGTCTCCGCCTGCTGCCGCCACCTACAGCGTCTCCACCCACAGCGTATCCGCTTGCTGCCGCCGCCCACAGCATCTACGCACAGCCGCCTCTCCTCTCTTTTCTTCCACGGTAAGTTGCTGCTGCTTCTTCTTCTAGGTCGTTTGTGTTCAAACTTATTTTTTAAAGACGATCAGTGATTTTAAAAAAAATCACTCCTCTTTGATCGCGTCAATTGGTGAAAGGCCAAGACTTTAAACTATCTACTTTTGTTTGGTGTGATCCTGCTTATTCTTAGGACACTGGTCTTATAATAGCAAGAATTAGCATTAGATCTGGTGATCTCTCTTATATTTTCATCATGGGAAGGATGGGTTTTTGTGCATCATGTTTGGAGGTTGAAGTTCAGGCAATTAGAGAGTGCTTGAAGGTGGCCACAGAAAAAGTATATATAAATTTCTTTATTTTTTCAAATGCAAAGAAGGTGATCAATGATTTGTCGGAAAAAAAATGCTCATCTCGGGAGATCCTTAATATATTTGTTGATATTTTGAATTTGAAAACTATGTTTATTTCCTATGCTTTCATTTTTGGTCCAAAGGAGTTTAATTGCCTACCACATTATGTTGAAAGGGTGTGAAATCTGAAAGAAAAAATTTTGTAATTAAATCTCCCTTTGGACTAATACTATAAAGGACATGCTGTATTTAGGCTTCCTATTTGAAGGTGCAACGAATTATGCTGGTATTGCTTCAAAAAAAAAAAATTGTATTTACATAAAGACCTCTTATATAATTTCAATGGAATTTGATATTGTGATTGGTGGTTGTGAGAAGGGCTAGCTTAAATAACCTTTTAAAATATGAGTGATTATTTTTTTAAAAATAATCACCCTCAAACATACAATAAGAAATTAAAAATTTTAAAAATAATACAAAAATGTCCAACTTTTATATGAATTTAAAAAATAAGAAGATAAGTTGGTATTTTTGTGAGGGTGAGCCTAAGATTAACGGTAAGATTGTTCTTTTGTGACTAGTTGATTATGAGTTTTGAGTCCAAGAAAATGACTTCTACATTAAAGCATGGATAAGACTGCGTACACTAGTACGATCCTCACCCTCTACCCTCACTAAGTGCCGAGGAGACTTTTTTAAGTTAGTATTTTTGTAATTATTTGAAAGCCCTCCAAATAGTGAGCCCCAATATTAAGAATGGCAACAAGCCAAAATTTGAAATCCTAAAACTTCTTGAGGCCGAGTCCAAAAACTTCTTGAGGCTAAGTCCAAAATTTGAAATCCTAAAAAGGCTCATTTGTATAAAAGGCACTATTTTTGTGGCCTTTTTTTTTTTTTTTTTTTTGAGGCATTTGGGGTGCATGAAGCTCAAGTTTAGATTTGGCTGGAAAATTTTAACTACATGTCTATATAAAGGGAATGTTCTAATATGAGTTGATCTCTAAAACTCTTGAGCCTCAACCTTTCCAAAATAATTGGGAGTTGTATCATAAATCTTGAAAGTAATCTGAACTTTGCAATTTTATAACTTTCTCTTGGCTTGATTTACTTAATGAATTTAAGTTAGTATTTTGAATGACTAAAAAATAGTTTAAAAACTATATTTATTTTTTACATTGCATTTATAATTATGTTGTTTTTTCCTTATTTTTAAAGTACATGTAATTTATGTATTTTTATCTAAAAATTGAAATTCTCAAAAGGTTTACACCTTAATGCCATAAGGCTTATGCCTTGCCTCATATAGGATAAATTTATGTACACCTTTGCCTTACATTGATATGAGCAGTGCTGTAGATGTTCCTTTACGTATGATTATCCTTACACTAGGCAAATGAAGAACTTGACTTGTGTGCGAGCTTGTGTTAAGGTTAATCTTTTAAAGGATGTATCTAACTCTGTTGAGATTCTGTCTCCTGAAGGTGATTTGCTGTAGTAGGAACTGAATATCCTTGAAAGCCTGCTAAATGTTTAGTCATTATTCAAAGCATTATACTATTAGAAGTCAGTCATATTCTAAAATGTGTTCAATCATGATTATAAAATTGAGCATTATTCAAAGCTAAAATGTTCACATTAAAGAATGTGATATAAGCAATAAACTTACTGACTTCCAATTCTGCAGTCACAAAACTTAACCTTACAAGTAAATCAATGTTGAATTTTTCAATTGAAACCATGCACAATAAAAGGAAATCTTACTCTTATCACGGGCTCCTTATGCAAAATTAATTATTGTCATTTCATGTGTGCATTGAAGCTTAGACCCGTTCAAGAATGGTTACTATACATTCATGCCTCATCGTACATGTGGGACAAATCAATTGTTAAAATTCAATTGATTATTAGTCATATTATGTAAACTACTAATCAATTGAACATGTTGATTATTTGTTTCATTTACGATTAGTGATGTTTGTATTTCAACCATTCTTGAATTGTCCAATGTGGACAGTGTAGGAAGTTGTATTTACATTATTGTCATTGTTCCCGCTTTGGTCATTGTCATTATATATTTCGAGCACGTCTCTACTTGTGTTCTCTGGGTGCATAGTGGGGTGTGGTGACAATTTGTTAGTGATGGAAAACTAGCAGGTGATGTGCACTTCCCCCATCTCGTGTACTTGGAGAGCCATAGGGAGATGCTGCTGAAATTTATAATGACTACGATGAAGGAATTTGAGCGATTGATCGCAATGTAATTGCAACATTCCTGAATGGGATAGGATCCGTACCCTTTAGACGGAAGGTGGTTGATTATAGGATTCACAATGCATGCATCATAAACATTCTGACAACGTAATCAACATCATTTACTTGAACATGTTATAGGGAATTAATGAACATGGATAAGAGTTGGATAAACGCTCGGGGTAGGTTTTTTCCAGAATACGTGAAAGGGGTACATGATTTCATAGAGTTCGCGCGTCCTCATGCTGACGGTGCTAGTAGAATAAGGTGTCCTTGCAAGAAATGTCAAAACATAACATTCAAACACATTAATTTGGTTCATACACATTTATTAGACTTTGGAATGGAGAGAAGGTACACAACATGGGTGTTCCATAGTGAAGATTATGCAGTTCAGAGCAATGATGATGATGATGAAGATGAGAGGGCAAATGTAGTAGGTGGTGATACACGTTCGGAAGGGTTAATCGAAATGTTAGGTGACTTACAAAGGGGGATTGCAGTGGACATGGAAGACATCAGTGTGTCACGTACTGGTGATGAATCTACTTCAGTAGGTACCATACCTTGCGATCCTAGTATGTTAAATCAACTTGGTAAACCATTTGCTAATCTCGTGAGGGATGCACGGGTGCCCCTATATCCAAACTGTATAAAGTTCTCAAAATTAGAGTTCCTGATAAATTTACTTCATGCAAGGACAATGCATAGGTTATCTCAGAGCGCATCCAACATGCATTTAAGCCTCATTAAGGTAGCACTGCTTGATGGTGAAACACTTCCAAAGTCCTTTTATGAAGTAAAGACATACACGTGTGAATAGGGTCTCAATTACACTACAATACATGCGTGTAGGTATGATTGTGCACTCTTTTATGGTGAACATGAAAATGCGAATGAGTGTCCAAAATGTGGTGAATCGAGGTATACAGCTAATCAGAAGAAGGGTAAAAAGATCCCCCAAAAAGTTTTGCGATATTATCCATTAATACCACGATTACAACGATTGTACATATGTAAAAAGACTGCTATAGATATGAGATGGCATAAGGAGAAACATCTTCGAGAGGAAAACACCCTTAGCCATCTAGTAGACTCGGAAGCTTGGGCAGAGTTTGATAAAATGCATCTGTGGTTTGCTAGTGATCTCGCAACATCAGACTTGGCCTTGCTTTAGATGGGTTCAATCCTTTTAGTAACATGAACAACTCGTATAGCATGTGGTCAGTTATGATGAAGCCATACAATATGCCGTCATGGTGATGTATGAAAGAACCCTTCATTTATATGTCTCTACTTATTCCTAGACCGAGGGCGCCTAGTAATGATATTGATGTTTACTTGAGGCCATTAATTGATGAGCTGAAATAACTATTGGAAAAAGGAGTGGAGACATTTGATGTGGAAACCGGGACAAAATTTCGGATGCATGTTGTACTATTGTGGACAATTAATGATTTTTCCGCCTACGGCAATCTGTCAGGCTGGAGCACAAAAGATTACTTTGCATGCCCAGTGTATAATAAGGATGCTGGGTCCTTATCCTTAAAGGATGGGTGCAAGTTATGTTTTATGTGTCATCATCGTTTTTTACGACCTGGACATCCTTGAAGGACTCGTGGTGTCATAAGCTTTAATGGAAAACCTGAACGAAGGTTGCAACCAAACCGACTAAGTGGGGAAGAGATATTAAACCAGCTTAGGTTGATCAGAGATATGAAATTTGGGAAATCACCTAATAGTAGAAAAAGGAAATGTGCTGAGTGGGAGTAATTGGACAAAGAGAAGCATCTTCTTTGAGTTGTCATACTGGAAAGATCTTCCACTATGCCACAACTTGGATGTCATGCACATCGAGAAGAACATTTGTGAGAATGTCATTTGTACATTGCTGGATATAAATGGGAAGACAAAGGACAACGCAAATGCTCGTCAAGATATGGAAGATATGGGAATACGGCCTAAGTTGCATCTGATTCGTGATGGGTACAAACTTCTCATGCCATCATCCTGTTACACATTTTCGAAAGATGAGAAGAATAATTTCTTCGAATGGTTGAAATCAGTGAAGTTCTCTGATGGATATGCATCGAACATAACTCGATGCATAAGCACAAAGGAAGGAAAGATGTTAGGAATGAAAAGTCATGACTGTCACGTCTTTTTGCAAGTTCTGCCCGTTTTCCTTTGTGGACACTTGACCGAAGATGTTCGCTCAGTGCTGATTGAATTGGAGATCTTCTTTCGAAAATTGTGCTCTAAAAAATTGAGCGTAAACTTACTTGAACGGTTAGCGGAGGACATTATGATCATACTATGCAAATTAGAGAAAATATTTCCGCCAGCATTCTTCGATGTGATGGTCCACCTAGCCATCCATTTACCAATGGAACCATAATTGGAGGACCGGTCCAATATCGTTGGATGTATCCTATTGAGAGGTAAATTATAAAGTTCTACAATATTCACGTGATTTCCTCGATTTTTTTTTTTTTGTGTACAAGTCACTAATACTATGTAAAATGCACAAGTTTTTATCCACTTTGAAGGGGTATGTGCGCAATAAGGCACAACCGGAAGGTTCAATCATTGAGGCATACATTGACAGTGAATGTCTTGCATTTTACTCAATGTATCTACATAATATTGAAACAAGGTTCACTCATGAGGAGCGAAATGCCGACGTTCATGCTATTAATGCCGAAGATGAAGAACCGAGGAGCTCTATATTTCGAGAAAATGTTCAACCGTTTGGTACACAGGTTTATGATTTCATTGAGATGGACGACCTACGAAAGGCCCATTTTTACGTCCTCAATAATTGTGATGAAACTATTCCATATATCGAGTACGTGGTTCAAAACTCCTTACTTTGCATTGTATTTACATATGCATATATACTTAGTTGACATTAACACGAACTATTGTTACACATAGCGAACATAAAACTGAACTTTTGGCTCAAAATGAAAGGAATGTTGATGAAAGGCATAAGAAGGAATTTTTCAATTGGTTTGGGTGTCGTGTAAGTAACAACTACTGCTTGAGTTCGCTACAATATACATTTTCAATATTGACGGTTTACTCATCTAAAGTCCTTTGTAATTAATAGATGAAAGCCATGTATTATAATAAAGAACTAATAGCAAGTAAAGATTTGTACGCATTGGCATGTGGCCCCAATCAATGAGTTAACCGCTACAACGGTTGCATTGTCAACGGCTTACGATTTCATACAAAATCCCTCAAATTGCATTGAAGAACCCAAAATTGTGGAGTTGTGGTGCTAGGCACAAAAGGAGATGAGGAAATTGACTACTTTGGTGTGTTGGATGACATTCTAGAGCTTCACTATGGAGCTAACAGACTTGTCCACATCTTCAAGTGTACCTGGTGGGACATTAGCAATAAAAAGAGTGGGAAAAATATGGATGCCTACTTTACTAGTGTCAATTTTAGTAAAACATGGTATCAAAATGACCCTTTTGTGCTTGTGACACAGGCAGAACAAGTGTTATACCTTAAGGACACAAAATTGAAGGGTAAATGGCATGTGGCCCAAAAAATTCCTCCTCGAAATTTGTATGATATTACAAAATTCGCAGATGGGGAGAAGAGTGTCAGCGATGATACTTTCCAAGAAGATCAGCCGTCTGTTAGTGTAGCAACGCACTCCGCTATCAATGTTGCAGAGCAAGGAGCTGATCCTATACCATTAAATAGGGTTGGTACCACGACAGAACACATAGGAATTGCTGACATTAGAATTGAACCCTCTGTACACGTTCACTTCATCGATAGTAATGAAATTGATGGAGAAGATGAAATGTCAGTTGTATTCTTATTTCTTCATTTTTCATCATTTTTACGTCTGAAAATAGGTAAAGATTCTTGAGTTAAGGGATGCACCCGTTCCAGAGGGCAGTCAGCCGATGACGGATGGCGAGATCTACACTCAGGTGCTTGGGCAACGAACGAGTGGCTGGTTGAATGGTCTTGGGAGTGGATACATTGCCCCAACATCATCATCTTCTTTCAGTGCGGCATCTCATGCTGAGATTGACCGAGAGCATCGAGCCGCCCAAGCTCAAGCGAAGGAGATGGTTATCCGGATGCAAATGATGGAAGTGGAGAACCAACAATTGAAAGAAAAGATGTTGAACTGGGAAGCGAAGATGGAAGTCATGAAGAACTGGAAAGTGCAGATCGAACAAATGATGCGCCAATCCCGTCCAGTTGATGCGGGTGACTCCTCTCATTAGAAGGTATGTAAAAGGTAGTTTGTCTTTGGGGCATAATATGATTGTTTTATTTTGACTACATTCATCGGAGTTGTACCATAAGAATGCTTATCATCCCTCTTTTATGGTTGTCCCTATTCAACCTATAACCTGGACAAATGTTGTAGAAAATTCCCCTAATCAGTAATCACTTCGTATGAAGAGTAACAAAGCTTCCTATGCACAAGAAATACATTTTCCAGATCTGTCTAATTCTAAACCTTCATCCATCCAAATACATTTATAAAAAATAAAATAAAAAGTGATTGGCATGTTGAACACTCTATCCATATATGTTAAGTGTTTCAATGATTAAGATCCAAGAAGACCAAGCCTTGGCTCTATAGCTTTCAAATTTATATTGTTATTACTCTCTGACAAGCTTGAGATTGGGAAGCTATTCATGGAAGAACAATTTGGTGATCCTAAGTAATTATGTTCTTTTAAGCCATTCTGAGAGACAGAGTTTGAGACTGTGAGTTCTTCTATAATGCAGAAATGAAAATGACTTAATGTTGTATACCAAATAAAATTTATTGCAGTTTACATAGAAAAAAATAAAATTAATGTCAGTTATTGAAAAAGGTAGGAATAAAGAAGGGACTTTGATATCTTATGAACATTCATTATCCAAAATATAAAGAAACAGAACCCCTCACTCAACTTAACACAACCATTTATCAAAAAGAAGACTTCCCAATTTGATGAATAGCGAAAAAACTATCCATCAATGTTGTGCCAATTACTACCATCGTGATATCCAATTAAATATCATTTGCCAATTAATCTCGTTTTTTCTCACTGCATCACTCAACAACATTCCCTCCTTCTCCACCCAATCCTTCTTTCGGTAAGAAGAATCCTTGTTTGCCTAATCTCCCTTTTTGCGATTTACCCAATTTCTAAGTTTCTCAATCATATAAAAATTAATTTCTTCACTGTGATGCTTGGTTTTAGTTGAGATTTTTTGGGTAGAGTCCAAGACCCACCCGAGAGTCTTCCCAGAAATGAGTCCAAGACCCATTGCTTGCAACTAACTGAGACCTTGTCGATGACTTTTTTCACACTGCACTTTGGCAACTCATTTTCTCATTTTTTTTACTTTTTGCAAATTATATGCTTCATTTTACTGTTTGTTTGTACAGTAAGTTTACTGGCTATATTCTGTGTGGCTTGAAAGCTTTAGTTTTCTAATTATGATTTGGATTTTGCGAGGATGCGGTGGACTTGAAATTAGGATCTTCCAATTTCCTTGAAATATGATATAGAAAGTATGTTTTTTTTTTTTTTAATGTGTATAACAGTTTAAATTTTGGGCATGTATAGTTATTTATGTGTTGTAATTGTTAATGATCTGCATAGGCATGTTGTCAAACTGGAATTAGGATCGAAGGCTTTATCAATGTTAGTGACAGTTAGTGGTCACCAAAGTTTCTGTCTTTAGGTCTTCAATAGCTCACGAAATTTAATGGCAACATGAAAATGTTCTCAGCAACAGGTATGGTGTCTTCTCTTTCTTTGGTTCTTTCCAATTCTGGTAAGGGCCAAAATAAAGCTTGCCTTTGTACCTGAGAACTCCTTGCTTGATACTAATATTGGGGATAAGAAGTAGAATTAATCAACAGACCTGCAACAATCTACAGAGCTGAATCATATCCTTCATAGCTGTCATAGATCTCAATGATCCACAGATGCTAGCCTGCTGTAATAGCCAACAACCTGGCTGAATTGTCAAGGCTTTTCGAGAGAGCATCTGTGACTTTATTCTCAGTGCCTTTCCTGTATCCAATTGAGTAATCAAAGTCTAGCAAATTGGGGAGTCACTTTGGCAGCAGCATGGTTGGGACTTTGTTCCAGCGAGTAATTCAAGCTTTACTGATCTGTACAGATCACAAAATCATGTCCAAGAAGCATAGGATCTCTACTTAGTTACAGCCATGATAACTACGAACTCCTTTTAATTGATAAGCTCAGATTTTTAGGACCAAGAAAGTTGCTAAAGAATGCTATAGGTCTGTCCTCCTGCTTAAGAACAGTCCTAATTCCTATATGCTAGCACCTGTTGCAGGTTGCAACTACTAAAGGCTTGGAAAACTCTGGAAAAGCCAATACAGAATAGGTAATCCTTGCTTCCTCAGACTCTTTTAAAAGCACATCCAGCATCAGAGGTCCTGTCAAAACTATTTTTCTTCAATAAACTTGCTAGGGGCTTAACAATGGAACCAAAACCTAGGGCATATCTTCTTCAATTGCTTTTGAGGCCAAGAAAAACCTGCTCAAGGACTTAACACAAATAGGAATAGGCTGGTTAAGCATTTAATCTATCTTAGAAGGTTCAGCTTTTACTCTTTCCCCACTAATAATATGGCCCAAAAAGTCGATTGGCTTCTATCCCAAGGAAAATTAAGATTTCTTTGCTACAACTGATTGGATCTCAAAACCTGCAGGACTTCTCTTTAAGTGCTACACATGCATCTTCAAAGTAATACTGTAAACTATCACAACTCCTGGGAAATTTTTAAAAACAGCATTCCTAAGAGTCAAGAGTTTGAAAGGTTGCAGGGGCACTAGTTAGGCTGAGAAGGCATAACCTTAGGTTCATAATGCCTTAAATGAGTTTTGGATTCATTTTTCGGATTTCCTCTTCCTTCACCCTGATCTGCTGATAACCAGCCCTGATATCTATTTTTGGGAATGCTGAAGCCACATTTAATTAATCCAATAATGCCACTCACCAGAATTGGAGACTTATGTAGAACAAAAACCTAGTTGAGTTGCTGTAATCAAATATATATATATATATATCTGTGTGTGTGTCCAAGTGTAGGCATAAAATGATTCATGTAACCAATCCTAACTAGTGGGACTTAAGTTTTATTGTTGTTGTAGACCTTGTTTGTAGTACACATGCTTAACAAATCTAGCAATGTTAAATTGAATTAGGACAAAATATAATATAAAATTATATTAATTTTTATCTAAATTCAAACAAATTTAAATCCCAAACATGAAATCTTCGAACAAAAATAGCAATGCATGTAGTTTAATCTTTTATGTAATTAGATGAACCAATACTCACATCCTCATCAGCTGTCTGTAATATTAGATCGAGCTTGTCTTGTATAGGCAAATTATATATTATGTCATAAAATTCGAACTTTAGTTTAATAGATGATTTAACTTCTGAACTGCATGTTTGGATTAATATATCTTGTGAACTACATGCTGGTAGTGGACATTAGGACTGCATGCTTGATTGGAACGTCACCTGCATGGCTGAAGCAATGATTTGTATTGTCTGCTGGTAGATACTTTTAGGTTGTTGCATGTCTTAATTTAAATGGCATCTGTATGATGCAAAAATATTGTGAATTGCATGCTTTTGTGACTTGCAAGTTTGGGAAATGTTATATTTATAGACCAAAATAATCATAGTCATATACCATATGCTCATATGGTTATAGTGTGCTGAATGTTAAAACATTTTTGAAAGAATAAGTGAACTTCAATTGAACTTTGAACTTCATCTCTAAATTTACTTTTGCATGTGTTAAATGAAAATTCTATCAATCATGAACTTATTTGCATTATTTGATTATTATTATTATTATTATAGTTGTTTTAGAATCCTATGAAAGTCATGTAAACCATAACCTCACATTCTACTTTTTCATAAAACTATATTCTGATATATATATATATATATATATATATATATATATATATATATATATATATATATTGTTTATGGGATGCATGAACACGTTATATCATTTAATGCTTATTATATGAAGCTCTTGTGCACTCGTAAAATTCATTAATTGTAAACTGTTTATTGCAAACACCTAGGTTTGGAGCATATCTCTATGGAAAATGTCATATTTACAGTAGAAATGCAGCCAAAATTTTTCAAAAAACGTAAACTAATTTTTTTAATTTTCTTAATTTGTAAGGTTTACAACTGTGACAACGTCAGCACCATGTCATGCCCTACGGATGCAGCTTTTGACTTTTTTTGTTATCTGAACAGATGAAATGTATTTGAATTTGAATTTGTATAATGTATTTGTATTTAAATTTGAATTTGTATAATATATTTGTATTTGAATTTGGTATAATATATTTGTATTTGTATTTAAATTTGAATTAGAATTTTGAATAATTTAAGAATTTTTTAGCAATTATGGTTTAATGTTATGTATAAGAAAATGTAATCACAGATTTTTATAGGAATTAATAATTGGGAAAAAAATTAATTTAACATTATTAGTACGATTTTAAAACCGTCACTATTAATTGTCCAATTTAAGTATTAATGAAGGTTTCAAAACCGTCACTAAAAGTATGGTAGTGATACTTTTATTTGTCATTAAAGCCTTAATATTAGTGACAGTTTCAAAACCATCACTAATAATTGCCTTTTTAAAAACTTTTAGTGATGATTTTCAAACTGTCACTAATAATAGAGCATTAGTGATGAATTTAAAACAGTCACTAATATTATGGCTTTTAGTGACCATTTTTGGTCGAGCCGGTGTAGAATCTATAGTGACGAGCTTAGGTTTTTAGTAACAGTTTTAATCTGTCACTAATACTCTATTATCAGTGACGGTTTGAAAAATTTGTCACTAATAAGTATTAGTAACGGCAGATATAGCGACTAATTGAAAACCGTCACTAATACTAGTAGTGACGATTTTTTGAGTATTAGTAATGGTTTTGAACTGTCACTAATAACCTTATTTTTGTAGTGGAGGCTCACGTCTTTAGATGTTCAGGCAGGGTCCAATCGAGGGCCTTGGAGGAGGCAGGATAGTAGAGGAGGACAGAGACAGATAGTGAGAGATCAGGCTGTACAGGGCGGTCAAATACCCCCTCCTTGTCCTATATACTACAAGAGACACCCGGGAGAGTGCCAGATTAGGGAGGTGATATGTTATCGGTGTTATCAACCCAGGCATATAGCGAGGGATTGACGTGCACTGCCAGTTGCCGCACCTGCTCCTAGACCATATTAGGGAGGTCGTCAAGCACCTTAAGGCAGACAACCGAGGAATATTGCCCTAGCATGATTCTATGCACTAACATTGGGAGATATAGAGGCAGTAGGAGATGTGATGACAGGTACAGTTTCAATTCTGCCATTTATAGCTACTGCTTTATTTGATTTATGGGTAACTCATTCTTTTATCACCCAGGAGTTTGCTAAGTTTTATGGGTTAGAAGCACAGTAGTTGGGTGTCAGTTTGTCAGTGGCTATGTCAACAGGGGCTGTGGGGATATGTGATAAAAGTACTTAAGTGACTGTCTGGTATGTATTCAGGGGAGGATTTTATTAGCTGATCTGGTGGTCTTGGATATGCATGGGTTTAAGGTAATATTGGGGATGGACTGACTAGTTGTTCATTATGCCAGTATAAATTGTCATCAAAGAGAGGCAGTATTTAGACTTCCAGGGAGACAAGAGTACAGGTTTTTGGGTTCTCATTTGTGTACCCCACCACAGTTGTTATACGCCATTCAGGAGAGGCGGTTGCTGCTAGAGGGTTGCCAAGGATTTGTGGCCTGTGTAAAGGAGACATCAGAAGGAGAATTCTGGATAAAGGATATCCCAATAGTGAGGGATTTTCCTAGTTTTTTTCCCGAGGATTTTTCGGAACTACCTTTTGATCGTGAGGTAGAGTTTTCTATTAATCTAGTACCAGGGATAATGCCGTACAGGATGGCACCAACAGAAATAAAGGAATTGAAGAACTAGTTGCAGGAATGGTTAGACAGTGGATTTATTTGGCCCAGTGTGTCGCCCTGGGGAGTGCCGGTATTATTTGTGAAAAATAAAGATGGGTCGATGAGAATGTGCATCGACTACCAAGAAATTAACATAGTGACTAGCAAGAATAAATACCCGCTTCCCCACATCGATGATTTATTTGACCATCTACAGGGGGCACAAATTTTCTTGAAGATAGATTTATGGTCTAGGTATCATCAGGTAAATGTTAGGGCGAAGGATGTTTCAAATACGGCATTTAGGACTTGGTATAGCCGCTATGAATTTTTCATTATGCCTTTTGGATTGACAAATGCTCCTGCAGTGTTTATGGATTTGATGAATAGGGTCTTTTACCAATATCTGGATCAGTTTGTGGTGGTATTCATTGACAATATACTGGAGTATTCAAAGAGCTCAGAGGAGCACGAGAAACATCTGAGGATAGTACTTCAAGTACTAAGGGAAAGGAAATTATTTTCGAAATTCAAGAAGTACGAGTTCTGCCTAGAGAGGGTTAGCGTCCTTGGACATATGATATCCAGGGGTAGTATATTAGTGGATTCGAGTAAGATTGAGGCAATAGTAGATTGGGTGCGACTGAAAAATGTGCAGGATATCAAAAGTTTCCTGGGATTGGCGAGATACTACCGCAGGTTTGTTGATGGTTTTTCCACATTGTCGAGTCCGTTGACTAGATTAACCAGGAAAGGGGTGAAATTTGAGTAGTCTGATGAATGTGAGCAGACCTTCCAGGAGTTGAAGTAGTTGTTCATCATTGCGCGAGTGTTGACGATTCCTTCAGGTGAAGAGGGTTTCGTGATTTACAGTGATGCATCGCATAAAGGGCTCAGCTGTGTTTTGATGTAGTAGGGGAGAGTGATAGCTTATGCCTCACGACAGTTGAAGGAATATGAGAAGAAATTCCCTACCCATGATTTGGAGTTAGCAGCAGTGGTATATGCATTAAAAATTTGGAGACATTATCTTTATAAGGGTAGGTGTGAGATTTTTACTGATCATAAGAGTTTAAAATACTTTTTCACGCAGAAAGAATTGAACATGAGGTAGAGAAGATAGTTGGAGTTGATAAAAGATTACAACTGCACCATTAGTTACCACTTGGGAAAGGCTAATGTGGTGGCTGATTCCTTGACCAGAAAATCAGTGGGTGCATCAGTATCGGCAATGGCAATACAGCATCCGGTTCAGATGGATCTGGAGAGACTAGGGATAAAAATCGTATAGGGTGATCATCAGACATTTATTGCCAATTTGGTGTTGCAACCGACTCTATAGGAAAGAATTAAAGTAGCACAGAGGAGTGATGCAAAGTTGGTGGAGCTTATAAAAAAAGTACATGATGGTCTGGAGGAGGATTTCAGTATCTCAGATAATGGGGCCTTGAGGTTCCGTACCACGTTATGTGTACCTGCCGATCCTAAGATTAAGAAAGTGATTCTGGAAGAAGCATATCGATCCTTGTATATGGTACATCAGGGTAACACTAAAATGTACAGGGATCTTTGAGAATCATTTTGGTGGAGCAGAATGAAAAGAGAGATTAATGACTTTATAGCATAGTGTTTGACATGTCAGTAGGTGAAAATTGAGCATCAGTGACCGAAGGGATCATTGTAGCTGTTGTATATTCCTAAGTGAAAGTGAGAGCATATAATGATGGATTTTATCACAAGATTGCCGCCGACACTACATGGACAGAACACCATTTGGGTAGTGGTAGATCGACTAACAAAGACTACCCATTTTCTGCCTATCAGAGTTGACTACTCCTTAAACATATTGGCAGAGTTATGCATACAGGAGATAGTGAGAATGCATGGTGTACCAGTGTCCATAGTTTCATATCGAGACACATAGTTCACATCCCATTTCTGGAGGAGTTTGCAAGGGTCCATGGGTTCTCATTTTTGGTTCATAGCATCATTTCATCCTCGGACAAATGGACAGACGGAGAGGATGATACAGATATTGAAGGATATGTTGCGTGCATATGTGTTGGACTTTGGAGGTAGTTGGTTATGGTTTATACCATTAGTTGAGTTTGCGTGTAATAACAGCTATCAAGCCAGCATAGGGATGGCACCATTTAAGGAATTTTATGGTAGGAGATGTCGATCCCCATTGTGCTAGGATGAGATTGGGGAGAGACGGATATTGGCCCCAGAACTAATACAACAGACTCAGGATAAAGTCAAACTCATCAAAGACAGAATTAGAACAACGCAGAGTCGGCAGAAGAGTTATGGAGATACTCGCTAATGAGAGTTAGAGTTTGACGTTGGGAATCACATATTTTTTAAGGGTGGCACCATTAAAAGCAATTATGAGATTTGGGAGAAAGGGTAAAATGAGCCCTAAGCATATTGGACCATTCGAGATTCTTGAAAAAGTGGGTTCAGTTGCCTATAAGTTGGCGTTACCACCAGTTTTGACTAGAATTCACGATGTATTTCACATTTCCATGTTGAGCAAATATGTCCTAAATTCCTCCCATGTGATCAAACATGAGGCACTGGAGCTTAGTGAAGCTTTGTCTTATGAAAAAGCGCCAGTGCAGATTTTAGATTAGAAAGAACAAGAACTACGTACGAAAAGCACACCATTGGTAAAAGTTCTGTTGCACAACCATATGGTAGAGGAAGCTTCTTGGGAATTAGAGGAGTAGATGCGCAAAAGATACCCACAACTATTCAGTGGGAACCAAGATTGAGTTATGTAATTGAATTTGTATAGTATAGGTAGTATTTTGGTTTTAATGGTTTTGGGGAGAATTTTCTTTTGATGATTGTAATCTCCTGAAACCCCTATGTAACCACGGTATTCCTCCGCCATAAGTGAGGGTAATTAATAAAAAGGTGATGTTGTTCTTTAAGAATGGAAATGTGAGAAATGACAAATTTTGAGGACAAAATTTTATAAGAAGGGGAGAATGTAGAGACCTAGGAAAATTAAATAATAAAAGAAAATGGGAAAAAATGATTTTTGGCTATAAAGGAAGAAAACCGGCAACGGTTTT
This sequence comes from Malania oleifera, assembly GCF_029873635.1. Taxonomy (NCBI): domain Eukaryota; kingdom Viridiplantae; phylum Streptophyta; class Magnoliopsida; order Santalales; family Ximeniaceae; genus Malania; species Malania oleifera. Next base: position 29,760,438 of record NC_080427.1, on the reverse strand, counting down.
CTGGAGGAGCCAAAATACCAGCGACGATTTTGGTATTTACCGCGGTGTGGTAATGGGTAAACGGTTAAAATTGGGCTAATTAAATGGAAAGCCGGCGACGATTTTCTCTGCAGTGCTAAATATATGGAAGTCCCACGAGCTATTTCATTTTATCAATTAAAATTCTCTCTTCTTTTCTCTCATGCAACCCACGAACCCTTCTTCCTTCCCTTCTTGATTCTGGCTTAATTTTAGGCCGGATTGATGATTAAGAACCACCACGAGGTTCATAGGAAGATTCTCTGCAACGCACGCGAATAGATTTTCAAGTTGGGGTTCCGAGGCACCATCTCAAAACATGGGTAAGTGGTGTATTGTAGTATTTTTAAGTTAATTTGGAGTATATGAAATGTAGGAAGTGTTAAATGGAAGTTATTTTGGGAGTTATGTTGAATAATTTGGGAAAAATGTGAATTGCGAGTTTTTGGACTACGAACGCCGAAGGGCGTAGAAAATTGAGTGTTTATTAGAATCTCACTAAGCCAGGTAAGGGGAATAAATTATAGCAGTCTTTTTATGAAAATTATGGGTTGAGAAATATGTGAAAATGGTGTATGTTATTTTACTTGAAATTTATTATGACATAAATATCAGATAAAATTTGTGTGGCATGTGATTTATATTGAGAAATGTTTGAAATGGGTTAAATGACTTACCCTGTGAAATATGTGATATTGGAATGTGTTTTAATATGAGAATTGAAATGTGGGAAAATGATGAAAGTGGAATGTACACGAAATGTATCCTCCGAGAAAATGAAAAAAAGGTGAAATATAAAAATGTGTTTTGAGAAATATTGAATAATTGTGAAACGAGATATGTATATGATAGTATGAGATGGAATTAATTAGGAACTGAGAAAATATCATTGAAATGATGAAATGTGTTGAGAATATCGATATTGAAATGTGAGTATGAGAAATGTGAATATTGCACCGTTAATTCTGCAATATGAAAATGAGAAATATGGATATGAGAATTTTGAGAAATGTGAATATGTGAAATGTAGATATTGCAATGTAAAATTCTGCAATATGAATACTGAATTATGAGAATTATAATGTGAAATTCCGAGATAGGAATACAAGCATGTGATTGATGAAATGTCAATACCACATAATGATTGCCAGTATGTGGCAATGATAACCTTGATGGATGGATATGGAAATCCTAATGATGGGTAGTGATATTGAGCACAGTACCGTTACTAGTAGAGTTAGTGCAGCCACACGAGCTCACGAAGCGTGTGGCGTGAGAGTAGACTGAGCTGTATAGTAGAGTTGTTGTGCCCCTAAAGTCCGGATCATGGCTTTTGGCCAGCTAGTTGTACTACAGACACGGGATATATAATGATATTTGACCCAACTGGGTTGACCAACCGCGGTTAGGTCCAGCCTTCGAGCCGCACAACCCTATTCATAGGGGAAGCATGACGTGGAGCAATATCCTCAGGGCGTCCATGAGTACAAACACGTATGTATCGGTTATGGTCACACTCATGAGCTAGATATGGAAATTAAAATGAAAATAAAGTGGAAACGAAAATGAAAATGAAATAAGAATGAAAATGAGAAATGAAATAGTGTGAGTTAATAAATAATTAAAACGAAGTAAAACACACTGCCTAAGGACTTACTAAGTAAATGTGAGTGCTCTTATAAGTTTCAGTTGTAGCTGAACCCGAGTTAATCGGGTTAGGATGCAAACGATATCAGGGCAGAGGAGAGCTACTTCTATAGGCGGGTAAGCTTCCCTATTCTCAGGAACTTTACGAGTAAATATGGGTTACATATGAATGATTTTAGAATTGGAAGTAAAAGCTTATAGAAGCTTGTGTTTTATACCTACATGATTATGATTGTGGAAATGTTATATTTTCTCGGAAAATGTTATTATTGAAACGAATATATGTTATGATATAATGAATCACATATTGCCACACACTGTAGATAATTTATTCCGTCTTATTAAGATGTGTCTCACCCAATCATTTAAAAATTTTAGGAAACCGAGTTAGACCTGATGATAGAGCTCCAAGATAGAGGGGAGTAGATACCCGGAGTAGTTAGGGTGAGTATTTTGTACTAGGGAGGTTTGATTTCTCTAGAGTTTTATTGTTGATTTGTATACATGGATGGTAGTACTCTAATATGTGTATTCGCTGTGGTAGGTATATGTATATATATGAGATGACTTCCGCTGTTAGATTGTGTATATGGATATGTTTGTATACCCAGTACCCACTTGCGGGTCAGGTTATGTATTATGGTATCAGTGATTGACGTGGCCGATATGTGGTTATATGTGTGGTTTATATGGAAAAAAAAAAAAAAATTGGTATGAAAATTGGGGCATCACAGGCATGAGCTAGGAACCATGAACTGGAGGAGGATGCAGAACTATATAGTGTTGGTCTTGCTTTGGATGTTTAGAAGAATTCTTGTATTTTGACTGGGCATTCTTGAACATTTTAGCTGCTTTGGAAAAGGATGGGCTTTCTTGCATCTTGATGAGCTTGTTCCTAACCACTCAATTCAAAATCATTTGTTTTTTTGTGTGTAGTATGTTCATTCGCACACTTGTGTGCTTAGTTATATAACTGTAGGAAATTCTCAACTTCACTTTGATATGTCTGGTACCATTTTGGATATTTACCGTGCAGTACTTGGCCTTGATGCTGCAGGTTGGTGGCATCATCCCATAAATATATGTATAAGTGGTGTGTGATTGCACGTGTCTCTGTGAAACATAGTTCTAGGAAGATATCAACTTTTTTAAATACATAATAAAATTTTGGATTTTTGTTTTGCATTGATGCCATTTTCTCATAAATTTGGTCAAGGTTGAAGCTTTTAGCATTTCCAGTGTGAGATTGTTCCGAGGAATGATTCTTTGACTGATCTACTGCATGGGTAATCCAATAATCAAAGAGGATATTATTTTTGGCAGGGGTGTCTATTTGTGCACCAAGAAGGGAGTTTTGAAACAACATTACTAGTGGAAACTGGAGAGATGATCTCAATTGTACGAATGTGATATCTTTAGAATTGCAGTGGTGAAGAATTATTGTCAGGTTGTCTACTATTAGCATTGTATTTTTGGTAGAAACTACTCGTTCATTCGAGTAGTTTCATCTAAGTTTTCTTGACTATCTCATTCATCCTATTAGTCTCACTTATATTGACCCTTCGTGGTTCAACCTTATTGACCCTTCGCAGTCTCACTCTTATTGACCATTTGCGGTTGCACTCTTATTGACCCCTCGCGGTCCTACGTTATTGACCCTTCACGGTCCTACTCTTATTGACCCTTTGCGGTCCCACCTTATTCATCATTCGCAGTTCTACTCTTATTGACCCTTCGCGGTACCACTCTTATTGACCCTTCGCAGTCCCACTATTATTAACCCTTTGCGGTCCAACCTTTATAACCCTTCACGGTCCAATTCTTATTAACCCTTCGTGGTCCCACTTTATTGACTGTTTGCAGTCCCAATCTTATTGACCCTTCGCGGTCCGACCTCTTGTATTGATCCTTTCACGGCCCCACTCCTATTGACCCTTTTCGCGGTCCCACTCCTATTGACCCTTTTGCGGTCCCACTCATATTGACCCTTTCACGGTCCCCCTCTTATTGACCTTTTCGCAGTTCCACTCATATTGACCCTTTTGTGATCCCACTCGTATTGACCCTTTCGCAGTCTCACTCTTATTGACCCTTTCGTAGTCCCACTCCTATTGAAATTTTCATGGTCTCACTCCTATTGACCCTTTAGCAGTCCCGCTCCTATTGACCCTTTCGTGGTCCAAATCTTATTGACCCTTTTTTGGTCCTACTCTTATTGTCCCTTTTGCAATCTCAATTGAATTGACCCTTTCGCGGTCTCACTCCTATTGATCCTTTGGCGGTCCCACTCCTAGTGACCTTTTCGCAGTCCCCCTCCTACTGACCCTTTTGCGGTCCCATTCCTATTGACCCTTTTGCGGTCCCACTCTTATTGACCCTTTCGCGGCTCCACTCATATTGACCCTTTCACAGTCCCACTCTTATTGACCCTTTTGCAATCCCACTCCTATTGATACTTTGGCAGTCCCACTTTTATTGACCCTTTCATGGTCCCACTCTTATTGACCCTTGTGCAGTCCCACTCCTTCAACCCTTTCATGGTCCCATTTAAATTGGCCCTTTGTGGTCCCATTCAAAAATATCAATTGGACTATCTCATTCATTCAAGTAATCATCTTCAGATTTGAAAACTGCTTTAGTTCTCAGGTTCCTACACCCGAGTGGTAATCTTCAACTAAGAAAAATTCTAACTCTGGGGATCCTACACTCGAGTAGTCATCTTTCAAAGAATTGTGCTAAACATTTCTAGGTCGCCCTAGTTATTCCTTTTTCATCATTGATTGGCAAAAGCAAACAATACCTAATTGATCTGAAAACCATAGGCAGTTGTGTGGCTCATTTAAAATAGGTGTCTTTTATCTTTATAAGCTTGTTGCTAAAGATAACATAGCAAAGTTCCTACTGTTACCTTGAAGCAACAAAGCCTATAAATAAGGGTAGTTGTAGATACCCCAATTTTAACCAAGCCTTTCCGAGGAGACCCTTCATTATTAAAGTTGACTTGAATCCCAAGAATGGGAGGATCTAATTGAGTCCAATTTTATTGCAAAATTGAGTCATTTTATTTCAAAAATTGAGTTCCGGTTATCCTTAATTTTAAGTCTTGGTTGTTTTGAAAAATGAGTTACGGTCATGTTTAAAATTTAAGCCAAGGCTATTTTGAAAAATAGAATTGAGTTCCGGTCATTTTAAAAATTGAACCCCGCTCATTTAAAAATTTGAGTCTCGGATACTTCAAATTTGAGTCCCGATTATTTTTAACTGAGTCCTTTTCAAAATTAAGTTCTTTTTTTTTTTGAAAGAAGTCTGAATATATTTAAATTGAGTCCTGGGTATTTTAAACCGAGTCTTGGTATTTTTAAATTGAGTCCTTTTGATTTTTTTATTTGAGTTTTTTAAATTTTAAATTGAGTTCTTTCAATTAAGTATTTTATTGAGTCCTTAAAAATCGAGTCCCTTTTATTCTTCAGTCATTTTATTAAATTGAGTTCGGGTCCATTTGTTTGTGGGAATCAAGTACTTTTTACCAAGCCTCACCTTTATTTTTGGAGGAATAAAATAAAAAATAAAGGGGCCTTTTGCATGGGCCATGCAGCCTTTGCAACACACCCACCACAAATGTGACAACCCGATTTTCCTACCATAATATTTTTTTTTTTTCAAACAACAATAATAAATCATATGTCATATATCAAAAACTATAATACCACATATCAATATAATTCAACCCTAAGGGGGGTATCCGGTATTCAGTTCATCCAAACATACTATCCATGCAGCGGATTACATACAATGTCTGAGCCCAACATACAATACAATCCAAAATGCTACACAATACCAGAGTGCTAAGACCCCTACACACACATATATATATATATATATATACACCCCCAAAAATCCATAAAATAGTCTAGGGGTTTACACATAACACATCCCTTAACTTAAACACTTACCCTGAATACTAGGGTACTACGGTCTCCTCTACCTTGGAGCTCTCTCTACTCATCTGTCCTAATTTCCTGAAATGTTTAGATTCTGGGTGAGACACCTCTTAATAAGACGAAATAAATTATTCACAGTGTGTGGCAATATGAGTTCTGTTATATACTAACACATTCATTCAAATAATTATATCAATTGGAAAAATATATACAGCTATGTACTCATAATCATATATATATATATATATATATTTATGTAAAAACATATTTTCGTAAGCTTCCATTTCTTATAGTAATATTTCAATAGCTTTCATAGGCTTTCATATCTCATAATCATATATCAATGTATTTTCATAAATTTTCATTTCCCATAGTCATATCCTAGCTCATGAGTATCCACCTGCATATAGCACAACATGTTTGTAACTCATGGTTGCTTATCACATCTGAGATATACTATTACTTTTCATTTCACTTCTCATTAACAAGCCCTAGCTCATGAGCATCCACCAGTATACAACACGACATGTTTGTAGCTCATGGTTGTTTATCATATCTGTATCACAATTATCATGTCTATAATGAGTAACCATTCTGAGGATATTCCAACCTCTTCATCATATATTCACCCCACATGACCGGGTTGTGCGGCTCGAAGGCTGGACCTAACTATGGTTGGCCTTTCTGGTTAGATCAAAACAAGGAATGTATCTGTAGTACGATTGGCATAACTAATCCTGGTCCAGACCCCAGGGGGCAACACAACCCTTTACAGGCCCAATCGATTGTCTCGCCGAACTCTGTACTAGACGTGTGGTTGCACTAATCACCATGCTAGCAACGGTACCGTGCTCTCTAAAAAACTATGGTCCATCAGGGTTCTCATTTTCACTTTTCTGTATTCATATTTCTATGTCTGTATATCTCATCATATCAATATAGTTTTCATTATTTCTATTTATTTCAGTTCATCATATCTATATAATTCACAACATTTATGTGTATATCTCATCATTTATGTACTTATCTCATTTCACAACTATATATATATATATCAATTCCACTTTTCTAGTATAAACATTTCTATATACCATATTTCATCGTTTCTCATTGAAAATATATCCATATATTACATTTCATTATTTCCAAGTAAAAGCATATATGTGTTTCACTTTTCATCATTTCTATATATAAATCACATATCATAACACTTACTGGGTTTCTTATATCTTCATATCTGTATAAAACATTTCAATATATATCATAGTCTCATTTCTCAGTATAAATCACATATTTCAATTTCAATCACATTCCCAGTATAAAATCGTTATTTCATATTCCTCATGCCACACAAAGTTTAACAGATAATCATAATATAATGATCACAGGGAAAATATTTATATCATCATTTTTCAAAACTAAATACCATATTCTCAATTTCATATTCTTACGAAATAATTAATTTTCCCAAAATACCTGTTATAATTTATTCCCCTTACCTGCTTACTGAGAGACCTGCTAAAAATCTTTATACCCTCACCCGCAGCGTTCGGAGTTCAAAATCCTGAAATCACATTTTCCCCAATTCAATCAACATCAACCCTAGAATCATATTCATATAAATATCTCTTGGCCCATATACTCCATTTAATCAACTTAATTTCAACATTTAACACCCTTACCTCAGCTTTGGAGTGGTGCTTGGAATGCCACTTGAAAATCTGCTCCGATTAATTCGCTCAGGGTCTTTCCTAGAATCCTATGGTAGCTTCTGATCATCAATTCGGGCTATAATCAGAGCGAAAATGAAGAGAGAAGGGAGAGGGTATTCATAGGTTCCTTTATAGAGAGAGAGAGAGAGAGAGAGAGAGAGAGAGAGAGAGAGAGAGAGAAAGAGAGAGAGTTTTATGTTTTTTTTAAACAAATGAGGCTGCAGGATTTATTTAACTCAGCACTGAAAGACGAAATCGTCAACGGTTTCCTTAGGGATTACAAAATCGTCGATGGTTTGGTCTTTAACCAAACCATTTGAACCATTTACCCAACTACGATAACACCAAAACCATCGATGGTTTTTTGGTCTCTCCACCAAATCGTCGACGGTTTGGTTTACACCAAACCATCCTCCCTCCTTTCTTTTATTTTTCCTTATTATTTAAATTTTTCTTGGTCTCTACATTCTCCCCTCCTTATATAATTTTAGCCCTTGAATTTTGCAATCTATCACATTTTCCATTCTTAAAGAAAAATACCACAATTTTATTAATTACCCTCACTTATGGCAGAGGAATATCGTAATTACAAGGAGGGTCCTGGGAGATTGCAATCATGTACATAAAAAGAAAAACTCCGCCAAAACCATTCATAACCAAAACCAAAAACACTACCTATCCTACACTATACATGTAAAGACCTAAAAAATTAAAATAATTAAAATAATAATAAAAAATATAGATAAAATAATAAATAAATAAATAAAAGGAATGGCGTGGGAAAAAGAAAAAAAATTTAAAAATTATTAAAATTAAAGAAATTAAATTAAATTAAGATAAATTAAATAATTAGTAATTAAATTCAACATTATTACATTTTATTTAAAAAAAAAACTAAAAACTAGTTGAAATAAGATATATATATATACACATCTATAAAGTTAAAGAAAGAAGAAGAAGAAGAAGAAGAAGAAGAAGTCAGAGGCACAAACCCCCCCCCTGAATAATCCTCCTGCGCACGCTAGCCACCTCCGTCTCCGTCTCCCTCTCTCTCTCAATTTCTCGGCGAATTTGCAGCGGATCGGGAAATGGAAGGTATCGTTGGATTCCTAGCTCCACTACCGACATTTCTACTGGAGCAGATTTGTCGTGGGAACAGGTTAGGCACTGCTCCTGGGGAAAGATATTTTTTTTTCATTTTTCCAATTTCGCTGTTAATATACGGTTAAATCGACGATCGGATACCACCATGTTGTCCTAATCACGGTTGTCGTCATTTTAGCGTAGGTAATTTTTCAATTGGGGTTTTCTAGACCCTACTCCAAAGCGAAAGTGAGATTTGCCAAATTTGGCAAATTAGTTAAATTTGCGGGTGTAATTGTTAATTTGAAAATTATGACCCTAGAAAATATTTAAATAGTATTTTATTTAGGAATAATTACATGGAACTAGAAATTTTGATTCAAGGTCCGGGTGAGCACCGCAGGTATTTTTTCGGAGTCCCTGTTGGTGTAGTTTGAGAATTCAAGTAAAGGGAAATTATATATTAAATCAGATTTTATGAAATTAAAGGTAATAATTTATGTTATATTATATGTGTGTTTTGGTGTGAATAATTAAAATGCCAACCATGTAAAATTATGATTTCTGAGCCTAGGACCACTTATTTAGCTATGTATTTGTGGGAATGAACTAAACAAAGTGGAAGGAATTTTCTAGATAATTATATAAGAAATGGAAATTATATTTTCAGTAATTAAATGCTAAATGTGGGTTGGCCTATTTTACAGGAATATGTATGAATTTTACTGTTAAATTGTGTGGCATGAGATTCTGTGCAAATATATGTTAAATGTATGAGATGCAGGTTAAGTAAGTAAAGCAATGAGAATAAAATATGATATGGACCATGTTGCTTGTGTATGTTAAATGCAACCATGTAAATATAAGACAACTGAAAGATAACCATGTTAGTAGATCTAGCTCATTTCTATGTGGACTAACTGTTAGCAAATCTAGCTCATTTCTATGTGGACTAATTGATGACAACTAAAATGAGTTGTGTTAGATTCTAGCGTATTTCTATGTGGACTAACTGATGATGGCTAAAGACCAGCTGTAGTACGAAGGAATGAAATGAAAATGTTATGCAATGAAATGACAATGGAATGACAATGCAATGAAATGAAATATGAAATGTGAATGATACAAATGGGAAAGAGTCACTTAAAGTAAAACACAATGAAATGTTAAGTTATGAACATGAAAGGATGTGAATGATTGAATAAAGATAGAAAGAATGGTGTATTATGATATTAGAAATATGTACGTACATAGAACATGTTATGATTGGGTGAGGCGTACCTTTCGCCTGAGGGCTTGCTGAGTAAGGCGATTGCACTAGTAGCTACAGATGTGGTAATAGCCGCATAACGTACTAGGGCATAGGGAACCTACTTGTATGGGGGGTAGATTTCTCTATCCTTTAGGTCTTTACCGGTAAACTATTGTTGAATTGTGTGGGTACGAGATTAATCTTACACTTGAGGACTTACTGAGTAAGATGAGTGCTCTGGTATATTTTAATTGTGACCGTAGGATTACCTAAGTATTAGAGCAGAGGAGTGCTACTTGTATGAGCGGGTAATCACCCCTATCCTTGGGTAATCTCATGGGTTAAACCTTTGCATGTGATTGTTAGGTTCAGAAAATGACTTTCAGTATTAAGTTAATGATTTTCAAATATTATAAAGTGATATGTATAATCTTATGTTGGCCACACGCTATTTTAATATATTGTTTCTTCCCTTACTGAGATGTGTCTCACCCGAATATGATTATTTATTTTTCAGAACATCCTCGAGGTTGGGCTTAGAGAGCTCAAGGGTTTTTAGCCTTGTGAGCATTGTATAAAGAGAAAGGGTGTATTTTTATATACTTTGGGGGAATGTAAATATTTATGTTTTATATCTTTATGTTTTAAGTCCGTTGAGAATGGAATGGTTGTGAACATACTGAAATGTTTTGGAAATTTGTGTATTTATGGAAATGCGGGTGTTGGATGGATATTGTGAAATTTAGATAGGGTTAGTAAACTCTAGTATATTGTCATATGGAAATTATATTTATGTTTTCCGCTGCGTATGATAGGGGATTATGGATTATCAGGATTTTACGAGGTATAACGCACCAGACTTAGGTTTAAGGGTTCAGGGCGTTACAATACAAATGAATAAACATACATTATCATTTAGTTTTATTCTTACTAGCTCATCTCTAGGGTCCACTGAATAGGTGTGGATATTGTTGCCACATCTTATCCTCCAATTCCCATGAAACCTCCTCAACTGCATGTTTGCGCCATAACACTTTTACCAATGGAATTTTTTTAATCAATATTTATGCTTTTTGTTTAATAAAGAGGAAAAGAATATGGCTTTCTTGTTGACAACAATTCAACATTAGGTTCTTTTTTACATCACATGCAAAATTTCTACCTTTGAAATTATACCAAGTGTTTTTTCCACAATAAGCCTTAGGTTATAAAAAATTTTCAAATTAGGTTATGCTTACCAATATTCACTATAGGAAATGGGTCTTTTCTTCTAGACAAAAGTCATCATGAATACAATAAATCCATCCGAAAATGATTTCTACTATAGCTCAAATTCATCACCACATCCATCGTGAATATTTGCACCATTAAATCTTCGTGACAACTCATGTAGAGCTTTCATAGCATGTTTATGATAGCTTTCTACAACAAATTAACACTATCGTGTGAATTGTTTTGGCTACTAGTTTTGTCTATCATTGCAGGATCCAAAAGACTAGTGGTGATGACTTTGGAAACAAACTACGATCAACTATCACCAAAACATTTTTAGTAATAATTAGTGCCTTATAATGAAATTGGCCTATTGCGTAAGCATTATTTTCTCTTAATATCAACAACTTACACCCACCACTAAAACTGTATTAGCCATTACTAATATTTTTATTAAAAAGAAACTAATTTTTCATTAATTATTTATTATTTTTTCCCTTTAATGGTCAAATTTCTACACTTTGTTATAGAATTTTCATACCTATAACAAGATATGCATATCGCAAAAAAAAATTTAGATCTCAAAACATACAAGTGCCTCTAAATCATATATATATATATATATATATATATATATATATATATATATTAAAGGCTTATTTAACTATACAAATCAACCAAAAGTATTAAAAGAAAATTTAAATACAGTACTAAGAGAAAAATTATTACATTCGTAACACTAAATGATACCAAGAGAAAGTTTATTCTTCTTTAGTATTAGCTTCTTGGGTTGGTTCTTGGGTGCCAATTGTTTAACATCTTTTTCACCATTTGGGATATCCTAACCTTCATATACATATCTCTCTGTGTGTATGTCTGTGTGTGTGTGTGTGTGTGCGCGCGCATTTGTTCAACACATTTCTCATAAGGCTAAGGATGTCCGATTTAGCTACACCAAGATGGATTCTAAACTAAAATGATTTAGTAGAACAAACCTTTTAAATGGATCACAAATATTTCCAAGTCTAGGTCAAGTTTGAAACATTTTAAGCTATCTATTTAGTTCAAAGGTTCTTCTACTACCAAGCAAGCATGGTCAAGTTCTTACAATCTTTCTAGGTCATGCAAATATAAGCATTCTAAAATCCTAACATTGTTGTTTTGATAATGATATCATAATTCGTTGTTTTAGTTGTTTTATTTTGGTTTTTCAAAGAAATGTAAAGACAAATTTTATAAATTCTTAATATAGTACAAAAGAAATGAATTCTTTACATTAAGAAATATTAAAATGTACTTTTTTTTTCTTTAATACAAATTGTGTTTTTATGCCTATAATTCTTTCTTGATAAAGTGTTGATTTGCCATGAATCATGCTTATTTACTTTTATTCAACCAAGATATAAAAGACTAACCATTGTTCTATTTTTTTCCATAATTACAAAATCTCCCTATTTGATCTCTCTCTCTCTCTCTCTCTCTCTCTCTCTCTCTCTCTCTCTCTCTCTCTCTCTCTCTCTCTCTCTCTCTATCTATCTATCTATCTATCTATCTATCTCTCCATCTTTCTCTCTCACACACACATAGACAAACACAATGCATTCTTGGCTATGGGTAATTCTATCTACAGTATATACGAGTCTCTTTCATGTATGCTTACCAATGAAGTCTCTTTCAACATTAGATGACTCTCTCTCTCTCTCTCTCTCTCTCTCTCTCTCTCTCTCTCTCTCTCTCTCTCTCTCTCACACACACACACACACACACACACACACACAAACCCAATGCATTCTTGGCTATGGGTGATTCTATTTGCAGTATATACAAGTCCCTTTCATGTATGTTGCTTACCAATGAAGTCTCTTTCAAAATTAGATGATAAAATTGTGACCTTTCCTAGGCAACCAAAATTCAATATTCAACAATTTGGTGGATACATTACTGTAGATGATAAGTAGATAGATCTCTTTTCTACTACTTTGTAAAGGCAGAGACCAACCCAACTTTAAAGCCTTTAGTATAGATATATTCCATGTCCCACATCAATTATGAACTAATTGGATGTCAATAAGCTTGGATAAGCCTTCTACCATGCAATTTGGGTTCAGATCCTTATTCCAAAAGTCTTCCCTTTGGCCCTAGACATTGTACGTACTCTTTGTTGAACCAATATAATTGTACTGAAGGCCTAAATTGTGCTTCTATTTTTTTTAATTTCTTTTCCTTAAATGAAAACATTTAGTAATGTCAAGTGTGATACAGAATAAATAAATTATTTGATTAAATAAATGTAAAAGGTGTTTTCTTGATTGAAAACGATGCTTTAATGTCTATCTCTGTTGACCCTATGGGTCATACCTAATTTTGATAATGACTAATACTCTTAGTATTTGATGGCTTTCAAGTTTTTGTGCAGGATCATACTAAATGGATTATATTAATGGCATGCGACAACTTGAAGAAAAATGAAGACCCCGACATATTTGTTTATTGTAATTTATATTTATCATTTGGGGTCTATAATAGAAAATAGAAAATGGTTTATAATAATTAATGCATTGCATGCATGATATAGATGAAAGCTCAGTGATGACCATAGACTAACCATAGGGGGCCACAAAACCTTAGGGATCAGCCTTTAGTCGACCGACGCCGGTTTTATTAGGGTACATGTTTAAAAGACCTAGATTGACCTTAGGACTCCCTATACTTTATAAAAAATATGCCCTATAGTCTTAACATTAATCATCACATGGATAGTGTTGACCTTATAGGTCACGCCCGGTTTTGATAATGATAAATACTTGTTATATTTGATAGGTGTTTAAGGTTATGTGCAGGAACTCTAATTGGCAGATCATAATGATAGCACAAAGAAGAGATTAAAGTTCAAGACCCAATATATATGTTGTATTGTATTTCATTTTTATTCAAAGGGTCTGTAATAGTAATTAAGTTCTATGGCTTGTAATAATTGCATGCATCACCTGCATGGTATGTGAGGTAAGCTCAAAATGAAAATGACTATAGAATGACCTTAGGGATTACTTTCGGTCGACCGACGCCAGATTTTTTTGGTGTCTTCAAAAAGACCTAGAAATGACCCTAGGACACTCACTCATGCATACACATCTTTGGTTATTTGAAATAGGGTGATCGTTGGTTGAAACAGGACCGAAATGCACTAAGTGTGCACTCTCGGTCAACCAAACTTCCCTGTACAAAAATGCCCGATCGACCGAACCGGTGCTGAGTCAACAAGTTGACCATAGCCCGGTCGATCGAACTAATGCAGTTCACTTGGCCCCGGTCAACCAAACTCCCCAAGGGTCAACTTTATTAACCTTCTGGTCGACCAAGAATAAAATACATTGCACCAACCTAGTCGACTGAGTTCCTATGTGTGGGAACTCAACAGTCTGGTCGACCGATCGGCTTAGTTCAAAATGGTCTCAGTCGACCGAACCTTGCAAAAATGGGAAAATCACCTTGGACTTACAAGTTCGGTCGACCGACCGAGTAGTTCATTTCATGCCCAGTCGACTAAGTCTCAAGAACTTCAGTCAATTGAACTTATCCTGGTCGACCGGTGCTCTCGGGTTGCTCCGAATTTTTTACCGTGGTTAACTTTTTTAAATGAGGTTAAATTAATTAATTATTATTAAAACTTTTCTAATTATTCCACTTGTCCCTAATGCTTATAATCAGGGGAAAGTCTATAAATACCCCTTCACTTGGAATGATTAGCAAGGTGATTAGAAAACCAAATTAGCAAATTTTCTCTCAAATTCCAAAACTCATACTACTCATTTCTGAGCTCTGTACACTCATTCTTACCTTCTTATATTGCTAAAAATCCTTTGTAAGTTGTTTTGAGTGTTGATTAGGTTTGCTCTCCTAAGTGTTGTGCTTGATTGATACGATTTTTTTTAGAGCAAAGCTTAAGTATTCTTATGGGACTTTGTTAATAAGTCTCTCCTAAGTAGACTTCTATTGAACTTCTGAGTATTGCATATTCATTGCTATATCTTGTGAAGTTCGTATTTGTTTTTGGTTGCAAAATCTTTTCAAAACATTTTCAAATATCTTGTATGTTTTATCTTGACAAACCTTTGAAAAGATATTTGTTTATGTGATAAAAATCTTTGTTGCAATATTCATTGATTTATATCATTTGTTGAATACAAAGATTAAACTCTTTTTACAAACCAAACATATACATTACTTGAGCTTCATATGATTGAGAAAATCTGTTGATTGAAATACATATACTAATTGTTGGACTAATATCTTTGTTTAAGCACTTAGATTGAATACATCTTGTGATACAAAGATTATATTGATTGCACTCTCACGCATTGATTACATCGATAGCAAATATTTATTTGAGAGTACATATTAAACCACATTAAGCTTACTTCATTATATCATTTGGTGGTGTATGTGATTGCACGTAACTGGGTACACATCTGCTTTACAAGAAAGCATAATCACTGTACCAATTTCATTGATTGTAAACATACTGTTGTATTTCTAGGCACGGACCTGAAGAGGGAGACTAGCCCTGTGAAATAGTCCCGGATTGGCTTAGACTCGATTAAGAAAGCTAGGTGCACCATCCTGTTAAGGTGTAGGATGAGGTCAGTCCCACTAATTAACCTGGTTGTAATCGGTGCCACTCCACCTGTTAAGTGAGCCTTTAGTAGAATCGTTGGGCTTACGAGCTAGAGGCGGGGGTGTAGGCATAGTTGGTCGAATCCCAATAACATATTGTGTGCCTTATTTATATTTCTGCACTTTATATTTACCGTGCATGTATGTTATGGTGTGAATGATGTGCTTGATTTAAATTTCCGCACATTATATTATTGGCGCATTTGGAATTGCATAGAAAGACCCTAAGTTGTATTATACGGGTATTTCATTTAACTTAGGAGATAAATTTTAAAATTCCAATTCATCCCACCCCCCCCCCCCCTCTTGAGAATACACCAATTCTAACAAATAGAGAAAATTTTATAAAAGGAAAAGGACCAAAATGCCCAAGGATGGCATGTTTGGTCGACCAAACTCAGTTACACTGAGATCTTCGGTCGACCGAACCCCCACTAGGTCAACAAGTTGACTACTTGGTTGACCGAACAGATATATACAGGCAAGCTCTGGTTGACCGAACCTCCCTAGGTTATCAAGTTGACCGCTCGGTCAACCAACCAGGTTCGTATGGGCAATGCCCTAGTCGATCAAACCCCCACGTGGGAAATGCCAACCGCCCGGTCGACCGAACCACGTAGTTCAAATTGACCCGGTCGACCGAACCGCACAAATTTGAAAAATCACCCTTGAACCATGCAAGTTCGGTTGACCATCCTTATAGTTCAAATTTCTCCCGGTCGACAGAACCTAGCCACTCGGTCAACCGAGCCTTAAGTTCAGTCGACTGATGCTCTTGGGTTGGCAAATTTCACCGAGGTTAAAATGTTGTTATTTTTTATTAACCTCATTTAAACTTTTCCAAAAATGACAAATAGGTCCCCAATGATCAAAATTATAAGGGTCCCTATATATATCACTTCATTTGACTTAATTAGCAACAAATTAGAAAAAGTGATTAGGGAATTTTCCTCTCTAATCTCTTGCTTCATTTTTTTGATTCCAAGCTCATATTTTTTAAAACTCTCACTCATACGTTTTTGTAAACATTCTTTTTGATTGAGTGTTGGTTTTACTTGTTCCCATCTCTTGCAAATCAATTGCAAGGTTGAAGGGAAGTTATTGTGGTTATTTAATACTCTTTTACAAATCATTCTCTTGGCAAATACTCTCACATACACATACGTTTTGAAAAATTCATTTTGAGAGTTCTTGCTTATTTGATCTATCCCATAGTATTTTATTTCATAAATATTTGATTGGGAAGATCTTAATTTTAGCTTACTAGTCTTGGCATATATATTGCAAGACTTGAAAGCTTGCATACTTCATTTGATAAATCTTTTGCAAGCTTAAACCCTAAGTATCTACTGTGATTGTATCTGATAACACATTTGCTTGATACATGATTGGGGTTTTGAGATTAGCCAAATTCCTCTGAAAATCTTTTTGACCAAAATCATTTATACTTCCATATTTTTCTTACTCATTGCCAAAATCTCTACTCCTATACTCATCTAGCCATTTATTTTGAGTGAGGTTGTTTTTACATAATCTTCATACAACCTCAAACTCTCTCTTATTTATATTTGCTTGTGTATTGATTTTTAGAGAGTTGCTAAAGATTTTTCCCATAATATTTCACTCATAAATGTTTGATTAGGAAAAATCCTTGCTTGGCTTAAGATCTTGCATCCTCATTACAAGATTCATAAGCTTGATTTGTGCCTTGATGAAAATATCTTTAGCAAGCTTAAAAACCTTATTATCTACTATGCTTTATATTTGAGAAATATTTATGTGATATTTGTTTAGGGTTGTAGAGACTATTTGATTGTTTTCACAAGAAGCATATTTATTTAAGATCAAAGGTCTTACTCTCACACATAAATTGATATACATTTACCTGAGAGTTAACACATGAGTTAACAAAATCTCACTTGAGCTCAATATCCTATCATACGTGAGTGCATTATTCAGTTGAGCTTATTGATACATATTTGCTTAGTATAAGAAGCATTTGTTTGTACGCAAAATTTCATATTTGTTGTATTTCGGGTGTGGGCTTGAAGAGGGAGACTAGCCTCAGATTGGTTTAGACCCGGTTAGAAAAGTTAGGTGCATCATCCTAGTAAAGTATAGGTTGAGGTCAGCGTCGTTAATTGACCTGGTTGTAACTGGTGTTGCTCCACCCATTAAGTGAGCATTAGTGGAATTCTCAGGTTTGCGGGCTAGAGGCGAGGACATAGGCACAGTTGGCCGAACCCCGATAACATATCATGTCTATTTATATTTCCACAATTTATATTCCTCCACATGTATGTTATTGTGTGAATGATGTGCATGATTTAAATTTCTACATATTATACTTAGCTGCGCATTTGGGATTACATAGACAAACTCTAGGTTGTGTAATACTGCAAATGTCTGGTCAAACTTAGGGAGAAATTTTAAATACCCAATTCACCCCCTCTCTTGGGAGTACATGAATTCTAACAATCTCTATGTTCACTTTTACGTATATATCCTAGTCATCCACTAGACAAATTTCTTGGGCGTTGATTCCAAATTGATACTATAGAAACTTAAATTTATATTAAACACAACCAATAACACTATACATTGTATTTGTACTATATCCTTCACACATATTTCAAAGGAGGCAATTCATTCCACTAATGGTCTAAACTACATTTAACTTTTTAGATAAGTTAATGCTTTAGTGTCTTCTTAGCTTCTATTATAGGAGTGCAATTTGTTACAAACATAGTCTCCCCCAATCAGGGTAGTGTCTCCCTCCCCTTTTGTACATCATATTTTAATAAATATTTATGCTTTTTTCTTAATAAAAAAGAAAAGAATATGGCTTTCTTGTTGACAACAATTCAACATTAGGTTCTTTTTTTTTTTTTACATCACATGCAAAATTTCTACCTTTGAAATTATACCAGGTGTTTTTTCAACAATAGGCCTTAGGTTATATAAAATTTTCAAATTAGGTTATGCTTACCAATATTCATAGGAAATGGGTCTTTTCTTCTAGACAAAAGTCATCATGAATACAATAAATCCATCCGAAAATGATTTCTACTATAGCTCAAATTCATCACCGCATCCATCGTGAATATTTGCACCATTAAATCTTCGTGACAACTCATGTAGAGCTTTCATAGCATGTTTATGATAGCTTTCTACAACAAATTAACACTATCGTGTGAATTGTTTTGGCTACTAGTTTTGTCTATCATTGCAGGATCCAAAAGACTAGTGGTGATGACTTTGGAAACAAACTACGATCAACTATCACCAAAACATTTTTAGTAATAATTAGTGCCTTATAATGAAATTGGCCTATTGCGTAAGCATTATTTTCTCTTAATATCAACAACTTACACCCACCACTAAAACTGTATTAGCCATTACTAATATTTTTATTAAAAAGAAACTAATTTTTTCATTAATTATTTATTATTTTTTCCCTTTAATGGTCAAATTTCTACACTTTGTTACATACAACACCAAGAGAAAAATTATTACATTCATAGCACTAAATGATACCAAGAGAAAGCTTATTCTTCTTTGGTATTATCTTCCTGAGTTGGTTCTTGGCTGCCTACTGTTTAACATCTTTTTCACCATTTGGGATATCTTAACCTTCAAATATATATCTTTGTGTGTGTGTGTGTGCGCGCACGCGCGTGTGTGTATGTATGCGCGCGTGCGCGCGTGTGTGTGCATTTGTTCAACACAATTCTCATAAGGCTAAGGATGTTTGATTTAGCTTCATCAAGATGGATGCTAAAATAAAATGGTTTAGTAGAACTAACCTTTTAAATGGATCACAAATATTTCCAAGTCTAGGTCAAGTTTGAAACATTTTAAGCTACCTATTTAGTTCAAAGGTTCTTCTACTACCAAGCAAGCAAGGTCAAGTTCTTACAATCTTTCTAGGTCATGCAAATATAAGCATTCTAAAATCCTAACATTGTTGTTTTGATAATGATATCATAATTTGTTGTTTGAGTTGTTTTATTTTGGTTTTTCAAAGAAATGTAAAGACAAATTTAATAAATTCCAAATATGGTACAAAATAAATGAATTCTTTACACTAAGAAATATAAAAATGTACTTTTTTTTCTTTAGCACAAATTGTGTTTTTATGTCTATAATTCTTTCTTGATAAAGTGTTCATTTGCCATGAATCATGCTTATTTACTTTTATTCAACCGAGATATAAAAGACTAACCATTGTTCTATTTTTGTTCTATAATCACAAAATCTCCCTATTCGATCTCTCTCTCTCCCCCCCCCCCCCATCTCTCTCTCTCTCTCTCTCTCTCTCTCTCTCACACACACACACACACACACACACACACAAACACAATGCATTCTTGGCTATGGGTGATTCTATCTGCAGTATATACAAGTCTCTTTCATGTATGCTTACCAATGAAGTCTCTTTGAAAATTAGATGACTCTCTCTCTTATACACACACACACAAACATAACGCATTTTTGGCTATAGGTGATTCTATTTGCAGTGTATACAAGTCTCTTTCATGTATGCTTACCAATGAAGTCTCTTTCAAAATGAGATGACAAAATTGTGACCTTTCTTGGGCAACTGAAAGTCAATATTCAAAATTTGGCGAATACATTACTATAAATGATATGCAGAATGAATCTCTTTTCTACTACTTTGTAGAAGTAGAGACCAACCCGACTTCAAAGTCTTTAGTATAGATATATTCCAAGTTCCACATCAATTATGAACTAATTGGATGTCAATAAGCTTGGATAAGCCTTCTACCATGCAATTTGGGGTCAGATCCTTATTCCAAAAGTCTTCCCTTTGGCCCTGGACATTGTACGTACTCTTTGTTGAACTAATATAATTGTATTGAAGGCCTAAATTGTGCTTCTTCTTCTTTTTTTCTTTTAGTTTCTTTTCCTTAAATGAAAGCATTTAGTAATGTCAAGTGTGATGTAGAATAAATAAATTATTTGATTAAATAAATGTAAAAGGTGTTTTCTTTATTGAAAACGATGCTTTTATGTCTATCTCTATGCTCACTTTTATGTACATATCCTAGTCATCCACTAGACAAATTTCTCGGGCGTTTAATCCAAATTGATACTATAGAAACTTAAATCTATTTTGAACACAACCAATAACACTATGCTTCACACATATTTCAAAGGAGGCAATTCATTCCACTAATGGTCTAAAGTATATTTAACTTTTTAGATAAAGTAATGCTGTAGTGTCTTCTTAACTTCTATTATAGGAGTGTAATTTGTTACAAACTTAGTCTCCCCTAATTAGGACAGTGTCTCCCTCCCCTTTTGTACATTATATTTTAATCAATATTTATGCTTTTTTGCTTAATAATAGGGAAGAGAATATGGCTTTCTTGTTGACACCAATTCAACACTAGTTGTTTTTTTTTTCTTTTTTTTTCTTTTTTTCTTTTTTTTTTTTTTTGAAATGTCCAAAAACATCACATGCAAAATTTTTACCTTTGGAATTATACCAGATGTCTTGTTAACAATAGGCCTTAGGTCATACAAAATTTTCAAATTAGGTTATGCTTACCAATATTCACTACCAGAAATGGAACTTTGCTTCTAGAAAAAAGTCATCATGAATACAATAAAAAAATGATTTCTACTATAGGTCAAATTCATCACCATATCTATCGTGAATATTTGCATCATTAAAGCTTTGTGACAACTCTAGTAGTGCTTTCATAGCATTTTTGTGATAGCTTTCTACAACAAATTAACGCCATCGTGTGAATTGTTTTGGCAACTAGTTTTGGCTATCATTGCAGGATTAAAAAAACTAGTGGTGATAACTTTGGAAACTATTGGGAATTAACAACAAATTTCCGAAACTTGTGAGAAACATAATGAAGAAAGAATACATGCCAAAGAAAAATCAATCACACGCACAAGAC
The DNA here is from genome assembly GCF_029873635.1 of Malania oleifera. Taxonomy (NCBI): domain Eukaryota; kingdom Viridiplantae; phylum Streptophyta; class Magnoliopsida; order Santalales; family Ximeniaceae; genus Malania; species Malania oleifera. The sequence goes on along the minus strand of NC_080427.1, from coordinate 29,738,960 downwards.
AGTATTTACGTGGTTCGACAATTTTGCCTACGTCCACGGAGTTGTAAAGATTTCACTAGTATCAAAAAGAAAAATACAGAGAGTGTGGCGATACAATGCTCTCTCTCTCTCTCTCGCTCTCTTGCGAAGTGTGACCACTTACCCTAATCACCCAAAAAATAATCATTTTATATGTTGCGCACAGGGTTTCGAATGGGCTACAAAATGGGCCCAAAAAATTTATTTCGATCTGATCTAATCTATCAGACCTGCACCCAATGGAAACCGTGCTTTGATACCACTTGTTGACATGCAACGATTTTAATCTTCCGATCAATAGAAACAAACTACGATCAACTATCACCAAAACATTTTTAGTAATAATTAGTGATTTATAATGAAATTGGCCTATTGCGTAAGCATTATTTTCTCTTACTATCAACAACTTACATCCACCACTAAAATTATTAGTTATCGATCACTAATATTTTTATTAGAAAAGATATAGATATGTCATTAATTATTTAATATTTTGTCCCTCTAATGGTCAAATTTCTTTACTTTGTTATAGAATTTTCATACCCATAACAAGATTTGCATATAGTAAAAAAATTTAAAAGCTCAGCGCATAAAAGTGCCTCTATATCATATATAAAGGCTTATTTAAGTATAAAAATCAGCCAAGTTAAAAGAAAATTTAAATTTAGTACCACGGAAAAAATTATTATATTCATAGCACTAACTGAATGTGTGTGTATGTGTGTGTGTGTGTGCGCGCATTTGTTCAACACATTTCTCATAAGGCTAAGGATGTCCGATTTAGCTACACCAAGATGGATGCTAAAATAAAATGGTTTAGTAGAACAACACTTTCTACCACGTTATCTGAAAGGTATCTTTTAGATGGATAGGTAGGGTTTCATTTCCGTTCGTCGTTAGTTTAACTTTAGAGTTTTATTTGGTATATTTCATTTTGATTTTGGCAGTTTTTATGTTTTTATCTCCTTTGTTAGTTATGTTTAATTTTGTTTGTCCTAATTTTGGTTGGTTTGTTTTAACTTGTAACCACGGTATTCCTCCGCCAAAAGTGAAGGTATATTAATAAATAAATGGAGGTGCCGCCCTATTTTAGTAAAAAAAAAAAACCTTTTAAATGGATCACATATATTTCCAAGTCTAGTTTGAAACATTTTAAGCTATCTATTTAGTTCAAATGTTCTTCTACTACCAAGCAAGCATGGTCAAGTTCTTACAATCTTTCTTGGTCATGCAAATATAAGCATTCTAAAATCCTAACAGTGTTGTTTTGATAATGATATCATAATTCGTTGTTGTAGTTGTTTTATTTTGGTTTTTCAAAGAAATGTAAAGACAAATTTTATAAATTCCAAATATGGTACAAAAGAAATGAATTCTTTACATTAAGAAATATTAAAACGTACTTTTTTTCTTTAGTACAAATTATGTTTTTATGTCTATAATTCTTTCTTGATAATGTGTTAATTTGCCATGAATCTTGTTTGTTTACTTTAATTCAACCAAGATATAAAAGACTAGCCATTGTTCTATTTTTTTCCATTATTACAAAATCTCGCTATTCAATCTCTCTCTCTCTCTCTCTCTCTCTCTCTCTCTCTCTCTCTCTCTCTCTCTCTCTCTCTCTCTCTCACACACACACACACACACACACACACAATGCATTCTTGGCTTTGGGTGATTTTATTTGCAGTATATGCAAGTCTCTTTCATGTATGCTTACCAATAAAGTCTTCCTCTTCAAAATTAGATGATAAAATTGGGACCTTGCCTGGGCAACCGAAAGTCAATTTCCAACAATTCGGCGGATACATTACTGTAAATGAAAAGGAGAATAGATCTCTTTTCTACTACTTTGTGGAGGCAGAGACGAACCCGACTTCAAAGCCTTTAGTTCTCTGGTTAAATGGAGGTACATTCAATCATTTATGTTTCTTAATTATATCAATTACACACATAAAATTGAGCACATGATTCTAGTTTCATTATTAAATAATATTAGTGAATTACGTATAAATTACATTTTTTTTTATCTTCATCTAAAGGACCTGGTTGTTCATCTGTTGGAATTGGAGCTTTTGGGGCGCATGGCCCTTTCAAACCAAATAGAAATCAATTTTTAACTAGAAATTGCTACAGTTGGAATAAAGGTACACATCAAAAATCTTTACCAAGTGAAAAAAAATTCTTGCATTAGTCACTATTAAAATTTCTTTGCTACAGAAGCAAACATGTTGTATCTAGAATCACCAGCTGGAGTTGGATTCTCTTATTCTGATAATTTGTCCTTCTATTCTTCTGTGAACGATAACACTACAGGTATTTTTATTAAGTGTTTATTTTTTTCATTGTATCTTCTTAACGAATAATATTATCAACATTATCTACAACCTTGAATTTCTAGAGTGCAATTATTTCACATACATGTGTGGCGAAGAGATCTAATGCCCCTTTAATAGTGAAGTGGACTATTACAGTGGACTTTCATCATCATTATTAATCGATTAATTATAAAACTCTATAGATTTGCTGCTGCTAGTGCCACATTTCCTAAAACCATTACCATGGATTAGTTGTGTTAGTATTTTTGTGACATTTCATTATGCACAAACAATAGTTAATTTTGACTCAAGGAATTCTTTAGTGATGCTTTCTACAAAATAAAAAATAAAAATTTGTTTATTGTAGTAAAATCCTATGTTTGAATCATCATATTTTTTAAAAAATTATTGAAGTTTTTGTGTGTTTGGCCCATAGACAGCTAATATACATGTCAAGAAGAGTGTTTATATAAATTCAAGAAATAGGTGGAGTTTCGTTTCCGTTCGTCGTTAGTTCAACTCTATAGTTTCGTTTAGTGTATTTCGTTTTGATTTTTGTTGTTTTTATGTTTTTATCTCCTTTGTTAGTTATGTTTAATTTTGTTTATCCTAATTTGGTTGGTTTGTTTTAAAAAAAAATTAACAAACTAAAAAAAAAAAAGTCATGATTTGATTATTGATCTAATTTATTTATCCTAGTTTGGTTGGTTTGTTTTAACTTGTAACCACGGTATTTCTCCATCAAAAGTGAAGGTATATTAATAAATAAATATAGGTGCCACCCTCTTTTAGTTAAAAAAAAAAAATCAAGGAATAAATCATTCTTTTCTATAAAATCTTAAAATTTTAAAGTAAGATATTTTTATATAAATTTAACATTTGAAGTTCTTACAAGTAATCGTTTGTGCACATGTTCCATATCCTAATATTATGTAACTTTTTATAGTGTATGTATGCATAGTATACTCATTTAGAGTTTTTACCAATTCATTTTTGTTAACTCATGCGAAACTAATGACTATGGGTACCTATACTCTTTGTAAGCACAAGAGAATTACATATTTTTAACGCGTTGGCTTGACAAATTTTCGGACTACAAGAATAGGAGTCTGTTCATTACTGGGCAAAGCTATGCAGGTATTCTATATTTTCATTTGCGACATTCAAACTAATCTATAAAATGAGAGAAATTTGGAGGGCTTTCCTAATTTAAAACCTCCAAGCTTTATATATTTGTTCTATATGTTAGAGAGATAAAGAGAGGGAGACATTTTAAACCTCTAAATCTTAACGTGTGTGTGTGTGTATGTGTTTTATAGGCCATTATATTCCACAACTTGCACAACTCATTCTTAATCAAGGCTCGGCTGCCATGAAGCATAATTTTGAAGGAGTTGCTGTAAGTAAAGGGAATAATAATAATATTATTACAGATGATTTAAAGGTCTAGCTATATTTAGAAATAATAGTGCTTTTGCAAAAACTATTTCTACTGTTCTTATTAATATTAATTGTTGCAGATTGGAAATCCATTTATGGAATTCAATAGCGATCTTAATTCAGTAGCTGTGTATTTATGGTCCCATGGGTTGATATCAGATTCAACACTCGCACTTTTCACTTCAGTTTGTAATAATTCTCGATTCACAAGAGAATCTATAATTCTTGGACATGTTTCTAGCAGTTGTTCTAAGGTGCTAAAGCAAGTAAATAGTGAAATAGGGAGCTTCATTGATCCGCATGATGTTACTCTTGATGTATGTTTGTCATCTAATAGATCTTATATTCTCAATCCCCTACAATCATCAGTACGCAACCAGCAGGATATGTTTGACCAGATTGTCAATCAAACAACAATAAATACTCAAAAGGTCCAACTGTCAAGAACTTACTTATTATGTTATTAAATTTTTTTTTTTTATCATTATCTAACCTATATCCTTTCATTTCCTCCTATAGCAAAAAACACAGGAGTTAGATGTGTGCATTGATGATGAGATAACCAAGTATTTAAATAGGAAAGATGTGCAGAAGGCTCTTCATGCCCAACTTTTCAAAGTGAATTGGACAGCATGCAGCAAGTAAGTAATCTTCCATAACTCTTCACTCTTAGATTTGAGAAAACACCCTTCTTAATTTTCATGTCCTTTTGGCTTTAAAGTCTATTTTCCCCTTTACTTTTGACATTGAATTTTAATGGGTGCTTGTTTTACTATCTTCATAACAGTATATTGAAGTATGAGATGAAAGACGTAGAGATACCTACAATTAATATGCTCGGTTCACTTGTTAATCATGGCATTGCTATTCTAATTTATAGGTATTCTAGCTAGATTGTTGGATCTTTTATTTTTATTTTTAATTCAATTTTATTGCGAGGGTCTATATATATGCACATAGACATACATATGTGTGTTTTCCATATATGCACTAATGTATGTATGTATTTATATATGTATATATGGTGGGGATCAAGATTCAATCATCCCGCTACTTAGCACTCGAACTCTTGTGGATAAATTGGCAAACAAGTTGAGACTAAATACAACGACATACAGAAATTGGTTAGTCGAAAATCAGGTTAGTGTTTGATGCATACATCCATGTGCTACTATGAATGAACTTTTTGTTTAAGTTTGGTACCCTAATAGTAACAATTGATGAATGTAAAATTACTTATTGGGTTCCAATTTTATTAATCTAAATTGTATATTGAATCTATTTTCTTCTTTTTTTTCTTAAGGTTGCTGGATGGACAAAGGTTTATGGTAATATCCTATCCTTTGCCACAATTAGAGGAGCCTCTCACAATGCTGCATTCACACAACCAAAGAGGTCACTGGCATTATTCAAATCGTTTTTAGAAGGCAAAGCACTACCATACGAACCAATAGCTGAAGATTCTATTCATGGATAAATAATTTGGAGGAATTTCTATTTCTCTACATAGAAGTTGAAATGATCTTTAATTGCATTAAAATAGATGGACTGCCATTTTTATATGCTGCTTTTATTTTCTTTTTTTAACATAAGTTTATGAAATGAAAAAATAATAAAATATAAAGTCTTCTTGAATGACCTATTGAGCATCGTAATTGGTTCTTATACACAAAAGAACCAATTATGTCATATGATTTTATTATAATGAATACTTATTTCACAATGAGAGGATACATGGAGGAGATATGGATATGAAAACAAAAATAAGCTAGGTCTATTAAAAATACTTATTTTAAGCTAGGTAATTGGTTCTTTATCATATGATTTTTTCATAATGAATACTTATTTTAAAAAAAAAGAAAAGAACACTTTTAATAACCTTTCAAAGTGGACAAAATAAAAGTAAGATAATTTTTTTCTTAACTAGGAGGATAGACCATTTATCATATAAGGATTGCAAAGTTATCCTAGATGAAAGTTTAACCACTCAACATAGAGTTTTAGGTGGTGGAATCTAAAGAGAGAAAAAATAATAAAATTTAAAAATAAAATGATTAAAGATGGTGATTTGACTATAGAGGATGGTATAGATACAAATACTAATTAGAGTAGAATAGCTAGGTCTATTAAAAATATAGCAAAAGAGATTTTAGGTGAATCAAGAGGAAGATTCTTAAATAGAAAAGAAAGTTAATGGTGTGATTAAAATGTCCAAAAAGCCATAAAGACAAAAGAATCTGGTATAAAACATGGCAAAAATATAGAAACATGGATAACTTTAAAAAGTAAAAAAAGACAAGAAAAGATGCAAAAAGAATTCATTGGTGAAGCTAAACATAGATCATTTAATAATTCGTATGATAAATTTGATATAAAAAAAGTAGAAAGATATATTTAAACTTGGTAGAGCTAGAGAAAGAAGGAGTAAGGACTTAGGTAATGTAAAAAGTATAAATAGTGATGACAATATTGTCTTGGTTAAGGAAGAAGAGATAAAAGAAAGATGGTGAAGTTTCTTTAGTAAGCTATTTAATAAAAACCTAATAGAAGGCTTAAGCTTAGAATTGACAAATGAGGAGACTAAAAGTATAATATTTATTCGCAAGATTAGAGTCTACGAAGTTAAGTTTGCACTAAAAAAGATGAAAAATGTAAAGGTTATAGGACCGAATAACATCCCAATTTGAAGTTTGGAAAGGCTTAGGTGATAACAGAATTATATGATTAACTAATTTATTTAACACAATTATAAAAATAAAGAAAATGTCAGATGAATGGAGGAAAAACACTTTAATACGTATATACAAAAATAAAGGAGATATTCAAAATTGTAATAACTATTGTGGAATTATATATATATATATCTTTTAAAAAGTTTAATGGAAAAGTTTAGAGAAAAGAAGAGGGACTTGCATATTGTATTCATTGAAATAGAGAAAGCATATGATTGGGTACCTAGGGAAGTTTCTATGGTGGGTTTTAGAAATTAAAAAAAAAAAAAGTGTATATTGTAGGTATACTAAAGTCATTAAGGATATGTACAATGGAGTAATGACTAGTGTAAGGACTATAGGTGGAGAGACTAGAGAATTTCTAATTATGATAGGTGTACATCAAGGATTTTTAGAGTCTTTATCTTTTTTCTTTAGTGATGAAATAACTGACTAGGAGTATCCAAACTGAGGGTCCATGATGGATGTTGTTTGCAGATGATATTGTATTGATTGATGAGACTAGAAGTGGAGTAGAGGTTAAGCTAGAATTATGGAGAGAAACTTCAGAATGTAGAGGCTTTAGGATGAAGGTGTATGTTGTAGGTATACTAAAGTAATTAAGGATATTTACGATGGAGTAATTGAGAGGAATGGTGTATTCCCAAGAAGTAGGGTGAATTGGAAATTTTAAACTTTCTAGGTCAAGTTATCTCTATTTAGAGATCTACAATCAATATAACGCAACCTAGGGTTTTTCTAAGCAATCTCAATTCCCACAAATATTAATGTATGCCCATGATGCACATAATTAAGACAAATAAAGCATTCACAACAATTTAATCATAAGCATACAAGTATAGAAAATAAATAGCGTAGGAAATGAGAGAATGACATAGCTATTGTTATTGAGGTTCAGCCAAACCAACCTATGTCCCTGCCTCAAACGAACCATCAAGAGGATTCCACTACTTGCTCACTTAATTGAGTAGAGCGACCACTTACACTCTCCTTACGGGATGGAGACTCCCTAGCTCAATTATGGGACTGAGCCACAACCAATTCTCCCTACAAGGTGGAGGCACCTCAGCTCAATTACCAGGCTGAGCCAAACTGTGCACACTTTACAGGATGGTACAAATCCTAACTCACCTAACCGGGTTCGAGCCAAACCAGGACTCTTCATAGGGCAAATCTCCTTCTTCAGGCCATGCCTAGAATACACTAGATATAAAAATTTGTGTACAAACAAATTGCTTCTTGAACAAGCAGATGTGTACAAATTAAAACACAATGCACTCTCATATGATATGAATTTAAGTTCAAGTGAGTATGTGTATTTTTCGCTCAAATATATTTTTCAATTAAACCTAAGAGTGTGAAAAATAATTTTCTCAAGATTAAAAATGAGAGACCTTTCAAGAAAAGATGTTTAGATAAAAATATGCTTAAGGTTCTCTTTTTAATACCCCAAGAATTTTCTCAAAATAATTTTTCAAAAAAAGTTCAAGGGTAGCAGAGTTTTAGCTCAAAAATATTTTTACTAATAAAGACCAATGAGCTTACGATTGCAATGAGTGTGCAAAGATTCACAAGCTTATATGAGGTTTCTCCCACAAGTATTTATCAATGAAAATAAGTGGAGAAACACTAAGCTAACTCTCACAAAATGATTTTCAAAAGTTAAAGAATGAGTGAGAGTATATGCCTTGAAATGTAAGAATGAATGCCCAAATAAATGATTCTTTCAACAACTCTCAAATGCAATAAAAATGCAAGTGGAAAAAGTGAAAGAATAAAACAAAGCTCTCTTTCAAAATGATTTTGTAAGAAATATGAGAAAAAGAATAAAGATAGGAGGTACCGTCCTTTTTTCCAATAAAAAATTAAAAATTAAAAAAAAATTAAAAATTAAAAAAGAGAATGAAAGATATGCTTGTATATTTGGGAGTAGAAAAATAATTGCCCAAAAATATTTGAGAGAATAACTAAGCAAATCTACTGCTAATTGTGCTAATGAAAAGGGTATATATATAGTTTCTCAAAATATGATCGTTTGGGGACACAAAGGATATATTAAATTTGTTTAATTGAAAATAAAATACATTTTAACGCTGAAAATATAGGGCAACCCGAGAGGGTCGATCGACTAACGGAGGGGTTGGTCGACTGAGCTAGGGTAAAATTTGAATTTTCCTCTGGGTTCGGTCGACTGAGCAAGGGTGATTTCCCAACCCTTCAATGTAACGCCCTAACCTGAGTTTGGCAGGGAGCATTGCATCTCTCCTCCTCCACCTGACCCAGACAACAAGGGGACGGGCCTTATCGAACTAATGACTGACCCCACAGACCAACACATGTCCTTTTCAGTGTGTTTTGCCCTCACTCACACACTTCCTGAGAAAACTTCCCAGCCACTTACAAAACGCAACGTCCTCATTGTGAACCCATATTTTCAAACCCAGGCGATGTGAATCTCATTACACTTCCGGTTGGATAATTGCTCTGATACCATTTTTGTAATGCCCCAACCTAGGTCTATTAGGGAGCACTGCATCTCTCGTCCTTCACTTGGACCAAACAATAGGGGGTGGGCCTTATCGGACTAATGACTGGCCCCACAGACCAACACGTGTCCATTTCAGTGTGTTTTGTTGTTACTCACACACTTCCTAAGAAAACTTCCCAAAAGGTTACCCATCCCAAGATTACTCCAAGCCAAGCATGCTTAACCGTAGAGTTCTTATGGGAAGGCTCTTGAAAAGAAAGGTGCACCTTATTGATATGGGTAGAAACATCAATCCTTTTAAAACCTTTCTTCCACAAGATATCACATTAAATGCTTGGTCGGCTATCCTGATGACCAGTCGGCTAGGCTTTAATGGTCGGTCAACTGAGGCAAAAATGCCTAAGATGGTCGGTCGAAAAAGCCTGTGTATATTGGCCAAAAGACCATGGTCAGTCGACTAAGGGAATTATGACGTGTGTGGATTGATCTACCGAGCTTAGAAATGCTTTTGATTTTTGGCCTAAGGCATGGTTGGTCGACTAAGTTAGTTTGATTAGAAAGGGTCGATCGACTAAGGTCTTTGAACACTTTTACCCTGATTTTTGACCCTAAAGTTATTTCAAAAACCTTTACATGATTTTAATGTTTATAAGAAAAGGCCTTTAAGAGTGTTGGTCCCCAAGGTCTGTCTATGGTCATTCTGAGCTTTCAATCACATCATGCATGAAATGCGTAATTACATACCAAAACTAAAAATGCAATTACAAATGAAGTAATCAAATGTCTTCATTCTTCTTTACTCTTCTGTCTTCCATGGAATACCCCAGATTGTAACTTTAAGTTCGGTCCTGGCTTCCATCTTCCCCTTGTCTTGTGTGCGTGCCAAAATATAAACCTATTTAAGCTCTTAAAAACACACATAAGAACCTTTGTCACTCCTTGAACCCGCCAAGTGGGGCTCAGGTGTGATGTGATCCAATCACGTGCATCTGATACCACAACCTCAATTCACGCAGTGGAAAAATAAATAAACATCCTTAATAATATACCAAAGTACTATATAAACATCCCAAAAATAAAATTTCCCAACATCTAGTATCCATATATATATTTCTCAGAAAAATAAAAAACATAAACCAAAAAAAAAAAAAATACAACCAAAATATGTACCCTCTCACAAAAATGTTATGCCAACAAACCCAACCTCGAGCTTGCTAAGCTCGATCACACGGAGGTCCTGAAAAAAATGAATTGTATAACGGGTGAGACACATCTTAATAAGACAGAATAGATTAATACCAATGTGTGGCTATCATGAGGTTTATGTACAAAATATAATCATCATTTACAAATTAATCCACAATTATGAAATCATTCTCTATCCCTACTCACACACATGCAGCGTATTTTATTAACGAAAGTTTCCCAAGGATTGGGGTGATTACCCGCCCATATAAGTAGCACCCATCTGCTCTGATATCTTATGCAACTGGGTACAGCTACAACTAATGCTCATTAGGGCACTTACCTTACTCATTAAGCCCTTAGGTGGATAGTTTATCTCGTATTCATATACATTCACACAAATCACTACAAAAAATAAGGTTTTTAGTGAATGATCAAAACTGTCACTAATACTTATAAATTCGTCACTAATAGTATTAGTGAGGAATTTATAAGTATTAGTGACAGTTTTAAATTAGTTGTTATATCTGCCGTTACTACTAATTATTAGTGATAAATTTTGAAACCACCACTAATAATGTCATATTAGTGATGGATTATAACCGTCACTAAAACCCTAATACCGTCACTATAAATTTTATATTAGCTCGGCACAAATTCGTCACTAATAGTAAGGTACTAGTGACGAATTCCAAAACCGTCACTAATACTACAATATTAGTGAAGGATCAAAACCGTCACTAATAATCCACTATTAGTGACGAATCCTAAAACTGTCATTAAGAGTGGAGTATTAGTAAAGGATTAAAATCGTCACTAATACTTATTAACCTTTAGTGAATGATCATAATTCGTCACTAATAGTATAGTATTAGTGACGGTTTTAAATTTGTCACTAATAGTTGTGTATTAATGAAGGATTAAAACCGTCACTAATACTTATTAGCCTTTAGTGAAGGATCATAATTCGTCACTAATAGTTGGGCTTTAGTGAAGGATCAGAACCGTCACTAATACTTAGCCTTTAGTGAAGGATCAATATTCGTCATTAATAGTGTAGTATTAATGAGGTTTTGATTCTTCACTAATATCTATAGAAACCGTCACTAATTAATTAAAAATTAATATTTTTTTAAATCATTAATTCCTATTAAAATCTACAATTACATTTTTGCATAGATAACATTAAACCATAATTATTAAAAAGATTCATAAATTATTAAAAATTCTAATTGAAAATCAAATACAAATATATTATACAAATTTCGAATGTTTTATACATAAATCCCATATGTTCAGATTACAAAAAAAAATATTAAAAAAAATCAAAAGCTACATCCTTTTGTAGTGCATGGGATGATGTTGATGGTGTGACAGCCGCAAACCTTACAAATTAAAAATTATAAAAAAATATATATTAGTATACGATTTTTGACCATATACGTACTATAAGTATCAATGATTTGATAGAAAAATAAACGGACATTTGAACAAAGTTAAAAAAAAATGATACTATTTTAAATTGCTATATTTTATCGGTTTTGAGAAATTTTGGCAGCATTTCCCCTATAAATAGGACATTTTCCATTGAAATATGTTTGAAACTTAGGTGTTTACACAAGTAGTTCACAATAATCCAACCAGTAATTAATGAATTTTATTAGTGCACAAGATCTTCATATAATCAACATTAAATAATGTAATATGTTTATGCATCCCACAAACAATCTATATCAGACTATAGTTCTATGAAAAAATAAAATGTGATGTTGAGGTTTTCATGGCTTCTTTAGGACTTAAAAACAACTATAATAATCAAATAATACAAATGAGTCCATTATTGATAGAATTTTCACTTAGTATATGTAAAAGTAAATTTAGTGATGAAGTTCACAATTCATTTGCTTTCAAAAATGTTTTAACATTCAGCACACTATAATCATTCTGACAAATTTGATATATGGCTTTGATTATTTTTCTTTGGAATTTAACAAATTTTCGGCAGCATGCCGTCTAAATAGAACATTTTCCAAACCTGCAAGTCACAAACTTTACCAATTGACAATATTTAAGCATATTTCTTTCATGGTCAGTTTTCTCAAGTATACCCATTAATGAATCTTTTTATCAAGCTCACGAGTATTAGAGTTAAAAGTATGAGGTATAGATGTTGAATTTTCTATGCACAAGGATAGAACAATTATATACTAGGATTTGATAGCTTACCTAAAAAAAAATCATTATCATAATGCAAATGACTCTAAAATTGTAACCTGCCATCCTCTTAACCACTTGGCAGTGAACAATTAACTACCAAGCCACTAACCCCAACAATGATACTACGGGGGTAACTTAATACCTCATTTTTTTTATTTTAAAATGCAAGTAGTAGAAAAAAAAACCCTCAAGAATAAGAAAGCATAAAATCACATCATTGCGGCAAGAAGAAAATGACAAGCAAAAGAATAGATAGTGCTAGCCGCACCCCCCCCCCCCCCAAAAAAAAACAAAACAAAAAAAACCCAATAAATAAATAAAAAAATCCTTCCCAAAACTAAATACAGTTACCTCTAGTCAATTGACAGTTAAAAACTTTTTAGAGGAAGAAAAAGAAAAGGGAAAACCTGCAAAATGAACCTCCAAGGACTCTTCGAAGACTACTAAAACCCAAATTAGCATCCACCCATAATTTTGCAAGCTAAATTTACTCTTTATAACTTTGTGCCGAAGGGAATTCACCTACAGGAAAAACTACCACAACCACTTAACCAAAAGGACAGTGGCTTTTGATACCATATAGCCAAGACCCAGCCCTTCCTCATTCAACCTACACACCACCTCCTACTTAACCAAACTCTCTCTCCTCTCCCCTTCGCCTAACCAAAGAAAATTTCTCATAACTCTCCTAAGTTTTTGAGTTACCCCTCCAAGAATCCTTAAAGGAAAGAAAAAGTAAAGCATGATGCATATGATTTCATTATGCTCTTTCTCTAGGGATGGAGCTGAGCTCCTCTAACTATTCGATGATAATGTTAGGATGAAATTTAATATTCAATTAGTTTTCACTCATCCTTTCAAAAATATTTTATCATTTATTTTAACATAATCATCTTTGTACAAGGTTTTAGTTTGGAAAAAAAAATCTACCAAAATTTCGGCAGCATACCCTTTGTAAAATGGACTTTTCCCATAAAACTTGTACCCGATAGGTTCAAATAAGCAATTTATGATTCAGTTCAAGGCACACGAGAACCTATAACCACTACCAGCATGCAATTCATATCCACTGCATCCTCCATAGAGGAGGCATTCTAGACTACGCATGTAATTAGGTAGCACAATTAAAAATTCACATAACATATAAATCATCCATAAAAAAGATTCAATCATTTAATACATTATAGAAATCAATTTGCAATGTTGTTTATAATGACATTTCATCATAAAAGATATGATATCAAGAGAGCATTTCAATTTATAACCATGAAAGACAAATGCTCCCCTTAAGTTATGCACTTGACTCATTTTATACCTTTTTCATTACTCATGGGAAGAATACCAATCACATAACACATAGACACCCTTCTACATTTAATCCAATTCAAACTTAAGTGTTAGAATTTCACAAAATTTCGGCAGCATGTTGTCTGTAAATAGAACATTTCCTAAACCTGCAAGATACAAAAGTTCTTCCTAGGTTTAGTTAAGCAAGCGGCAGTAGTACACAACCTAGGGTCTATCTACGCATATATGAAATTGCAAAAAAGATAAATCAAGTCCCAACAGTACAACCAATATAGTTCCAATATCTCCAAACAATTCACAATTCAGCATATGAATAGAATTAAACAAGCAACAGAACTACCAGTATGCATTTCAAACTACGTTTTTCATACCTTTTATGAGAGGAGCCACCTGAATCATCTGGTCGAGATTGGCGCATCATTTCTTCAAACTGCACTTGCCTATTTAGAATTGCGGTGAGCGTGGCTTCATCGGTGGAGACCTTGTCTTTCAAACTCTGGTTCTCCATCGAGATGTTAGACACCATATCTTTCAATTATGGTTCCCCACTATGACGTTAGACACCGTCTCTTTCATTTGCTGGTTCTCCATTTCCATCGTATGCATCCACTGAACCATCTCGTCCATCCCAGACTCAGCGTCTCGACGCTCTCGATCCATCTTAGCACGAGCCGCCGTACCCATATAAGATGATGATGTAGGGGCGATGTATCCCCTTCTAAGACCTTTCACCCAACCCCCACTCGTTCCCCAAGCACCTGAGTGGTTATCGAGTAATCCGTCATTTGCTGGTTCCCCTCTGCAACAGGTGCATCCCTCAGCTCGACCATCCTCGCCTATTTTCAGTCATGAAAATGATAAAAAGGAAGAAATAAGAATACAACTTTGATGTTTTGAATCAAATTAAAAACTAAATATTTTCTTTGACTTACATGTTTGCCCTGAGCACCGTCGCACCACCCCCCCGATCACCTTTGGTGTGTTCTCTGATAAAGATCCGAAAGCGGTTCCTCTGCACCAGTCTTGGAATCACGCTACAGTATCATATAAAACATCATTAATATTAATTTAGGCAATGGTCAGATAGTCTAATATATAACAATTACCCTTCAATGATTTACGAATAACTTTGACCCACCGCAATGCGTCATAGGGAGTTCACTGCAGTTCGTAGCATTTTTTTCACATATAGCCTACAAAAAGATGTAATGACTTCTTATTGGCCACATAAAATCTTAAAGTAGTTATTACAATACAAACACATCACCTAATAGTGTGGATCACGGAAATGGCGACACACCACCTCGCAATGCTCTTGGGATATCTTATCGTATGGGTTGGTTTCTGCTTGATCTCCCATTGCCCGAAAATGTTTATGCATTTTTGCACGATAGGTCTTAAATTTATTGCACAGTTGGACGTCCACCACCCTCTTCACATGGTCTGCATGGAGAATATCCATATCAAACTCCTCCTACATAGGTAATATAGTTAGAATGTTAGACAATTGTTTGGCTAATATACAAAGTCAAAAAAAAAAAAAGGGTTTGAGATTACTTACCAAGATGCGC
This sequence comes from Malania oleifera, assembly GCF_029873635.1. Lineage (NCBI taxonomy): Eukaryota > Viridiplantae > Streptophyta > Magnoliopsida > Santalales > Ximeniaceae > Malania > Malania oleifera. The sequence continues at coordinate 29,723,683 of NC_080427.1, read as the reverse complement.
AGGTAAAGAACCATGCATTGCGCTCCAGTCACCACCTTTCAGTCACCTGCGGCCAGCTAAAGGCAATGACTGGAGCATACTATCGGCATATAATGTTGAGCTCTCATGTCCACGCTAAGCACCAATCATCTCGTGGGGCCGTGAATCCTGGAGGAATGTTAATCCAAATGCGCTGCCCTGTCCTCTCCAGGTGCTTCTTAAGTGTCGTGTTCTTCGCTATACCACGGCCTGACCTAACCGTGGATGTCGATGCTGAAAGAAGAGTTAAATTAAGAACAATATTTTAATCATAAACGTGAATAACCATCAATAGTTTACATCGAAATAAATTAATCATAACCTTACCAACACTGCTCATCATGATGGGCAACTCACCCTACGTGTCATCCCTAGCTGAGGTATCCATGTTTGGCCAAGGTTCCGATGGCTCAGACAATGAGGGTGCCGCATCAGGATCGACAAGCTCCGCCGGTCTCGAGGAATGTCGATCCAAATGCGCTGCCCCATCCTCTCTAGGTGCTTCTTAAGTGTCGTGTTCTTCACTACGCCACGGCCTGACCTGACCGTGGATGTCAATGCTGAAAGAAGAGTTAAATTAAGAACAATATTTTAATCATACACGTGAATAACCATCAACAGTTTACATCAAAATAAATTAATTGTAACCTTACCAACACTGCTCATCATGGTGGGCAACTCACCCTGCATGTCATCCCCAGCTGAGGTGTCCATGTCCGATCGAGGTCCCGATGGCTCAAAGAATGATGGTGCTGCATCATGACCAATAGCCTTCGCCAATCTCGAGGACGTCAGATCATTCTTATGCGATGTAGTCGAGAGCCTAGATGGAAGTTGGCCACAACGACCTCCTGGTGCCATGTCTGTAAAATATTAGACAAGTAAATATAAGAAGTACGAATATTAGATGGATGCATAATAAATATATTTTCAGTTATTTACACATGTCAGATACATAGTGACAAACATAACATGCTTACCCCCCTATACGTCCTCAATATCGGTATCATCCTCACTTTCTAAAGTGTTTTCCTCTTCACTACAGTACTCGACCCCTGTTTCATCTTCCCCATCAGTTTCCTCATCATCGATGAAGTGAACGTCTACAAAAGGTTCAATTGTAATATTAGTAGTCCCTACGTGTTCTGTCGCACCAACCCTATTCAATGGTATAGGATCAACTCCTTCTTCGACAACATTGAAAGCAGATTGCACTGCTACACTAACTGATGGCTCATCTTCTTGGAATGCAGCCTCACTGGCACTCTTCTCCCCATCTACTGTAATAGCATACAAACTTTAGGGAGGAATCTTTTAGGTTACATACCATTCACCCTTCAATTTTGTGTCTTTAAGGTAAAACACTTGTTCTGCCCGCATCGCTAGCACAAAAGGGTCATTTTTATACCATCTCTTACTAAAATTGACACTGGTAAAATAGGCATCCATGTTTATCCCAATCTTTTTATTGCCAATGTCCCACCAGGTACACTTGAATAGGTGGCTGAGCCTGTTGGCTCCATAGTTAAGCTCTATAATGTCATCCAAAACACCAAAGTAGTCAATTTCTTCATCTCCTTCTGTGTCTAGCACCGCAACCCCACAATTTTGGGTTCTTCTATTCAGTTCAAGGGACTTTGTATGAAATCGTAACTTGTTGCCAATGCAACCGCTTCAGTGGTTAACTTGTTGATCGGGGCCACATGCCAACGCATACAAATCTTTACTTGTCGTTGGTTCTTTATTATAATACTTGACTTTCATCTATTAAATACACAGGAGTTTAGATGAGAAAACCGTCAATATTGATAATATACATTGCTTCGTACTCAGGAAGTATTTGTTACTTACACAGCTCCCAAACCAATTGACAAATTTCTTATTATGTCTTTCGTCAACATTCCTTTCATTTTGGGCCAGAAGTTCAGTTTTATGTTTGCTATATGCAACAATAGTACATGTTAATGTCAAGTAAGTATATAAATATTCATATGTAAATACAATACAAAGTAAGGAGTTTCGAACCACGTACTCGATATATGGAACAGCTTCATCACAATTATTGAGGACGTAAAAATGGGCCTTTTATAGGTTGTCCATATCAATGAAATCATAAACCCGTGCACTGAACGGTCGAACATTTTCTTGAAATATAAAGCTCCTCAGTTCTTCATCTTCGATATTAATAACATGAATGTCTGCATTTCGCTCCTCACGAGTGAACCTTGTGTCAATATCATGTAGATACATTGAGCAAAATGCAAGACATTCATTGTCAATGTATACCTCAATGATTGAACCTTCTAACCGTGTCTTATTGCACACATACCCCTTTAAAGTGGATAAGAACCTGTGCATTTTACATAATATTATTGACTTATAGACACAAAAAAGAAAAAAAAAATGGGGAAATCACGTGACCATTATAGAAGGACTTTATAATTTACCTCTCAATAAGATACATCCAAGGATATAGGACCGGTCCTCCAATTATGGCCTCCCTTGGTAAATGGACGGCTAGGTGGACCATCACATCGAAGAATGCTAGTAAAAATATTTTCTCCAGCTTGCATAGTATGATCACAATGTCATCCTCTAACTATTCAACTACGTTTACGCTCATTTTTTTGGAGCACAACTATCCAAAAAAGATCACCCAGCTCAATCAGTACTAAGCGAAAATATTTGGTCAAGTGTCCACGAAGGAAAACGAGTAGAACCTATTGTAGAAGGACGTGATAGTTATGACTTTTCATTCCTAACATCATTCCTTTCTTCATGTTTATGCATCGAACTATGTTCGATGCATATCCATCAGGGAACTTTACTGATTTCAACCATTAGAAGAATTTATTCTTCTTATCCTTCAAAAAAGTGTAACAAGTTGATGGCATGAGAAGTTTGTCCCCATCACGAAATATGTACAACTAAGGTCGTATTCCCATATCTTGGCGAGCATTTGTGGTGTCATTTATCTTCTCATTCATATCCAGCAATGTACAAATGACATTCTCACAAATGTTCTTTTTGATGTACATGACATCCAAGTTGTGGCATAGTGGAAGATCTTTCCAGTATGGCAACTCGAAGAAGATGCTTCTCTTTGTCCAATTCAACTCCCATTCAGTACGTTTTCTTTTTCTACTAGTTGGTGGTTTTCCAAATTTAACATCTCCGATCAACCTGAGCTGGTTTAATATCTCTTCCCCACTTAGTCGCTTTGACTGCAACCTTCGTTCAGGTTTTCCATTAAAACTTTTGATGCCAAGAGTCCTCCAAGGATGTCCAAGTCGAAGAAAATGATAATGACACATAAAGCATAACTTGTGTTCATGCTTCAAGGATAAGGACCCAGCATCCTTATTATAGACTAGGCATGCTAAGTAACGTTTTGTGCTCAAACTCGACAGGTTGCCGTAAGCGGGGAAATCATTAATTGTCCATAACACTGTAGCATGCAGCCAAAATGTTGTCCCGCTTTCCCCATCGAATGTCTCCACTCCTTTTTCCCATAGTTCTTTCAACTCGTCAATTAACGGACGCTGGTACACATCAATATCATTATCAGGTGCCCTTGGTCTGAGAATAAGCAGAGACATATAAATAAAGGGTTCTTTCATACATCACCATGGCGGCATATTGTATGGTATCATCATAACTGGTCATGTGCTATACGGGTTGTTCATTTTATTAAAAGAATTGAACTCATCTGAAGCAAGGCCAAGTCTGATGTTGCAAGGATCACTAGCAAACCACGGATGCATTTTATCAAAATCGGCCCAAGCTTCGGAGTCCACTGGATGGCTAAGGGTGTTTCCATCTTGAAGAAGTTTCTCTTGATGCCATCTCATATCGGCAGTAGACTTTCTGCACATGTACAATCATTGCAGTCGCCGGATTAATGGACAATATCACAATACTTTTTGGGAGATCCTTTTACCTTTCTTCTGATTAGTTGTATACCTCAGTTCACCACATTCTGGGCACTCGTTCACATTTTCATGTTCACCATAAAAGAGTGCACAATCATACCTACACGCATGTATTGGAATGTGACTGAGACCCAATTCACGCATGTATATCTTCGCCTCATAAGAGGATTTCGGAAGTGTTTCACCATCAGGCAGTGCTGCCTTAATGAAGCTTAAATGCATGTTGAATATGCTCTAAGATAACCCATGCATTGTCCTTGCATGAAGCAACTTTATCAGAAACTCTAATTTTGAGAACTTTTTACAATTTGGATATAGGGGCACCTGTGCATCCCTCACGAGATTAGCAAATGGTTCACTGAGTCGATTCAAAGTACTAGGATCGCAAGGTATGGTACCTGCTAAAGTAGATTCATCACTAGTATGCAACATACCGACATCGTCTGTGTCCACTACAATCCCCCTTTGCAAGTCACCTAACATTTTGATTAACCCTTCCGAACGTGTATTACCACCTACTATATTTCTCCCCTCGTCTTCATCGTCATCATCATCACTCTGAACTGCATAATCTTCACCGTGGAACACCCATGTTGTGTACCTTTTCTTCATTCCAAAGTCTAATAAATGTGTATGAACCAAATCAATGTGTTTGAATGTTATGTTTTGGCATTTCTTGCAAGGACACCTTATTCTACTAGCTTTGTCTGCATAAGGATGCACGAACTCTATTAAATCATGTACCTCTTTCACGTATTCTGGAAAAAACCTACACCGAGTGTTCATCTAACTCTTATCTATGTTCATTAATTACTTTATAACATGTTCAAGTAACTGGTGTTGATTACACTCTCATAATGCTTATAATACATGCATCGTAAATCCTACAATCAACCATCTTCCGTCTAAAGGGTACAGATCCTATCCCATTCAAGGATGTTGCATTTACATTGTGATCAATCGCTCAAATTCTTTCCTCATAGTCATTATAAATTTTGGAAGCATCTCTCAATGGCTCTCCAAGTACACGAGATGTGGGAAGTGAACATGTTACTAGTTTTCCATCACTAACAAATTGTCACAACACCCCCATTATGCACCTAGAGAACACAAGTAGAGACGCGCTCGAAATATATAATGACAATTGACAAAGTGTAAACGATGACAATAATGTAAATACAACTTCCTGAACTGTCCACATTGGACAATCCGAAAATGGTTGAAATACAAACATTACTAATCGTAAGTGAAACAAATAATTAATATGTTCAATTGATTATTAGCCAACATAGTATGACTAATAATCAATTGAATTTCAATAATCGTTTTGTCTCACATATACGATGAGGCAAGAATGTATAGTAATCATTCTTAAACGGGTCTAAGCGTCAATGAACACAAGAAATGACAGTAATTAATTTGACAGTTTACTTCATATGACATTTAGTTCTTGGCCTTTAACTGTATTTTATACGTTGTTGTTCTAAAGATTTTCTAATCGTGCACAATCTCAAATGAATGTACAAGAAGGATAAAAAAAAACTGAACACTTATCTGCCTACCTTATCTGTGTAAGTAACATCCACATAAATTCTAGAAATAGTCAGAAAAACGTAATGATATAGTGAAGTACAAAATACAGGTAGAAACCAAAAGCACCATATATTTTCATTAATTTCAAAGGCAATACAATGTAGATAGAAACATCGAAGCACGTGTACAGCCATTCAAAAGTATGGTAAAACAAAATACAGGAAAAAACAAATAAAATAAAATAAAAGCAAAGGGTGCATGAGCACAATACATAAGCAAAAGAGAAAGCGCATCAAAAGATCCCAAGCATCTAGTCTATCCTAATTAGAGTCAGAATCAGAATCAGAATTGGTCGAGCAAGGCGAGGCGGCTATTGCTCTAGCAGCATCTCGATCCCATGCCATTTCCTCTAGAATACGATGCAAGTTAGAGGTAAGAGGGGAGGGTGGTGGTTTGCGCAGAGCCTCAAAATCATATGGCATAGTCGGCCTAATTGTATGGAACAGCACTGGATGAGCACACATGTCCTCTATAAGCTCTAGGGTAACATTCAGGGACTGCTCTCTAATGGGTGGCGCAGCAGAATGTGTTGGGGGCAATTGCACATCCTCAAAAGTCACCCTTGGTGCTATCATCTCATCCGAAATCCTTTAGTGCTCACCCAGGGCCGCTCGACCCCAAGAAGAAGACTCTCCCCTTGGCGGGTCCTGGACCCTCTGCCACTTGGCAGTGCATTGTGGCAAGTGGACGTGCTTTGAGGCAGCCTGAGGCTTCGTTCGCGGAGGCATTGGCCAGGAAAGACGAAACCCTAAAATTTATGTTGAAAACATTATTTTTTTTTTTAAAGGGACATACTTAACGATAACATTACGAGAAAATATTCACACCTACTTATTAAAAAAGCTCAACATAAATTTAATTTTAAAACTCATTTACTAAACCAAAGAAAATCATTAGGGATAGCTCAAGTGAGCACTTCATTTTAATATATATTCATAAATAATAGGCTAAACATTTAAGCTCTTTAGGGTGAGTTTGATCCCCCTCTTTTGTCTTGTCCTTTTTAAAAGATAAAGGTAGGTCTAACTTTTGGTATAGTTTTTTTAGTTTCTAAAAATCAACATTTAGTTTTTTTAGAAGTTACAAAATTAAAACTTGAAAAGCTAAAAGCTAATTTTTTTCACGAACAAATTATTTTTTCTATTGTTGTCCTTAAATATCCTAATCATGTATACCGGTTGTTCAAAGCCTTGTACAGATTGAAACAAACTCCTAGAGCTTGATATGAGAGGCTTGGTGGTTTTCTATTTGAAAATGGGTTTACCCGTGGCAAAATTGACACTACACTTTTCATCAAATCAAAAAATGATGATATGCTCCTTGTTCAAATCTATGTTGATGATATTATTTTTGGAGCAACTAATGATGATTTGTGTAATGAGTTTGCCAAAAGCATGCAAAGTGAATTCGAAATGAGCATGATGGGTGAACTGAGTTTCTTCTTAGGACTGCAAATAAACAAGCTAAATATGGGACTTTCATTTGCCAATCTAAATATGTTAGGGACGTGCTAAAGAGATTTAATATGGAAGATGGTAAAATTCTTGGCACTCCTATAAGTTCTTCCATCAAACTTGATAAAGATGAGCAAGGAATCTCTGTGGATGTGAAATTATATCGTGGTATGATTAGTAGTCTCCTATACCTCACAACTAGTTGACCTGATATCATGTTTAGTGTGTGCATGTGTGCTAGATTTCAGGCAGCTCCTAAGGAGTCTCATCTATTGGCAGTTAAATGCATTCTTAGGTACCTAGTTGGAACCATAGAATTAGGCTTATGGTACCCTAAGCAAAGGACATTTGAGATTGTTAGTTATACTAATGCCGACTTTGCCGGTAGTAAGGTTGATAGGAAGAGTACTAGCGGCACTTGTCACTATTTAGGACAATCTCTAGTTTCTTGGTTCTCCAAGAAACAGAACTCAATTTTCTTATCCATAGCCGAAGCAAAATATATTGCGGCTAGAAGTTGTTGTGCTCAAACACTCTATATGAAACAACAATTTATGGATTTTGGATTACACTACAATATGGTTCCCATTAAATGTCATAATACTAGTGCAATTAATATTTCTAGAAATCCTATTTCACATTCACAAACCAAACATATTAAGATTAGACATCATTTCCTTCATGATCATGTGCAGAAAGGGGATGTGGCACTTGAGTTTGTGTGCACAAATGAGCAATGGGCTTTCACCAAACCACTTCTGGAAGACAGATTCATACAAATTAGACGTGAGTTAGGTCTACTACATAATAGAGATGCCTCCTAGATTTTTTTTATTGGTGCAAAAACTTAGGTGGAGCTTCCTAACAATTGGTATAACAATTGGTATCACTTTAAATATATCATTGACTTATGAATCTGTTTGTGTTTTGAAATGCATGACTATCATATCTCTTGCATGTTGATAGTTATATTTATGTTTTATGTCTTGATCATACTGGACTGTTTGAGTTAGTAGTTGTGGATAAATTGTTAATCTAAAACTCAATCAGGTCATTTCTATATAAGTATTTTTGGGAAAATGTTCTATTTTCAAACGGCATGCTGCTGAAACTTCTAAAATATTTCCCAAACATATCTTGTATTCAAATAATTCATACTTAATACCTATGCCTATGTGTTTTATGTTTCCTATAGCCCTTTTTGCTATTGCCAAAAGGAGGAGAAAAGGCAAAATTGGGTCTATTTTAAAATTGGGCATATTTCTGAAGAATATTTGAACTTTTAAATCTTTAAAAATTCTCAATTGTGCATATTGTCAAGGGGAGCCTTTCAAGGATGTACCCACTTTTGCATGGTGTATTTGTCATTATCAAAAAGGGGAGAATGTTGAGCCTATTGGTCATACCCGATTTTGATTATGACAAATACTCGGATATTTAATGTCTATCAAGTTTGTGTGCAGGTTCATATTTGCAAGATCACTTGATGGTATAAGAAAACTTAAAGTCTAAAGACCTAGAAGATTTATTCTTGTTATAATTTATTTATGCTCATTCAGGTCTGTAATAGTAATTTAGGAAAATGTCTATAATAATCACTACATAACATGCATGTAGATGCAATAAGCTCAAAAGACCTTACAAAGACCTCAGGTCCTTGCACATACACATAAGATGTCCCCAAAATCACATATATTATCAAAGGATTTAATTGAAGTAAAACTGGACTTATAAGGTAAAATCAGTAAGGCTTCGGGCAACCGAACCATTGTGTTAAAACACTTCGGGTGACCGAATCATTGACCAGTCAACAAGTTGACTTGGTTTCAGGGGACTGAACCAAAATGAACGTACTATCCTCGGTCAACCGAACCATGATTCTGACTTTTCCCACCAACTCGACAACCCAAACTTCACGTTCAAAAATGTCTCGGGCTACTGAACTCAGGACCAGGCGACCGAACCGTGGATAGAATGGAAATCGCCTTAAGTCAGCAAACCGAACCCTGTTTCGGGCACTCAAACTTCAAAATTAACTTTTGTCATTGTGTTTGTTTAGACAACCGAACTGTGGATCAGGCACCCTAAACTCTCAGGTTGTTTTAATTTTTACTACGGTTAATAAAGGTTAAATGGGGTTAATTTTCTTAAATAATTTTAATAATTACCCATATGTCCCCAACGATTAAAATTTAGCCCTTCTATATATATATATATATATATATAGGGACTCATTTGCTTGGATTAAAAAAATATTAGCAAACTGATTAGCAAAAAACTCTCTGAAAAATTTCCAAATCCTATTTTCTCATACTAAGCCCATACACTCAAATAATTTCATTCCTTTGAGAAATCTAGCATTGTGAGTGTTTGATTCATTGAGTATTATTGCTAGAAATCCTTACATGTTATTGTGTATTTGATTTTTATTCGAGGGTTCAACTTCATTAAAAGGATATGAAGCTCTAAAAGACAGAGTATGCTTAACTTAAGGTGTTTAAATTCAAGTATGGATTAAGCATTAAGAGATATATACCTAGCAAAGATGCCTTGTCCAATTGGAAGTGGATATTCTAAATCATGCTTTAGCCAATTTTCACATTTTATCCAACCATTATGATATATATATATATATATATATATATATATATATATATATTAAGTTTAGGTTGGATATATTACTTGAATACTTATATTGGTTTAATTATTTAAGATTCTTTGTATTCAATATAGTGTATAGTGAATGCATATACTAAGAATTTTCATTTTAAGCACGAACCACTTCTCAAGCCTACAGTCATCACTACCCCCTATAACTAATCCTATGCACTAAAGAAGAATGTGATAATTATGTAATTTCAATTTGAGTCTGATCTTCCTTTGGTCATAAGGGGTTTGCCTTCATAATTACCCACACCATCTCTTTATCTAAGCCTCTGGCACTTCTAGATGGACAAGTAGATTGAATGTGCCATTTCATTTTTCGAAATAAGCAAGTTTTGGATTTTCGTGAAGGGATATGCTTGTTTATTTTGTTTTTACCTGATGAGGCATGACTATGGGTTTGATAAACATAACACGAACCCTTTTTGAAAATATTTTTTCTTTTAACTATGAAAGGTTCGTTATGATTATTCTTTTCATTTTCAACTTTGATTATAATACTAGAATAATCATCTGTTTCTTCCTCTAAGCAGAAAATTCTCAATATCTTTTCAAACTTTTTCTTTTCAAGGATGGCATGATACTCGTTTAATTTGTCTAATTGCTTTTCCATCCTTTTAGTTTCATTTTTCAAAAGCGTTTTCTTCGTAGATAACCTAACTAGAAATTTATGCATTTTCATTAAAGCATTTTCTAGTTTTTCATTACAAGTCATGCTTTCATCATTGAATTCAACACATGATTCATCAAAAACTTTAACACAATCATTATATGAATCATTGCATGTGTCATCAGCAGGATTATCACAACATTCAACAAATGATTAATTAAATAATGTGTTGCAAGAATCAACAGATGAATCATCACATGCAATATTAATTAAACCAGAAGGTGAGATATATACCTCCTTGTTGGTTATTGCAGTTAGTTCATGATCTGCCACTACCTAATCATCTGATCTTGGAGCTTCTAGAGTGGCAATCTCCTTTTCCTAGGTCTCTCTATATCTCTTTTCTAACTCAACCTAGATCTCCTATGCACTTCTGCATACCATGATCTCAAGAAAAATGTTCGACTCTAAGGCGCAATATAGCATATGCATGGCATTAAAATTAATCAAGTTGAAATCATTTTCAAAAATTTTTAAACCACTTCCTTTAGCAATCACTTGTCAAGCCTTCCAGTCCATTGCTTTTATAAATATGCTCATTCTAAATTTCCAAGCGGTGTAATCAACACCACAAAATAATGGACTACTAGAAGGTGATCGTCTCTCTCCGAATGGAGATACACCTGTAATGCCCCGACCCGCCACGTGGGGCCTGAGGTGCTACTTAACTGACGTCTGTGTTCCTAATACCATATTCAATATAAATGCAGCGGAAATAAGTGATACATTCTCCAAACACATTACTAGAGTTCTAATTACTATTATGCATAAATGTCTCCAAATATCCATATTACAACCCCTAATACTGTACCAAAAGAAAACTCAGTCCATACACACTATATACATAGACTTTACAACTAGATCGGGCCCTCTAGGCCTATTAAGCACGATCCCTGAGGATAGGGAAGATTACCTACCCATACAAGTAGTTTCCCTCTGCCCTAACACGTTATGTCGCCGGGTATGGTCACATCTGATACCTATCAGTGCACTCACCTCACTCAGTAAGCCCTCAGGCGGAGAGTTTCACTTCGCCTCAATTATTTATGTCATTAACTCACACATTTCATTTCTCATATTTAACATTCTTTATTTCTCAATTTCCATTCTTTCTTTCATTTTTCATTTTAGCCAATTTTATCATTTTTTCACTTTCCGTTTTCATTTTACTTTCCAACTCATGAGTATCCTTGGTATCAAATACCAACATCGCGTATGTTACTCATGGCCACCCTGAGGATCTTTCTATCCACGTCATGCTTCCCCTCATGGTCAAGGTTGTGCGACCCGAAGGCTGGATTTAACTGTGGTTGGCCGACCCGGTTAGATCAAAGTATCATATCACATATTGCGTCTGTAGTACGACTGACCGGCCTATAACCCTGATCCGGACTCAGGGGGCCCAAAAATCCTACAAAATGGTTCATTTGACTGTCATGCCACACGCGCCAAGAGTCCATGTGGTCATACTAACACCACTCGCAACGGTATCGTGCTCAATATCATAACCATCCATCATTGTTCACTACCACATACCCGCAAACATTATGCTGTATTGATATTTCATCAATCATATTCTAGTATATCACAATTCAGTTCAATATAAATATTCTCATCATTTTTTATGCACATTTCATCATCTTATAATAACATATATCATATTTCACGTATTTTTCACTTTTTCCCACAATACTCATATCAATAATTTATATAAACTCATTTCTCATGCAAATAACTTTCACTCACAAATAAATACCACATTTCATTATTTTTCAATATCGGAAATTCACAAAATCTCATCTTTCAAGCAAAACATTTCTACTCACATATCAATACCATATTTCATTATTTTTCACTAATCACGTCAATAATTCTCATTTCAATATTTTCTCAGAAATTACTCATCATTATATTTCTCACTCCAAAATATCACAATTTAAAATTACTCAAATGCCACACAATTTATCTGATATTTATATCATAATAATTTTCAAACAAAATATCATATGCTCATTTTCACATATTAACTCAAATAGTAATTCTAAAAACATTGTTATAATTTATTCCCCTTACTTGGCTTACTGAGAGTCTTGCTAAAACCCCAAATCCTACGCCCTTAGCGCCCAAAATTCAACTCCTGAAATTTGCATTTTTCCTAAATTAATTAATCTATTGCTCCAAAATAATACCCAGCTAACCTTTCCTAAGCTTCATATACCTCAAATTAATATTTAAACTAATATTTAACACCCCCACTTAATTTTCTAAATTTTGCCTGCAGATCCCAAAATTACACCCGTAGCCCTCACCCGGACCCTAAATTTCTGAAAATTTTACTTCAACTCCAGATGCTCAACATTTTAACATTTCTAAATTAATCCTAATTAAATAACAATAAGCCCCTTAATAACTCTCGTACCCCAAATTTGGGGTTTTGCCCACGACAACCCCACGAGAATTCTGTCCCGCTAGACTTGTAGAGAATCATCCCTAGATTCTCGTGATGGTGTCCGTTCGTCGATTGGCTTATAATTTGCCATAAATTTAAAAAAAAAAAAAAAGGAAATTGGCTTACCCTAGGAGATACGCCTACGCCGCTCCTACCACCGATCCGCTCCACTAGAAATGACGGCAGCGGAGAACAGAGTTCAACGGTATCTTCTGATTTTTGATCAGACAAAAATCCATCACGAAATTGAGGAGAGAGGGAGAGAGAATGAGAGAAGAGAGAAAGAACTGTGTGTAACAAAAAAGAAAAGGAAAATAAGAAAAGAAGAAGAAGAAAAAAGGGAGGGGAGTTCTAGTGCAGGAGAAAAGGAAAAAAAATTCTTTCCTTCCTTCAGGATCATTCCTGAAGGAAGTATGTTGTAATAATAATAATAATAATAATAATAATAATAATAATAATAATAATAATAATTGTTAGCTTTACCGTGATCCCAAGAGGGGGGGTGAATTGGTATTTTTAAATTTTATCTTCTAGGTATTTCTCCTAGCAGCAGTATGTTCACAAGCTTAGGGTCAATCTAGTACAAATAATGTAAATATACCAGAAATTAAATAAAGCAGTTTAAACAATCATATAAGCGTCAGAAAGCAGTAAAGGAAAGATGACACGCAGATATGTTATCGAGGTTCGGCCAACTACCTACGTCCCTGCCTTGGCTAACCAGCACAACGATTATCACAATAACTTGCTCACTTAAATGAGTGGAGTGGCACCTATACAAACCACGTCAATTAGCACAGGGCTGACCTCAACCTTTACACCAATCCTTACCGGGCTGGATTACCGCCCCTCAGGCCACGCCTGGAATCTCTCAGATATACAATCACAAGGTACAATGCAGGAGTGCTTTCACGTAAAGCAGATTTGTACCACAAATGCGCACAAACACAAACACCACAAGTGATTTAAAATGTAAGCTCTGTGTGGTCTGAATATGTCAACTCTCAACTATGTTTTCTATCAGTGTAGTACGTACGTGAGAGTGTCAATAATAATCTGTGTACTTTAAAATATTCAATCAAGCGTATTCACACAGAGTATCAAACAAGCCTCAACATAATCAATCAATAGAATGAGTCAGTCATACGAATATGTATATGCTTGAATGGCAAAATAGATAATCTTTGTTTTCGGTAAATGCTATATTACTTGTATAAATAATACCACAAAGATTAGTGTAACAAGCACAAATACCTTTTCACAAATTGTTCAATAAGTTCCACAAGATATTTGAGTAAGCTTGAAATATGTTTTTGCAAATCAAAACAAATACACACTTCCAAAGATGTTGCAATGATAATGCAACACTCAGAAGTTTACCACAAGTTTTCTTAGAATAGGCTTATTAGCAAAGCCTCCTAAGAAAACTTAGGTTATGCTCTCGAGAGAAAAATCGATTTAAACACTCTTAAACAATGAGAGCAAAACCTGTTTGAATATACACTCAAAGCACTTACAAATGATTTGAAGAAATGAGCTAAAGTGCTTTTGGGAAAGATTTGAGCAAGTAGGAATCACAAGGAGGTATTTTTGCTTGAGAGAGATTTTCCTAATCCTTTTTGCTAATCAGTGCTTTAAATCACCAAATGAAGGAGTATATATATAGACATACTAAAAATTTTGACCGTTAGGGACTTATTAGGGATTTTCAAAAAAGATTAATGACACTTAAGAAACTTTAACCCTGTTTAAAAAATTTAACCTCGGTAAAAAAATATGAGCAACCCGAGAGGTCCGGTCGACCAAAAGTGGTTCGGTCGACCAGGACTCAAGTAGCTCGGTCGACCGGGAGCATTTTGAACTGAGTGGTCGGTCGACCGGACAAGGGCGATTTTCAAAAATACCGCGGTTTGGTCAACCGAGGCCTTTTTGAACTGCATGGCTCGGTCAACCGTACAGTTGGGAATCCTCCAAAACCCTTCGATCAACCAGGTCGTTGCAGTACAAATTTGGTCGGTTGATCGGGGGGTCAAAATGTTGACTCCCAGGGTGTTCGGTCGACCGGGACCGGGTCAAATAGTTGACCCGGACCGATTTCGGTCGACCGGGCCAATTTGAACTGAATTGGCTGGTCGACCGAAAGTGCACCAAGTGTGCATTTCGGTCCCGAATTGACCTAAAAAGGTTTATTCCAAGTGCCTAATAAACATATGTGCATATGTGTGTGTCCTAAGGTCACTTGGGGTCCAGTTTTGGAAACACCGAAAAAGTTCGGTGTCGGTCGACCGAAGGTGTACCCTAAGGTCTCTCTACAGTACTCTTTCATTCAGGGTTTGGTTCGAGCTTACAAAATAAATCATGCATGTGATGTGTGTGCTTATTACAAACCAAAACCCTAATTACTATTACAGACATCCTAGTTACTATTATAGACAAAATTCACTTAGAGATATTACAATTTGGAATATGAAATTGTCTTCAAGCTTTCACGTGTCCTTGAATATATGCTAGTATAAACCTGCACACGAACTAGATATTTATTAAATACAATTGTATTTGTCATTATCAAAACCAGGGTGCGACCTATAAGGTCAACAATAATAATATATTTAATTAATATTAATAATAATATATTGTATTTATAAAAATAATAATATATTTTAATTATTATTATTTTTTAAAATCTAATTAATTAATTAATTTTTTTTTTTTTTGAATCACTCCACTAATATTCTATATCCCTTTTTGGGGTTATTACATTCTCCCCTCCTTATAAAAATTTTGTCCTCGAAATTTGCTATTCCCCTACTTCCCATCCTTAGCGAAAATTCTTCCCATTTTATTAATTACCCTCACTTATGGCGGAGGAATACCGTGGTTACAACAAAGGTTCTGGAAGATTACAACTATTCAAAATTCTCCCAAAACCATTCACATTTCAAAACTAGAAACTCTATCTATCCTACGTTATAGTATATAAATAAAAATATACAATATTATTCCTTTCACTTGACTGGCTCAACTCTAAGCTCCACTGAATAAGTGTGGATATTTCTGGCACATCTGATCCTCTTGTTCCCAGGAAGCGACCTCAACAGCATGATTGCGCTACAAAACTTTTACCAGTAGAATCTTCTTCGTGCGTAGCTCCTGTTCCTTCCAGTCAAGAATCTGCACTAGCACTTTCTCATAAGCTAAAGTATCACCCAACTCCAATGCTTCATATCTGATCACATGGGAGGGGTCGGAGACGTATTTCCTCAGCATAAAAATGTGGAATGCATCATGGATCCTAGATAGGACCGGTGGTAATACTAAACGATAGGCAACTGGACCTACTCTTTCAAGAATCTCGAATGGTCCAATATACCTAGAGCTTAGCTTACCCTTCCTCCCAAACCTCATAACTCCCTTCATTGGTGCCACCTTCAGGAACACGTGATCTTCTGCATCAAACTCCAATTCTCGCCAACGAGTATCTGCATAACTCTTCTGCCGGCTCTGTGCTATTCTGATCTTGTCCGTGATGATTCCGACTTTACTCGAGTCTGCTGTATCAGCTCTGGCCCCAATATCTGTCTCTTCTTGATCTCATCCCAGTACAATGGGGATCGGAACCTCCTGCCATACAACACCTCATACGGTGTCATCCCAATGCTAGTCTGGTAGCTGTTGTTATACGCAAACTTAACCAGTGGCAAATACTGCATCCAACGACCTCCAAAGTCGAGCACACATGCTCACAGCATATCCTCGAGAATCTGTATCGTCCTCTCTATCTGCCCATCTGACTGAGGATGAAAAGTTGTGCTGAACGACAATTGAGAACTCATGGCCCCTTACAGACTCTTCCAAAAACGAGATGTGAACCGTGGGTCTCTGTCTGAAACTATGGACACTAGGATGCTGTGGAGCCTAACTATCTCCTGGATGTATAACTTGACCAATCTGTCCATAGAGTAGCTAACTCTGATCGGAAAAAATTGGGCAGTCTTCGTTAGTCAATCCACCACTACCCAAATAGCGTCCTGTCCATGTAATGCTGGCGGCAATCTAGTGACGAAATCCATCACTATATGCTCCCACTTCCACTCAGGAATGTGGAGTGGTTGCAATGACTCCGTCGGTCTCTGACACTCAGCCTACACTTGATGGCATGTCAAACACTAATCCACATACTGGGCTATCTCCCTCTTCATGTTACTCCACTAGAAGGACTCTCGAAGATCCTTGTACATTTTAATGCTACCTAGATGTACAGTATACAGAGACCGATGTGCTTCCTCCAGATAAACTTTCTTGATCTCAGGGTCGGCAGGAATGCATAACCTAGTATGGAACCTCAAGGTTCCATCATCTGAAATACTGAACTCTGGTTCCTGACCATCCTATACATTTCCCATAAGCTTTACTAGTTCTGCATCATTCCTCTGAGCTGTTTTAATCCTCTCATGTAGAGTCGGCTGCAAAATCAAGTCAGCAATAAATGCCTGGTGATCGCCCTCTACTAGCTCCACACCGAATCTCTCCAGATCCATCTGGATCGAATGCTGAATCTCCACTGCAGACACAGATGAATCCATTGATTTCTGACTCAAAGCATCAGCAACCACATTAGCCTTTCCTGGGTGGTAGCTGATAGTGCAGTCGTAATCCTTTATTAGCTCTAGTCATCTCCTCTGCCTCATATTCAATTCCTTCTACATGAAGAAATACTTTAAGCTCTTATGGTCAGTAAATATCTCACACCTACCCCCATATAGATAGTGCCTCCAAATCTTCAGTGCGTAAACAACCGCCACCAACTCTAGATCATGGGTAGGGTAGTTTTTTCTCATATTCTTTCAACTGTTGTGAGGCATAGGCTATCACTCTCCCTCGCTGCATCAACACGCATCCGAGCCCTTTATGGGACTCAATACTATAAATTACAAACCCCTCTTCTCCTGAAGGAATCATCAACACAGGTGTAGTGATAAGTCGTTGCTTCAACTCTTGGAAGCTCTGTTCACATTCATCAGACCACTTAAACTTCACTCCCTTCTTGGTTAATCTAGTCAGCGGTCCTGACATTCTCGAGAAGCCCTCAACAAACCTGCAGTAGTACCCAGCCAATCCCAAGAAACTCCTAATCTCGTGCACATTCTTTGGTCGTACCTAGTCTCTTACCACCTCAATATTACTCAGATCAATAGAAATACCACCCCTGGATATTACGTGTCCAAGGAAGGTAACCTATTCCAGCCAGAACTCACACTTCTTGCACTTCGCGTATAACTTCTTCTCTCGCAACACCTGCAACACTATACTCAGATGCTCCTCATACTCCTCTGGGCTCTTCGAATACACCAGTATATCATCAATAAACACTACCACAAACTGGTCCAAGTACTGGTGAAAGACCCTGTTCATCAGATCCATAAACACTGTAGGAGCATTCGTCAACCCAAACGGCATAACTAGAAATTCATAATAACCATACCGTGTTCTGAATGCCGTCATTGGAACATCTTCCGCTCTGACTTTCACCTGATGGTACCCAGAGCATAAATCTATCTTCGAAAAGATCTGTGTCCCCTGTAAGTGGTCAAACAAATCATCGATACACAGGAGTGGGTATTTGTTCTTGATAGTTACTTTATTTATTTCCCTGTAATCAATGCACAACCTCATCAACCCATCTTTCTTTCTCACAAACAAAATTGGTGCTCCCCAAGGCGACACACTAGGCCGAATAAACCCCTTATCTAATAGTTCCTACAGTTGTTCTTTCAATTCTTTCAGCTCTGTTGTTGCCATTCTATACGGCGCCTTCGAAATCGGCGCTATCCCCAGAACCAGATCAATAACGAACTCTATCTCATGATCAGGAGATACTCCTGGAAAATCCTTGAAAAATACATTAGGAAAATCCCTCACCACGGGGATCTTCTCCACCCTCAGCTCCCCTTCTAATACTGCCTTCACACAGGCTAAATATCCCTGACAACCTTCTAATAGCAATCTACGTGCCTGAATCGCAGATAGTAACTGAGGTGGGGTACGCACACGTGATCCCACAAATCTGTACTCTTGTCCCTCTAAAGGTTCGAATACTACCACTCTCTGATGACAATCAATGCTAGCATAGTGGGCAGTTAAACAATCCATACCCAAGATTATCTCAAACCCATGTATGTCTAGAATCACCAGATTAGCTAATAAAGGCCTCCCCTGAATATCCACTGGACAGTCTCTGAGTACCGTTCTACATACCCCTACGGCCCCAATCGGCATAGCAACAGACAAACTAACATCTAACTACTGAGGCTCAAACCCACACAACTATACATAATCCCGGACGATAAAAGAATGAGTCGCCCTAGAGTTAAACAAGACAATAGCTTTAAATGATAGTATTGAAACAGTACCTGTCACCACATCTCCCGCCGCCTTAGCATCTCCCGGCGTTAGTGCATAAACTCGCGCCGAAGCAGTATTCCTTTGTTTTCCACCTCGAGGTGCTTGGTAGCCTCCTTTATAAGGTCGTGGAGCAGCCGCTACCGCTGGCAGTGCCTGACAGTTCATCACGAAATGCCCAGGCTGGTGGCACTGATAGCAGATAACCTTCCTCGCTCGACACTCACCTGGGTGCCTCCCCAAACATCTAGGACAAGAAGGGAGCATCTGTCTGCCTTGTACTGCTCGCTCTCCTCCTCCTTGTTGTCGTTCTCCCCTACTATTGTATCTCCTCCACGGCCCTCGATTGGACCCTGCCTGAAAATCAGAAGGCACGGGCCTCTTCCTTTAGCTCTGTGCTGCTGCGCCTCTTTGTATGCTGCTCTCAATCATTGTAGCCCTGTCCACTATCTCTGAGAAGGTCTGAACTCAAAAACCTACCACCTGCTCATACAAGTTCTGTCTTAGGCCCTCCTCAAGCTTCCTCGCCTTCCTAGAACCATATACAGGGTGAATCGGGACAGCTCAACAAACCTCACTGCGTACTGTTGCACCATTATAGACCCCTGTGTTAGATCCAGAAACTCTGACGCCTTTGCACTCCTGACCATAGAGGGAAAGTACCGCTCGAAGAAAACCTCCCTGAAGTGACTCCACGTCATCGCTACAGGGTCAAGTATCTGCTCCTCAAGTAATCTCACTGACCTCCACCACCGCTTTGCTTCTTCGGTCAATTTAAATGTGGCAAATAACACCATCTGCTCGTCTGTACATAAGAGGACTGCCAGTATGTCCTCTATGTCCTAAACCCAGTTCTCTGCTACCAATGGGTCCGCTCCTCCAGCAAAAGACGGGGGGTTGCATACGCTTGAACTGCTCGATCGTGCAGCTCCGCTTCCCCGAGCTCCTAGCCATCTCAGCCATCACCTGCTGAGTGACACTACGCAACACTACATCACGGTCTGCACCACCCATACTGGAAGGCCCTACTCCATCACCTCCCACATTCGTGTTGCTGTTTTCCAGATCCATCCTACAAAGGAAGCAGCTAATCTCAGCGTACAATCACTATCACACAACCCATACACCGCTATAACTCATAAATTACTCTTCTATCCATATCCTTAATCCCCATTTAAGATTCAATCCTACCACATAGAAACAAGACCCATCGATAGTAGTTATGGTTTTCTTGAAATCTTCACCCTAGGAAAAACACAGAAACAACCCCAATACTCCTGTCACTAGGCCGCAAGATAGAACCCTAAATTCTCACCTTATCCTCTAACAATCACTAACCCCCATCTTAATCTACCCATCTCCTATATTCCTCAAAATCCACTCCTATACTCTGGTATTGTATTCCGCTATCTACTAAAGTCTACAGAATCTAGCAACCTAGGCTATGATACCAAACTATGACGCCCTGATTTTCGTACAATTTTTTTTAATAAATCAAGAATAAATAATTTACACATCATCATCCACAAATCGGCCACATCAACAATCCTACTATCATTCATACGACCCGACTCGCATTGGGTACCGGGTAAAAAGTCATTCTATTTATAAAACCTAACAGCGGAAGACAGTATATTTATATCATTCAGAATACAATATGCAGAATATCTGCATACACACATATACATCATTATCACAAACTCAAAAACGGCTCAACACTAGGGGAATTACACCTCCCTTAGTCTAAAAACTCACCCTGTGTGTCAGGGTCTCAGTTCCCAATGGTCATGGAGCTCTATCACCTGGTCTATCTCTGTCCCCTGAAAAATTTAGATAATTTTGGTGAGACACGTCTCAATAAGAAGGAATAAATTATTTACAGTGTGTGGCCATATGAGTTCAGTTATAATACACTTTACTTTTCAAACCATCATTTCATTTGAGAAAATACACTGATATACACATTCTCATAATCATATAGATATACAACACAAGCTTTTATAAGCTTTAGAAGCATTTCTCAAATTCAATGATTTCCAACACATATTTACTCGCAAAGTTCCTGAGGATACAGAAGATTACCCACCCATACAGGTAGTTTCCCTCTACCCTAACACGTTATGCCGTCGGGTATAGCCACATCTGATACCTATTAGGGCACTCACCTTACTCAGCAAACCCTCAGGTGGAGAGTTTCACTTCCCCTCAATTATTTATGTCATTAACTCACACAGTTCATTTCTCATATTTAACATTCTTTATTTCTCAATTTCCATTCTTTCTCTCATTTTTCATTTTAGCCAATTTTATCATTCTTTCACTTTCCGTTTTTATTTTAATTTCCGGCTCATAAGTATCCTTGGTATCAAATACCAACATCGCATTTGTAACTCATGGCCACCCTCAGGATTTTTCTATCCACCCCATGCTTCCCCACATGGTCAAGGTTATGCGGTCCGAAGGCTAGATCTAACCGCGGTTGGCCGACCCGGTTAGATCAAAGTATCATATCACATATCGTGTCTGTAATATGACTGGCCAGCCTATAACCCTGATCCGGACTCAAGGGGGCCAACAACCCTACAAAATGGTTCAGTCGACTATCACGCCACACATTCCAAGAGTCTGTGTGGTTGCACTAACACCACTCGCAACGATACCGTACTCAATATCTTAACCATCCATCAGGGTTCACTACCACGTACCCACAATCATTATGCGGTATTGGTATTTCATCAATCATATTCCATTATATCACAATTCCGTTCAATATAAATATTCTCATCATTTTCTGTGCACATTTCATCATCTCGTAATAACATATATCATATTTCACGTATTTTTCACTTTTTCCCACAATACTCATATCAAAAATTTATACAAACTCATTTCTCATGCAAATAATTTCCACTCACAAATAAATACCACATTTCATTATTTTCCAAAATCAGAAATTAACAAAATCTCATCTTTCAGGCAAAACATTTCTACTCACATATAAATACCTTATTTCATTATTTTTCACTAATCACATCAATAATTCTCATTTCAATATTTTCTCAGAAATTACTCATCGTTATATTTCACACTCCAAAATATCATAATTTAAAATTACTCAAATGCAACAAAGTTTATCTGATATTTATATCATAATAATTTTGAAACAAAATATCATATGCTCATTTTCACATATTAACTTAAATAGTAATTCTAAAAACACTGCTATAATTTATTCCCCTTACCTGGCTTACTGAGAGTCTCACTAAAACCCCAAATCCTATGCTCTTGGCTCCCGAAATTCAATTCCTAAAATTTGCATTTTCCCTAGATTAATTAATCTATTTCTCCAAAATAATACCCATCTAACCTTCCCTAAGCTCTATATATCTCAAATTAATATTTAAACTAATATTTAACACCCCCACTTAATTTTCTGAATTTTGCCTGCGGGTCCCAAAATTACACCCGTGGCATTCACCCGGACCCTAAATTTTCGAAAATTCTACTTCAACTCCCGATGCTCAAAATTTTAGCATTTCTAAATTAATCCTAATTAATTAACAATAAGCCCTTTAATAACCCCCGTACCCCAAATTTGAGGTTTTCCCACGACAATCCCACGAGAATTCCGTCCCACTAGACTTGTAGAGAATCATCCCTAGATTCTCGTGGTGGTGTCCATTCATCGATTGGGCTTATAATTTGTAAAAAATTAAAAAAAAAAAATTTGGCTTACCCTAGGAGATACGCCTATGCCGCTCCTACCAACGATCCACTCCGATAGAAATGACGGCAGCGGAGAATGGAGCTCAACGATATCTTTCGATTTTCGATCGAGCGAAAATCCATCACGAAATCGAGGAGAGAGGGAGAAAAAGAACTACGTGTAACAGAAAAGAAAAGAAAAAGAAGAAAAGAAGAAGAAAAAAAAAAGGGAGGGGGGTTCTGGCGCAGGAAGCTTCATGCAAAATGAAAAAAAATTCTTTCCTTCCTTCAGGATCATTCCTAAAGGAAGTATGTTATAATAATAATAATAATAATAATAATAATATATTTAATTAATATTAATAATAATATATTTTATTAATAAAAATAATAATATATTTTTCTTATTATTATTATTTTAAATCCGATTAATTAACTAATTAATTTTTTTTTTTTTGGAATCACTCCACTAATCTTCTATATCCCTTTTTGGGGTTATTACAAAAGCCCCGTTCAAAAACCCATTCCGTTAGGCTTGTAGAGAAACTCTCCTAGATCCTCGTGGTAACATCTGACCGTCGATTATGGTAATGAACTACGAGAAATTGTAGAGAGAGAGTGAGGGGCACAGTTTTTGAAAAAGAGAGAAAAAAAAATTTTAGCTTCTTAATGAAGAAGTAAAGTTTGTTGACCCCATGGGTCATTCCTAGTTTTGATAATGACAAATACTCTGGTATTTAATGGTTGTCAAGTTTGTGTGTAGGATCATACTAACTAGATCATATTGATGGCATGCAGCATACAGTGGCTTGAAGTAAACGAAGACCCAGAAGATTCATTGTTGAAATTTTATAAGTTTAATATTGGGTCTGTAATAGTAATATAGGAACGTTCTATAATAATTAATGTTTGGCATGCATGTAAGAACTAAAGCTCAAAGACTGTAGAGACCTTAGGGATCACCCTTCGGTTAACTGAAAGTCGATCGATGCCAATTTTTTTGACGTACTTAAAAAGGCCTTAAAAAAGACCCTAGGTCTTAGTACTTGCACGTAAGAAAGTCCCTATATCACTTACATAATCAGGGGACCGTGTAAAACGGCTTGGGCGACTGAACAAGTCAACATGTTGACTTCATGCTTCGGGCACCCAAACCTACATTGAGCGTATCTCCCTCGGGCACCCGAACCTGTGTCAGGTTCCTTTTCAACTACCCAGGCACGATCACGTTCAAAATGGGCTCGGGTGACCAAATTGGCTGGTTTGGTTAACCAAACTTGGAACCGGGCACCCGAGCCTACGAAAAAAATGCTATTGACTTTGTTTCAGCCAACCGATCCTCAATTTGGGCACCCGAACCATTAAATAATGGTCTTATGAGTGAGTCTGTTCGGGCAACTGAACCTCAGGTCGGGCACCCAAACCTCTCAGGTTAAAATATTTTTACTGATTTTTTAAATGGGGTAAAATAGGTTAATTTCATTAAACTTGTTTTAAACTTTTCTAATTATCCCCATTTAGTCCCCAATAGTCAAAAAATCCTCCTTGCCTATAAATACCTGTTCATTTTTCGTAATTAGCAAGGATTAACAAATTGATTAGGGCCAAAATTCTCTCAAAATCAAAAATCCCTTTTTAGCCTATACCACTCCCAAACACTCTAGAACTTCATTTTCCTTGGATAAATCTTGTGTAGGAAGACTTAATGGCTTGTGGTTCTTGCATTATCATTGCAAGTTACCTTAGCCTATATTTTTTGTGTGCAAAAATCATTTTCAAAGCTTGCATTCAAACATCCATTGTGCTTAGTACATTGAGAACATCTTATTAAGGTTGTTTGAATCATCTAGTTAGCATATTTGAAACCTTGATCTGATACTGTGATATTCAAATATTGTGTTTCAAATCTTGCTTTGATATACACTCTTGTGCTTGATTAGATAAACTAATTATATTGAGTGTTGATTGCACATGTAGAGCACTGAGCTTATAGTTCTTACATCATTGAGGTGCATTGATTATATTGTGCATATTGTAGTACATATCTGCTTATTGTGAAAAACATATTTTTGTGTACAAAAATTTTATATACATTGGTTGTATTCCAGGCACGGGCCTGAAGAGGGAGACTAGCCCTGTTGAATAGTCCCGAACTGACTTAGACTCAGTTAGGAAAGCTAGGTGCGCCATCCTGGTAAGGCGTGTTGGTTGAGGTCAGCCCCTTGAATTGACCTGATTGTAACCAGTGTTGCTCCACCCATTAGGTAAGCTTTAGTGGAATCCTCAGTCTGGCAAGCCAAAGGCGGGGACGTAGGTATAGTTAGCCGAACCCCGATAACATTTCTTGTGCGTGCTTTTAATTTTCGCATTTTAAATTTTAGCACATGAATGTTTATATTTTACTATTGTGAATGATTGGGTTTAAAATTGCATAGACAGACCCTAGGTTAAGTAATACAGTTGTTAAACCGATTGACCTAGGCGATAATTTTTAAATACCCAATTCACCCCCCCTCTCTTGGGAATACACCAAAGCTAACAAAGTTAAAACCTATTTATAGATCGTTGACCCGGTCGTCTTTGTCGATGAAATAAGGTCTTCGTCGATGAACTGCAAAAGGGCTTTCGTTGACGAAAGGAAGGGTTCATCGACGAACCCTAAGTCTAAAATTCCTATTGTTCGGGGTTTCTTTGTCGACGATGCCTAAACTTCGTCGACAAGAAACAAAAGGGCATTGATGAACGAAATCAAGGGATTCATCGATGAACCCTACTACTTTGCCCTTTTTAAATTCCCTTTCTTCTTTTCTTACTTATTTCTTTTATTTTGTGGGTTCGAGTTTCTACAACACCAATGTCAGCCACTGCGATCTTTTGCAAAACGTTTAAGTCTATGCAACGAGGCTCTGATACCAATTGCTAGAATTGGTGCATTCCCAAGAGTGGGGTGAATTGAAAATTTAAACTTCTTCCTATGTTTAACCACATATTAGCAATATTTCACAACCTAGGGTCTGTCTGTGCAATCCCAAATGCACAGATAAATATAATGTGCGGAAATTAAATGCACAACATTCACAGTCTATTAAAAAATAACATACAAGTGTCGTAAATAAATTGTGAAAATATAAAGTGCACACACGGTATGTTATCGAGGTTCGGCCAATACTACCTACGTCCCCATCTTAGCTCGCAAGTCTGAGGATTCCACTAATGCTCACTCAATGGGTGGAGCGGCACTGGATACAATATCAGGTCAAATTACCAGGGCTGACCTCAACCTTTACAACCTCTCCTTAAAGGGACGGAGAAGACCCACCTCAGGCCACAACCGAATTACAACTGATCCTTATGGGGCTAGATTAACACCCCCTCAGGCCACGCCTGGAATACAACAATGAATATAAAATTACGTACAATTCAAATGCTTCTCAAGTAAGCAGATATGTACCAATACGCACAAACAATAACTTATACACTCATAGATAATAGTATTTAATGCTTAAGTGAGATCTTGAAAATTTAATTCAAGATAATATATTCAATAAGTGAATATTCAAGATTACCTCGAAAACCCTAATCAAGTATCACACAAATATTTTATCAAATATAATCAAAGTAGTTACCTAGGGTTTAAGCTTGCAATAGATTTATTTGTTGGCCTAAAAAGACTTTCAAATCTTGTTTTGATGATAACAAATGAAGGATGGATTAACATATGCTGGTAAAGCGGTGATTTTGTAGGAATATTTAAACACAAGGTTCAAAAGAAAGTATAAATGCAAGCTCACGATCACTAAAGGTCTAAACAAGTCATACTCAGATTTAAAGTGATGAAAGCATGAAGATATCTAAATTTGACTCAAGTTCAAGTCAAAAGGAACTCAAAGTCAAATATCTTGGAAGACTTCAAAGCTTAGAGTACTAAGGCTTTAGGATATGTGATGTAAGTACTTCATTTCAAAATGTCATATGAAAATATTTTTGAAGCTCTTTAGGGGTTATGGACTTAGAGATTCTATCTTAAAAACCCTGGGAAAAAGTTTTGTGAATCAACAAAAGCAAGAGAGCAAAGAGGTTTTTGAAAACAAATCTGAATAACTAGTTTTTATCTGCCAGATGACTAAAGATAAAATCTCAGACGTCTAAAGAATTTGCTCAAACGACTGAAGAATTAGTTCAATCTTCTGAAGATTTTTTTTTTTTTTTGTCAAAATCCTGAAGAGGCAGTAGAGGCCTAGACGATTGAAGTGTGAACCTCAGACGTTTGACTTTGTATCTAGTTAAGTTTTTCAAAGTTTTATAGTACCTCAGACGACTGAACTCGACTCCTCATACATTTGAACACTGTTAATGGCTAGAAATTTTAAAAGTTTTTAAATTCAAATTTAAGTTTCTTACACCCCAAATTATCTAAAACCTTGGGGGACACTCCAAGTAACCTTGGGCAACATGAAATTACTTTTCTAAGCCTATAAATACATGGTTTGTGAAATCAAACATTACCAAGCAATTGAAAACCTATTCTCAAGTTGAAACTCTCACATACTCTCAAAGCTCTCTCTTGCTCAACCTTTCTAAATCAAATTGTTGTGATAATTCTAAAGCAACTAGTGATTCTTCTCTGAATTATGAACCACCGAATCTCATCCAAGAGAATAAACTTGGTGATATCATATCTTGAGCTTCAATTTTATTTTCTTGTTATATTTTTTATTGAAGTATATAGTTTGAAATTGTACTAATCCGCTCTCTATGAGGGAATTTCTTTGTACACAAATTCTTGATCTTGTTTTTGTAGATCGTGATGATTTCAGGTTGTTAGATCATTGACCAAGCTTGGGGTATCGCTTGGAGAGGTGATTACTCTAGCCTAGTGAATGAGTGCCCAAGCATGGGGTATCACTTGGAGAGGCGTTGCTCTAACCTAGTGAAGGAGTGTTTGAGCGGGGGGTATCACTTGTAACGGTTTTGTTCCACCCAGAAAGAAATAGGTATAGTGGAATCCTTTAGTGATACATGATTATATAGTAATAGATTTTCAAAGTATTGTAACTCATTTTCCATACACTAGCAATAACATATTTCATCTTACTGAGTATTGGCTCATCCCAATTACTTTAACATTTTTCAGGTGATCCAAGTAGGCGAGCAGATCAGGCTCGCAGGTAGAGGGGTCTCGGTATTGCCCTGACAGTAGTGTGAGTATTTTTGGGAGTATTTTTGTATAGCCCTAGCTAGTTGAGGGTATTCTAGAAAACATATATATATGTATATTTTGGGAAACACTTTAGTACTCTGGTATTATACATAAGTACGTATGGTTATGTTTATTTGATTTCTGTTTCTTGCTGCTTAGGTTGATGATTGGGTTTAATTCAGTGTGGTATCAGAGCATTTTAAATGTTATAGTATTAAAAAAAAAAAAAAAAACCCAGTTAAATAGCAGGTCGTTACAATTTGGTATCAGAGCCTAGGTTGCTAGGTTTTGTAGACTTTAGAGTGCAGCAGAAGCAATACCAGAGTATAGGAAAAGGATTTGAGGTTTGTTCGGTTATCTGGATACAGGATTTCTGTGGTGGTTTCTGTATTTTTCCTGGGGTGATGATTTCAGGAAAACCATAGTAAACTATTGTCGGGTCGTGTGTCTAGGTGACAGAACTGGATATTGAGTTAAGGTCAGGGAAGGTAAATTGGTACATGATAGGTCCGTATAGGAGATAAAGTGCTTAAATGTGTTTCTTGTTTTCAGGATGGACCTAAGAAGCAGTGGCATGAATGCTGGGGAGGATAGGCCAGGACCTTCCAACATAGGTGGAGGAGATACAGATGTTGTACTGTATAGCGTCATTCAGCAGGTGATGGCTAAGATGGCCAAAAGCTCTGGGGAGCGTAGCTGTTCAATCAAGCAGTTTACACAGATGAAGCCCCCATCCTTTGCTGAAGGAGATAACCTAATTGAAGCTGAGAATTAGGTCCAGGATATCGAAGAGACATTGGCGGTGCTTCCATGCACGGATGAGCAGAAGGTAGCATTTGCAGCATTTAAGTTAATAGGGGAGGCGAAGCGCTGGTGGAGAGCAACGCGACTGATAGAGGAGCAGAGGCCGGTTCCAATGCCAGTGATGTGGGATCGATTCAAGGAGTTGTTCTTTGAGCGATATTTTCCTTCAGTCATTTGGAGTGCGAAGGTAGCAGAGTTTCTGCATCTGGTACAAGGGCAAATGATCGTATCCCAATATGCAACTTGGTTTATCGAATTGTCGCGTTTTGCTCCGTATCTAGCACCTGATGAAGAGAAAAAAGCAAGGAAGTTTGAGGAGGGACTGAGGCAGAATTTGTTTGAGCAAGTGATTGGCTTCCAAGCTCAAAGATTTACGGAGGTTGTAGATAGAGCTGCAGTCATTGAGAGTGGTATACAGAGGGGTGTAGTAGCTTAGAGTCAGAGGAAGAGACCTGCGCCTCAGGATTTTCAGGCTAGCTCTAGTAGGGGTCCATGGAGAGAAGGTTGCGATACGGGAGACTAGAGGCATATGGTGGAACCTCGAGGAAATCAGGGTGCGCCGATTATCCCGATATATCAGACATGCGGGAGACGTCATTCGAGGGAGTGCTAGGTAGGGAGCGATGTATGCTATCGATGTGGAAGGCCCGGCCACATGGTACATGCATGTCCAGGTATGCCAGACCGAGTCCCAGTTCCCAGGCCCTATCGGGGAAGATATCAGGCAACTTGGGGAGGATATCAGGCATCTCGTAGTGGCCAGCAGAGGAATGTGGCCCCAGCGAGAGTATACACTCTGACGCCAGGTGATGCTAAGGTTGATGCAGATGTGGTGACAGGTACATTTACTATTTTATTATATCCAGTTATTGTTCTTTTTTACTCAAGTGCTACTCATTCTTTCATCTCTGCATCTTATATTAAATTATCTGAGAGAGAGACCCAGTTATTAGATATAGCGTTGTCAGTAGCTACACCATCGAGGTCAGTGATAAGATGTCAGAGGGTACATAGGGGCTATCTGATAGAAATTCAGGGAAAAGTGTTACCAGTTGACTTGATTGTGTTTGATATGTGTGAGTTTGATATAATACTGGGTATGTATTGGTTGGCTGCCAACCACGCCAGTATTGATTGTCGTCAGAAAGAGGTAATTTTTAGACCCCCTGGTACGTAGGAATTCAGATTCGTTGGTTCACAGGTACGTGCTACAACACAGCTGGTGTCAGTCGTGCAAGCGAGTAGATTACTCCTGGACGGAGATCAAGGGTTTATAGTGTTTTTGAAAGAAGTGTCCAAAAATGAATTGAAGATTGACAACACTCCAGTAGTACAAGAATTTCTAGATATTTTTCCACAGGAGTTACTTAGATTGCCTCATGTGCGCGAGGTGGATTTTCCTATAGATTTACCTCCAGGGACTGTGCCGATTTCTAAGGTTCCTTACCGTATGGCTCTAGCTGAATTGGGAGAATTAAAGGAACAGTTGCAAGGCTTGTTAGACAAGGGGTTTTTACGATCCAGTGTGTCGCCGTAGGGAGCTCTAGTGTTGTTCACAAAGAAAAAATAGGGGTCTATGAGGATGTGTATCGATTACAGAGAAATCAATAAGGTTACTATTAAGAATAAATATCCTCTACCCCGTATAGACGATTTGTTTGATCATCTCCAAGGTACACGAGTATATTCCAAGATCGACCTCAAATCCGGGTATCATCAAGTGAGAGTAAAAGTAGAGGACGTCGTGAAGATAGCCTTCAGGACCAGGTATGGGCACTACGAGTTCCTCATTATGCCATTTGGTCTAATGAATGCCCCAGCCGTATTCATGGACTTGATGAACAGAGTTTTTCACCAGTATCTAGATCAGTTTGTAGTAGTTTTCATTGATGATATACTGGTGTACTCGAGGAGTTTTGAGGATCATGAGGTGCATTTGAGGCAGGTGTTGCAGACACTCAGAGAGGAGAAGCTCTATGCCAAGTTTAGAAAGTGTGAGTTTTGGCTTAAGAAGGTAGCATTTTTAGACCACGTGATCTCAGGGGACGGTATTTCAATGGATCCCAACAAGATCGATGCGGTGGTAAGTTGGGCTAAGCCAAGGAATGTGTAGGAAGTCAGGAGTTTCTTCGGACTGGCAGGTTATTACCGACGATTCGTTCAGGGGTTTTCAGCTTCATCAGGACCTCTCACGCATATGACTAAAAAGAATGCCAGGTTTGTGTGGGAGGAAGAATGTGAGCAGAGCTTCTAGGAATTAAAGCAGCGGCTCGTCACTGCACCAATACTAACGATTCCATCGAGAGGTGATGGTTATGTTATCTACAATGATGCGTCTTTGAAATGGCTTGGTTGTGTGCTGACGTAGTATGGTAGGGTGGTGGCGTATGCGTCCAGATAGTTGAAAGAGTATGAAAAGAACAACCCTACTCACGATTTGGAATTGGCTGCGGTTGTACACGCACTAAAGATCTGAAGACATTACTTATATGGTGAGAGGTGTGAGATATTCTCTGATCATAAGAGCCTAAATTATTTCTTCACACAAAAAAAGTTGAACATGCGGTAGAGGAGGTGGTTGGAACTTATCAAGGATTACGACTGTACCATCAGTTACCACCCAGGTAAAGCAAATGTGGTGGTTGATTCTTTGAGCCATAAATCAGGAGACACAGCACAACTAGCGGCGGTAGTTCAGCATCCAATTCAGATAGACTTGGAAAGACTTGGTGTGCAGTTAGTGGAAGATGATCCTCAGGCACTTATTGCCTGTTTGGTTGTACAACCTACACTTTATGAGATAATTAAAGCTGCTTAGAGGGATGATCCGGAATTAGCAGAAGTGATAGCCAGGGTACAAGATGGTCAGGGGGAAGAATTTAGCATTTTTTACGATGGGGCTTTGAGATTTTGCACCAGATTGTGAGTGCCTGCAAATGACAGCATTAGGAGGACGATTCTAGAGGAGGCACACATATCTATATACATTGTTCATCCTGAAAGTACGAAAATGTAGAGGGATCTGCGAGAGTATTTCTGGTGGAGTGGCATAAAGAGGGGGATAGTAGAGTTTGTGCAGTAGTGTTTGATGTGCCAGCAGGTTAAGGCTGAGCACCAGAGGCCGACTGGTTAATTGCAGCCACTTTTCATTCCCGAGTGGAAGTGGGATCACGTATCCATGGATTTTGTTACTATGCTACCGCCAGCATCGCATGGTCAGAATGCTATTTAGGTGGTGGTTGATAGATTGACGAAGACAGTGCACTTTCTGCCTATTAGGGTTAGCTACCCTATGAACAGGTTAGCAGAGATTTACATACAGAAGATTGTTCGACCCCATGGAGTGCCGGTATCCATAGTCTCGGACTGTGATCTACGTTTTACATCATGGTTTTGGAGGAGCTTACAGGAGGCATTGGGGACTCAGTTAGCATTCAGCACTGCTTTCCACCCTCAGACCAATGGTCATAGTGAAAGAACAATCCAGGTATTGGAAGATATGCTTCGTGCATGTGTGCTAGACCTTGGAGGTAGTTGGATTCAGTTTTTGCTGCTAGTTGAATTTGTTTATAATAAAAGTTATCAGACTAGCATCGGCATGGCACCCTACGAGGCATTATATGGTAGGAGATGTCGATCTCCTCTTTTCGGGGATGAAGTAGGTGAAAGGCGAGTTTTGAGTCCAGAGATAATTCAACAAGCGTGTGATAAAGTCTGACTTATTTGAGACAGGATCAGTGCAGCACAGAATCAGCAAAAAAGCTACGCGGATACTCGCCGCTGAGAACTGAAATTTGAAGTGGGTGATCATGTATTTTTGAGAATAACTCCACAGAAGGGGATCTTAAGGTTTGAGAAGAAAGCTAAGTTGTGCCCTAGATTTATTGGCCCACTTGAGATACTTGAGAAGATTAGGTCAGTAGCCTATCGGCTAGCTTTACCGCCATCTCTATTTCGAGTTCATGACGTATTTCATATTTCTATACTAAAGAAATACGTCCCAAATCCTTCCCATATCATCAGCCATGTGGAACTGGATGTCAGTGAGGCTTTGGCATATGAAGAAGCTCCAGTACAAATCCTAGATAAGAAAGAACGGGAATTGCGCAATAAGAAGATACATTGGTAAAAGTCGTGTGGAGAAATCACGCAATAGAAGAGGCTTCTTGGGAGCTTGAAAGCGAGATTAGACAGAAATATCCCCACTTGTTTAGTGGGTCATAGCAGTGATGTATAATTAAAGTAATAGTAATTTTATTTTGTTTAGCATAGTGGAAGTGTAACGTAGAGTATAGGATAGGTAGTATTTCAGTTTTGGGAGAATTTTCTTTTATATTTGTAATCTCCCAGAACTACCCATGTAACCACGGTATTCCTCCGCTATGAGGGCAGGTAATAAAATAAGTAGACCATTTTCCTTTACTAGATGATGGAGTGTATAGATAGAGATACAGATAGTAAATTTTAATGACGAAATTTTATAAGGGGGAGAGAATGTAACAACCCAAAAAATAATGGTATTTAAATAATAAAAAAAGAGGGAAATGGAATCAGTAACATAAGTCGGCTTCTCGTTCGTTGATGACATTACATTTTGGAGGTGATAATTCCAAAAACATTTCCCCAGGCCTCGTCGACGAGGGTTCTTCAGAACCTCATCGACGAGAAGATACAAAGAGGGGTTTTTGGAACAGACTGAAATTCGTCAACAAAGGAGGAAGTTCGTCGACGAAATTATTGAAGGACTCGTCGATGAGGTGACGTGGCTTGTTGATGAATCCCGCAGTATAAATAGTGCTTAAACTTAGTTTTACACAGAATTTCAGCGCCACTCTCTTCTCTCTCTCTCTCTCTCTCTCTCTCTCTCTCTCTCTCTCTCTCCTACGACCTCTTCCTCTTCTCTCTTCGATTCTAGCCCCGTCAGTCGCCTGATCAAAGATCTGAGGCTACCACGACGTTCCTGGCGGAGTTCTCTTCAAGTCTACCAGAGTGGATCGTTGGTGGAACAAAGTTGGAATTCATCCCAAATCCAGAATAAGGTCTTTTATTCAGAATTTGAGTTTCCAGCAGTTGTAAGAAATGTAATAGACGTGGAAATAATAATGTTTTGTTCTGGGATTTATGGTTTTCAGGGTGTTGAGTAAAGAACCCTACGGGTGTTGGACCTGTTATAGTAGGGGATTTTTAGCAGGAAACAGGTAAGGGAAATATGCTATGCTAGGTTGTTTGAGTATGATTTCAGTATAAAATTATATATATTCTACCAGAGTATTATTCACAGCAGAGATTTATATAGTTTATCAAGTATGATTAATATATTTTAAAATTACTATATGGCTTGAGAATATAGATATAGTATAAAAACATGTTTTATAGTATTTTTTATAGATGTGTTTTATAGAATATACAGGCAGTGAATGTATTTTACAGCAATTACATAAATACCATGATTATACAGTTTTACAGTACCATGACATACAAATTTACAGTTAATTATAGAAACACAATTGATATAGATACAATTTTCTATAGCGTCATGGTTTATACAGTTATTACAGAATCATGGTAAAGCAGATAGTTGTATATAGAGATGTGTTATATAGTATTAGACCCTATTGGACCATACAGTTACAGAGCACAGTATCGTAGCTACATACAGTTTATAGAGTGCAACCACCTATTCAAATAATACGTGGTATAAAGGTTAATCGCATAGAACTCACAAGTGGACAGGCTCCCCATCAGATATGGGTTGAGGAGGGCCGATCAGACTATGGAGTATAGTGATTTATTCCTGGTTGGCCAGCTAGGGTAAATCTCGCCTACGGGCCGCACAACCTTGTCATGAAGGGTTAAATCGTGACACACAGTTATCCACAGGGAAGTTAACAGTTATTACTGGTATTGTACTTTTCATATTCAATGATACATGATTATATAGTAATAGATTTTCACAGTATTGTAACTCATTTGCCACACATTAGTAATAACATATTTCGTCTTACTGAGCGTTGGCTCATCCCAATTACTTTAACATTTTTAGGTTATCCAGGTAGGCGAGTAGATTAGGCTCGCAGGTAAAGGGGTCTCGGTATTGCCCTGACAGTAGTGTGAGTATTTTTGGAAGTATTTTTGTATAGCCCTAGCCAGTTAAGGGTATTCTGGAAAACAGATATATATGTATATTTTGATAAACACTTTAGCACTCTGGTATTGTATATAATTACGTATGATTATGTTTATTTGATTTCTACTTATTGCTGCTTAGGTTGATGATTGAGTTTAATCCAATGTAGTATCAAAGCATTTTAAATGTTATAGTAAAAAAAAAAAAAATCTCAGTTAAATAGCAGGTCGTTACATTAAATAACTACAGTTGTAACTAATTTATAATCATTAATTACTAAGTGCCAAAATAACTACTTTTATCTCTAATATATTCAAATCATCTAATATTTAATCTAACCAAATATAAATATTGGTCACTAATACTATTCTGAAATTGTAAATACTAAATAACTATCACTAAAACACAATTACCAAAACTAATTATTAAGTCATGAAGTCACTATTTAATATAATACTAATAATATTTACAATGTTTTACATAACTGAAATCAACAATTTTAACTTCTATAATTTGAAAATAGATTAAGATATTTAAATTTCCAACTCAACTAATGTAAATATTTTTTTTTTCGTAGAGAAACTAAAAATTAATGACAACTTATATATTATTTCAATTTGACAAAATAAAATATTATTCCCCACGTAACAACTAATTTTTCAACTCAATATATTTTACTAAATAACTAATTTCAAATCAAACTACTATTATTTAAAATTTCAACTAAACTAATGTAATTATTATATTCTTACAAAAACAAGTTTTAAATGCAACTTAAAAATTACTTTTTCCTAAAATTATTATTTTTATCTATAATATTTAATAGAAAATACTTCTTTAACAAAACAAATATCTCAATGAAAAAATTTGAACAAATATTAACTTTTATTCAAAACAAATATCTCAATTTATTTTAACTTCTATTTGCTTTAAAACAACATTCTTTCTAACAAAATTTCAACAAATAATTATTTTCAAGTCATTTAAAACTATTATTTTCACAATAATATATTCTTGATGTTGAAATAAAAATTTTCATATATAATAAAATAACGAAAAATTATAGCACAATAATAAATATCATGATTAAATCACAGTAATATCAAACAAATCGTATTTCACATATATAAACTCTAATCTCACAAAAATGCATTAACATAAATACACCATAATCATAAAAATACCTCAATCACAATGTAACCAATGCGAAAAATCAAAGCACAAACTCTTATTGTTCAGCTCTACTATAATAGTAAATACAAAAGTAGAGACAATTTCAACTTCAAATGTATAGAGGAGAGGATTTTTTTTAGGATCACCATATTTGAAGATGAATGAGTATTTATACTTGTGATCTTCCTTCTTCTAGGTGAAAATGTTCACTACCAGCGTGTTCAGTGACATTTGGAAAGGAGCCGTTGGAGGAGAGCCATTGGAGGAGCAAAAAGAGGAGGGAGGACACTACTTCGCCAAAGGGAGGTTGGAGGAGAGAGGGGGGAGGAGGGAAGAAGAGTTTTTGTGCAAAGGAAAAAGAATGGAGGGGGCGAAAGGTTTTAAACCAACAACTGTTTTTTCATGAGTCAATTTTGATGCTAAAATTGACTTATGGAAAAGTCGACTCTACTAATAGTGAAATGATGGAATTGACGCATGCACAGGGACAACGAACGGTCAATTACTGTTTCAATATTTTATTTTATTTTTGAACTAGAATCGACTTTTGGAAAAGTCAATTTCAATATATATAAAAAAATTGAAATGTTAGGAATTGATTTTTTTTCTTATATTAAAATAATATAAAGAATTTTTTATTATTAGAATTGACTTTTCAAAAGTTGAACCCAATAAAATAAAATAAAAAATACAGAAAAATCAGAAGTGACTTTCTAAAAGTCGATTATGAGTTTACAAAAACCCAAAAAAAAAAAAAAATCAGTTCCCACTATTGCGTGCGTGGCCCCTAGCCCTGCCATGCAGCTACATCGCCAGGGGCCGTTCCCCCCTTGCACTCCCTTCCCAACACCACCCTACCCTAGGAATGCCATATTATTATCATGCGACATATATATATATATATATATATATATATATATATATATATATATATGTACATTTGTTTTATTAATATATATATTATTGCATTGTTTGAAGTAAACATGTTCATAAATTATTGTATTATGTTATTAGAATAAGATAGTAATATTTATTATTATTAAAATATAAATTATTACCTTATTATTATTATTAGTATTATTATTACTATGACAAAGTTAATAAAGTGCGCTAAACAGTGGTGTTTAGCACCCTACTTTTCTAATCAGCGAATAAAGTTGACCTAAAATTGAGTTCTGGATTTTATTGGTTAATCGAATTATTAAATCGATTGGTTTGATTTACGTATTTATTTTGAATTTTTTTCCATTTTATCTTTATTTTAAAATAATATATTAAATAATACCTTATTTGGGAAAATATTTCCCATAATGACTCTGACGTAATCTCATTGGACCAAGTAGCGAGATTTAAAGGGCCAAGGCAATGAAGATGTTGACACGTGGCAAGTAAATCTCGTTAGACCATTCAGCGAGATTTTCCTGAAAATAGATAAATCCGAGGGTGCAACCATCATCTTCCTCTTCGTCTTGTAAGAAAACAGGTCGGAAAACAGGGCAAACAATTCTCTCTCTCTCTTAAAAAAAGTAGAGTCCCCTATTGGGATTAAACCCTAAACCCATATATTAATACCCAAAACTCCAACACAACTCCATCCAAAAGTCACAAATCCAAACAAGAACCCTAGATGAGCAGAAACCCACAAATTAACAAAGCAAAAAAAGCAATCGATTCACACAAAAATGTTCAACTCAAAAAACACACCCACGCGCAATCACTACAGAGAGAGAGAGAGAGAGAGAGAGAGAGAGAGAGAGAGAGAGAGAGATTTACATTTAGAGGGCAGTAGGACCCATGGCGGAATAACAGTGGTGAGTGAGGAAGTGCACCCTGGAGCTAGAGCATCCCACATGCGAAGGCAGAGAGCCCTCCTCCTGTCAATTATGCATGGGGTCAGTCCTTACCAGAATTTGGATCCTCTTTTTACAGTTTTCACTCCTCTGTTGTTGTTTTATCCCAAGTGTCACGGTTTGACTATTTTCACACCGTTGTGAAAGGGTCGTGCGGTGCTAGTTAAAACACTTTTGTTTAACTAGCCAACCTATCGTTTACCAACATTCATCCACAAAACAATTTCATTAGCATTCAATCAAATGGCAGCGGAAACAGAGTATTCATGAAAGTAGTGGCAAGCAAGCAGTAAACATTAAATCTACGCATTTCATTAACAACACATCCGTTGACATCGTGTTTTTAGCGAGGGAGGCAAGTAGGCTAAACACGTTGACAATAGCTAGTGAGTTTTACAATGACTAATAAACACTCACCCTTCCCTAAAGAGATTTTTATGTAATTATCATCCTGGCACTAGTAAACATCAAAGTGATCGAGGATTCATACTGCCATATTTGGCATACAAATAACTACTAACAAAAAATAACCCTACACTAGTATTTACATTATGGAAACTCATCTCAAGTACACGAGACAAGCGGTAACAGGCAAGCATAATGCCCTAAAAAAGTTTAGCTCGTGACATTCTCCCCCACTTTTGCAGTCGATGTCCTCGTAGATTTTGACGATAGGTACACTTCAACTTTGTCCATGAACGGTTGCATA
Organism: Malania oleifera; assembly: GCF_029873635.1. NCBI lineage: Eukaryota > Viridiplantae > Streptophyta > Magnoliopsida > Santalales > Ximeniaceae > Malania > Malania oleifera. Next base: position 29,684,936 of record NC_080427.1, on the reverse strand, counting down.
TCTTCCACTGAAATCTAGCTGATTTCTTGTCATCAAGGCATTTCCACTTCACTAGGAACTTCTGCTGCTTCTTCCTTTAGGATATGAACTTTTGGGCTACAAGGATCTCTTCAACTTCATGTTTGTTAAGTAGCACTGTCTTCAACTCTACTCTGTTTTTCTGACTTCTGCTCAAATCGTCAGTGTCGTTGTTGAACGGCTTAAGGCAGCGAACATGAAACACATGATGCACTTTCGTTCGGTTGAAGTGTTGCGGTCTTCTTCTCCCCTGATTTGCCCACTTCTTCATCTGCTTAGAAGCTTTCTCCAAATAGACTCGAGAAAACTCTGCATTCTGTCTCCATTCTCTAATGAAGATGTACGCCTTGGGAATCTTTCGTCTGTACAACTCATCCACTGTGTGAGGTAGCAGCGGCTGCTAGCCTATAACAAGCTCAAAAGGGTTCTTGTTGGTTGTTGAGCTCCTTTGGGCATTGCCACATAATGGAGCCATGTTAAGTAGTTGCACACCATTCTTCTGGTTGTCGTTGACAAAATGGCGCAAGTACTCTTCTAGTAGCTTTCTAAATCTCTTTATCTGTCCATTTGTTTGTCGGTGATAACTCGAAAAGATGTCAATACGTGACTTGGATATCTTGAAAAATTTTGTCAAGAAGTTGTTAGTGAACATTAAGTCTTGGCCACAAATAATAACTTGGGGAACACCCCAATGTTTCACAACAGTCACAAAGAATAATTGTGTCATCTCCTTTGCCAAACAGTACTTTGGTGCGGCCATGAAAGTACCATACTTCTTCCGCTCCCCCTTGTGTTGTTGGCAAGTGAGACAAATTCTGGTATAATCAACCACATCATCCCATGTGTGCGGCCATTAGTAGTCCTGTCATTGGAGTCATTCTTCGCGAATACCCCTCAACGAACTTCCTGCAATTTAGTAAGGCCAAGAAAGGAACACAACTCCTTCATTGTCATGGGGATCTTCCGTTCTTGAATCATCCTTACCTTCTCCATACCCCTCTAGATATGACCTTGTTCAACCACCTAACCAAGGAAATTGTTGCTCAACTGAGTGAAAGAGCACTTCTGTTTCTTCACATCCAGACTGTTTGCCCTCAGCCTGTCAAACATCTCCTACGGATGCTCTTCATGTTTCCTCAGAAACAACACCGATGCTCCCAACAGTGCTTTGGAAAGGTGAACACATCCTACTTCCAATTCATCAAGCTATTTCCCTAACTCTACTATCTCTAGAGGTGCCATCCAACATTGCCCTTTAGTAGGTGGTTCCACTCCTAGCAACAACTCGATCTCATGCTCCACAGTCCATCGTGAAAGCAAATTGTGAGGCATCTTATCCGGCAACACCTCCTTGTACTTATCCAACACCGCTTGGATGGTCGTAGGCTCCAGCTCTTGGCCTACTTCTTTTTCTACCACCACCGTGGCTAGATGTGTCTGCTCACCCTGACCCAATCCCTTATTGAGTTGTATGGGTAAAAGGGACTTCCCGTCGTCTCCTTTCGTTGCAACAACTTGCACCAAGCACAAGTGATCTCCCATCAGACACAGGGAACCAGCCGAAGGCATCAACACTGCCCTCGTCCCCCTTAAGAACTTCATTCCTAGAATGACTAGAAAGTTATCCAATGGCACGACCGTGAAATTCACATGACCTTCCCACTGTCCAAGCTTCACAGTAACTTTCTTGGCTACTCCTAGAGTAGGCTAGGCTAGAAAATTAACTGCTTTCATGCGTCCTGTATCCTTCTCTAAGGATAAGTTGAGTCTCTATGCTTCCAATTACGAAACAAAATTATGAGTAGCCCCGGTATCCACCATAGCGCGGGTACTCTTCCCATTGATCCTCAAGTCTACAAATATTAACCCTTTTACTCGTGTAACTTTCGGTGCTTTTGTCTGCTTTTCCAATGGGCTCACCAGCCGCACTAAACCTACCCTCGGGGCATCATCATCTTCCTCCTCGCTTTCCACCACTTTTCTTGAAGTGGAAGCTTGTAAGGCATTGAGTAATCCCTTGTGTTGACACTCACTCACTCTGTGAGATCCACCACACAAGTAGCACGAAATTTTACTCTTCCCCTTTTCCGTTGGGTGTGTTGAACCCTTAAGACAACGAAACTTCATTTGAGGTTGATGATTTAGAGTTGGCTCCCCTACTCTTGGGTTTGCCTTTCTTGAAAGACTTTCCACTATTTCCCTCTCCGCCAAACCATTTGGACGAAGTGGTATGATCACCAATGTAGTCAGTCAAGTGTTCTACAGCAGCTTGTGAAGTTGACAAGTCTTGAACTCTTTGCCTATGAAGTTAAGTTCTTGCCCATGGTTTCATCCCCTCTAGAAAATAGAACAACTTGTCCTTCTCCGACATATCCCGAATATCCAACATCAAAGCAGAAAATTGTTTCACATATTCCTTGATTGACCCCGTATGCTTGAGATATCTCAGCTTTCTCCTTACATTATACTCAACATTCTCAGGAAAGAATTGGGCCTTGAGCTATCTTTTCAAGTCTGCACAACTATCAATTACACAACTTCCATTTTCAATTTCTTTGCACTTGGTGCGCCACTATAGTTTGGCATCACCAACCAAGTACATGGTCATATTATCCACCTTTGCCTGTTCTGAGGTCGTCTTCACAGTGCGAAAGTACTACTCCACATCAAACAAGAAGTTCTCTAACTCCTTGGCATCACAGGCACCCCTATACTTTTTAGGTTCTGGTACCTTGGTCTTACTAACTCCTGGAGTGTTGGAGTTCCCCACGGCAAGAACCATTAGATTCACCTTTGCATCTAGATCAGCCATCCTGATTGCAAAGTTTCAACTGCGTGGCGAAAACCCTTTAACATGTCTTCTATCAAACCTGCTTAATGTTTTTGTGATCCCATCACTTCATCAACAAGTTCTCTCCTCTGGGTCACCTCCGCGACCACAATGTTGGTTGTTGCCTCAACCTATGCTTCCAGCACGCTGATCCTCTCAACATTGTTTGGAGCCATAGTCACTTACCCACAACGAAGGTAACTGAATTCTCGTAGCAACTGAGCCTTGGCTCTGATACCAAGTGTCATAGTCCGACTATTTTCACACCGTTGTGAAAGGGTCGTGCGTTGTTAACTAAAGTACTCTTATTTAACTAGCCAGCCTATCGTTTACCAATATTCATCCACAACATACTTTCATTAGCATTCAATCAAATGGCAATGGAAATAGTAAGCATTCAATAAAGTAGTGGCAAGCAAGTAATAAACATTGAATCTAAGCAATTCATTAACAACACCTCCATTGACATCATGTGTTTAGCGATGGAAGCAAGTAGGCTAAACACGTTGACAATAGCTAATGAGTTTTACAATGACTTATGAACACTCACCCTCCCCTAAAGAGGTTTTTATGTAATTATCATCATAAGACTACGAAACATCAAAGTGATCGAGGAGTCATATGCCATATTTGGCATACAAATAAACTACTAATAGAAAATAACCCTACACTAGTATTTACATGATGGAAACCCATCCCAAGTACACGAGACAAGTGGTCATAGGTAAGCATAATGCCCTGAACAAGCTTAACTTGTGACACATGGTTATGTTGCACTTATGTGGTGTTCCTAAGTCTCTCCTTCATCGCAGTGCCTAGACAGCCCTTGCGACGCCTCGCCAGCGCTCACCAACCGTCACCGTCTCCCTCCTAGTTAATCATCGCAGCTACTATTACCTTGCTGCCTCCCTCGCCAGCTTACTCATTGCAGCTACTGTTACTTAGTTGTTCTATTTTCAAGCAAATTTTGCTAGATGGTCTAGCGATATTTGTTGTCATTTGACGTCTACACTATTCTGATCCTTTAAATCTCGCTGCTTGGACCAAACATTGAGGTTATGTCAAATCTTGTTAAACTAAGGAGCGAGTTTATATCAGAGTCATTTTAAAAAATATTTTCTCCAATAAGATATTATTTAATATATTATTTTAGAATAAAGATAAAACCGGAAAAACACTATTTATTTCACCTACTTTACCCTTGTGTTTCTAATATTTTAATTTAATTCTTACATCGGAGCTCCGAGGGCGACCAGCTTTTCATCCCAAGTCCCATCCATACCTTCGGACCTCCCAGCCTGTTTCACCGGAGAGTGGGAAATCCCACTCCCTTCGCTCCTGCTGCTTCGTGCTTCTGTCGACGCTCCGAAGGTCAACGAGTCGTCGAACCATCGAAGGCCGACTTCCAGCCCAGCCGCAATGGTAAGTCCACTCCGTTTCCTCCTCCTTCACTCCCTCTTCTCCTTTTCCCTCTCCTTCTCCTTCTCCTTCCCTCCCCTCCCCTCCCCTCCCCTCCGTCAGTTCGGCAGTTTGCTAATGGCCACGGCTCTCTAAATCATTTCTGCTGTTTTCCTTTTTTTTTTTTGTCTATTTTTTGGGAAAAAAAAAAAAACAATTAATGGGTGAACTTATGAGATCGGTCAATAACTCACTGCCTCACTGCTCTCTTGCTGAGTTGCTTTATTTGTTTGTGTAATAAATGGATGATATTAGTTACTTGGTATTAGACTCTTAGCTTTCATTTGTTTAATATGAATATTGTTGATGATTGTGCAATTGATAATTGTGCATGAAGTATGCAATTTCATTTTAAATTAAAATTATTTAAATATTTTTCATCTAGATGGAAAAGAATGCCTAAATTTTATATATATATATATATATATATATATATATATATTTATATTAATTGATTAATGTATCTTTACAGCATCATATCCCAAAATCCCCTTATCCACGTTTCGTATTCATGTCCCGTGTTGGTATCGGTGCTTCCTATCTTGGAGGCTGGAGTGAATGCTCTTAGACGGTTAGACCCATTAGTTCGATCACTGGTGTTTATAATATTATTGTTGGTTGGTTAAGGTTTTAGATCTAGTTCACAGTCTTCTTTTGTTGGTGCCTTGGCAGTAGACTGATTTTGGATGATGTTCATACAGCCAAGGAGCTTGTGGAAGATTTTAAGAGGAATAGAAAATGCCCAGTGTTTAGGTTAGATTTTGAGAAAGTTTACAATATGGAAAATGGAAAATTTTGGCTGGGTTTTAGATAAGAAGGGTTGTAGCTTAGGACGGAGAGGCTAGACTAGAGATTCTCTTTCTTTTACTTCATCTTTTGTGATTATAATTGAAGAACCTAACACTTGGTTTTTGGCTTAGGTACCTTTATCATCTTTTCTTTTTATTCCAGTTGCTGCTTTGAGTAGGATGTTGATAGTTCTATTGATGGTGATCATGTTCTAGTTATCTTACAACGGGGAAGGAAGGATGGTGAAGTTGTTTTACCTTTATCTTTTCATTCTATTTGCTGTTTTGAGTAGAAAATGATTGATGGGGCTAGTGATGGTGGTTTTGTTCATGGTCTTACAATGGGGAGGGATAATGAAGTTGCTTTGCATTTTTAGTTTAGATATGGCATTGTTTTCTCCTGCCTAATGATATGTCTTCGTTCTGTAAAATTCTTTCCATTTTACATGTTTTTGAGATAATGTCGGGGCAAAGTCATCGGTGGGCTTTTAAGCTTTTTAAGATTTCACTTCAGTTTGGGCACATGGGACCCTCGAGGGTCATATCAGTTCAAGAGTACATGTGTGTCAAACAAACAATAAGTTCATTCTAGGATTTGGGGTTGATATCCTCGCTATCAACATGTCATGACTGAGGAGCACCAGCCAGGCAGCCACACAAACATATTAGGGAAACTCCATATGATCCTCCAATCATACATGTCAACATACAAGCATGCACATGATGATGTAATGAGTACACTCAATAAGAATTAAAATTTACCAGTTTACATTATTGAACTCTAGTTCTCAACATCTCCAGTAGATTGTGAATCCTGCCTGTAGGGCCAACCAAAGAATAAATATTTTTAACTTCTTGGTTTAATTTATTCTTGAAAAATCCCTTGAAAAAGAATGCATATTGTTTTATAGTTGGGATTCATTTCCGAGTAAACCAGGGTTACAATAGCCATCATCCTAAGTAAGCGAGCAAAGGTGTCCCCTTCAGATGAGTTTGGATTCCACAGCCACTCAAACAGCTCTCCCTCTTTCTCTCATTCTGTCTATCTGTCCGCCTATTTTACTCCATGAATTATTGCAGCAACATGAAGCTGGAGCCCTCTTCTCTCACCGGGTTTCGCAGCTTCTTTTCTCACTGAGAAGGCTTCGCAGCACCAGTTTTGTGGCAGCAATTTCACATCTACCATCACTCTTCTCTATGGTTCTGCTGTTTTCTTCCGTTCAAGGTTCAAACTTGAACTTCAAAAAGTATTTGCAATTTTTTTAGTCGTTTTTTTTAAATTTCTAAATATTTTCATATGATCTTTATTTTGAAAATGCTTAATAAATATGGATTGCCACTCTTGGCGTTTTGTATCCTGATCCCCATCAAACTGCGATGCCCCCTACCACAAATTGGTAGTCACCCCCCCCCCCCCTAACCCAAGCAACTATGTTGTAAACATCAAAATAAAACCTAGCCGTGCACCTACCATTATCCCATGTAAAATCCTAACACCCATAAACATACCTCTGGCTGCCTTGCTTAAGAAATTAATCTTGAAAGATCCTTCATTGTTACAGAAATCCCATTTTTTTTATTTATAGAGTAATGAGTAATTCCACTAGATTCTTCATAATTGCACTGCCCCTTTATCTTCTCCTATCCTTCAAGGGGAGCTCCCTAGGGTCTTATATAAGGTTTCCTAGCATTACAGTTTTACCGCGGAGGCTGAGAAGGCCATCCTAGAGTCCAAAATAGCCTGAAAATCCACGATGATCCAAGATTAGGGGTTATTTTGTCTGGGATGCCGTAAAAGGAAGGAATTATGCAGGGAAAAATTGATGCAAAATGGGAAATTGTACATCAAGTGTGCGGAAGTGCTGCATGATGTCATACAATTTTGTCCTTTATAATTTTGTTTTGTTAAATTTTTGTTTTTTTTTTCTTTTGTGAATCATTGACTGTTGGCATTAGTATCAGCGCTTGTCAGAAAGTATGTCTATATAGATCATGACATTTTTAATATATGTATTTACCTTGATTTCATCCCCTCCCCCCCTTTTTTTAATTAAATAGTTTCTTTCTCATAACTGAGATAGTCGTCACAATCATTGTGTAACGGCATTACCTAACAGTTTTTTTGGGTTCTCGATACCATTATACACTGCTAAATCGGTGAGAAGAAATTCACAACTGTAGTGGGTGTTATGGACCACTACCGCTACGTAATGGCCCTTACATATCTGCATTAGGACTGTTACCACAAAAAAAATATATTTTTAAATTTTTTATTCTCTTTTTTATTTTTTTTCCCTTTTATAAATCAATCTCAATAAGCTATGCAAAAAAAGGGAGAGAATATTATAATTACAATGACAATGACACAAAAATTATTCATTTATATTAATATTCACAAAAAATGCATTGATTAAGAAGTTGATATGGCCTCAAAAAATGCAGACCAAAAAAGGGCTGTCTATATAGAAAGCAATAATTTTTTTTTTTTGCATTTATTTTTAATTTTTTGTGAATCTTACAATGCTGGCCTTTTTGGTTGCCCCCAAGTATGTCTATATAGATCATAAGACATTTTTAGTATCTATATTTACCTTGATTTCTTTCTTTCTGTTTTATTAAGTAGTTTCACTCTCATGGAGCATGTGGTTTTTGCATATCGAATTGCCCTGCATATTATCAATACAAGCATTGATTTCTCAACTATCTGCTTGTGCTTGCAGACAGAAGCTTAAACATACACAAAATGCCGCATAGAACTCGTCCTATGACAGCACTCTTGCTGTTTACTGGACTCAATGTTATTTTGGCATCAACCATTACTCCACTCTATGACTTCGTTTCTTTCCTTCCATATTGGGAAAGGCGGGTATGTTACTGAACTTAATTGTCTCTTTGCAAATTGGAACTTGAAAACATGCAATTTTATGGCATAAACAGCTCTCTTTATTATTTCCTCTTTTTTCTTTCCAAATGGAGCAAAAACGTGAGTATATTAATTAAGTCATAAAAACTCTGTTTTTTGCTTTACATCTCCTGGCAAGTGCTACATTTTAGCTTATGAGCTCACACATAAAGGGTATTAGCTAAACATAGTTTGGAAAGATTGAATGAATGAATAATTAATGTGACTTCTCTTGGTTCCAAAGGGATCTATTTACACATGTTGGATATCATATGGATCACATGGGTTTATTCATACAAGGTAGGTTTTATACGTGTCACATGACCTAATTTGTACAAGGTAGGCTTTACACACGTATCGCATGGGCTAATTCATACGAGGTATATACACATAGGTGTATTTGCATACATATGGGTCACATTGTTAAATTCATACATGGTATGTACACACATGTATCTTGCTAACATCTCCAATCGAACTCAAGGCGGTAGAGAGAGCAATTTGTGTTTTAAACTAAGTGCTAAAAACAATCGGGATAGGGTGCTTTGGTGAAGAAGGAACAAACATGAACTAAATAAGACCACGACGAATGCGCTATCCAATGAAATGACAATGTGTCTCAATATGCTTGTTGCATTCATGGAATACATCATTGTGTTCGATTGGAATTGTACTACAATTGTCACAATGAAGAATAGTGGCAATGGAGAACGGAATACCCATGTCAATAGGTAATCAACACAGTTGTAACAATTCAAAAGCGATAGTTGTCAGGGCACGGTATTCAACCTTAATACTCGATTGCACAGTCAAATCTTGCTTCTTGTTTTGCCATGATATTAGAGAATTTATACTAAACAAGCAAAAACTGGTGGTGGAACGACGTTCAATAGGATTGCTAACCCAATCAGCATCAGAATAAGCGTGAAGATCAAGAGAGGAATTATAGGAAAAATGAAGTCCATAAGATACAGTCCCCTTCTCATACCGAAGAATTTGCATAACAGCAGTAAGATGTATTGATCTGGGAGCAATCATATAAACTGACTCACTAAGTGTACTGCACATAACTCACTAAGTATACTGCATATGCAATATTTAGACGAGTAATCGTGAGATTGATTAAGCTACCAACTAATTGGCAATAAAATGTAGGATGAGAGAGTGGTGAACCGTCTGTCATATTGAGCTTAACATTGGGTTCCAGAGGAGTTGAAGCAATTTTGTGATATGTAAGCTCGGTGGGAGAGAGGAGATCAGTAGCATATTTGGCTTAAGTGGGATGATAATCATCATCAAGAGAAGAAATTTCAAGTCCCAAGAAGTACTAAAGTGGACCAAGATCCATTATATGAAATTTAGAATGAAGAAAGCTTTATAATTATTGGATACCCCTAGTTTCGTTCCTTGTAATGATCATGTCATCGACATGTAGGAGGAGAATGTTAATTCTTTTATTATAATTGTGCATTGAAAGAGCTGAATCATACACACAAGGAGTGAATCCAATGGTAGTAAAGGTGGCAATGAACTTAGAAAATAAAGTACGAGGAGCTTGCTTCAAGCCATAGTTCATGATGTAGGCAGCATATTTTCTTCTTGGGGCAAAAGTAGCGAAATGGAGTGCACATATACACTTCTTGTAGATCACCATCTAGGAAGGCATTTTTGACATCCATTTTGAGTAGAGACCATTGACATATGGCAGCAACTACAAGAAAATTATGTACGGATGTGAAGGTGGGCCATCAGGGCAAAAATCTCCTTGTAGTCAATCCCATATTCTTGAGCAGTGTTTTAAAAGGTGTTCTCAAGGCATTCCCTAATGCATTTTCAGGCAAAAATGCCCCAAGGCATATTTTAAAATGCATAAATCCCTAAATGTGTACGCCATTTGCAGTTGAGCGTATGCCTCAGCCAAAAAATTGCGCCTTTCATGCCTTAGAGTTTGAGGTGTACGCATATTGACCCCCCCAATCAACTTGTTTTTGATATATAAAAAATATTTTAAGAAATAAAGAATTAGGGCAAGGTGCCCTTCTTTTACGCAAGATCCAGTCCTTCTTGGGCCTCCTCGATGATGGCATCCCCTTGACGAAGCATCTCCCTCGACAAAGCAACACCCTTGACGAAGCCTTTCTTCGACAAAGCTGTGTCGATATTTCTCCCTCCAGACTCCTCCAACACCGTAATTTCTCATGTGAGTTACGGTGTAATCCCAAGAGAGGGGGGGGGGTGAATTGGGTATTCAAAAAATTTAGGTCACTTTTTGCCCTAATTTTAAAACACAACCCCTCTCAATTTTACGCTTAATCAAATAATCACAAAACTATAAATATTTAAGCATACAAAAAATTTCTGTCTTAGGGTTTCTCAAACAAACACAAGATAATATTTAAAGCATACACAATAACATAAATGTAAACATGTAATTGCAGAAATGTAAATGAGAGAAGGGAAAGAGAATGCAGACACGAGATTTTTAACGAGGTTTGGCTATCCCCGCCTACGTCCTCCCCTCAAGACAACCCACTTGAGGATTCCACTATACGCTCCTTCAAATAAGGCGGAACTATATACACACTCCTTCACTCGGGTGGAGCCCCCCGTTACACCACTCCTTCTAGGTGGAGCAACCTCTCTAGACGATACCCCACGTCTGGCACGGTTCTATACTCGAACCGAAAATACAAGATGAGAAAAAGAATTTTTTGCGTACAAGGAAATGCTTCTCAAAAGCTAATTTGTATAATGATAAACTATATGCACTCACAAGATAAGATTTGAGCTCAATAGAGTTAGGGTTTCTCTTTCAAAAATATTTTTGAAATAAATGAGAGTAGATGAGAGTAGGTGATCTTTGATTTTAAAATATGTATGCAATAAATGCGTCAAAGATCTAAGATGCAATAAATGATTTCTCCAACAAAGATTTTTGCAATAAATGATGTGCGGAGAAACTTGGTTTTTGCTCTCAAGAAAAGTTTTTCAAATGAAAGAGTTGATGAGAGTAAGATGCCTCTTTGTTTTGAAAGGATGAGTGAAAACAATGCCCAAATATTCAAGAGTACATGCAAGATTTACAAAAAGTTATTTTAAGTTTTTTGGGCAAGGTATTTATAGGCATTTTCAAAAATGACCGTTTTATGGGTGTTGGGAATAAAATAATATTATAATTTTAATTTTTGTAGCCATTTTCAGCTTGAAATTGGCTCAACTTGAGAGTTCCGGTGGACTAGCCCGAGGTTCGGTCGAGTGGCCCAAAGGCGAAACCCTTTTAGCGTGGTTCGGTCGACTAGGCCATTGATTCGGTTTGCTGAATCTTCATTGCATGAAGTCCAGTCGGCTGGGCTTGTAAGTCCGGTCGACTGGCCCTTTACAAAAATTGAGTTCTAGCCATTTGTTTTGTTCGATCGACTGGGCTTGACAGCCAGTCGACTGGCCCTTTACAAAAATGAGTTTTTGGCCCTCTTTTGACCTCAAAAACCTTTCAAACTTTTTGTATAAGTTTTATCTTTTTAAGCCAAAGGTTTTCCATGAAAAGATTGATTCCCTAAGGTCATTCTATGGTCAATATTGAGCATTAAATCTAATCAAGCAAGACATGCATTTACAATTGAAACTAAATGCAATACAACTGAAATAATCAAAGTCTTCACTCTTTTGCTCTTCAATTTTCCATGCAATAAGCCATTATATGAGCTTTAAGTGCCTCATGACTTCCATTATAGCTTTACCCTATGTGCAAGCTGAAATATAAACATGTTCAAGTACTAAACGCACAAATAAGATACTTGTGATTTGTCATTATCAAAACGAGATCAGACCCAAAAAGTCAACATCTTATGCCGACCATGATTCCCAATCGGCCTTCCACCATAGTTTTTAGAATTGTACGATTCTCGATTTGAATCGTATGATTCAAATCAAACAGTAAGCAAAACGATTCAAATCAGCAAGGGAATGGAGTATGAATTTGAATCGAGGGAGAATCAATCGATTTAGCGTGTGAATTGATGAATCGAATCAAATTGTGCAATTTGATTGATTCGATGCTGACTGCACATGTTCACCTCCGACTGCTTTAAAACCCAACGAAAGCCCATTTTTAGCCCTTCTATTTTGAATGATTAAGTTAGTTTTGCCCTTTACGTAGGTTTTGTCCAGAAGAAGAGAAGAGCTGAGACATTTGGCCTTCCTTTCAGCCATTCCTCTGTGCTCTGCTTTTGATTTCTGCCATTGACGATTGAATTTTAAAGTTTGAAGGACTCCCAGAGTGCCAGTTGTTTCCATCTATTATTCTGTTCTATCATAGAAGAAGACCATCTCTTCTGGGCTTTCTTACTCACTGCTGAGTTTGCTCTTTCTCCCATTGAAGAAATTAAGACTCAAGACTCAGCTCTGACTGCAGACTGCAGAGAATCAAAGAACTGTGTAGCAGTGTAGGACCTGTAGGTTCTTATCTTGGTTGCCTAAGGCTTCCTTCCATTTTTTGTGCATTTTTATATTATAAACAGTTTTATTTATACTTTTAATTTACTTTTTCTTATTTTAGTTGTCAAAGTTTTATAGTAAGCTTAAGAAGAGTTTGGAGAACGAGAACAAGAAGTTCAAACTATAGGACAAAAAAGGCACTGTTGTGAAAATGGAATGCACAGAGGAATAAAATGATCTTACAAACGCAGCAACCAACATTGAAATAAACAGAACAACAATCACGCAGATTATAATGAAAGCAATAAACAATGACACAAGGAATTACGTGGTTCGGCAATGCCTACATCCACAGGAGCAATCTACAATGCAATTTTCACTACCTTGTGTCCAAAGACGATGAACAACACAGAGTTACAACACATACAACGTATATATAACTCCCTCGGAGGTTTTCCCCCCAAAACCCAACCTATCCAACTTCCCAAATTCAAAATTCGAAAACCAACGTTGAGTTACCGAGCCAAACCGTCGATAGTTTAATATTGAGAGCAAACAGTCGAAGTAACAGCACCACAACAGTCAACTGTTTCTTGTTATCTAAGCCAAACCATCGATGGTTACAGGGAAACCATTGACGATTTCCTCCTGCAAGTCAGCATTCCTGTTTTCTACATGTTTTCTCTTTGTACATGCCTTCCACTCAATCATATGAGCCACATATTACAATAATCTCCACCTTGGCGAATATACACCCCTTAGGAGAAAATCGAAAACATAAACCCAATGCTCCACCTTGACCTTGGGACATTACATTGGGACCACCTCCCGTCTAGCAACTGGAGACATTCAGCAAGTCTAAGCAATGCTTGAACTTATCTGTGGTAACCTGCTTCGTCAAGATATCCGTTGCATTCTCAGAAGTATGAACTTTCTCAAGTACAAGTTCTCCCGAAGAAATCAACTCCCAGATCCTGTGGAACCTCACACCCATATGTTTAGTTCTCGCATGATACACTTCATTCTTCGCAAAATACATGGTACTCTAACTATCACAGTGCAGCTGAACTCCAACTTGCTGTATACCCAACTCCTTGACTAAACCTGTAAGCCACAATGCTTCCTTAGCAACTTCAGCGACTGCCATATACTCCGACTCAGTTGTTGATAATGCAACCAGAGATTGTACCGTGGACCTCCAACTAATAGGTCCTCCCCTGCATATTCTGCATCAACATATTCCATAACTAACGGATCACTCAGTTGTTTGCCAAACATGATGCCATAGTAAGAAGTACCCCGCAAGAATCTGAAAATCTATTTGATAGCATCCCAATGTTATTTACTCGGATTTGAAAGGAACTTACTCACCATAATGACCGCATGTACCAAGTCTGGTCTTGTACATATCATAGCATACATTAAACAACCCATAACACTGGCATAGGGGACCTTTGATGTGTCCCAGATATCATTATCCGTCCTTGGGCATTAAGTGAAAGATAATTTAAAATGATTCACTAACGGTGTACTTACTAGTTTTGCATCAGTCATGTTAAACCTCTCCAACACCTTCTCTACATAACCTCCCTAAGATAATCACAATTTCCCTGCAGTTCTGTCCCTGCGAATCTCCATCCCAAGAATTTTCTTGGTTGCACTAAGATCCTTCATGTCAAACTCCTTATTCAACAGAGTCTTCAATTGATTTACCTCGGTCATATCCTTTGCAGCAATTAGCGTGTCGTGAACATAAAATAACAAAAAAATCACTCACTTGCATCCTATCACCCTCTTCCCTTATGGAAGTTCCATCAACTCTCACATCTGATTCTTATGCAATAACTCCATCTCCTCCACCATAGCACTCATTCATCTATTTTTCCCTTTGTTGTACACCGCATCTTGAAAAATAGTAGGTACCTTGCTGGTAATAATGAATGCATAAAACATCAGAACATCAAATTCATACCTGAGCGGTGGCCTAATAGTGCGTCTAGGCCCATTGTGATCCTGCTGGTCTCTCGAGCTATAACTCCATGCATTATGAACAATGTCATCTTTGTCTTGAGTCTCCAACTCCACCTGAACCACATGTCCACTGCTTCTGTAGTTTTTTGGCACTTGTTTCTCTTCATCTATCTGAGTACGTTGTACCATGGCTTTTTCACCAAAAATCATGTCTCCACTGATTACCACCTTGTTTGCCATTAGATCACCCAGCTTGAACTCATTTCTCACACCCCAGAAAATTGTACTGTCCGTACATTGCACCAAGTTTAGATCTCACCTCACTAGAAACGTGCACGGCTGGACATCCAAACACTCTCAAACCAGATTAGTTTACCACATTACCTGTCCACACCTCTCTTGCAACTTTCCCATCTAGTGATATCCTTGGCAATCGGTTAACCAAAAAACATGTCATACTCACTGCCTCGGCCCAGAAGTTCTTCACTAGCCCTGCATTCAACCTAAGACACCGAGCTCTTTCAGCCAGAGTTCAGTTCATCCTTTCTTCCATACCATTCTGTTGTGGTGTCTGACGAACTGTGAAATGTCTCCTTATGCCATGATGCTCACAAGACTCCATGAACGTTGAATCAACATACTCAATTCCATTGTCTAACTTTAGACATTTAATTCTTCTCCTGGTCTGATTTTCCACCTCAATTTTCCATAATTTAAACCTGACAAACATCTCTAACTTGTATCGCATGAAGTTACCTAGACCTTTCGTAAGTAATCATCAATGAAACTGACAAAATACATATGTCCACCCCGTGATGCTATTCTCATCGGCCCCCAAACATCTGAATGAATGTAGTAAAAAATATCCTCCATCTTGTTTGTGACTATTTTGAACTGCACCTTGTTCAGTTTTCCAATAACACAAAACTTGCAAAAATTCAGCTTGCATGTTTGATACCCTTTAAAAGATTCCTCTTATGAAGTTCCTTCATCCCATGCTCATCCATATGCTTTAACCGCATATGCCACAAAACAGTATTATCTAACTCAGAATCTTCAGCTGCAGCTCCACCTACAACTATAGTACCCAGCAGTGCATAAATGTTTCCTGCTAACTTCTGCCCTTTCATCACCGTTAGAACGCCTTTACACACCTTAATAACCCCACTTTCAGACTTGTAACTAAATCCCTTACAATCCAAAGTACCCAATAAAAGTAAACTCTTCCATAGATTCGGTACGTGCCTTACATCACATAATGTTCTCACAACACCATCATACATTTTAATTCTGACATTCCCTATTCCAACAATTTTGCATGAAACATCATTTCCCATCAGAACGGAACCAGAATTAACTGACTTATAGGTGCTGACCCATTCTTTATTTGGTGTCATGTGCTAAGAGCACGCCGAATCTAGAATCAAAGAGTCCGTGAGGCGATCCGACCCCAATGAAACAGAAAGCATATCACCATCACTGTTTTCCCATCTTCTACTATATTTGCTGATTTTGAAGTACCCTCTTTATTTTTAGCGTTCCCCTTCTTCCATTTTGAACACTCCGGTTTTATGTACCCCTTTTTCTTGCACTTAAAACATCGAATATCTTTTTTCTTCTTGGACAGCAACTGAGATTTAATACCACTCTATCTGTTCCGGAATTTGCTTCTCCCACGTTCCTGATTACCCTTCACCACAATCCCGTCACCATGTAAAATTTCATCACTGACCTTCTTTCTTTGATGAAAACCCAGCAATGCGCTTGTTATCTCTTCCAAATTTAGGGTTTCTTTACCCCATGTTATAGTAGTAACCAAATTCTCATACGTGTGAGACGCAGGTAGGAATTCAATAGCATCAGCGCCTTGTCTTCTTCCTCGAACTTCACATCAACCTGCATTAAATCACTTACAATCTGATTAAGTGCATTGATGTGTTGGTTCAAATCCGAATCCTCCGCTATCTTAAGCCAATACAGCCTTTGCTTAAGAAACAACCTATTCGATAAAGACTTAGACATATTACGGCTTTCAAGTTTCTTCCAAATAGTCGCAGGAGAATCATCTTCCGTGACGTGATACAACACATCATCAGCCAAACAAAGCCTGATAATTGTCATAGCCTTTGCTTCCAATTCATTCCAGCTTGTTTCATCCATGCTTTCCGGTCGAACTCCGTATAAAGCCTTCACTATACCTTGCTGCACTAACAGATCCTTAACCCTTCTCTCCCATAAACCGAAATTTCCCATTCCATCAAACTTGACAACATCGAACTTTGCAGAAGAAGTTCCAAAAGCCATTACAACAATGCTCTAATACCAATTTGTTGGGAAAATTGAATGCACGACGGAATAAAACGATCTTACAAACGCAGCAACCAACAGTGAAATATACAGAACAACAATCACGCAGATTATAATGAAAGAAATAAACAATGACACAAGGAATTATGTGGTTCGACAATGCCTACATCCACAGGAGCAATCGACAATGTAATTTTCACTATCTTGTGTCCAAATACCATGAACAACACAGAGTTACAACATATACAACGTATGCATAACCCCCCCAACCTACCAACATCCCAAATTCAAAATTCGAAAACCAACGTTGAGTTAGTGAGCCAAACCGTTGACGGTTTCAGACATACCATCAACAGTTTAATACCAAGAGCAAATAGTCAAAGTAAAAACACCAAAACAGTCGACTGTTTCTTCTCATTTGAGCCAAACTGTTGATGGTTTCCTCCTGCAAGTCAGCATTCTTGTTTTCTACATGTTTTCTCTTTGTACATGCCTTCCAGTCAATCATATGAGCCACATATTACAACAGGCACCATGGATGCTTTTGTAAGTAATGGCAAAGGAGTTCAGGGAAAAGGGTTTAAGCAACAAACATTGAATCTATTGTGGTGAAAAATAGGGAGCTAGTGGTTCAAAGCATTTGCTAGTTTTTATATGGACATTCCTTACCCTTCAACTTGGTGAATAGTCCATTATTTGCATAAATGATGAAGATGGTTGGGAATATGGAAAGGGGTTGAAGCTCCCAAGTTATCACAATGCTAATGTGACATTTTTTATTTTTGAAGAAAGAAGTTGATAGTGTCAAAAAAATTATGAAAAAATATACTAAAGAATGGGTAAAGACGGGATGTACTTTGATATCGGATGGATGGACTGACACAAAACAAAGCATCTCACAAATTCTCTTGTTAACAATCCTATTGGTACGGTTTTTATCATATCAATAGACACTTTAAATGTGGTGAAGGATGCTTATAAATTGTATGAATTGCTGGACTCATTAGTGGAAGAGATTGGAGGGGAAATGTGGTTCAACTAGTGACGAATAGTGCCTTGGTTTAAAAGGCGCCTCACATAGTTGGAGCCCAAACCACCCTTATAAGCCCAAGATTTCCCTAGTACACATCTGATGTGAGACCGTGACACTAGGAGCTGTGAGCAACTCTTTGTGCCTTTCCTCTATCTCTATGATGCTGCACAAACAAAACTTCTTGGCGGTAATCAGGTCTCCATCTAAACCACCAAGTCTACCAACATCCTTTAGACTCCTAATCTCCAAGACTCCGACTCTTCTCCCTCTTCATCTTTGGTTTTCAATTCAAGTGTGTCCAAGACAACAACGAACTCCTAGTCTCCTATACGTCGAAGATCCAACCATAGCTTTAGCTAGTTTACCTATTCACCAGCCCAGCTGTCTACTTCACTAACCAACCTTTTCAAGTGCAAATCTAGCTTCAACGAGATCAGAGCTAGGATTTTGAATGCTTCTACTATTCTCCATCAAGCTTCATTGATAAGAGGACTAGTCTGTCGTCTCTTCACAGATGCCCTTCTCTCTCCATTGAGCCCAGATCTAGGGTTCTAAAGGCTTAAAACCCCTCTGTTGAGCCCCTTCAACTAGACAGTTGGTCCATCGTCTTTCCCTCGTTGTTTTTCTCTTTCCACGTAGATTACTAATCAAATATGTTTGTCACCCCCTACTGTCGTGCCCCTTTAACTAGACAAATGGTCCATCGTCTTTCCCTTGTTGTTTTTCTCTTTACAAGTAGATTACTAATCAAATATGTCTGTCACCCCCTATTGTCGTGCCCATTACCGCCTCGCTACAACTAGCGTACTGCTATGACTACCACTTACCTCCTAAACGTGATCCATCACTTAATCTATCTCTTTTCCATTCAAAGCCTCTATGCTCCAATGCAAGTGGATGCTGCCCCGCCATTGTAATCCGCTAGTGAGATCTTCTTCCTCACTTGATTTCTGTTTGTTTATGTGTGCGTGGATCCTGGACCTTGCTCTGGGAGGTGTGTTAGATCACTTTGAAGTGAATACATATTGGAGAAGGAGCAAATTACTTAAATTTAAGGTTTGGGTTTCTAGTATACACACTTTGAATTTATACAATAGTTTACATCAACCATTTGTTGACTTTCAAAGATAACATGCACTAACTTTTTTTACACCCTAGATTTTTCAAAAATAGAAGTATTTGAAAGCTTCATGTCTAATTTTCAATTCAGGGCTAGAAACATTTATTTAATAAATTTTATATTTCTTCAATTCGTAGATACTTGTACTTTGCATGTGTTGCACTTAATGCCCTAAATATCCTTACACACATTCGGTCCCAAGCGCGGATAAAGGAGGAGGGTTGTGTTAAGTAGTTGACAATCAGTGTAAAACTTGTTAGATATTATGATATGAATCCTTACCAAAGGTTCACTGAGGCATACCCTATGAGCGATGCGCTGCACTACACTTATACCACCTAAGTGTAGCAAAAAATGGACAAGGGTGGGCTAGGTCAGGCCATTCCAAATGAGAGAGGGTCAAAAAGGTAGTATGGTAAACTAGGGTTAGATTAGCAACTTGGAACTTAGGGAAACTTATAGAAAAAGCATAGGGTTGAGAGTGTGATGCAATGATTAGAAGAAAAATGGACGTAATTTGCTTCCAAGAGACTAAGTGGGCATGGGAGAAAGCTAAGAGAAATTGGAAAATCGGGATTTAAACTTTGGTATGCTAGAAAAGAAAAACATAAAAATGGGGTGGGAATCATTGTTGACAAAGACCTAAAAATAATGTGGTAGATGTTAAAAGAATAGGAGATAGGATAAAAAAAAATAAAGATTACCTAAGGCCAAGAGATAAATGCCATTAGTATGTATGCTCCCCAGCTAAGCTTAACAGAAAACTTTGAAAGACAATTTTGGGAAGATATGGATAGTGTTATACAAGGGATCCTGGGGTCTGAAAAAACATCCATAGGAGTTGATTTGAATGGACATATTGGAATGGATATTAAATACTATAAGAGGATACAATGATCTTAGATTTTTCCATGTTATTTGATCTTGATATAATGAATACCATCTTTAAGAAAAAAAAAGAACACTGAATAACCTTTAAGAATGGACAAAAAGAAAGTTAAAAA
Organism: Malania oleifera; assembly: GCF_029873635.1. NCBI lineage: Eukaryota > Viridiplantae > Streptophyta > Magnoliopsida > Santalales > Ximeniaceae > Malania > Malania oleifera. Next base: position 29,665,071 of record NC_080427.1, on the reverse strand, counting down.
GGTTTTTTTCTTAACAAGGAGGGGAGATCATTTATCTAGTAATAATTGTAAAGTTAATCCAGGGGAAAGCTTGACTACACAACATAAAGTCTTTGTATTAGATATTTTTACAAAGAACTATAAGAGAATGAGCAACACAAATCAATACAAAAGGATTAGGTGGTGGAGTGTGAAGGGAGAAATTATAGTAAAACTTGAAGATGAAATGATCAAAGAGGGTAAATGAACAAGAGGGGGTAAAGTAGATGCAAACACTTTGTGGAATAGAATGGCTAGCTCTATTAGAAACATAGTAAAAGTGGTTTTAGGTAAATCCAAAGAAAGATTCTCGAGCAGCAAAAAAAGTTGGTGGTGGAATCAATATGTCCAAAAAGTCACTAGTGAAGCTAAACATAGAGCTTATGATAATTTTTATGCTAGATTTGGTACAAAAGAAGGGGAAAAAGACATATAAGCTAGCTAGAGCTAGAGAGAGAGTCCAAAGATTTAGGTAATGTAAAATATATATAAAGGACAAGGATGATAATGTCTTGGTAAAAGAAGAAGACATAAAAGAGAGGCGACGAAGATACTTTAATGAGTTGTTTAATAAAAACCAAATTGAAATCTTAAACCTAGAGGCTAGAAGTGACGAATGATAAAAAGACTAAATATCTTATATTTATTTGCAAAATTAGAGTCACTAAGGTTAAGATGGCTTCAAAAAAGATGAAAAGAGGGAAATCTATTGAAACAAATAACATCCCAATTGAAGTCTGAAAATGTCTGGGAGATAAAAGAAATATATGGTTGACTAACTATTCAACACTATTATAAAAACCAAGAAAATGTTAGAGGAATGGAGGAAGAGCATGTTAATACCTATATACAAAAATAAAGATGATATTCAAAATTGTAATAACTATTGCAGAATTAAACATGAGTCATATGATGAAACTGTGGAAAAGGGTAATTGAATAAATAATGAGAATAGAAAGGGGTCCCAGAGAATCAATTTGGTTTCATGTCTGGGAGAATGACAGCAAAAGCTATTTATCTTCTAAGAAGATTAATGGAGAAGTTGTGGGAAAAGAAGAGGGACTTACATATGATTTTTATTGGCTTAAAGAAATCATATGATAGAGCACATAGGGAAATTCTATGGTAGATTTTAGGAAAGAAGTGGGTATGTAGTAGATATATTGATTTCATGAAGGATATGTATGATAGAGTAATGACTAACGTTAGGACTACAAGAGAAGAGTCTAAAGCATTTCCAATCACCGTAGGTGTGCGTCAAGATTCTACTTTGAGCCCTTTTCTGTTTATTTTAGTAATTGATGGACTCATTAGGAATATACAAAATGAGATCACATAGTGTAGGTTGTTTGTAGATATTGTCTTGATTAATGAAAGTATGAGTGGGGTAGAATCTAAGTTAGAATTGTAGAGAACAGCTTTAGTCTAGAGGTTTTAGGATAAGCAAAAATTAGACAATATATAAAATGTAATTTCAGCCATGCAAGGAGGAATATTGAAGATAAGATTAAACTTGATAACCAAGAAATCAAACAGCATAGGTAGATTTTGATATCTTGGATCTATTATGCAAGTAGAAGGAGAAGTTGAAGAGGATGGTGTACATAAAGTTAAAGCAGGTGAAGTACAATGTAGGAGTGCTTTGGGTGTGTTGTATGATTGTAAAATACCATTAAAATTAAAAGGAAAGTATATAGAATGACTACAAGAATGTTGGGCAACTAAGGATCGTTTGGAACCACTTATGCAACAGTACTTTTCTGAAAAAGTGTTGAATTTACTAAGTACTGATAATAAGTACTAAATTGAAAAATTGTTGAAAGTTATAAGTGGTGTTTGGTTGTGTTTAAAATAAGTGGTATTTGAATGCTTACTTTTGTTATAGGGTACTATATGATTATTTTTAAACATATTTTATATTACAAATATTAATATTTTTAATTAATAATTTCATTAATAATTATTATAATTATTTATAATTAAAATTGAAATATTTTATATTAAAATTTATTATTTTTAATTAACAATGATCTTGTTATTAATGTATATTTATAACTTATATTATCATATTAAATTATGATAAAAACAATATTACTAATTAAATTCAAAATTTTAATTTTATTAATGTTAATTAAAATTAATAAATAATTTTTTTTTAATCCAAAATTGATTTATAATAACTAATATGTCATAATACATAGCGAAATAATAGATATAGTTATTTTAAAATATATTTTGAATACAAAATATTAATATTTTTATAATTAGAAATTTAAATGATAATTATATTATTTTTCTAATTAAAATTAGGTATATTATATTAACTAAAATAATGTAATATTATTTATCAATTAAAAATAATCTTGTTACTAATGTATATTCATAACACATGATTATCACATTAATTTATGTTAAAAATATTATTAATAACTGAATTAAAAGTTTTAGTTCTTTTAATGTTAATTTAAATTTATAGATGGTTCTTTTTATTCATTCTAGAATTTAATTATATTCCATTAATAATTAATAGGTTATAATGGATGATAAAATAATATATGGTTAATTTTAAATTTTACAATTTAATTAATAATTATGTTAAATTTTATTTTTAATTAATATTTAATAATTTTATTAAGTAAAAATCATATAATATTATTTTTTGATTAACAATAATCTTGTTTTTAATTTATATTTATAACATATGATTGTCATATTAATTTATGTTAAAATAATTTTATTAATTAAATTAGTATTTTTTATTTTTAATATTAATATAAATTAAAAGATGATTCTTCTTCATCTAGAATTGAATTATGTTTAATTAATAATATATAATTAATATATTATAATACATAATAAAACTGTATATCATTATCTTCTCATAGATTTTTTAAAATTATAAAATAGCCATTAAATTTTTTTATATTTACAAAATTTACCCCGTCTATGAGCAGTACCACTTATAAGTGGCTGAAAAGCTATCTTAGATTGCTTCTCAAAATTCACTTAAATAGTTCTCAAAAAAGTGGTTTTGGAAAAGTACTTTTTGCAATAAGTTTGTTTTAGTACAAGTTAAACGCAACTTTCTTATGAAAGTACTTATTTTAAGTGATAAGTGTTATAAGCACTTATTTTTTAAGTGCTTCCGCACAAGGGTTAAGAAAAAAACTTATGGATTGGAATGTTGGGCAACTAAGAAAAACATATTTAAAAAGTAAAAGTTGCCAAAATGTAAATGCTAAGGTGGATGAGTGGTAAAACATTAAAGGATAAATTAAGAAATGAACATATTCACAATAAATTAGGCATAACCCGATAAAAGATAAAATAATTGAGGGGTTGCTTAGATAATTTGGGAATATATTGGCCAAGTAGTGCACCAGTGAGGAGCATGCTAGTTAGTGTTAATGGTACTAGAAGAGGTAGGGGTAGGACGAAAGTAACTTGAAATGAGGTTGTAAGGAAGGATTTAACAGCTCTTAAGTTAGTTGAGGAAAATTCCCTCGATTGTGTGAATTGGCGGAAAAGGATTCATATTGCCACCATAATGGGACTTGAGGCTTATTATAGTTGTTGTCATTACCACCTTAACTAAAAATTATATTAGATAAAGACCATTAAGAGATGTTCAAAATATTTCTAGAATATAAATAAGCCTAATAAAAATTGAAACCTTTTGTAATAGCCTAACAGGACATTGCAATCCATACAATATGGGTAAATTTTTTTTCCCCTCGTCTTTTTGTTTCTGTTTTGTGTTCTTTTTTTTTTTGGTGAGGGGAGTATTGAGGTAGGTTAGGTGGCAAAGTATTAATTTTTCTTTCTTTTTTCTTAAAAGGCGTTTAACAAATATGTGATAACTTTAAATAGAAAATTGTATAATCTTATAACCTTGGAGGAGGCTAAGTGATGTAGAACAATAGGGAATTACCAAGAAATAGAAAGATTTGGGGGTAGAAAAAGAAAGAAAAGAAAGAGAAACATAAAAAAGGAGGATGAAATGATATTTTGACACCAGTGGCATGTTTTGACTATGAAATATAAATTACAATCAATTTTTTATGTCTCTATAAACTATTCACTTGAATAGTGATAGTTTATATAGATTTGGTGTGTTTTTACTGTAATATTTAGTTGAATAGTTTATAGGAATTTAAAAAATTGAATCTTTTCAGACCACTAGTATGTTTTTTTTTACTATAATGTGTATTTCTTTTTTTTCGCCTGAATTTTTTTTAGTAAATGTCAATCTAACTAGCGTTGGTTGAACCTCGAAAACCAATTTGTTCCTGTAAAATTTGCTAGCTGGATGAATTTGTCTTTAAGAAAATATTCGACTCATTTGTCATGCAAGTGGATGGCCGATATAGAAACAAGAAAGATTTTGTTTTTGGGTAGTGCTAGGTGGGATGGACTTATTAATACAGGTAGTGTGTATTATGTCTTAGCAAATTAAATGGAAATCTTTGTTGACTAATGCATCCATTGATGTGCGTATTTCAATGAGAGAGAATTTAATGAGCTTGTGTCTATGCTGGACTCCTTTCATGTTTAGGTGGGGAGTGATAAATGTGTTTGGAAGCTTGATTCCTCTAGGGATTTCTCATGCAAATTTTTTTTCTTTAGTTTGATCCATTATCCTAGTATCAGACCTTTTGGCCTCTATTTTCTAGTCTAGAAAGCTAAAATTCCTTCAAAGATCAAGGCATTTACCTGCACTGCTCTTCTTGAGAGAATCAATAGGCAATGCTAATGATCTTCTTAAGAAGCAAAAACCCGACAAGGCCCTATCTGCAATATTTTGTGTTCTTTGCTATAGGAATGGAGAGACCTGCTCTTACTTGTTTCTACATTGCCCCTTCACCTAGGGACTTTGGAATGATTTATTTGGGATATTTGGAGAAAATTGGTTTTCTCAGCTTCTTGGATCTCTTTGTACTAATATGTTCGGCAGTTATGGTAAGAGAAAGGAAAGTTCCTTCAAGTTGTATTGTTCTGGCTATTATTTTGTTGGGGATGTGGCTCATATTCTGAGTGGAACTCATGTACTGGGGAAAGCAACGTAAAGCGAGGGACCAAGAGAGCGATGCAGGATGGCAACCATGCGGGCAAATCATCGATGGTTTGGCCTAAACCGTCGACGGTTTCACTTGCGGATGTCATGGATTTTCGAATCCGAGATCAATAGATTGGGCTAATCGAGTCCAAACCGTCAATGGTTTCACTTGCCGACGTCATAGATTTTCGAATCCGAAATCAATAGATTGGGCTAATCGGAGGGATTTCCTTTGGGGAATTGCTACAGAAGTGTTTTATATCAACTATAGGTCTTCTGTACACATTAGATTGATATATATCATCTTTATGTAACCCTAGATGGGATTAAGCTTGGTGTAAGCTTCATTGATAGTGAAAAATAGTTGTTATTCCTGTGGACGTAGGCAAATTTCCGAACTACGTAAATATATGTGTTTTGATTGTTGCTTTCATTGATTCTCATTGTTGAGTGATTGCTAGGTTTGTATAGTTCATCATTGAGTGTTTGCTTGCTTGTTCCATTGATTGTTCAAGAGAGAGTTTGTGTGAGGTCTTCCACCGCGCACATTCAGCGCCGACAATTGGTTTCTGAGGGCTGATTGTTGAGAACAATTGGTATCAGACCCGGGTGATTGTTGGTGTGGTGAACAAGTGGTATTAGAGCTATTGGTTCGCAATGGTTGGGATTTCTTCTGTGAGGTTCGAGGTTGGTAAGTTTGATGGAACGGGAAATTTCAGGCTTTGGTAGAGGAGGGTGAAGGAATTGCTGGTGCAGCAAGGGATGGTGAAGGGTCTATATGGAAAGAAGCTGAAAAGCATGGACGACGCAAGTTGGAAGGAGCTGAAAGCGAAAGTTGTATCCACTATGAAGCTATGTCTGGCCGATGACGTGTTGTATCACGTCGTGGATGAGGAATCGCCGGCAGCGGTTTGGCTTAAACTAGAGCGTCAGTACATGTTTAAGTCATCGACGAACAAGTTGTATCTTAAGCAAAAGCTTTATTGGCTTAAGATAGCAAAAGGTTCAAACTTGACTCAACACATCGACACATTTAATCAGATCATTAGTGATCTGGGGTGAGTTTATGTGAAGTTTGAGGAAGAGGACAAAGCGTTGATGCTATTGAATTCCCTACTTACGTCGCCTACATACGAGAATCTAGTTACGACATTGACTTGAGGGAAAGAAACCCTGGAGTAGGAGGACACCACGAGTGCGTTGCTGGGGTTCCATCAAAGGAAGAAGGCCAATGATGACGGTTCGCATGGTGAAGGGCTCGTGACGAAGGGTAATTAGGATCGTGGGAAAGGCAAGTCTTGGAGTGGATCGAGTGGTAATAAAACTCAATCCAGGAGGAGGAATGACATTCACTATTTTAAGTGCAGGAAACTAGGGCACATAAAACTAGAATGTCTGGAATGGGAGAAGGAGAAGGCAAAAGCTCAAGAGGGTTCTCAAAATCTGCTAATGTAGTTGAAGAATGGGACTCAGGGAGCAGTGATTATGAGATGTTTTTTGTTTCATCGGGTTCAAAACGTCTCACGAATTCTTGAATCCTAGACTTGGGATGTTCCTTTCACATGACACTCAATAAAGCTTGGTTCACCACTTACAGATTGGTCAGTCCTGGTTTCGTTTTGATGGGAAATGGTGCGGTCTATAAAATTGTCGGAATGGGGGATATCAGGATCAATATGTATGATGGTGTGATAAGGACGTTGCGTGGGGTAAGACATGTACCTGATCTACGGAAGAACATGATATCATTGGGTGCTTTGGATTGTAACAAGTATAGTTACAAGTCTAAAGGCGGGACAATGATGGTATGTGATGGCGTATTGATGGTGATGAAGGGACAAAAGATAGCAGGGAATCTCTATACACTGTAGGGTAACACAGTTATAGGTGGAGTTGCAGCTAAGAGTTCTAAGTTCGATAATGTCATTTTTTGTAATACGACACACAAAATGGAGGTTATTCTTAACTACATTGTCATGGATGTTTGGGGACCAGTGAGGGCAACATCACGGGTTGGACATGGGTATTTCGTGAGGTTATCACGAAAGGTCTGGAGGTATCTCATGCGGCGCGAGTTAGAGATGTTTTGCCAGGTGTAACTTGTGGCTGAGGTGGAGTACCAGATCGAGAGAGAGTTCCTCAGGTCAAATATTGGTGCTAAGTACGCTGGTGTTCAAGGAGTTTTGTGAGCAGAGCATGATGTATGCAGGGCTTGCAAGGGACTTCTTGGTGAAGTCAGCGAGTATGGCGTGTTTCTCGGTTAATCGGTCGTCAAAGGTATCACTAGATAGGAGAACTGCAGAAGAGGCTTGGACAGACTATGTGGTAGACTTCTCTGGTTTGAGAGAGTTTGGATGTCCAGCCATGCATGTTTCTAGTGAGGTGGGATCTAGGCTTGGTGTGATGTTCGGACAGTGCATCTTTCTGGTATATAAGAAAGATGGGTTTAAGTTGGGTGAACCAATGGCAGACAGGGTGGCGATTGTTGGAGACATGGCTTTAGGTGTTAAAGTTATGAGACAACGTACTCAAGTAGATGAAGAGAAACAGGTGCCAGAAAGCTGCAATAGCAGCAATGAGCATGTTGTGCACGTGGAGTTGGAGACTCAGGGTAAGAGTACAAGGAGTTCTAACTTAGGAGACTTGCGGTATCACAGGGATAAACTGGAGTAGAAAGGACATTGTGATGCAGGTGGAGTTTCAGACATAGGGTAGAGATGACATTGGTCATAATGCAGGGAGTTTAAGCTCAGGAGACCAGCAAGATCACTATGGGCTCAAAGGTACTGTCAAGCCACCACCCAGGTATAATCTGATGTCTTATACAACCATTACTATCAGGAAGGTTCCTACTACCTTTCAGGAGGGAGTGCACGGCCAAGAGAAGGGTATGTGGATAGGTGTCATAGTGGAAGAGATGGAGGTACTAAATGAGAATCAGACCGGGGAGGGGGGGTTGGTTGAGCTCCCCGAGGGGGGAAAGAGAGATAGGATGTAAGTGGACAAGTATTCTGTTGTTTTATGTGAGTGACATGCATATTGCTGGGAAGGTTCTGACTGAGGTAAATTAGTTGAGGACTCTATTGAGTAAGGAAGTTGACATGAAGTTTTGGGTCCTGCCAAGAGTATTCTTGGGTTGGAGCTTCTTAAGAGTAAATTTATAGGGAGATTGGGATTATTTCAGGGTGACTTTGTAGTCATAGCTACGGGGAGATTGGTGTTATCTTAGGGCAGCTGTATGGACAAAACTACAGGAAGAGTGGTTATCTTGGGGTGGTTTTGTGGATCAAGTGTTGGAGAGGTTTAGCATGGTTAATGTTAAACCCGTCACTAGTACGCTATTGGTGAATCTAAGTAAATAGTCTATTGCTCAGTACTCAAGGACGGACGGTGATGTTCAGGTCGTATCAAAGGTTTACTACGCCAGTGCAGTTGGGTACTTCGGCGGGTAATAGAGGGATCCGTCAGTTGTGAGGTTCGCAGATGGAGACTACACACGAGACTTGGATGACCAGAGGCTTGCAGCAGGGTATGTTGTGGGAAGGCCTAATTGTTGGAAGTCTAGGGTACATTCTCAAGGTACGCTAGTTACAACTAGAACGAGTTTTTGGCATAGGTTGAGGCTACCAAGGTGGCTTTGTGGTTTAGATGATCGTTCAAGACATTGGGTGTTCAGTTTGGTGGTTACCACGGTCAAGTTCAAGCATGGCTTGGACTTGTTTTACGTCTCTAGGTGTTAGACGGGAGGCAGGTCCCAATCTATTGGCTCAAGAGGAGCGGCGGGGATTATGCTGTCAGGTTTCTCCTAAGTGGTGAATATTCGCCAAAGTGGAGATTGTTGGGGATGTAGCTCATATTATTCTGAGTGGAATGCATGTATCAGGGAAAACAGCGTGAAGCGAGGGGCAAGAGAGAGATGCAAGATGGCAGCCTTGAGGGCAAACCATCGATGGTTTGGGGTAACCATCGATGGTTTCACTCACGGACGTCACAGATTTTCAAATTCAAGATCAGGAGATTGGGCTAATTGGAGGGATTTCCTCCGAGGGATTGCTACAGAAATGTTTTAGATCAACTATAGGTCTTTTGTACGCATTACATTGATATATAATCATCTTTATGTAACCCTAGATGAGATTAAGCTTGGTGTAAGCTTCATTGATAGTGAAAAATAGTTGCTGCTCCTGTGAACGTAGGCAAATTACCGAACCACATAAATTCTTATGTTTTGATTGTTGCTTTCATTGATTCTCATTGAGTTATTGCTAGGTTCGTATAATTCATCATTAAGTGCTTGCTTGCTTGTTCCATTGATTGTTAAAGAGAGAGTTTGTGTGAGGTCTTCCGCTGCCCACATTCGGCGCCGACAATTGGTTTCTGAGGGCTGATTGTTGAGAACAACAATTGGTATCAGACCCGGGTGATTGTTGGTGTGGTGAACAACATATTTGGTGCATCTGCATAGAAAGAAATGCCAGAAATTTTAATGGGGTTGCTACTTCCAGTTAGATGCTATGGACTTTGGAACAGAGTGGTTTTCTTGGTGTCTCTTTATCGTCTGGCCAACGGGTTCTGGTGGCATGTTTCTTTGGTAGACATGCAGCGGGATTGACTGGCTCTATTGTCCTCTGTTGCTGTGTTTCTACATCTGTATTTACTTCTTGTTTAGCTGCTTTCTCATTATAAAGGGAGGATATCTTTCCTCCCTCTTTTATCTTTTTCCCTTCCACATTTTCTTGATTGTATTCTCTTTCTTTCTTTAATACAATTCTTTGTTTATCAAACTGAAATGTGAATTTCAGTTTATTAATGCTTATTTGTTTGTATTAAATTTTTCCAGAGAGAACAACGCCGTCAGGATCATGAAGTTATCTTGGCGAAGCAATCAAATTCAAGTTGAAGGGTTCTTTGTGGTCAGGTCTTCTAGATTATAGATTATTAGATTATTTTCTATCCCTTTCTGCATCATACCCTCCCCTTTTTTTGGGTTGAGACTGCAGTATCACTCTTCCTCTTGGCAAAGAAAATTACTCAAAAGAATAATTGGAAATTTCATTTTTTTTATAAAAATGAAGCTTTTGCATCTCTGCACATGAATTTCCTCAGTGTCGTTAGTAGAAAATAGGTTGACTACTTTCCTGTGTTAGTGCTCTTCAAGCAATTAATTTCACCCTCTCTGTACTCCAGCGCCACTGTTCAAAAAGTTATGTTTGTTTCTATTATGCAGTGACAGGATCGGAAGTTGTTGAAATGATTCCTGTCCAATTTGGTGATTAATTTGGGAGTACCATGGAATTTGTTGTAAAACAAGTTGGGACTGAGCATAATATATTTGTTGGGTTTACGTCCCATCAAGCTTTTGCTTCACACCTCTTGTTTCCCAAGCATTTTCTAATAAAATGTTAATCAGGGAAATGATCATCCCCCATGGAACTGGGTTCTTAGTTAATCACAGTTTTAACCCATTAATAAACTTGAGATTTTGGCAGAACTTTTTTGTAAGGGAGGGAAAGGAAAACTAGTTTTCCTCATTTTCTATGGCTTATATATGATTTTTCTTAGTTTTTATGTTTGGGAAATTCAACATGATTTTATAATTTGTATTATGCTTGGCTTCAATTCATGTAAATATAAATTTAAGGTCTGAAATTAAGTTCCAAACATAAGGTAAACGTGTATGTTTGCAATAGATGAAACGGTATTTGTGTTTAAGCTTGAGTGCTTAGAATTAGAACACTTGTTACAGGAATGCACGTGATATTCAATTCTTGGATGAATGCCTGCTTATGAATGTCACAGGGGATGATATGGGAGAAATGTGCCTTCTCTGGTGCTGGCTGCCATTCTATTCTTTTTGTCCATCCAGTATTGACCCTGTTAAAGCTTGATATACATTGTTGGCCCACAACCTAATAGCTTAGAACTACTAGGGTGATTCCATGCGCGGTAGAAGAACCCTGATCTCGGGATGATACTCAGGCACCATTCGGTTCTTAGGTGTTGCTGTGGATATTATGTCAAGACTATTTGGATCCATGCAAATGAGGTATGGTTTGCTGTGGATACTGATGATATTAGTATAACATTTTTGTGATTGATGGATTTTAAATTTTAGGAGGGAAAATTGTCTTTACGAGTAATTCTTGAAATCTTAAACTGGACCATCCTTGAGCCATTTAGGTGCTCTTTGTGTGGGGGTCTTAACAGTGATACGGGGTTGTCTTGTAGATGGTGCTTAGGTGTTGCCATGTAGTAATGGATATCGCTGCAATACAAGGAGAAATTAAGAAATAGACTCTTCGTTTGGTCATGTAGATGGCATTATGTGCTCATTGTGACACTGTGACAAGGAGTCTTGCTGTTTTTGTTTGAAATGAATTCTTCATTCATTAAGTTTTAAACAACTTCCAAATTGTAAAATCAAAAATATAGTACTCAAAGTGACAAAATTTGTAATTTTAAATTTACCTTTCATTATGTATTTTAAGTAAAGTAGAAATTTCAAATATGTTCCAAAACTTAAATTTAAACGCTTTAGGCCCTTTCTGATTTTAACATTGACTATTACATTCCTTTCCTATTTAAATTTTACCTTCTTTTTTTCTAACCTTCATCTTCTTAAAGAAATTATGAATTCCTTAAATTTAAAAGGTGATTACATGTATCTGCAATCTTAAAATCTCATTTCTACTTGAATAAGAGTCACCAAATTTGAAATTAAGACACCAAAATTTTTACTTCTTGCAATTGCAATGATAGTGTCTTTCTAGTACCTCCTTCTTGTTCTATACAAGATCGGACTTGATTCAACTAAGGGATTTTCTCTCACTGTTATTGTGTATTATGAAGTTAGCTTAAATCTTGAGGTTTTGAAAAAAGAAGGGATGAATTCTTAATTACAGTTGTGGGATTCTTCTTAATTTCTTGGAGAAAGCATTTTTTAGTAGCTCTCTATGCTTCGACAGTGCAAATTTGTAGCATTAATGCAACATGAAATATCAATTAATTGTAGTGGAGGATGAGATTATTCAAAGAGTTTGGACTTACTAGTGACATCAATGATAGGAAGGTTATTAGTGTGAATAGGTTTGAAAGATTTAAATAAAAATCAAAATGATAATTTTGTATTCAATATTTTTTATCTTATAAAAAGAAATTAAAAGGCAAATTATGTTTTTTGATTTAGATTGCTCTGTAATTGTTCATTTTCTATTTTACTTCAGCTTTGGCACCTATATTTAAAGCTTTAGAATACTTGTTTTATTTGTAGTTAAAACAAAAGTTGGATTAGGGCATATCAAAAAAGTTTATCAACTTTCAATTTCAATGCATTTAATAACTTAAGCTAGTAAGTTTAACTTATTTATTAATTCATGCATAATCCATGGATTGATTTGGGGGTAATATAAAGCCAAATATAATAAAAATTTCTAATCAATTAATGTTATATATATACATTTTTAGTTAGCAATAGGTATGTATCATCAAAAGATGTCCAGAAAAATCATTTTATTATGTTTATTGTTCATACAAATGGCTATGAATAAATTTATGATTGATTTTTTTTTTTCCTTTTAACACCTATATATGTGTGCATGTGTACATACGCAAAAGGGTCGTGTGCATACATGTGTATGTATTTGATGTAATTAGTATAGTTACTGTAAGTAGTATGTTGAAATTTAAATTTGAAATGTATGCAGAAAGTTCCTTGTGTTAGGTTGATTTCGTGTGTTAGATTGATCTAGGGCAATACAAATTGTCTAAATATAACAAAAATAATCTATTAATGTTATTTATAACTAGTTGGCAAAAGGAATGTACCATTAAAAATGCCTAAAAGGGCATTATATTAGATTTATTTTTTGTTCATATGATTATAGATAAATTTATTATAGATATGTTTTATATTTTTGCACTAATTTAATTTTCTTTTGACATTGTGTGAAACCATTCAAACATGTTTATTGTGTAAATGTTGGCATTGTCATTTTTCTCTTTTTTGCGGATGATGTACATGATAATTTAAATTTATATTATCAAAAAGTATAGAAATATATACACACACACACCATGCATGTATTTTATAAGATTTTTATATTTATTTTTAAAAATAATTCTGAGTTGAAAAATATTTAAATTTATTCAAAAGAGTAATTATGATGAATTATAGGATCATTTTTAGAAGAGTAATTGGTAGTTACATGGGTATTTTAGGTAGAGATTTGAAATTTGAATTGTGTCATACTTTTAAGAGTTTGGATTTTTCTTTTTTAGACTACATCCTTGATTATTAATTTTTTTAGAAAAAAAAAATTTTAAAAATTATGTATAGATATTAAAACACAATTTTTGAATATTGAGGGTTCAAATTATCTAATAATTTATTATAATAGATTTTATTTTATTATTAAATTATACATTTAACCAATTGGATCTTAGAAATTGATATTGTTATTAAAATATTGGCTATATTTGAATAAAAATAGCTAAATTATAGCATAGTTAACTGATATTAAAATTATTAGTACAATTTAATAATTATAAATGTCAACTCCATGAAACTATTGTATTTTCAAAGTTCAATGTTTTAACCTATCACAACATGATTTTAATATGAAATTTTACTTTATTGTTAAAAAAAATGTGTTCCTAATATAAGTAGTCTTTAATTAAATACACATTTGATCATAATATGTATTATTGATTTATTTTATTTATTTATAAATATTTAGTATAATGTGCAGAATTAAATTTTACCCAAATTTTACATTTGAAATTCTCATTCATTATTAGTATGGTCTATATTTGTATTTTATTTTTCTAAATTAATTTCACACTTAAATTATCATGTCACAAGCAAATTTTTATCATCCACAATGTACATGCCCATAACATCTTTAAAATTTTATGTATTATATATAATTTTTGTAAATACTATTTGAAATTAAGATATATTCGCAAGAGGGGGGTGAATTGGGTTATTTAAAATTTATTTGTGGAATTCTTATTTACTTTAACCCTTAATTATTTTTACCTTTAACAATTACATAAACAATATTTCTACGCAACGACCGTACTATACCAATCGAGAGTCCTAGATATGAAGATAAATATAAAATCTGAATTTACAATACAAAACCAAACTTTAATGAATTCAGTTAATCAATATTGCAAAATTTAATTTTTAGTTAGAATCAATGATATTTTCAAAAACAATTTCAGTATTGGAAGTTGGTTTATCTTAGCATATATACTTCAATAGTATGAATAAATACCAACTCTTTTACCACAACCATTTCAATCAAAGATTCAAAAACTTTTGCTTTTCTGAATATTTAATTCAACATACAATCAGTAAACAATAGGTGTTCTTATTTCAACCAAAAATTTGTTTCCTATCATTCAACAGATTCTCCAATATTCAGCAATATCAATGTCCAGCAAGTTCTCAAATATTCAACAAGTATTCAAAGATTATAAAATGATTGACGCAGTTTATATCTTGTGGAAATCAAAGAGTTAAGGGAAGAAGAATCTTAACACCGTATTTTTTACAAGATTCAACTGTAGCCTATGTTCTTACCTCAAGCAACCCACTGTGAGGATTTCCTTTCCAACTTCATTACCCTGTGAAGTAAAGCCTCTTTTCGTTCAAGGTGGAGTTCATCTCTCTAACGAGAACAACCCTATCGTTAACCAATGATTCAAAGTCTCTGAATCGTCAAAAACAACACGAAGAAAGCACTATGGCTTGTATAGAAAATTACTCTTCAATCGAACATATTAGTACACATTAGAATCACAATACTTCAAATAAATCAATATAGAAGTTGAAGCTCAAAAGTATATCACCAGAAATCTGATTTAAAGAATATGAGTTTCAAAAGATCAAATTAGAATTTCGTGAGTTTGCAGCAAGAACACAACAACCTCTTCAGAAAATTATTTCAATAGTATAACCATAAGGTTTTTGAAAGAAAGTGTGTCGTGTCGTTCTCTCTTCTTCTCCCTAATGTGCAAGAATATTAAGTTTAAATAGTGCTCTAGGGTTTCAAGAAGTTTCCCTTAAATTTTCTCTCAATCTAGAAACCAATCATGCAAGTTTTGGAAACAAGATCAGCGCTGTTAATCATTTAAACATACGCATCAGTCAACTGGACTCGAAGGGTCAGTCGCCTGAACTCTTTTAAAAATAGCACTTTCTGAAAGTCAGAATGGGGTCAGTTGATTGGTCCCGATAGGTCAGTCGTCTGTGCCTATTCTGTTTACATATTTTCAAAGTCAATAGTACCTCAGTCGCCCGATGAAATATCATTAGTCGTCTGTCCTTTCAACAACACTTGTTTTTCAATGTTTGGTTCCAAAATTAAATTCATAACTTGGAAAACTTAATTTGGACTTTAAGAAAATATTTTTCATGTTTAAAATAGGTCTCTAAGTCCATGATATATCCTAGGAGTTTCAATCATTCAATATTGAAATTTGAAGTGCTTACATGAGACTTTCATACAATAATTCTATCTAAGTTCCTAAGTCTTCATGTAGTGAAACTTCCAAGATTCTTCTGAGCTTTATGCATTGCTTCAATGAACTTCATATCCCACATTACTTGAAGCTTTATATCCTTCATGATTCATGACTTTAAGTGTACATTTCATTTAAGTTCTTCAAGTACGATCACTTGATTTCACAAAAACACTTAAGTTCTGAAACTCAAACTTAGATAGACATGTTCAGTAACTTTAATTTGTTATCATTAAAATGAGATTAAGCCTTGTTAGGCCAACAATATTCCCATTTTTTATGACGACAAATAAGAAGCAAACATAAGAAAGCCTTAAAAAGGCTCCCCCTTACAATAAGCATATCCTTAACAAGTCATACACGCATATAAGAATATTTCAAGCGTTCAGAATATCACGCTTTCAACATTCATATCAGAGCAGTTTCAAGCATTCAAAATTTTCAATATATAGCATGCTTTCAATACTCATATCATTCAAGCATTCAAAATTTTCAATATATAGCGTGCTTTCAATACTCATATCATTCAAGCATTCAAAATGTTCAATATATATCATGCTTTCATTATAACTCCCCTTGAACATACTATTACTATATTCATATCTCAATCATAAATTCTCATTTTTCCAATATTTCTCCCCCCTTTGACATCAACAAAAAGGGTAACTGAATAAAATTAGCATGCATTGCAACATAGGACCTAAAATCAAAATTCAGTTCACAAGTATAGTCCATAAGTCAGCATACAATTTCTCAAGTCAAACTTTCTTCAAAATGTGTTGACTTTTTTAGTCTGATCTCTGTTTTGATACTAGCAAAGCACTTGGAACTAATGTATGTGCCTAATACTTGAACATATTATAATTTTAAACACACACATGGAAGAGGGTCATGAAAGCTAGAAGGAACTCAAAGATCACATACACCTGATGTATTCCATGAAGTGAAGAGCAAAAGACATGAAGACATTTGAATTAATTGTAATTGCATTTTGTTTTTATATTTTGGTCTGTAATAATGCCTCACATACATGGTATGAGTGATAAGCTCATTAATGACCATAGACTGACTATAGGTGACCAACATATTTTCAGGAAAATTATTTAGGGTCAAAAAATAGGGCCAAAATTTATTTTACAAAGAATTTTTTGGCTTAATTAAAAAGCCTTGGTCAACGAACTCTTCTAGTTCAAATCTGCTCAGTCGACTGACAACACTTAAGACCAAAAGTCAAATATTTGACAAGCCTCAGGCAACCGACCTAAATTGAACTTATCTTCCACGATCGACCAACCTTCAAACTTGACTTTTTCGACCTTCCTCGGTCGACCCAACTTTCAGTTCAAAAATACCCTCTGTCGGTCGATCGAACTTCATGAACCAGCAAACCGGCTTAAGACCAGGCGACCGAACCTATGAAAGTTTGGAATATTGCCTTGGCTCGGCCGACCAACCCTTTAAGACGGTCAACCAAACCTCTCGGTAAAATGAATTTTTACAATGCTAAACGTAGTTAATTTTCAATTAAACAATTTTAATTATTCCCATTTTGTCCCTAACGGTCAAAAGTCTCCATGAGTCTATATATACCCCATTATAACTCAAATTTAAGAATGCGATTAAATAGAAAATCCTCTCTAAATATTTTTGTGTATTATTCATATTCTTTACTCTCTTTTCATTATTCTCTTGAAAAATCTTTAGAAAAATTCTTGTTGAAAGAGAGCATTGATTTTACTCACTTTCTTCACTTGCAAATCAATTGCATTTGAAGATTGTTGGAGGATTATTTCCTTAGGCATAAGATTTATTTTTGCATTTACTTTCATTTTACATCTCAGTTTACAAATCATTCTTGGAAAGTAAATCTAGAGTTTCTCCACACATCTTCTAGACAAATATTTCTTTGGATAAAATTTTTATTGATTTTTCTTGAAAGACTTAAACACGTATTTTACATTCATATAGTTTGTGCTTGGATTAGTCTTCCTGTATTTGAGATTTTATTGATAAATCTTTATCTTACAAAAATTGCTTGAAAGCAAATCCCTAGGTTCTCCTACACCTTTTATTAAAAATATTTTTAGAGAAATTTAGTTGGGTTTAAATTTTTGAAGTGTTTATCATAAATATCTCATTCAAAGAGTTTAAAACATTTTAAGAAAATTCACATCCTCTCCGAGCTATAAATTCATATCCTACGTGAGTGTATTGTGCTTAATGTTGTACACACCTGCTTAGATTAGAAGTACACTATTTGTACAAAAAATATTTGATTTTGGTTGTATTCTTGACGTGTGGTCGAAAGAGGATTGCACTGGCCTGTAACGTGCACCAAATTGCTTAGACTCGGTTAAGAAAGTACCGGATGGTTTAGACCCGGTTAGGAAAATCAGGAGTACCTTTCTAAGGTGTAGTTGTAAAGGTTGGGGTCAGCCCTGTAATCTGACCTGGGGTATTTATCGTTCAGTAAGGAGAGGGTAATTGTAATCGGTGTCACTCCACCTGTAAGTGGGCAAAGTTAGTGGAATCCTCTTGCTTGTGAGCTTGAGGTGGGAACGTAGGCAGTATTGGTCGAACCCCGATATCATACTGTGTGTCATTTTCTCTTTCTGTGGACTATTTAATTTCCACACTTAAACTCCTGCACATGTATGCTTATAGTTAAATTTATTATGAATGCGTACATGTTTTAAATATTGTGAATGATTGGCAAATATTGAGTCTGCTATGTCTGATTTTAATATTTGCTCAGTTATATTGTGTTGGGTTTGGAAATGCGTAAAAAGACCCTAGGTTGTGTTTTACTAAATTGTGATTTGAACCGAATCTAGGCAGAAATTTTTAAATACCCAATTCACCCCCCTTTTGGGAATACACCAATTCCAACACAAAATATATTCAATAGAATCAAATTCTAGCATGAAAAGAATCATATCCAAGATAAGCTAAGAGAAGATAAGAAAACAGTGTTAAGAGTTGTAAGCAACTCAAATATTATAACACAAATTGTTTTAAAAGATCAAAAATAAAACAAAGCTAATCTTCGCCATCATCTGATTCAATTCCTTCCTTATCATCATTATATTCATCATCTTCATTTCCAAAGCTCGTTTCCATAGGATCTTTCCCTCGTGAAGAAGATGAGCCTACCATATAGCTCTCTAATCATCTAATCCTCTAATCAAGACCAGTAAGACTTGACTGAAGTGAGCTGAAACTAGTACGTACATCACTACGGAAGTCATTCACCTACTGCTGATAAAATGAAAACCATGAGGGGGTATCATTTGCTGGTGGTGCATCTTGCTGGGGTTCAGGTGCTTGTTGAGGTTCTCTACGTCCCCTTCTGCCTTTTGGCAACCAGCCATGTCCTTCATATTTTACGTACACCATTTGTTTAACCGTAGTGGAGGATTACATTTCATAGTGGGTTCGTTTTATGAATAAAGGGGATGGTGTGGTAACGCCGAAATGGTCAAAAATGAGATTTAAAATTCCTCCATATGGAAAAATTACCCTTCTAGCCTCTTCTCTGGTAATCATCTATTTTAATATTAGGTTAGGTAAATCAAGCTTCTTCCCCTTTAATAGACACCACATCAAAAAATAGTCAAGGTAGGAAATATGGTCATGTGACCCTACCCTAGGTAATATATTATACGTGATGAGTTTCTATAAGATTTGGGCCTGCAAGTTCAACTGATGACATAGTAGAGGATGACCAAAATATACAAGAGCTTCCGTCATAATCAATGGTAAAAACTTCTCAGGGGTAAAATCTTGTGCCATTATCCAAGATGAACCTATATGTGGACATTCAAACTCTCCATGTTGAATTCTAAGTCTAGTGGCTAAAGTTTGTGGGGTTACTGCAAAATATTTATCCATAACTTGGGTGGAACACATAGTTTCTCCCTTCACCATATTTGCATAGAAAAGCTTAACAAGATTTGGATACATGCCTCTAGCTTGATAGGTTATGAACCGTTCCCAACCCAAAGCATTGAACATAGGTAAAATATTTGAAAAATCATTTCTAAAGAAGTCAATATCTAAAACCTTACCGAAGACGGGTTCAGTAGATCGAAGATGTTCCCAATAGACTTTCTTTGCGTGAGGTGTCATCAACCATCGCTTAATGTCATTTAAATCATCCCTCCCAGAGGTTGGAACTCGGTTCGCCGTGTGCTTGGTTCTAGGCATGATTTTCAAGCAAATGACCGGTTGAATCCTTCAAAATGAAGTGGGAATGAAATATTGAAGGATCTTTTGAAGATTAATCGGTTGAATCTTTGTGAAAAATGACTTGGAGACGAAGGAGAGTGCTTAGGGAGAATGTGGAAAACAGGGTCAGTAGATTGAGGTGTGAAAAATTAGGGTTTATGAACTGTAAATATATATACTGTCGCGAGTCAGTCGACTACCCTCGAAGAGTCAGTCACATGACCTGTGTATTTCTTCTAAATTTTACAAGTTGGTAGCAAGTCAGTCAACTGCACTCAAAGAGTAGGTCGCCTGATGAGCCTGACCTTAAATTCTAGTAAGTCGGTGTAGGTTCAGTCGACTAAGGATGAATGGTCAGTCGCCTGACCTTTGGTATTTTTGACTTACATATTCTTTTAACTCAGCCACTCATTCGTATTAATGTCTCCTTATCAAATCACCTCTTTACTATGTAATAAGTCTAATTCTCGTCGTATTGAGATGAACCTATCCTCTGAAAGAGGTTTTCTGAAAATGTCAGCCCGTTGTTCATCTATAGTGTGAGATTGTGTTGTAATTATTATCAGCTCATTGTGATTGGGCATTTCTTTGTAATCATCTTGTTGTTGTAAGGTTCTTTGTGAACCATTTGGTGAAAGTTATTTGTGAACCAAACTAGCAAGGCATCTTGGTGATACTTGTGGCTCTTGGTGGGCATGGTAGGGATTTGTTCCCGAGTTGTAAGGCTTCTTTGCCGGTGAATGAGTTTTATAGTGGATTGTGGAATCCTTGGCTTGGTGCTAAGGCATGGACGTAGGCTTGATGCCGAACCACGTTAAAACTTTGGTGTTAAGCTTTCTCTTCCTATACTCTTTAATTTATGTCTTGTGCTTGATTTATATTTTATATATTGTGATATAATTGCTTGCCATCTTGCAAAGACTTTTGTTTTGTAGAGAGAAAATCTTGAATATGCAAAAAGAGTCATTCACCCCCCTCTAACTCTATATTATATATCCGCTATGGGGCACACATATATATTCCCGAGCTACAACGATTAACACAAAGTTCAATCAATATATCCACCTTACAAGCTCATGATGTAATTAATTAAATTCTAAAAATTTGTATGAATTTTAATCCAATTATGATTTTAACTATAGAAATTTTTTATTAATTTATTGCTAGTTGCTACAAAAATTAAATTATAGATTCCAAATGAACTTATTTTTTATGGCTTAGGGCAGTTTCAAGATAATAATTATAAATAAATTTAAGCTCTCACTGATGAATAGAATAAACAGTGTAATAAAGAGAGTATAAATCAATTTAAATTAGTAGTTATGTAATTTTTAATTCTATTATGAAAAATAGTTATGTTGAGGTAATAAGGCTTACGGATCTTATTTTGATGATAACAAATTAAGGAAACTTAACATGTTTGGTTAAGTGATGTTTCAAGATTCAAGTATGCGAATACAAGATCAAGTGTTTACAAGTTTTATTGAAAGCTTATACTTCAAGAAAGAAGATCTTATAAAGCTATAGACTATCGAAGCTTGAAATCAAGCAATACATGAATAAAAGAAGTTATACATGAAGACTTAGTGATTAGAAAAGTCATAATCTTTTAAGAAGTCTCATGTAAGTACTTCGCAAAATTTCAATATGAATGATTGAAGCTCTTAGGATTTATTATTGACTTAGAGACCTGATTTTGAAAACCTCGGAAAATGTTTTTAATTAAGTTTCATTTAAGTTTTTCAAAATCAAAGGGATAAAGTGTTGAAGATTAAAGTGTTTGAAGAATTGCAAGCTCAGGCGACTGACCATATATGATCAGTTGATTGACAATTTATATGCTGCATAAATTGAGCAAACCGAAGAGCATTAGGAGACTAACCCTACAAGATTAAGCGACTAACATCATTATGTGTTTGCAAATTCGCTATGATTTAAAGGCATAGGTGACTGACCTTCGTAATTTTAAAATTAAAACATCGAGGGAATGTTTCCAAAATAAGATTGCTTGGACCCCAAACTTTGTGAAAACTTGGGTAATATTGAAAGTAACTTGGGGAATACGAAAGTTAAGTTTTTCTATCTATAAATACATGATTAACCCAAGAATTAAATTACCAACAAGCAGCAATCAATCTAATTCTCATACTTTCAAAGTTATATCTTGTTGAATACACTCGTTGAAAGCTTTTTGTTGAGTCTTACTGAATTAAAGCTCGCGGTTCTTGTGCTTTAAACTGAGTTTTTTCAAATCGAAACAACCCCGGTAATATTTACTCTGAGTTTCATCTCTTTATATTGATAAATTGCTAAAGTATATTCTGACTTTAACTGTACTAATAAGCTCTTTTGAGAGTGTTTCTTGTACACAAAATTATTCTTGTACCTCTTGTTGTTTTTTTTTTAACGATTCAAGGGATTGAATCATTGGACTAGCAAGAGGGGATTCTCGTTAGAGAGGAAACTCCACCTGAGAAGGAGAGAGATTGTAACTTTGGCCTAATAAAGAAAGTTGAAATCCTCACAGCAGTTGCTTGATGTAAGGACATAGGCCGCTTGTCAAACCTTGTAAAAATCTTGTTCCAAGCTCTTCTCCCTACTCTCTTTATTTTTTGCAAGAATATTAAATGCATGTATGATTTTTACATCTTGCTGAACTTTGGGAATTTCTAGAATCTTGATTTTGATGCATGTTTAAGTATCAGCATACAATACTTTGTTGGATGGTTTAATACATTTGTTAAAGTTCTGATTTTTAAATATCAACAACTGAAAAGTATTCTTAAATTGAAAGTTCTACAAAGATCAAAGCTCCGAAAATTATATTTCATTGAAGGAATAAATTTTGAGTTTAAAATCTGAGAATCTGAGATTAGTTTCTAAACTCTCCTATCTTGAATCTTGAAATTTATCAGTTAAGTTTCAACATCAAAGATTTGAATTTAAAATTAAATATTGATTAAACGTAAGTGATTATCTATAGTATTGTGATTATTGGAAATTTGCTGAAAGTATATATTGTTGAAATTAAAGTTCAATTATGGAATCTTTGGAATACAAGGTAAGCAAAGAATTTTTAAAAAGCCAATTCACCCTCCCTCTTGGGAGTATACCTAGATTGTCAAGTTATAAAAATTTTAATTTAATTATCACTGGTTGTTAAAAAGTTAAATTATATACTTATGTTGCTACTACAAAATATTAAAATTTTTATTTATGAGTCATTTTCAAAATATTAATCAATTTATTAAATTACGATTTATTGGGAAGATTACAAATTTTGAAACCATATTTTAGAACTAATTTACCTCTCATCCTCAAATTATTATAACACAATACATGTCAATTCAAGTTTGATTTACATATCCACCTTACAAGATTATATTATGGTTAATTAAGGCATTAAATTCTTATTAATTTTAGTCCCATTACGATTTGGTTAGAGAACATTTTAATTAATTTATCATTAGTCGCTAAAAAAATAATTTATAAATTTATCATACACAAAATATTAATAATTTTATTTATGAATCGGTTTCAAATTATTAGTCAACTTATTAAGTTACAAATTTTATTGAGTAATTTTAATTTTTTTAAATAATTTTGAAAAGCAGCTCAATACTTATGCCCCATTTGGAACTAAGAAAATGTTAGGAAAAGGAAAGGAAAATATTAAGAAATCTATATTTTCATGTTTGATTAGTACGGAAAGTGAGAAAGAAAGTTAAAAAAAGAATACTAAATTTATGAACAAAATTTTAGTTTTACATATCATTAATATTAAAATTTTCTTAATTTTTAATCATATTAAAATCGATTTCCATTTTTACTAATATTTAATATATAAGAAAAATCAAATAAAAATTGAGTTTCCTGCTTATCCTGCTTTCCTTTTCTTTTCTTAAGTAAAATATATGATCTAAACGGACCCTAAATAAGAAGAAGACTTATTTTCTACTTTATTTTCTCTATATACCAAATATTACTAAAATAAGATTTAATTATAGAAAGTTTTAATTAGTTTGTCATTACTTGCTACAGAAGTTAAATTATAAATTTATAATACAATTTTAAATTATTAATAATTCTATTTATAGATTAATCAACTTATTAAATTACAAATTTTATTGGGCAATTTAAAATTTAAAAATAATTTAAAAAAACAATTCAACACTTAGGATTTGTCCATTATGTTTGCTCTTCGTACCAAATATTACTAAAAATAAAAATATGTTCTAATATAATTAACGGTTAAGAAAAAACAAAAGTTTGTGATGCTTAAAAAACAAAGCTATTTTTCTATTATATATTCTCCCACATAAAATATTACCAAAAAATAAAAATTTATTTTAATATAATTAAAAATCAAGAAAAAAAATCAAATGTTAGTAATGCTTAAAATCAAAATGTTGTCTATTAATTTGTTATATATTTTGTTTATGTTCTCACTCTCCTTCATTTTATAACTAAATATGAAAAGTTTGATTCTTTCATATTTTTCTTTTATTTTGCTAACTCTTAAGGTTTTTGTCAAAGTTAGATTTAAGGAAAATATTTGAAATACGGAAAATATTATTAAAATTTTGAGGCTTATATTTAATTATATGATTAAATTTTATAATAAACACACAAAATTAAATTTTTATATTTTTTATGGACTTATAATTTAATTATGCTATATAAAATCTATTTTTAAAATATACCGTGTATAGCATTAATTTTCGTGAGTATATATATTTTTTCAGTTACATTCAATTAACCAGAGTTAATGAACTTACTTTAGTCGAAATCAAACCGATTACCAAGAAAATCCAAATTTTCGAATCAAAACCAAACCGAAAAAATGGTTAATTCGATTTGATTTTTCTATAATTAAACATCATTCTCCTTCTCTCTCCAAACAATTTTGATCAAACTTCACATCTTAATTTTATATCAATCAAAAAGGCATTTATATTATTATTATAAAGAGTTGGAATCATCTTATAATGTGGACATGGGCATGCCGCATGCTTCAAGCTAAGAGCCTAATATGGAGCCGGCTGAGTTTGCCATCTTCCATCCGCTCGTGTGTAGGGGCACGTGCGTTGAAGTGAAGGGTATGTGTCATAGAAAAACAGGGAAGGGACCCTTTCTTTCCCATGGCTTCACGCTTTGCCCCTCAACTCTCTCCCTCTCTCATAGGGCATGTGCCCTTGTCCCTACTTGCCTTCCTAACCATACCTCTCTCTCTCTCTCTCTCTCTTGTTCCCCTGCTTCGCCACCCCACCTTCATCATATCTTGTCCACCACGTGGCACTGTAGCCATGGCAGGCCTGCCAACACCGTCGGGACGACCTTGATTTTGAATCTTCGGATGGAGATCAAACCAATGCTAGCCGTACGATGGGATGACCGAGACTATTAACCGTGGGTCCGTTTGAGAGGAATGCTTCCAACAATAAGATGGGTCCCGCAGACGGATGTTAATTAATGTTATGAAACCGAGTTTTGTTGCAAGATTCCAACCGTCCGATCGCATACGTTTGCGGGCCCACTGCATTCACGTGAACCTTGCTACAGTGTATTCCTCTCTTTTTTAGCTCTTAAAAATAAATCTCTGTTCCCTCGGCATTTAAACCCCGCTTAAACCCCCTGCTTAGTAGCTCCATGTGTAAATGCTCGCTCGGACATCAAGGAAAACCTCTCTCTCTCCTCCCTGTCTAGGCGCAGGTTTTGTCCTTATCAGTCTCTCTCTTCTTTCTCACTCTACTTTCTCTCTCTATATTGGGAATTCTTTCTAGGTTTGGGATGAAGATTATTTGAGCGTACGGGGTCGGATCTTCTATGGCGACTACCCACATTGGCGGTAGGAGCGGGGAGGAGACGCCGGGCTCGGAGCCCGGGAAGCCGGCGGCGGTCCTTACAACGTCAGCTTCATTCAAGGGGGCGGCCAGGAAGAAGCCGAGCCCCATCATCTCCCGTGCCGGCTCCGATGTCGACGACATCATCAACCTCTTGGGCTCCGATCCAGTGCGCGTCGAGCTCAACCGCCTCGAGAACGAGGTCAGAGGTCCGCATTCTGTTCTCCTCTTCTCTGCTTGTTTTTTTCACCCATGGATTTTTCTTAGAAAATTTGTGTTTTGACGGTTGTTTCTTCGCTGATTAAAAAAAAAAAAAAAACAAATTATAGGTGAGAGAAGTTTGTCGGAGCTGAATTGTATGTCAGTGGAGTGAACGAGTTTTGTTTTCATATCTTTTGAAAATGTGTTAAGCCCGAGATTCAAAATTGCCATTTACTTTGTCCTTCATTTTCTCGAAAACGAACAAAAGCTCTATCTTGAGTTTTTTGAAATTTTCATCCCTGTGATTTTTCTTTCTTTTTTATCATGAATATTTTTCTCGTAAGCTTAGAAAGATTTACGGGAATTTTGTGTGCGCATCTGTTTTTTGTTGTGAATTTATTTGCATATTTCCCTACAAAAGCATCATGTTGATGCTTGTACATATTATTGTAGCGCAAGAAACTATGCAGGCATGATATCCCAAGGGAAAATTTTTAAGGAAACTGTAGTCCGCTGCAATTGAGTTCCATTTTTTATTTATTTAGTGGGCAACCACAGAAACACGGGTCTTAAGGTCCGATTTATATTGATCCAACACTAAAAGATGAAACTTCAGGTCTTTACACATTTTCCTCAGAAAGTATTTTCGATATCAAAAGGGAGCCTTTTGGATATTTTTAACAGCGAAATTCCACTGCCATAATATTCTTTGTTGCGTTTAATTTGAACTGCAAAATTTCAACGGAAAATAAACTGACGAGTTTTCTGTCATTCATTTTCTAATGGGATTCGTTATTACATTTTTATGCTTGTGTAAAGGCAGCCTGTGCCTTCATCGTTAGTTGCAGTGGCCTAGCGGAGGGTTGGGTTGGGTTCACGGTCTACGATTTCTAGCAAAGCACAATTTGTCATCATTGGAGGTAGTATCATTGCAACTCATTGCATGAGGCCCCAAAGTAGATATCTCTACACTAAATGCAAAATACCAGACACTAGTCCGAAAAAAGTGAATAAATATTTCTGGCAATTTTATCAGACCTCCTCTGCCTCTAGATGAAGTCGATGCAACATGACCACATTTTGATAGGGAATTGGAGCCCTCTTTACCTTTCACTCCGTACTTGATGTTAACTTTGGTTTAGAGGATAATTTGACTTCCCGTTTGAGTCCTATCTAAGTAAAGGATGTCCTTGGTCTGGGGCCAATCATCAAAGAAACCTTTGAAAAGCAAAAGTGGAGCTTTGGAGGATGAACATTTTATAACAGTACAGTTTAAATAATAATTAATGGGGCCATTATTGTTGGTGAAAATTATCTCATACCATTTTTCCCATTTTACCACTTTTTTTTCCCAATAATTGGAGAGGGATCAAATTATGTGATTACATGGATACTAACCCTATGCTTGGAGAGGCCTTGAATTTGGAGTTATATTAGATTTGGACATGATGTAATTTGAAATTGTATTGAAATTTGTAAATCCACCCAAATCCAAATCCAAATTTCAAAATTCATACCCTCAAATGCAGCATAAGTAATTTTGCTCATTAATCCACTCAAAATTTTCATGTCTTTCCCACTATTAAATTATGTCCCCAATATTGTAAGCTGAATGCTCTCTACTCTTCATGATTCTCCTATTGTTGTTTTTTTTTTTCTCTTACAAAGAGGATTTGCCTCTTTGGAACTTCCATTTCCTTTGTAATTTGATGGATGTTGCAGGGATGTACATCATTGAAGCATTCCACCATAAGCTCAGAATGTTTTCCTTGTGTCATCGTGTCTGTGTCTGCAACCTCACTTGGCCTTAACACAGAATCTATTACCGAAGCATTTTGAACTTCTTCATGGGACCCATCTTGTTGACCTTCAATCAACAATTTTGAACTTTTCCTCATCTTTTTTGAATGTTCCAAGCCAATGAATCCCATGGGTGTCAAGAGGGGAACATTGTCACAATCAACAAAAAAAAAAAATTTTATTTTTTGGTAAAAACAAAAATCTGTGCTTATTATAGAGAGAATCGACCATCATCTCTTCTTCATCTCTCTTTCAGAGGAGCAATGATGGCTGTTGAGGGAGCTTGCACTTATTTCTCTTGTCAAAAACATCAAGGCCATGGGTGAAGACTTCGAGGTCACCCAACCACTTCTTTATGGTACGATTGAGAGCAAATGCCTTTGGTCGATTTATGTTGAAGGAAGGATACTTGTAAAGGGGGCTATTCAGGCGATTTGTATACCAGACAGAATGGAAGCATCGGGTGAAAGAAATTATGGGAAGCAACTATAAATCGAAGCTGCAGTGCCTTGATTGCAGCTCTTCAAATGTGGGCAGTGATCATAAGCACAAGCAACAGTCAGTCTTTTCAAGAATTGAAACCCCGCCTTGCTGGAAATGGAGGAGCTCTGAGGAGCTTGGAAGGGAAAGGAGGAGATTCAGGAAAGGAAAGTTTGACCAACAAGGCCGTCACGGAATTTCAGAACAGAGATTTATCTTTTTTAAGGAAAATTTCAGATTCGAATTTGTTTTTGGTAAAATACTCAATGGGTGTATAAGCATGATATCCATGACTTACAGGCCCAATGTTGAGAGAGCCCAGAGCAACATGACAGTATGTCAATGTTAATGAGATTTTTTAAGAAAAGAAGGGGGTAAGCTGCATGGTCTATTCAAAGGGCCTCATAATGGAGCCCATGTAAACTATAAGGAGGCCTCTCATTGTAGCTTGTTTGTTCTTTGTTAATATATCTTTCATTCTTAACTGAAAAATATCGTAAGCACAATGTTATGGTTTGTTTACTTCACTTTAGTTAGAATACCACTTTACCTAAAAACTTAAGCTGTTAGGTTGTGGGCCAGCAATATATATTAAGATTTTAACGCTCCCTTGCACGTGCAGCCCGACAACACGTGGAGAGATAAATGCATGATACATAACACCCATTACAAGGAATACTATAATATTTTAAACATCACATAATAAACGCGGGCGACGAGACTAGAACCTAGGACTTCTTGGTAACCCGGCTTTGGTATCAAGTTAGAATACCACTTTAAGCTCTTAAGTTGTAGGCCAACAATGTATATTAAACTTTTACAACTCTTAAGAATTATCTATAGTGATTTGACAAAATAATGATTATAATAAATTTAGGATGGAAGTTAGGATTTTGACTAGACTTTTTTCACTTCATTTTTCAGACAAAGATAGGGAATTGGGAGATGCACATGCAGAAATCAAGGCTTTGAAATATTCAGAGCGTCTCAAAGAGAAAGCAGTTGAAGAGGTACTTGTTTTAATATGAACATCAGATATTTGTTTTTATGTCAAAGCTAGCTAGGTTTATATGTGTTTATTGCTTTTACAATGACATTTTAAGTGAAGATGTAATGAAATGTTGATGTCAATTCCTTTCTTATGTTAGTTAGAAATTAGTTTACCTTTTCAAAATGGATGACCTTTCTTGGTGGTTGAATTGGCAATAACTTCTGGCATCTGGAAAGTCTATTTGT
Organism: Malania oleifera; assembly: GCF_029873635.1. Taxonomy (NCBI): domain Eukaryota; kingdom Viridiplantae; phylum Streptophyta; class Magnoliopsida; order Santalales; family Ximeniaceae; genus Malania; species Malania oleifera. The sequence goes on along the minus strand of NC_080427.1, from coordinate 29,635,683 downwards.
TTTTTTTAATATTCTATGCCAGTGTCATGTTTGGTAGATAAGAACTTGATAATAGCATAAATTGAGCTAAAGAGAAATATGGAAGTATTTGTGATTGCTACTTTTTAGAATTTTTGGATTCCCTGTCATTTTGAATTCTTTTACTTGGCCTTCAAAGCTCTTATTTTTTCTTACTACTAGTTATTCAGAAATTTTTTATTCAAAAAAAGAGAAAAAAGATAAAGGAATCATGATTAGATGAGATTCTTAGAGCAGGTATTTTAGATCTTTAAATTTATAGTTTCTTTCTTGCATGCTGTTGGCTTCTACCAATAAATTAATTAGCAACCTTTTTTTTTTTCTAGACCTACCATGGGGTGGTTGTTTCATTCAAGAAATTAGTTCTTTTCTCCACATAGCTTATTGTTTAGGGATTCATCAACATTTTGATGCTAGTTTGTGTTTTTATCTTTCATCTAGAGGGCTCACTCATATCTATAAAAATTAAAAACCAGGTTCTTTGCTGACACTCCTTTGTTGGACTTCCTTAACTACTATGGTTTCTGTTCATAGTTTTAAACAATTCCCTATGGAAGTTGCTCACTTAAAACCAAACTGTTGAATAGCCAACCAGTATTGGTCATGATATATGCAACCAATTTCCGTGTGATTGTGTTTAGCATCAAAACAATTGTGGCATTAAGAATGTTTTAATTTGCTTTTTACAATTTCTCAGAGAGAGAGAATAATTGTCTCCTATATTATATATCAAATCAGTAACAGAAATATCCTGGAATACCCCTTTCTATGCCATTAATTGTAAAATTTATTTCTGTTCTAAAAAAAGGGAAAATAATATGAGGCTTATCCTTATGTAAGATACTTGAGATGCCGGTTTTTCTTTGGGGTTGGTCAATCCTTGAGTTGTGCACCAATTTTTTAGCCGTAAGTTATCTGGAACTTAAGCATACTAGAATTACACATCTCTGTTAAAAGCTGGGTTTCTTGCCTAGGAAAAAATAGTTACATGCTGGCCTACAAATACTTAGAAAGTTGCTCATTTATTTCTGTTAAGTAATGCTATTTCAGCTGACTGATGAGCTAAAGAAAGTGGATGAGAAGCTGAAAGCAACAGAAGCTCTTTTGGAAAGCAAGGTAAAATATTTTGTTATTGCTATTGCTTGATAATACTTTTTTATCTACCTAGTCCTAGTGAATTGTTTTCTGCATGCAGTGATGGCTACTTTGTTGTTTTGCAGAACCTTGAGATTAAAAGGATAAATGATGAGAAAAAGGCAGCTCTGGCTGCACAATTTGCAGCTGAAGCCACACTTCGAAGGGTCCATGCTGCCCAAAAAGATGATGAGATGCCCCCAATTGAGGCCATCATCACACCACTGGAGGCAGAGCTAAAGCTGGCCAGGCTGGAGGTTTGTCTTCTTCACATAAAATTTTGTAATTTGTGTCCATTATCCATGTGAAGGTTTTTTGCAACATTTGAATTATGGACATGAATGTGAGCACTGTAATCATTGTAAAAGGGATATTGTTTCATTCATATGATTGAGGAGTAACAGGGGTGCATTTTTGTTTGCTAGGCAGCCAAGCTGCAAGATGACAATAGAGCACTGGATCGACTTACTAAATCTAAGGAGGCTGCCCTTCTTGAGGCTGAGAAATCTGTTCAGATTGCTTTGGCAAAAGCATCTTTGGTTGATGATCTGCAAAACAAAAACCAAGAACTAATGAAGCAGATTGAAATATGCCAGGTTTGCCTTTCAAGTTCTGCTTTATTGTGCTATTCATATAATGAAAGCATGTACTTATGTATGAGCTGCACTCTTTTGGAAAAAGAAAAAAATACACTAGCTGCACACGGTTTTAATGTGTTGCTCTTGTATTAGGAAGAGAACAAAATTCTGGACAAAATGCATAGGCAAAAAGTAGCAGAGGTTGAAAAGCTAACACAAACTGTTCGCGAACTTGAAGAGGCTGTTTTGGCTGGGGGAGCTGCTGCTAATGCTGTACGTGACTACCGGCGGAAAGTGCAAGAGATGAATGTAATTATTATTATTCTTCAAACATCATAGTAATATAAAGATACATGCTTGCTATCCTAAGTTACGATGTTGCAAGATGCTTCTAATTTCAAAGCTCATATAGGAGGAGAGAAAAACCCTGGACCGGGAATTAGCTCGTACGAAGGTTACTGCCAATCGGGTTGCTGTTGTCGTTGCAAATGAATGGAAGGATGCTAATGACAAAGTAATGCCTGTAAAACAGTGGCTTGAAGAGCGGAGATTTTTTCAGGCATGTTACAGAATTGGGATTTATTTTCACCTCATTATATTCTTTGACATGCAAATCTTTTTCTTGAATTAATCTGGATGTAGGCTTAATAATCATAGATTAAATTCCTGATGATGTCTTGGCAAAGAAAGTACATTGAAAAATCCCAGAGAAACAAATATACAAGTACATAAAAATATAGAATGGTTATCATGTCACATGTAAGATGTTAATCAGTTTAACAAGATAAAGCCTAAACAGAGAGGCTTCTGTTATGAAACATAGATGAAAACTTGAGTGACCTGTCTCTTTCCCAAGTTGTTATATGTTATTTCTAAATTTTGTTAAATGAGAATTAAAGTGAAAATAAAAACTGAGAGAAATGTTCAGTGAATCAGCTGAGACGAAGTTCCTTGTTTCTTGCATAGTGGCCCCATGCACATTGATATTTCTGGTAGCAATATGAATATGAAGTAGGGATTATATTGCAGATTTTTTGCTATGCTTGTGTAGGGAGAAATGCAGCAGCTTCGAGACAAACTGGCTGTTGCTGAGCGCACTGCAAGGGCAGAAGCACAATTAAAGGTGAGGATACAAACCTGAGCAGATGAGCTGTCATTTTTCTTCCTTTTGGTCTATTCATCTCATTTTAACAGTCTGTTGATTGACTAATTACTAAGGAGAAATACCAACTACGGTTTAAAGTTTTGGAAGAAAGACTTAAAGCATCTTCAAATGGTAATTCCCGCACTACCTCAGAAGGTAGAAGCATAAGTAATGGGCCTTCACGACGTCAGTCTCTTGGTGGGGCAGAAAATTTGTCCAGATCATCCTCTAATGGCTTTATGCCAAAGAGAACATCAAATTCACCATATGGATCCTTCCGATCCAACAGTGCAAGTGCATTGTTAAAGAATGCCAAGATTTCTTCAAGATCATTTGATGGTGGTAGTAGATCACTAGAGAGAGATAAATTGATTTCAGATGCAAATGTGAAGAATAATGCACCCACCAATCATGGTAACCCGACCGAAAGTACTCAAGTGACTGGTACAGATATGGCAGCTGAAGTAAATCCAATTGAGAAAACAAAAATAGAACATGAAGATTATGTTTCAGGATTGCTGTATGATATTTTACAGAAAGACGTCATATCTTTGAGGAAAGCGTGCCATGAGAAAGATCAAAGCCTCAATGACAAGGATATTGCAATTGAGGTTTGATGTTACTCGCGTTGTTTAGTGTTGCAGGTGTGTGTGTGTGTTTCTTACATCTGATGTCGAATTTACCAGATGTTGGCCAAGAAGGTTGATACATTGAACAAAGCAATGGGGGTGGAGGCCAAAAAGATGCGGAGAGAAGTAGCTGCCATGGAAAAGGAAATTGCTGCTATGCGTGTTAGCAAAGAGCATGATATGCGGGCACGGCGTGCCAGTGCTCCCAGGGGTGCTTTAAATAGCACCCAATCAATTTCCACTAGGTGAAAGTTCTCTACTTATCTACCTGTGTTTAATGCGAAGGGGATTAAACATATCAGGCCTATTATGAATTGCTTTTTATATGATTACCCGAAAACTGATGACTATGCATGTTTTCTGAGCTGTAAAATAAGCATATCTCATTGATTTTGAGACACTGGGCGCCATTTATTGAATTTGCATAGCCTGTTCTTTGCTTTAAACTCTTAGGAGGAGAGAATATGTTACTAATCATTAATTAAGAGAACCTTCTTCATAGAACTTTTTGGTTGCTTCTTGATTTTTTAAGTGGCAATTCAGTTTCCTGAATTTTATTGAAGCAGGGAAACAGTTCTTTGAACTGCTTGCCCCCATCAATTCTTGAAAAAAGTGGATGGAGGGAACTGTCACAAAGGGATGAAACGCGATGCCCTATCATGAATTTGGCAGTGGCACCTTCATCATCAAAACTACTGTTGCTTTCTTAGTTTGCCCAGAAAAACCATGGTCAACCGAAGACATGTAACGAGAAAATCAATAGCCTCTTTCAGACAGTCACTCTTGCTTGGCTTTGCTTAGAACTGGGTACCAAATCGCTCCATTCCCTTTGTTGCATGCTGCTGCTTGGCCTTGGTTTCATGGAAAATTCATATTTTTCTTAATAATGGCAGCATTTTCCAATTAGGAAAATATTGGTGGGTATGCAGCATTTTGTGAGTATAACTAGTATATGGTTCATTTTCAGGAATGTGCGAAATGCATAGACAAAGTTTGCAGAAAATTGGTCAAAGTCATCTCTTAGTTCTGCAGCTCCACTCTGCTGTTGATACATTTGTATGATTTTATCATGATTTTCCCCTTTTCTTCCTCCGGATCTCCCTCGGCTGTCTCGACTCTTGACCAACTGTTCAATTTGTGAAGAACTGACTCAAGATTTTTGGGGACCTGATTCCAGTCTTGTATATTTCTGTAATAGTATTATTATTGTTAACAATTAATCTCAAGTAACGTGTGCCAAAAATTACACAAAAAAGCAAGAGAACTTTCACAGTGTAATGCAGGAATAGTGTGGATAAATGAAAAGGAATTTCCTTTTGGTTTTGGAGTCATGTTGTTCATCACATGCCCGTGATGGTCATGAGCTGACACCATCACGGGCGATGACTGATGAGTAGAGCCAGCCTTTGTTTTGTGTCGGTATTGGATTATTGTTTGGGTGGTCTGAAAATGGTCCGTGTGCAGGGTATGAGAATGATCAGATTCCCTCTTCCCTTCTCATCGGTCAACAATGACTAGTCATGAGAGAATTAAGTTGTCGTTTTCTAGCATTCTTTTATTAAAGATTTTTGGTCTTCCAAATAATTAGGTTAGATTCTTTACAGAGTGTTTTTAACCTTGTTGGCACATAACCCCCTCAAGCTTTTATAAACACTTGAGTTTGATTTATGAAATAACTGAGGGTGAAGCCTATCATCATTGTATGAGTATCATAGTACACAAGTCTTAATTTAAGAAAAAAATAAGTATGACAATGCTGGTATTATTTTTTAGCTGATCTGAAAAGCATTGAGTTTCTATTTTAATTTATCTGGGGGGTATTTGTTCTTATATTGGTCTTCACTCGTGAAACTACCTTTATCTGTCATAAATGATATCGAAGGAAAGTTTAAATCCTTTCTTTGGAAAGAAAATGATTGAAATTCAGGCTCCTGCTGTAGAGTAAAATAGAAAGATGCATGCAAGCCTTACGATGAAGGTGGTTTGGACATGAAATTGCAAGCTGATTGGGGCAGGGTTACTTTGCTCAAATTTATTCAGCAATTATGCTCTTCAAAGCAATTCTTGTGGGTGTTTGGATGCAGTTTTACAAAATTAGAGGAAGGAATTTTGGGGAATTGGTGAATCCTCAAATGATGCCGGAGAAAGATTTAAAAGAAATAAGGCTTATCCTATCCTCTCATAAAATATCAGGTTAGTTATGGAAAATCAATATGTTTGTTGCTTGATAGTTGGCAGGTTTAGAATTTAGGGTTTAGGTTAGTCTTATTTTCTTATCATTATGGACCCCAAATTCAACATGATCTAGCTATCTTGAAGTTTGATTTTTTGAATATTTTATTCAAGGAAAAATTTGGAAATAGCCAAAGAGAATTACAAGGAATGTATAGGATTTGATTAATCATATTAATTTCTATCCTAACTCTTTTGCTAATGATCTTGTCGAGTTGGAACAATTATGGGAACTTCACTTCAACTTTAGCTATACTTATAGCTTAGATAGAGGCAAGATTTCAAAAATATGAGCTCCTATTGTTTGGGCAATAATAAATGTTCTAAGACATAGTTTTATTATTAGCTCTAAGGTTTCATTGACCATGTTTTAATGATAACAAGCTATTATGAACTAATAACTTATATTCTTTAGTTGTGTTTCTATAGGAATCAAGTCATTGAAGTTAGAGGAAAAAAGAAAAATTGAGAATTTGTTGTGTTTTTCTCTCAATTATATTGTAATTTAATTTGTAAAATCTTGAGAAAACATAGGGCAAAACACTAATGGACCTAAACTGGTAAAATGGGAACACATAATAGACCAAATCTCGGCTTTGTGTTAGGGGTGGTCGATCGGCCCTAAAGGTGGTCGATCGATTTGGTAAATCTTGCATCTAACGATCTGTTTTCCCAAACTAACGACTAGTTAGTGGTCGACCGAATCCAGTAAGCAGTCAGCCAACTTGAAACAAAAAGGTTCTAGTGGGCGAAAAATGGCTAGTTTTTATCCATATTTTGTATGTGCCCACCTAAGCCTTGAGAATGCAAGAGAAGATACATACATTGCATGTCTAAGTGCTCTAACCTTGAAAATTTCTCTTACTTTTTTTATATCTTCATTTGCTTATCCTTGAGAGATAGTTTAAAAAACTCTTGAACTTTTTGATTATTTTTTGAGAATTATTTTGCGAGCTCAAATTGTAAATCATTCCTAGTGAGGAACTTTTCAATTGTAATTTCTCGGGTAAAATTAGTTTCCTTATCTCCATAAAAAACAAAGGAAATTATAAGAGGTGTCTTTGCCGCCATTAAAGCAAGGGATATAAAACCTCAAGGCAATTGGCCTTGAGAGAGTGGACGTAGGTCGGTTGTTGAACTATCATAAAAAGGTGTTTACTTTCTCTCTTCTCTTCTCCCTTTGATTGAATTGGTTTTCGATTTGTGTATTTGCTTGCTTGTTTAATTTGCTTTAAATCTTTACAACAAGCGCTTTAATTCTTATAGACTCGATTCACTACCTCTCTTGGGTTGCCTTTGGGCCTACATTTATAAGCTAGTTGACTATTCTTGATAGACCGTCGACTTTGGAAAGGCTTGCTTCTTGGGAAAAAAGTGATTGTAACTTATGCCACTTATGTAAAATTGAAGTTGAAACAAAAGATCACTTGCTTTTTACTTGCTCTTGCTTTTGGACTAGACAAATTTATTCAAGTTTAAATAATGAATGGAGAGTAGAAGGTGTTAGCCTTGGGGGTTATATAATCATGTTTATATGTTTTGATGATATTAACCTATATGTTGTTCCTAGTGTTTCCTATCTTTGCAGATCATGTTTAATACAAGTTCCAATGATGAATTCATAAAGTACTAGATCGAAGGCAAAGATCGGACCAAGTAGACGTTGAAAAGGAAAGATCAGATGGACACGTACTCGGAAAGGATCCGAGCACAACCAAAGGAAGATTATTGTTGAATTATTTGTAATAAGGGTTGTGTGTGGTAGTTCATGTTGTAACTCTTACGTTTTTCTTCTTGCATGATTTCTGAGCAAGAGTTGAGCAATGCATGCACACTAGGACACACAAGTTTATAGGATTTCACATAAAGTTGCAAACTCACGTTCCTAGTTTTCAAAGTTAAAATGAAGAGTTTGTCAAAATAATCCTAAACTCAAAATATGTTTTCAAAGAGACAAGTATTCAAACATCTTGGTTTTATAAACATTTTCATACTTGGTCTCATTTGAGTCAAAATGAGCTTTATGTCCTAAAGTGTTAAGAAAGTCAAGAATATTTTATAAAGGACATATTAAACATATAAGATATCAAAACAAGTTTTCAAATGTGTTTTTAATATCAAAATATCTTATATTCAAGGGAAACTCATTTGGACAAGTATTAAACTTTATTAGACTTAATATATTTCATATACTTTTGTTCAAGAATGTTTTAAGTGATTAAAAGGTTTTTTGGTTGGGTTCAAAATCTCAGTTATCTACCTATCAAATTTCCTAAACACTTTTTTGTATTTGGAGCATAGCTTTTGTTACAAGAGTCCAAAAAGCATGATCTTGGTGTCTATGGAAAGGTAAGAAAAAATCTCACAACTTTTATGTTGATCACTTTTTCTGATTCAGGGGTCTGGTCGACCAGAACAGGGGAATGGTCGACTTGATTAACTAGTAGCTAATTTCAACTAGGTGTCTGGTCAACCAATACAGGGGAATGTCGACCAGCCGTTTCGGCAGATTGTAATAAATGTATATAAAACGGCTAGTTTTATTTGGAAATTGCTCCCAACAGCTAGTTAACGGCTAGTAAAGGTTTTTGACTATAAATACAAGTTCATAGACTTGTTTAGGATGGTTCTTGATCATTTTAGTGAATTATATCCTTGAAAACCAAAATTTAAGCACTAAGTGTGAATTTAGGTGTATTCCCAAGAGAGGGGTAAATTGGGTATTTTAAAAATTCTAAAACTTTAAATCCTAATTTTAAGATGGCATGACCACACAAACACAAGTTTGGAGATACACAGATTTCAGTATTACACAACCTAATAGATTCAAGTTATGTATTCCACAACCAATTAATCAATCACATGTGCAAGAGATATTTAAGACATACACAATGCAGATATGAAATTAATAATCAAAAGCAAGCTGAAATAAAATGAGATAAAGGAGACAGATGCAAACTCAAGATTTATACGAGGATAGGCCAACCCGGCCTATGTCCTCGCCTTGGGAAAACTACCCAAGGATTCCACTATGTCGCTCCTCAACCTAGGACGAAGCTTCCCGTTACAATCTGCTGCTTACAAAAGGTGTAGCTACCTCCTTACAATTTGCTGCTTACAAGAAGCATCTTCCTCCTCCCAGTTCACAACCCGAACCATCAAGTGATGACAAATAATTTTTAATACACTCAGATGCTTCTCAATAAGCTAATGAGTACAATGAAATCCTAAACACTCTTTCATGATATAACTTGAAGCTCAGTAAATGTGTTGATCTCAATATGATTTTTGTAATAAAAGATTATATGATCTTTGAATAAAAATATGTATGATGAGTTTCTTCAAAGATCTAAACCCAATGCTATCACCAAAAATTGATTTTTCAAATAATATATGTGTTGGAGATCCTAGGGTTTGCTCTCAAATAGCTTTTGCAAAAATGTAATCTTTTAATAAAAATATGAAAGTGAAAGCTTCAAAGATCACTTCCGGAATGGAGATACTATCAAAGCCATGAGGAGCCAAAAGATCACTTCTAGAATGGCAACATGAAGAGCAAAGGATGAAAACAACTCTCATTTCTATTTGTAAATGCATTTAAATTATTGGGTCTGTAATTATATGGTCTGTAATAATTGCATCACATGCTTGGTAAGGAACCTATGCTCAAAAGACCATAGATGTAATAACTCGAACCTAGAAAATAAAAGAAAAATAAATAAAAGAAAAGGAGAAATGAATAAAGGAAAGGAAAAATAAGAAATTGGAGAAGGACAGGACAGGACAAAACCGTCGCCGGTTTGGGAACCCCAAACAAAACAGTCGACAGTTTCCTCTAGAAAGGCTCTCAAGATCTCTAAGTTCAGGTTTTCCGTCGACGGTTTCAGGATGGCCAACAAAACCGTTAACGGTTTTTGGTGGGGACAGCTCACTTATAAATAGATCTTAGGTCATTTTTTTTAGGAAATTGATGTTCTCTCTCTCTACTCCGAATATCTCTCATCTCTCTCTCTACTTTAAGTTTCCTAGAATACTGTCAGGTGCTCCACGATCCATTCTTCCTTCTCCCAACTCATAGGTAGTCGATCCTTGGTGAATTTGAGCAGCTAGGTTTCAGGATTTTGGAAAGTTTTAGGCATAACTTTGAGGAACAGGTAAAAGGAGTAAGTTATACCAGTTTTTATTAATTTTGAATTGGTTAGTTTCCAGTATAAAATTCATATATATATATATATATATATATATATGATTTTGGAATAGTTTAGGCATTTGAAAAATGATGGTTTTGAATATAATTTATAATTGGGGAAAAAATGTGTGGCATGAGAATAACCTTTATATTTAACTGGTTGTGAATGCTGTTTGCTTGTGAGTATTGTTCAGTTGGGAATACTGTCTACTTATGAAAACTTTGTTTATGGATACTGCTTGATTGAGAATATTGCTTGGTTGGTTGTGAATACTGTGATGAATGCATTGATGTGCCTGGATGATTGGTTATGTTATTGATGTGTATTGTGGTTCATGTAAATTGCGATATAGCATTGGCAGTGGTATGAGGAGGTCGTTGTATCATACCTGATATAAATTACCATATAACGTTTGCAATGGCATGAGGAGGTCATTATATGGTTATTTATATAAAGGGGGTAAAACGTTGGTAGTGGAATGAGGAGTTCATTTTACCGATTTACTATGAACAGGGTGGTGTGTGTAGAATGGTAACCTGTGTGGTTGTGAATCATGTGTGGACATAGACCTTGTGTGGGTGTGAATGAAGTGTGTAGTATCCTGTGTGGATATGTGAATCATGTGTGGATGTGAATGGAAGGTAATGTATCCTGTGTGGATGATTAATGTGGAATGTGATGGATATTGGAATGTGTGTGAATATTGGTATGTGAATTTAATTGCATGAATATTTATGGCAAAGTAAAACTCTCCACCCGAGGGCTTGCCAAGTAAGATGAGTGTCGTGATCAGTATCAGTTGTAGCTGCGCCCAAATTAAAGGGTAAGGTTACAAACGGTATCAGAGCAAAGGGAAGGTACATGTATGGACGTGTAATCTTTCCTATCCTCGGGAACTTTTTCTATAAATATTGGTTATGTTTGTATGACTTTAGTATGTATGCGCCTTGCCAGTTGTTATAGATTAATTAATGAATATATTTTGTATCTACTAAAAATCCTTTTGCCACACACTATTATAGTTTACTTCTTCCTTACTGAGAGGTGTCTCACCCCGGTGTATTATTATCATTTTCAAGTTCTTTAGGTCATCGAGCTTAGAAGGCTCTAGGGGCAGGGTTAGTTTTTGGTAACTTTGAGTGGTGGGAAGAACAATTATATGTACAATTTATGTTTTTATATTTTTCTAATGATGTAATATAGAGAATTTGTTATACCCCTTTTTGGGTTGTATATAGTACTCTAGTATTTTATTTAGAGTATAATTAATTATTTTCCATTGTGTGAATGGTATCAGAGACACACATGAATTGTCTCATCACACCCCGGGCACCACCCGGCAGGTTCGGGGCGTGACAAAGTGGTATCAGAGCTTAGGAAACAAGTTCTGCAGACTTTGGGAAGATTAATACCAGAGTATAGGTTCGAGTTAGGACGAGGATAGGAACGGGTATATCAAGATATTGTTAGGACTTTTGAGTTTTGTTTCATAAACTTGAGGGCAGATGTAACGTCCTTCAATTTCTTAATATAAAATGTCACATAATAGATCAAATGGTCAACCCGAACCCGTGGGTAGCGAGGACACCTATCAAGCACAGCGGAAAACCTAGCAGCAGTAAATATAAAATCTCAAACATCCAATCATAAAACATAATACCAGAGCTTTCTATAACATTATTAAATTGTACTTCTATACATCCTCATATACATCAAAATATCTCTAGGGTCAAATACAAATTAACTCCGACTCTATTACAAAATCTTACCCTTTTCACAGGGTAATTTCACTAGCTCAACGGCGGCCCTGACCCGTCAGTCTCTCAGGGGCTCCTAAAAAATTAATTAAGTTTGGGGGTGAGACACTTCTCAATAAGGGAAAATAAACTAAATACAGTTGCGTGGCAACATGAATATTTAATGCAATTATACGTATACAGTACATTTCAAATTTCGTAAACATTCATCATATCATACTGAACAATCACATGCTTTCATATTTTCTAGTAAGTCATATCTTACATAAAACATCTGTTATACTGGTAATACTGAAAACATATACCCAGGATGAATAGCTAGCTGGTGTCATGTATTACCCCCCATGACGGGTTGTGCAGCCCGAAGGTGGGACCCGATAATGGCTGGCCGACCACTGCCGAGTCAAATATGTCTGTAAGTACGATGGACCCACCACACACTGGTCCGGACTGCCAGGTGGACGTCCACACTCTACTGAAAGTCACATCGACTATCCATCTACCATCCCCTCATGGAATGGCTAGCACTAATCTGAGCGTAGATATCTACATAAAGTTACGGTACCGAGCCCCTGAACTAAACTAAACTAACATCCTGGTTGTGATAACATATAATACATGATTATATATATAACATCATTACGGCCTCGTTCCAAAAATATAGTAATTACGGCCTCGTGCCGAAATCATGCATAAAAACGGCCTCGCGCCGATATCATAAATACGGCCTCGTGTTGATAACATAAATGCGGCCTCGTGCCGATAACATAAATACGGCCTCGTGCCGATAACATAAATACATGGCCTCACGCCAAAATCGTTTCAAGTATATATATATATATACATATATATTCTGAAAATAAATCATTTATCATATATTCGCCAAATTCATCACAACATAACTCATCTTTTCATAATACCTGAAATCATGCTTTGTTCGTAAAATCCTTCATATCATAATACATTTCATGTAAAATAATATTCATGCCACACATATGCTGTTAAAAGTCATACTTCATATTCTAAAATCGTGATTTTCCGGCATCTCATACATACATATATATTTTAATCATCATAACAGTATTTTCCCAATCGCACATTTCATTTATAATAAACAATATAGCATATGCTTTTCTAAAAATAAATTTACTCATAATTAATAATAATTTGCATGAAAAATAACTGCTTTAGTTTATTCCCTTACCTGACTACTAAGAAATTCGTTAGGACCCAAATCCTACACCCTTGGCGCCCGAAATTTAACTCCTGCAATTTACATTTTTCCTAAATTAATTAATCTATTTCTCCAAAATAATACTCATCTAGACTTCCCTAGGCTCCACATACCTTAAATTAATATTTAAACTATTATTTAACATCCCCACTTAATTTTCTAAATTTTGCCTGTAGGTCCCAAAATTACACCCGCGGTGCTCACCCGGGCCCTAAATTCCAGAAATCCTACTTCAGTCTCAGATGCTTAATATTTTAGCATTTCTAAATTAATGCTAATAAATTAAAAATAAGCCCCTCAATAACGCCCGTATCCCAAATTTGGGATTTTGGCCCAAAATCTTAGAGAGAAGGGGGAAGGAACAAATAGGAGAGAGAGAGAGAGAGGGTTTTTGTGCATATAAATCTGTAGAAAAATTCGAGTTTAGGCTATTCATACACCTGCACTCATTGACGAGCCACGTCACTTTGTTAACGAGGTCACGAAGAAAGTTCGTTAACGAATGGATATTTCTCATCAACAAAATTCAAAGCTGAAAAATAACCTCTTGGTATCTTCTCGTCAACGAGACGCATGTCCCCGTCGACGATCCCAATAAGCCACTTAGGACTTGCTATGACCCCCCCTTTACAATTTCCTTTCTTTCTCCTTTTATTATTTAATTAATATAATTCTCTTAAGTCTCTACATTTTCCCCTCCTTATGAAAATTGTGTACTTGAAATTTATTATTCGTTCCATACACCACTCTCTGAAGAAAATTGTCTACTTATTTTATTACTTACCCTCACTTATGGCGAAGGAATACCGTGGTTACATTCAAGGTCTTGGGAGATTACAAATATACTCAAAAAGAAAAATTCTCCCAAAACCAAAGCATTACCTATCCTATAATCTAAAATAAAAACATATAAATATCCCTCTACACTAGACAAACTTTATCTTTATCTAATCATACTGACTAATACTATAATTCATTAAATAAGTGTGGGTATTTCTGTTTAATTTCTTCTTCAAGTTCCCATGAAACTTCTTCTATAGCATGGTTCCTCCACAAAACTTTCACCAGCTGAATTTCTTTGGTGCACAATTCTTGTGTCTTTCGATCTAAGATCTATACTAGTGTTTCCTTTTAAGCTAGTGAATCTCTAAGCTCTATTTTTGCATAACTGATTATGTGGGACGGGTCTGGGATGTATATCCTTAGCATGGTTACATGGAATACGTCATGTATTTTAGATAAAGCTAGTGGCAGAGTTAGCTTGTAGGCAACTGATCCCACTCTCTCTAGTATCTTAAAAGGGCCAATATTCCTAGGGCTTAGCTTGCATTTCTCCCCAAACCTCATAATCCCTCTCAGAGGAGCTACCTTCAAGAATACCCGATTCCCCATATCAAATTCTAGCTCCCAGTGACGAGTGTCTGCATAGCTCTTTTGCCGACTTTACGCGGTACTGATTCTTTCTTTGATTAGTCTGACTTTATCATACGCCTGTTGTACTATCTATGGACCCAAAACTCACCTCTCACCTACTTCATCCCAGAAAAGAGGAGAGTAACACCTCCTACCATACAATGCTTCGTAAGGTGTCATGCTGATACTGGCCTTATAGTTGCTATTGTAAGCAAACTCAACCAACGGCATAAACTGGGTCCAGCTACCCCCAAAATCTAGCACGCACGCCCGAAACATATCTTCTAGTGTCTGAATCATCCTCTCAGTCTGACCATCCATCTTAGGGTGAAAAGTAGTGTTGAATGCTAACTGTGTGCCCATAGCCTCCTGAAAGCTTTTCCAAAATCGTGAAGTAAACTGAGAATCTCGATCTGAGACTATGGATACCGGTACACTATGGACACGAACTATTTCCTAAACATATATTCCTGCCAACATGTCCATGGAATAGCCGACTTTAATAGGGATGAAATGAGCAGTCTTCGTCAAACGACCAACGATTACCCAAATAGCATTCATTCCCTGTTGCACTAGTGGTAACCCAGTAACAAAATCTATAGAGACGTGATCCCATTTATACTCTAGAATAAAGAGTGGCTTCAGCTGCCCCACGGGTCTCTGGTGCTCAGCCTTTATCTACTTGCACGTCAAACATTGTTTTACAAATTCAACAATATTCTTCTTCATACCGCTCCACCAAAAGGATTCTCGTAGATCCCGATACATTTTAGTAGTACTTGGATGTACGATGTACAGGGATCTGTGAGCCTTCTCCAATATAGTTCTCCTGATCTCGGCATCTGCAGGAACACATAGTCTAGTACGGAACCATAGGGCTCCGTCATCTTATATGCTGAAATCCTCCTCCTGTCCATCTCACACTTTCTCTATGAACTCTGCTAATTTTGGATCAACATCTTGGCCAGCTTTAATCTTCTCTTGTAATGTAGGCTGAATCACCAAGTTAGCAAAGAATGACTGGTGATCACCCTCTATCAGCTCCACGCCTAATGTAACGACCTGCTACTATATATCATCATTTTTTTCCTTAATGTAAAACATATAGCAAATTTGTCTGTAATACTACTAAAAACATCTCAGGCCCAAAGGAGTACTAAGGAAAACTCTGTACACAATACATCCTAAGCAGCGGTAAACATGAAACTGTAAACAATTATATACAATACCAGAAAACTAAAAAGTCCCAAAATATACATCACAAAATGCCTAATGACGTCATCAAAATCCTAGGATATACCCCCAAACCACTAACACCACAGAACACCTACCCTTTTAGAAAGATTGGCGCAAGAACTCCTCTACCCACGAGCCTGATTTGCTCGCCTAGCTGGTTCACCTGAAAATGGTAAGTCACTGGGATGAGACAACGTTCAATAAAAGGAAATATGTTATTACTAGTGTGTGGCAACTGAGTTACACATTTAAATTGCTAATTTAGTATTGAAATTGTAAAGCTACTAGTTTGGTATACTGCACAAATCACATTTATTATAGCTTAAAATACAACTGAATATCTGAGTTTTCTAATCGCATATAATTTTAATATTATAATAATACTGCTTCTGATTTGTACATCTGTATATATATAAACAACTGTGATAATACCCTGGGAACGGAATATCATGATTTAACCCCTCCTGACAAGGTTGTGCGGCCCATAAGCGAGACTTACTCTGGTTGGCCTACCAGGCAAGTCAATTCATATCTCTATCAACCATCTAACCCACTGTAGTCTCTCCGAGCATACTGCTACTCTATCTCGTCTAACCGGCCACCTCAACCCAACTTTCTAGGGAGACTACAATCTTTCTTGGTGTGGTTAGACGGAATCCATATACTATCTGAGATATATGGTTGCACTCTAGTCTAAGATAGCAATGGTACCGTGCTCTGCTATCTGAATCTGACTGAATATCTCCACAGGGTCTGATACTATTTAGAACTGATATATATATATCTTACTGTTTTTACCATGATATAGAAATAACCATAACATCTTTAACCTGCTCTGCGTAATATGAATTTCTAACTGAATAGCTGAATAAACTAAATAACTGAGTGTTATGGGTTTGAAGTCATGGCATACTGAATAATACTTTAATTCATATTTCTAAAAACTGATATCAATATTTTCCTGCTAATAAGCTATAAAACATGATATTTACAAAACTGTATAAATATTATACTCAACTGTAATAAACTCATGCCACACAATAGAGTAATTAAAACTCATGCTTTAAAATTTGCATCTCCTGATATAATAATAATAATAATAATAATAATAATTCTGTAAAATTGAATAATAATACTGATACATATAAAATCTTCTGATAAATTTTCTAAAATTCCTAGCATAACATATTTCCCTTACCTGACTACTGAAACGCCCCTACAGTGTCTAATCCTACACCCGCAGGGTTCCCCATTTAACACCCTGAAAACAATATCTCCTAGAACAAAATTTTAGTATTTCTTCAAGTACTACATTTCCTACAACTATGGAAAAGCCAATTACTAAATAAAAATCCTTACCTTGAATTTGGGATGGAGTTCAAGTCAGCCCCACCAACGATCCACTCCAGCAGACTTGAAGAAAACTTTCCCAGGAGTGTCGTGGTGGCTTCGGATTGTCAAACCGGTAAGAATCCGACCCAAAATCTTAGAGAGAAGGGGGAGGGGACGAAAGAGAAAGAGAGAGAGAGAGAGAGAGAGAGGGTTTTTCGTGTGAGAATTCTTCAGAAAATTCGAGTTTAGGCTATTTATACACTAGCCTTCATTGACGAGACACGTCACTTCATCGATGAGGTCAAGAAGGAAGTTCGTTGATGAATGCTTAGTCCTCATCGACGAAATTTAGAACTGAAATATAGCCTCTCAATATCTTCTCGTCGATGAGACACATGTCCTCGTTGACGAACCCCTCATGTGTGCTCGTCGACGAACTCCTTGTGTTTGTCGACGAGACCTTGTTTAAATTCCTTCATTCCTATTCTCCTCTTATAATTAAATTACGATAATTATTTGGGTCTCTACACCTAATCTCTCCAAATCCATCAAAATAGGGTGCTGAATCTCTACTGTTGATACTACCACCCCCACTGACTTCCTACTCAATGCATCAGCCACCACGTTTGCTTTCCCTAGATGGTAGCCGATAGTGCAGTCATAATCTTTAATAAGTTACAGCCATCTTCTTTGTCTCGTGTTTATCTATTTCTGAGTGAAGAAATATTTTAAACTTTTGTGGTCCATAAAGATTTCACATTTTCCTCTATATAGATAATGCCTCCAAATCTTGAGAGCGTACACCACTACATCTAGCTCCAAATCATGCACAGGATAATTTTTCTCATATTCTTTAAGCTGCCTTGAAGCATGAGCAATAATCCTGCCGTGTTGCATCAATACGCACCAAAGTCCCTTCAAGGACGCATCACTGTATATCACAAACCTGTCCTCACCTGTGGAATAGCTAACACTACGGCAGTGACCAACCTCTGCTTCAATTCCTGAAAACTCTATTCAACAGTCATCAGTCCATTCAAACCTCACATTTTTCCTCGTGAGTCGCGTCAGCAGACCTGAAAGTCTGGAGAAATCATCAACAAAGCGTCGATAGTAGCCTTCCAAACCTAGAAAACTTCTAACTTCTTGGACATTCCCTGGTCTCACCCAATTCACCACTGCCTCTATCTTACTCGGGTCAACCAATACACCTGCCTTAGAAATCACATGACCAAGAAAAGAAACCTGCCTCAGCCAGAATTCACATTTCTTGAATTTTGTGTACAACTTCCTCTCTCTCAATGTCTACAACACCAGTCTCAAATGATGCTCGTGCTCCTCCAAACTCCTCGAATAGACCAGTATATCGTCAATGAATACAACAACAAACTGGTCCAAGTACTGATGAAACACCCGATTCATTAAATCCATAAATATTATTGGCGCATTAGTTAACCCAAATGGCATCACCAAAAACTCATAATGCCTATATCTAATTCAAAATGCCATTTTCAAAATATCTTCTGCCCTAACTTTCACTTGATGGTAATTCTACCAAAGATCAATTTTATAATAGACTTGGATCACCTAGAGCTTATCAAACAAGTCGTCAATCCTGGGAAGAGGATATTTATTCTTAGCTGTCAATTTATTTATCTCCCTGTAATCTATACACATCCTCATGGTCCCATCTTTCTTCTTCACGAAAAGGACTGGTGCTCCCCAGGGCGACACACTAGGCTTGATAAATCCTTTATCCAGCAATTCTTGTAAATTGATCTTTCAGTTCCTTTAACTCAGCTAGAGTCATTCGATAAGGTGCTTTAGATACTAGTGCTGACATTGGTAGAAGATCCACGGTAAATTCAACTTCACGATCTAGGGGTAAACTAGGTAATTCTTTTGGAAAAATGTCTGAGAATTCTCTGACCACAGGAATATCGGTTTGTTTCAATTCTTATTTTTGAAATTCTTTTATGTAGATGACAAATCCTGGCAACCATCTTGAATCAGTTTCCTTACCTGAATAGCTGACGCAAGTTGTGGAGAAGAGCGCATACGTGAACCAAGAAATCTGTATTCTTGTTCACCAGGAGATCTGAAAAACCACTTCTTTCAAATGACAATCAATACTAACATGATTAACTACCAACCAATCCAAACCCAGAATTATATCAAACCCCTGCATGTCTAATATCACAAGATCAGCTGGCAGTACATTTTTCCCAAATGGTCACTGGAAAGTCCCTAAGTATTCTTCTACATCTCACCACTGATCCAGTTGGCATAGTTATAACCAACCCAACTTCTAACAATTGTGCCTTATACCCTTCAATTTAGCATACACCAACAAAATAAAAGAATGGGTGGCACCTATATTAAATAAAACAACAACTTTATATGGAAAAGTAATAAGGGTACCTGTAACTATGTCTCCAGCTGCCTCGGCATCACCTGACATCAATGCGTAGACCCACGCCGGTGCAGTGTTCCTCTGTTGGCCTCTGTGGGCCGCCCGATAAGCACCCCAAAATGGACTGGGAGCTGGTCCCTGTGCCGGCAATCCCTGACATGACCAAGACTGATGCCCGAGTCTCTTACAACGATAGCAGATGTCCTCTCCCATCCTACATTCACCTGGATGCCTCTAGCCACATCTAGGACAAGTAGGAATAGTCCGTCCACCGTGAGGACCATTACGCCCTATCATCCATCCCTGACTACCTCCATATAGGTCTCCTCTCCATGGGCCCCGGCTAAAACTCGCTTGAAAATCTCGAGGCGTAAGCCTTTTCCCTGACTCTGAGCTATGGCACCTCTCTGTATGCCACTCTCGATAAGAGCAGCTCTTTCCACCACCTCCGCGAATGTCTAAGCTTGAAAACTGATGACTTGCTCAAATAAATTCTACCTTAGGCCTTCCTCAAATTTCCTTGCTTTCTTCTCCTCATTGTGTGCCAATTGTGGGGCAAAATGAGACAACTCAATAAATCGTGTTGCATATTGCGATACTGTCATTTGCCCCTGAGATAAATGTAGGAATTCCGTTGCCTTCGCACTCCGAGTGATAGTAGGGAAATATCACTCGAAGAACAACTCCTTGAATCGACTCCATGTCACTAGCACAGGATCAGGCTTCTATTCCTCAATCAATCGCGTTGATATCCACCAACGCTTTGCCTCTTCTGTCAGTTTAAATAATGCAAATGACACCTTCTGTTCATCTATACATGCAAGCACCGCCAAAATTTCTTCAATATCCTGAACCCAATTTTCAGCCACAACTGGGTGAGCTCCTCCAGAAAAAGATGGAGGCTTCATCCGCATAAACTGCTCAATCATGCAGCCACGCTCTCCCTCGCTCCAAGCCATCTCAGCCATCACCTTCTGGGTGACACTGCGCAATACTACATCTATATCTCCACTTCCCATACTGGAGGGTCCTGGTCTATCACCTCCAGCATCCGTACCACTGCTCCCTGGATCCATCCTGAAAATACAAAGAATACTATTTCAAGATCCTATCTCTCATACAGATCTAATTTATTTCATTCAACTAAAACCTCAAATTTACTATTAACTATTCCCCCTGTTCTTAACTCAAAATCCAATCCTACAACCGAAACACACGACTCGTCAATAGTTTACTATGACTTTCCTGAAATCGCCACCCCAGAAAAGACACAGAAACCACCCCAAAAATCCTGTATCCAGACCACAGAACAAAACCTCAAATCATGTTCCTATATTCTGGTATTGTTTCCGCTGCACTCTAGGGTCTACAGAACCTAGCAACCTAGGCTCTGATACCAAACTATAACGACCTACTTAATATATACCAATTTTTTTCCTAATATATATATAAAACATATAGCAAATTTGTTTATAATACTACTTAAGACATCTCAGGCCCAAAGGAGCACTGAGGAAACTCTATAAATGAAACTTTAAACAATTATATACCATACCAGAAATCTAAAAAATCCCAAAATATACATCATAAAAATACCCAGTGAAGTCATAAAAATCTTGGGATCTACCCCCAAACCACTGACACCACAGAAACACCTACCATTCCAGAAATGGCAGCCCAAGAAATCCTCTACCCACGAGCTTAATCCGCTTGCCTAACTGGATCATTTGAAAAATGGTAAGTCACTGGGATGAGACAACGCTTAGTAAGAGGAAATATGCTATTACTAGTGTGTGGCAACTGAGTTACATATTTAAATTACTAATAAAATACCGAAATTGTAAAGTTGCTAGTTTAGTATACTGTACAAATCACATTTAGTATAACTTAAAATACGACTGAATAGCTGAATTTTCCAGTCACGCATAATTCTAATAATATAATAAAACTACTGCATTGTATATATGTATATATGTGTATATGTGTATATATATATATATATATATATAGAAACATTTGTGATAATACCCTGACAACTAAATGTCATGATTTAACCCCTCATGACAAGGTTGTGTGACTCGTAGGCAAGACTTACTCTAGTTGGCCTACCAGGCAGGTCAATCCATATCTCTATCGACAATCTAGCCCACTACAGTCTCTCCAGGCATACTACTACTTTGTCTCATCTAACCAGCCACCTCAACCTAGCTTTCTGGGGAGACTGCAATCTCTCCTAGCGCGATTAGACGAAATTCACACACTATCTAAGATATGTGGTTGCACTCTAATCTGAAATAGAAACGGTACCATGCTCTCCTATCTGAATTTGACTGAATATCTCCACAGGGAATGATACTAAATAGTACTCATATATATAATTATCTTACTGTTTTTACCATAATGTAAAAATAACCATAACATTTCAAAATTGATCTGCATACTCTGTATATCTGCCTGAATAACTGAATATCTGAATAATTGAATAATTGTATAACTGAGTGTTATGGTTTAGTTGTCATGGTATTCTGATAATATTATAAACTATGTTTTCTGGGAACTGCAAATTGATGTCTTCTACTAGTATATCATAAGACATGTTATTTGTAAAACTGAAGTGATACTTTATTAAACTGTTAGGAACTCATGCCACACAATTAAGCAATTAAATTCCCATGCTTTAAAATTTACATTTCCTGATATAATGATAGAATAATTCTGGAAAACTAAACTATAATATTGATACATATATAATTTTGTTGGAAAATATTTTAAAATTCCTAGCATAGCATATTTTGTAACGTCCTGCTTATATACTCATATAATATAAGTAAAATAAATAAAATAGTCAACCCAAACCTGTGGGTAACAGGGACACCTGTCATTCATAGCGGAAACCTAAGCAGCAGTAAATATAAATCACATTCTCTAACCATAGAATACATAATACCTGAGTTAATTATAATCCATCATGTTCTGTATTTATATACAATCTCCAAAATACTCAAAAACACCAAAAAGTATTTCCTAGGATCCTACAACAAAAACCATTGATCCTAGCACAACACTTACCCTCCTAGTAGGGTAACTCAATAAACTCAACGGCGGCCACGACCCGCCGGTCCTTCTGAGTTTCCTGAAAATAATTTAATGTTCGGGGGTGAGATACTTCTCAATAAGGGAAAATAAACTAAATACGGTTGTGTGACAACATGAATATTTAATACAGTTATACATATTCAGTACATTTCATATATCTAAAAACATACATCATAACATAGCGAATAATCATATACTTTCATATTTTCTAATAATTCATACTGATCATGAAATGTCTATTATAACTAATAATATTGAAAACATACCTAAGATGAATAGCTAGCTGATATCATATATTACCCCCCATGACGGGTTGTGCAGCCCGAAGGCGAGACCCGACAATGGCTGGCCTACCACTGCCGATTCAAAAATGCCTGTAAGTACGATGGGTCTGCCACACCCTGGTCCGAACTGCTAGGTGGACGTCTACAACTCTACACTGAAAGTCACATCGACTATCCATCTCCCACCCCCTCGTGGGGTGGTTAGCACCAATCTGATCATAGATATCTGATATATATATATATATATATATATAGCTACAGTACCGTGCTCCTGAACTGAGCTAAACTAACATCCGGGTTCTGATAACATATAATACATGATTATATAGCGTTTAACATAAATGGATTGATAGCATTTTCTATAATTTCATAAATACGGCCTCGTGCCGAACATTTCATAAATACAACTTCGTGCCGAACATTTAATAAATACAACCTCACGCCAAAATCATACGTAAAACACGGCCTCACACCGGCTATCAATCATGGTCTCGCGCTGAATATCTCATACATATCATTCTAAATAATAAATCAATTATCGTGTATTTTCAACATCATTTTGTACTATAATATTTTATATTCATGAAAACATGCTTCATTCATAACATAGTCATATCATAATACTTCTCATGTAAAGTAATATTCATGCCACACATCTTCTGTATAAAACCATACTTTATATTCTAAAATCATAATTTCTGGCATCTCATACAATTATATACATTTCAACATAATAGCAGTATTTTTCCAAATGTGCATTTCCTTCGTAATATACAAATATAATACATGCTTTCCTGAAAATTTATTTACTGATAAATAATAATAATTTGCATGGAAAATAACTGTTTTAGTTTATTCCCTTACCTGGTACTGAAAAGAAACCCCTTAATTTCACTCGTCCTGCACCCGTAGGGTTCCCCGTTCAATACCCTAAATTCAACAATCCTCAGAACTAAACTTCAATATTTTCACGTAAGTATCATTTCCTATAACTACAAAAAGATCAAATTTGCCATTAAAAGTCTTACCTCAACTCAGGGATGAATTTCAACGGAGTTTCACCGACGATCCGCTCCGGTAGATATGCAGAGAACTTATCCAGGAGCGTCGTGGTGGCTTCAGATCCTCGAACTAGCAGAAATTCGGATCGAAATCGAAGAGAGAAGGGTGGAGAATCGAAGAGAGGAGAGAGAGAGGGTTCTGCGTCGAAGTTTAAGCTTAAAATGAAGTTCGAGCTATTTATACTACGGGATTCGTCGACGAGCCACATCACCTCGTCGACGAGCCACGTCACCTCATCGACGAGTCCTGTAGAAAGTTCGTCGACGAACCTGCACATTCGTCAACGAATTTCAGACTTCCCAAAGATCCTCTCTCGGTATCTTCTCGTCGACGAGACGGTACCTCATCAACGAGATCCTAGAGAACCCTCATCGACGAAACCCCTGTGTTCGTCGACAAGGCCTGGAAAAATTTCTTAGATTACACCCTAAAGTGCAACGTCGTCGATGAACGCTCGACTGTCTTCTTCTGTTACTATTTCCATTTTTCTCTCTCTTATTATTTAAATACCATTATTCCTCGATTCATTACATATTTCCTTTACCTGACTACTGAAAAGCCCCTACAGTATCTAGTCCTACACCCGCAAGGTTTCCCGTTCAACACCTTGAAAACAATATCTCCCTGAACGAAATTTCAGTGTTCTTCGAGTATTAATTTCCTACAACTATGGAAAATCCGAATACTAATTAAAAAGTCTTACCTTGTATTTGGAATGAAATTCAAGTCAGCCCCACCAACGATCCACTCCAGCAGACTCGAAAAGAACTTTCCCAAGAGTGTCGTGGTGGCTTTGAATCGTCGAACCGGTTAGAATTTGGCCAAAAATATTAGAGAGAAGGGGGAGGGAATGAGCAGGAGAGAGAGAAAAGAGAAAGAGAGAGAGAGAGAGAGAGAGAGAGAGAGAGAGAGAGAGAGAGAGAGAGGAGGGTATCTGCACATAAATCTGCAGAAAAATTCAAGTTTAGGCTATTTATACACCTGCACTCGTCAACGAGGCCACGAAGAAAGTTCGTCGACGAATGGCTATTTCTCATTGATGAAATTCAGAGTTGAAAAATAGCCTCTCGGTATCTTCTTGTCGATAAGACATGTGTCCCCATCAACGATCCCAATAAGCCATTTCGTTGACGAACGCTGACAAGGACTTGCTGTGACCCCCTATTTACAATTTCCTTTCTTTCTCCTTTTATTATTTTGTTGACCTTATAGGTCACACCCTGGTTTTGATAATGACAAATACAATTGTATTTAATAAATAGCTAGATGTGCAGGTTTATATTAGCATATCTTCAGTGGCACGTGAAAGCTCAAAGCTTGAAGACAATTTCATTCTCTTAATTGTAATCATTTTCAGTGAAATTTGTCTGTAATAGTAATTAGGGTTCTTCAGTTTGTAATAAGCTCACACACACATCACATGCATGATTTAATTTGTAAGCTCAAACCAAACCATAGAAAGACCTTAGGGTGAACCTTCGGTCGACCGACACCGGACTTTTTCGGTGTTTCCAAATTGGACCCCAAGTGACCTTAGGACACGCACATATGCACATATGTTTATTAGGCACTTGAAATAGACTTATTTGGGTCAATTCGGGACCGAAATGCACACTTGGTGCACTTTCGATCGACCGGCCAACTCAGTTCAAATTGGCCCGGTCGACCGAAACCGGTCCGGGTCAACTATTTGACCCAGTCCCGGTCGACCGAGACGATGCAGTTCATTTACCCTCGGTCGACCGAACCTCTTGGGAGTCAACATTTTGACTTCCTGGTCAACCGAGCACTCTTGTACTCCAACTACCTGGTCGACCGAAAGGTCTTGGGAGAATTCCCAACGGCCTAATCGACCGAGCCCTGTAGTTCAAAAAGGCCCCGGTCGACCGAACCTTGGAAATTTGGCAAATCGCCCTCTCCGGTCGACCGAGCCACTCAGTTCAAAATTGCCCTGGTCGACCGAGCTACTTGAGTCCTGGTCGACCGAACCATTTCTGGTCAACCGGACCTCTCGGGTTGCTCCCATTTTTTACCGCAGTTAATAATTTTTTAACAGGGTTAAATTTTCTTAAGTGTTATTAATCTTTCCCAAAAATCCCTAATAAGTCCCCAACGGTCAAAATTTTTAGTATGTCTATATATACTCCTTCATTTGGTGGTTTAAGCACGGATTAGCAAAAAGATTAAGAAATTTTCTCTCAAGCCAAAATACTCATTTTTACCTCTCATTACTCACACCTCTTTTGAAACTTACTCAAGCTTACCTTCTTCATCTATCTAAATCATATGTAAGTGTATTGAGTATCATTGCTTAGAGGTTAGCTCTCCATATTGTTGCATATTTGAATCAATTTTTGAGAGCATAACCTAAGTCTTCTTAGGAGGCCTTGCCAATAAGCCTACCCTAAGAAAGACTTGTGGTGACTTCCCAAGTATTGCATTATCATTGCAATATCTTTGGAAGTGTGTATTTGTTTTGATTTGCAAAAACATATTTCAAGCTTGCTCAAATATCTTGTGGAATTTATTGAACTATTTGTGAAAAGATATTTGTGCTTGTTACACTAATCTTTGTGATATCATTTATATAAGTATATATATATCATCTGCCGAAAACAAAGATTATATATATTTTGCAATCCAAGCATATACACATTCGTATGATTGACACATTCTATTGATTGATTATGTTGAGGATTGTTTGATACTTTGTATGAACACGCTTAATTGAATATTTTGAAGTACGCAGATTATTATTGACACTCTCACGTGCGTACTTCACTGATAGAAAAATTATTTGAGAGTCGAACCATCTAGACCACACTGAGCTTACATTAATTAAATCATCTGTGGTGTTTGTGTGTGTGCGCATTTGTGGTACAAATCTGCTTTACGTGAAAGCACTCTTGTATTGTACCTTTGATTGTAAATCTGAGAGATTCCAGGCGTGGCCTGAGGGGGCGGTAATCCAGCCCGGTAAGGATTGTTGTAAAGGTTGAGGTTAGCCCTGTGGTAATTTGACCTGGTTTGTATAGGTGCCGCTCCACCCGTTTAAGTGAGTAAGGTATTGTGATAATCCTTGTGCTGGTTAGCCAAGGCGGGGACGTAGGCAGTTGGCCGAACCTCGATAACATATCTGCGTGTCATCTTCTCTTTACTGCTTTCTGGTGCTTGAATGAGTGTTTAAACTGCTTTATTTAATTTCTGGTGTATTTACCTTATTTGCACTAGATTGACCCTAGGCTTATGAACATACTACTGCCAGGAGGAATACCTAGAAGATAAAATTTAAAAATACCAATTCACCCCCCCTCTTGGGTTCACGGTAAAGCCAACATATTTAATTAATATAATTCCTTCAGATCTCTACAATTAAACTTAATATATTCATATACTTTTTTCCAAGGATGTTTTAAGTGCTTAAAAGGCTTTTTGGTTGGGTTTAAAACCTCAGTTATGCATCTATCAAATTTCCTAAATACCATTTGGTATTGGGGGCATAACTTTTGCTATAAGAGTCCAAAAAGCACGATCTTGGTGTCTATGAAAAGTTAAGAAAAAATCTCACAACTTTTATGTTGATTTTTTCTAATTCAGGGGTCTGATCGATTAGATTAACCAGTAGCTAATTTGTAACGACCTGAACACAGGGAACTCGTCAACGATGGTATAGGAGGAGCTCATTGACAAGGACAGGATTCATCGACGAGAAGATACCGAGAGAGAATTTGTAGAAACTTGAAATTCGTCGACGAGGGTTGAAGTTCGTCGACGAAATTTCTATAAGACTCGTCGACAAGGTGATGTGTCTCGTCGACGAATCCCGCAGTATAAATAGGGTTAAATGAGAATTTTCAATTATTTTCCTGCACCGAATCTCTCTCTCTCTCTCTCTCTCTCTCCTCATACGGTTTCTGCTCCTTCTCATTAAGATTTTGGGCTGGATTTTCACCAATTCGATGATTTGAAGCCACCACGACACTCCTGGGAAAGTTCTCTACAAGTCTGCCGGAGCAGATCGTCGGTGGGGCTGAGTTGGAAACCATCCCAATTCAGAGTAAGGTTTTCTACTCAGTATTTGGTTATTTGATAGTTGTAGGAATTGTTATATGCATAGAAATACTGACCTTTAGTTATGGGGAATGCTGTTTCCAGGGTGTTGAGTTGGGAACCCTACGGGTGCAGTACAGATTTTCTTAAGGGCTTTTCAAGAATCAGGTAAGGGGATAAACTAAGCTAGTATTTTATGAAAAAGATGTATATTGTTATAGCATTTGATTTCAGGAAAATAAATATATTTATATATGATTTATATTTGGGAAATTGCTGTTGAAAGTGATGATATGTTAAATATACGAAAAACCTGTTTAGTGTAGCATGAGTAGAAATTAATATGAAATACTATTTCTAAGAATGTGTTCATGATACGAATTTTTATAATGGAAAACAGGCGTACAGTTCAAGATTTTGATATATTTGCCGGCGTATGAGTTGAGCTATGTGTATGATTTGCTAGCGTACGGGCCGAATTATGGAAATGATTTACCAGCGTACGGGCTGAGCTATATGTATGATTTTTCGTCGTACGGGCCGAGCCATTGGTGTGATTTGCCAGCGTATGGGCTAAGATATGGATATGATTTGTCGACATACGGGCCGAGCTATGGTAAAATGTGAAATACCGGCATACGGGCCGATGATTTTCATGATATACGTATATATGCAAAATTATATGATTGATTTGATAATTAATGATATGAAATATCCATGTATCACAGTTTTAGTATATGTTATATGATATCAGAACCTGGTTAGCTTGGTCTAGGCTAGCACTTGCACGGTACCGTTGCTATGTGTCCATGGTCATCATGATCATGATATTTGTGTTAACACCGCTGTACGGAATTGTGTGAGATTGGATGGTCGATGCGGTTTTTAAGAAGTGTGTGAGCCCCCCTAGTGTACAGACTAGGTCTGGCAGACCCATCAGACTTGCAGACTGTACTTTTGACTTGGCAGTGATCGGCCAACCATTTTCAGGTCCCGCCTACAGGCCACATAACCCAGTCACGTGGGGGTAATACATGACAACAACCAACTAACCTACTAGGAATGTTTTTGTATTATTATTATATGAGATGAAATATGTTTATGAAAATGCAGTATGTTCTACCATGTTTTGATGATATATATGTTTTCCCAGATTTGACAAAACAGTTCTGAATATGTTCTGTATGGTATATGTATAACATGGAATACTCATGTTGCCACACACTAGTATTAGTTTATTTCCCTTACTGAGAGGTGTCTCACCCCAAAATTTTATAAACTTTTCAGGAGTCCCAAATAGGAGAGCGGGAAAAGCCTCGCTGATCTAGTGTTGTTTGTCCGCCCTCTTTGAAGGATAAGTTTTAGTAGGGACAGTTGGATTTTGTGAAAAATGTCCCTAGATCTTGTTTTTGGGATGCATATACTGAAATACAGTGGACATAATGACTCTGGTATTTATGGTAATGTGATGGATGTTTTTGTATTTATAATATTGTGATTGTATGTTTCCTGCTGCTTAGGCTTCCGTTATGTGTTCTGATGTATTACTAGTACCCACGGTCCAGGTGGATTATGATCTGCTGAGTTGAGGGTTGTGATTTTGTAATATGGAAAAAAAATGTGGAAATTAAGCAGGTCGTCACATAATTTCTTCTCGCGGACCAGGTGTCTAGTCGACCAGTGCAGGACATTAGTCGACCAGTAAGTGTGACTGGTCTACTAGTATAGGGGAACGGTCAACCAGCAGCTTTGGCAGACTGTAATAAATGTATAGAAAACAGCTATTTTTGTTTGGGAATTGCTCCCAATGGCTAGTAAGGGGTTTTGACTATAAATACAGGTCCATAGACTTGTTTATGATGGTTCTTGATCATTTTAGTGAATTATATCCTTGAAAACCAAAATCTAAGCACTGAGCACTTTGCATCTTAGTTCTTCATTTTAAGTGCTCAATTCTATCTTGCTTACTAATCTTGTGTGATTCATTACTTGAGAGATTAAGTGTGAGGTTTGTTGTGTACTTGCAAATCAGCTCATTTGAGGAGCGTCTTGTGCAAATCATCTTCTTGGTTGTAAAAGTTCCTTGTGAACCGTTTGATAAAGGTTCTTGGTGAATCGAAGGCTCTTTGTGAGCAGGTAGGGATGTGTTCTCAAGTGTAGGGTTTGGTACCCAAGTTGTAAGGCTTGCTCCGCCAGTGAAGGAGTTTTATAGTGGATTGTGGAATCCTTGACTTGGTGCTAAGACGTGGATAGAGGTCTGGTGCCGAACCACATTAAATCTCTGGTGTTAAGCTTTCTCTCCCTATACTCTTTATATTTATCTTGTGTATGATTTATATTTATATTGTGGTATAATTTCTTGCATCTTGTCAAAACTTTTGTTTTGTAGAGAAAATCTTGAATACGCGAAAAGAGTCCATTCACCCCCCGACTCTATATACTTCCGATTGGGATGTTCAACTGAAGGAGTTGTGTTCATGATTGGGTTGCAAACTAGGCTTCCTTATTTCTATTAGAGATTCGAAGGAAAGAAGAAAGGTTGCCATGTTATGGACTACAATAGTTTATTACATTTGGAAGTCAAAAATGACTTAATCTACAATAGTATAGACCTTATCTCAATTGTATAAAGCAGTAAACTACTAAAAATGTAAGAATTTGCTTAACTAGTTGATTTTGCTTGTAACCCAATCTTTGTATAAAACTTTGCATCTTTCCCTTCTTTGGTAATAAAGATGCTTGTTTTTTTTTTTTTTAACCAAAAAACACATTTTTACTCTTACATTATATTATGTTGGAATGAAATTAATTTTTGCATGGTAATTTGTCTTTGAATGAGTATTACATTTTGATATGCCCATAATAAATCACACTAATGAGGGCAGGTCAACGCCTATCTCGTACTTTCTCCGGGTCTGACATTCTGACGAGTGATTAGCTCTGACCCAATAAAGAGGAGGAGAGATCCACGCCAACGCTCTTAATAACCGAGTAATAGGCACACACATTTATTGCTGGAGAGCGATTCACGCCCCCGTGCAATAAATCCAAACCAACCGGCGGTCAACTCAAGCCCCTATAAGAAAGGATTTGGAGAAAAGGCAAAGGTAAGTTACAAAACACTATTTTACTGTTGCGTTTAGCCTCCCTAAAAGCGTTCCTCTTACTTAGGCATCGGAGAGATCCCCCGGAGTACACCCCGGTTGCTCCAAGCCTTTCTTCTCTTCCTCTTTCAAGTCAATGAGAGTCGGGGGAGCATCCCTACTATTTTTATCCCGCAACAGTTGGCGCCGTCTGTGGGAACCTGCTTTTAGGAGGCGATATTATCTTGCTTTCGACTTTCGACATTCTAGCCATGCCGACCTCACACAATTCTACCTCCTTCCCTGCTACAAAAGAACCATCTCAATCCATCCAATCCACGCCGGTAGAGTCATCGGGTGTTAGCAGGGAGGAGTTCCTTGCTTTCCAGAAGGAAATGAAGGACATGCTCAACCAACTCTTACAACAAAAGAGTCAAGAAGGGCACGTCCTCCCCCAACTGCGAGAGAATCCCAATGCAAACAAGCAAGCTAACAAACCCATGGAGAAAAAGGAGAAAACTCATCTCAATAAGAAGGTAGAAGATGCAAATAGCGTGGACGTCAACCAACAAAGATCCACGGAGCTTGAGGAAAGAATAAAGAAGATAGAGCATATGGAAAAGATGATGAAAGAGGGCAGAACCAGGCCCTACTATGGGGAAGTATCCCTAAGGTCCTCAAAGCCTCCATTCAACAAAGAAATCATGGAGGCTCCATTGCCCAATAGATTCAAGATGCCCACCTTTGAAAGATACGAAGGTTTGTCTGACCCCATTGATCACCTGGATAATTTCAAAATGTTGATGCAATTGCAAGGGGCTCTTGACACCATTATGTGTCGAGCTTTTGCAACCACCCTTAAAGGTACTGCCAGAGACTAGTATCGAACTCTTCGACCAGGATCTGTTGGTTCCTTCCAAGAGATGGAGCAAATGTTCACTGGCCTAGTAGCCGGAGAGTTGCTAAAACAATAGGCCATCTCATGAGTATGGTGCAAGGGGAGCGGGAAACTCTAAAGAACTTCATGCATCGATTCAACATAGCGACCCTAGAAATCCGCAACTTAGACATGGGGGTAGCTTTGGCTGCCTTGACAATGGCTCTTCAACCTAGAAGCTTCTCATACTCCCTAGGGAAAAAACCGCCGGTGGACATGGGGGAGCTAATGATCCGAGCATAGAAATACATAAACCTGGAGGAGATGATGGATACGAGAGGAAATCGCATTAAGCGGAAAAGGAGAAACAATAGCAGAGAATCTGGAGACTCCTATAGATCTGTAAAAAGGCATGAGACTAGTGCGCTGCAGACAGGTCCAAAGATGAGAGGACAACACAACAAGTTCTCCACCTACACACCCCTAAATGTACCGTGCTTAGAGTTACTAATGCAGATAAAAAAGAAGGACTACATCTCGTGGCCTGAACCTATGCGAACGCCTGTACATAAGCGGAACATGTCCAAATTCTGCGCATTCCATAGGGATCACGGCCACGACACAGAAGAATGCATTCAGTTGAGGAAAGAAATCGAAATCCTAATAAGAAGGGGACATCTGTCAAAGTTTATAAAGAAAGAAAATTCACAAAGGGAACCAATTGAGTAGAGGAGGCATGGTGCAAAAGAGAAGGTAGAGCAGGCCATAGGGGAAATTGCGGTGATCTTCGAAGGATCTGCTAGTGGAGGGGATAGTGGGAGTGCACGCAAAAGATACGCTAAACAGGTGCTGATGATGGAGAAGGGGGAAACCAGTAGCAAGCGAAACAGAAAAGATGACGTTATAAGCTTTGACAGCAGAGACGAAGAAGGGGTGCAGCATCCACATGATGATGCATTAGTGCTCTCCTTACTTGTGGCCAATTACATGATCAGACGCATACTGATAGACAACGGGAGCTCGGCCAACATCATGTTCTAGTCAGTCCTGGTTGGAATGAAAATTGACAAGGAACGACTCAAGCCGGTCTCGACCCCCTTGGTAGGATTCGGGGGAGACACTGTTCACCCCTTGGGTACAATCACGTTACTGGTGACAATAGGGACGACCCCGCAGCAAGTAACGACGTTGACAGAATTCCTGGTGGTCGACCGACCTTCGGTATACAATGTCATCTTGGGTCGCCCTTTCCCTAACGCAGTTCGGGCGGTAACGTCAACATACCACCTCAAAGTCAAATTCCCTACACCACAAGGGATAGGATTTGCCAAGGGAGATCAGGCCGCTGCTCGTAGTTGCTATGTAATGGCCCTGAAAAGGAAGATAGAGGCTAGAGAAGCTCTAATGGTGGAAGATCTAAAAGTAAGAGGAGAGTATCCTCAGATCAGTACAGTAGATGAAGTTGTCAAGCACATACCATTGAACGGCCACCAGGAGAGAAGTATACAGATCGGGAATCACTTACCCGACACCTTGAAAGCGGAGCTAAGCGAACTCTTGGACGAATTTGCTGATTTATTCGCATGGTCGGCCGTAGATATGCCCGGCATCGACCCTGCAGTGATAGAACACAGGTTGCAGGTCGACCCTAACCACCGACCCGTGAAGTAGAAAAAAAGGAGCTTCGCAATGGAGTGGATCAGAATAATCGATGAGGAAGTGACGAAGCTGGTACAAGCTAACTTCATCAGGGAGGTAGACTACCCGGAGTGGTTGAGCAACGTGGTTCTAGTAAGAAAGCCGAACGGAAAATGGTGCACCTGCATAGACTTTACTGACTTGAACAAGGCGTGCCCAAAAGACAGCTTCCCTCTTCCCCGAATCGACCAACTGGTGGATTCAACCTCTGGGCACGAGCTCCTAAGCTTCATGGATGCTTACTCAGGGTACAACCAAATCCCCATGAGTCGAGCAGACGAAGAAAAAACATCTTTCATTACCGAAAAGAGTTTGTATTGTTACCGGGTGATACCCTTCGGGTTAAAAAATGCAAGAGCCACATATCAGAGCTTGGTGAACAGGATCTTTAAAGATCAGCTCGGAAAAACAATGGAGGCGTACGTGGACGACATGCTGGTAAAGAGCTTGGTAGCAGGACAACATTGCAAAGACTTGAGAGAAACATTCGAACTCCTTCGCCGGTACCACATGAAACTAAACCCATTGAGGTGTGTGTTCAGTGTTTCTACAGGAAAATTCCTGGGCTTCATGGTGACTCGTAGAGGTATAGAAGCAAACCCAGATAAAATAAAAGTGCTGTTGGAGATGGAGGCCCCACAGACCAAAAAGGAGATCCAAGTTTTGACGGGGAGGATAGCCTCCCTCAGCAGGTTTATCTCCTGTTCAAGGGACAAAGGCTTACCATTCTTCAAAGCACTACGGAAGAAGGAAGGATTCGAATGGGGAGAGGAGCAGGCCAAAGCCTTTGAACTGCTCAAGCAGTACCTCGGATCCCTTCCTCTTTTAACAAAAGCAAAAAATGGGGAAGACCTTTACCTTTATATAGCATCCACAGAAAGTGCCGTCAACTCTGTCCTGGTTCGGGAAGAAGGCAGGAAGCATCAACCCATCTACTACACTAGCAAAGTGCTCAGTGGAGCTAAAAAGAACTACTGCAAAGCCAAGAAAGTCGTGTTCTCCATCGTTTGTGCAGCGCAAAAATTGAGGCCCTACTTTCAGGCCCACAAGGTAATTGTATTAACAAACCTACCAATGAGACAAATTTTACAGCGACCGGAGAGTTCGGGAAGGATGACGAAATGGTCGATCGAGTTAAGTGAGTTCGACATACAATATCAACCAAGGCCTGCGGTCAAGGCCCAGGTGCTCGCTGATTTTGCAGTAGAAAGGTTCTCCGACTCATCCATTGTACCAGACGTATGGACACTACATGTTGATGGGTCATCTAACGCTGCTGGAGGGGGAGCTGGATTCATCCTTTCGGCCCCTGATGGCACTAAAACTCTTTTCGCACTGAGGCTTGAGTTCGCAGCAACCAACAACGATGCGTAGTATGAAGCTTTGCTAGCAGGCCTGCGCTTGGCAGAAGTATTAGGGGTGGCACAAATCAAGGTATTGAGTGATTCTCAGCTGGTGGTAGAGCAGCTGAAAGGAGAATTTGAAACTAGGGATCCTCGAATGAAGAAATATCTCGTTAAGGCCCAAGAATACGAGAAAGCATTTGTTCGGTTCGATATAGAACACGTACCAAGGGCAGAAAACAAAAAGGCCGACGCATTCACGAAGTTGGCCTCGGCGACTGGGGCGGAATGGAAAAACGCTATTTATCTGGAGCGAATAGGGAAACCATCATACGAGGAAGAAAAAGTTAACTCGGTAGAGTCCGAAATCAACAAGAATGATTGGAGGGCGCCTTTGTTCCTATTTCTCCAGGACGGATCCTTACCAGAAGACAACAAGGAAGCTCGGAAAGTGAGAAGGAAAGTGGCAAGGTATACGCTGATAGGCCGGGAGCTGTACAGATGATCTCTAACACTGCCCTACCTTCGTTGTCTAAACGATGAGGAAGGGACATACGTACTAAGAGAAATCCATGAAGGAGTGTGTGGAAACCACCTTGCCAGTAGGGCCCTAGCCCACAAAGCTATGCAGCAGGGGTTTTATTGGCCTACAATGAAGAAAGACGCGGTGGAGCTCGTCAAGAAATGCGACAGATGTCAACGATGTGCATTTGTACCACACGTACCCTCTAATTTACTCTCCCCTTTAACCAGTCCCTGCCCCTTCGCACAGTGGGGAATTGACATCCTTGGACCTCTACCGCAGGCGATAGGTCAAAGAAAGTTTTTATTGGTAGCAATAGATTATTTCACTAAGTGGGTAGAGGCTGAACCTCTAGCCACCATAACAGACAGAACATTACACTCTTCGTGTGGACATCAGTGGTTTGCCGTTATGGCATCCCCTGGGCGATAGTTACAGACCATGGGAAGCAGTTCGACAATGACTGCTTCAAAAAGTTTTGTTCAGACCTATCTATTAAGCTCCTCTTCGCGTCAGTGGCGCACCCCCAGAGTAATGGACAGGTAGAGAACATGAATCGAATGATACTGCATAGACTGAGGACGCGACTCGAATCCATGCAAGGTAGGTGGGCAGAGGAACTCCCTTCCCTTATATGGGCGTACCACACCACCAAGAGAGCAGTAACAGGGGAAACCCCTTTCATGCTTGTCTTTGGCGCAGAGGCAGTCATCCCAGCAGAGGTAGGGATACTCTCTTAGCGAAGGTAGTACTTCAACGAGCAGACTAACAATGAGGAACTCAGATCAGAAATAGACCTGTTGGAAGAGAGGCAAGATCAGGCAAGTTTAAAAGTTGCAGCGTACCAGTAGAGGGTAACGAAGTACTACAACAATCGCATCAAAGTGCAGAATTTCCAGGCAGGAGACTTCGTCCTAAGGAAGACACGAAACAACTCGTCCGAGTTAGGGTCGCACAAGTTAAAGCCCAACTGGGAGGGCCCATACAGGGTCACAATAGAGATAAAACCAGGGACATACAAGTTGGAAGATGTAGGGGGGAAAGAAATTAAGAACACATGGAACTCGGAAATGTTAAAAAAATACTATTCTTAAAAATCGCTTCTTGCAGTGCTGTAATAAAAGTATCCATTACAATAGTTGCACTACATCAATAAATTTTGAAAAATTCAAAATACAAGTTCGATTCCTACAAAGTAGTTGACTTTACTCCCCTCTCCAACTTCCTCCTCCTCCCCTTCTTCATCCTCCTCCAGATCTTCCACAGACTCAGGACTCTCTTTGCCGTAACCATGAGAGCTCACACCTTCCAGAGGAAGCTCAGGATGTTTGGTCCTTACTTGATCCCGGCACCTCCTGAATCTCACCCGATAGGCTTTCGAGGTATCAATAACGAACTGGTTGGAGTCTTTATACTCCTTAACTGCAGATCGAGAAGCAGTAGCAGCAGCAGCAGCAACTTCTCTGGAAGGTAGTTCCTCCCTATGAAGGCAATCGACCTCAGCTTGCAGAGCCCGCTCACGGACCTCGGCCTCGTGCAGCTCGTTCTGAGTAAGAACATACTTCTCTTGGACATCGAGGGTCTGCCGATACATCTCGGAAACCTTCTCCTCCTGAGCGAGAGCCATCGTCGCCAGCTGTGGAAGAATACAAAGTACGGAATAGTTAACAAGACTATGTACAAGTCCAGAAGAATAAAGCTAGTCAAAAGAATAGATACCTGGTATGAGGTATGGCGGTTCCTTGCTGAGAGAGCGTCGGGAAGGGTGCATTTGGCCTGCACAAAATCCTCAGCGTGTACAGCCCGACGGAGAGCAGAGGCAGAACGGGTCGGCTCGTGAAAAATCGCTTCAATATGGATCTGCGTGGTCGGAGGAGGAGCAGCATGGACCTCATCAGTAAGGGCGCCGGAATCACCTATGGCAGGTGCATCCCTTTGAGAGGATTCTCCTTCGATCTCCCTTCTCTTCTTCCTACTCCTACTCACCCTTTGCTTCCTGGCCTGCTCTTCAGGGGAAAGTCTGGGAAGGAGGTGGCACACCAAAACTACAAAGGAAAAAGGGATGAAAGGAGAAAAGATGAGTCAGTGGATAACCTATTAGTAAACCCTGCAAAAGAGGGTGGAAAAGACATAAACAACGTTACCATCAAGAGGAGAAGACCAGATCAAAGAGCCCGTGTAATTCAACTCTCCCGAGGCAAAGAAGTAACAAGTCTTCCAGTTATGGATGGAAGAACTGCCTGGTGGAAAAAGTTTATAGCCTGGTAGAGAGTTGAAATAATACAGCTCCTTCTCCGCAGAATGGGATCGCATTTGGAAACAACTTCTAAAAAAAGGAACTGTAGGCTGATGGCCCAAGCGGAGCAGAAGCACGGCAAAACAGGTGAGCGAAAGATAAGAGTTAGAGACAAGTTGTGAAGGTGCTATGCGGTAAAAACGTAATACGTTAGAGACAAAAGAGGGAAAAGGAAGCCTAAGACCCAAATTTAGATAATCGGTATAGAGGCAGAGCTCCTCGGAGCTTTGGTTAAGAGCTGACTCGGAAGCAGATGGCAACCTAACAGTAATATTCGATGGTATGGCAAAAAAATAACGAACGTTCTGCAAGTCGGAAGAGGTGAGGTCACAACGAGCGCTCCGAACTGTAGTAGGAACTCTCAAAGGCTGTGAGGAAGACTCCATAGGAATAACAAAGCCTGAACAAAACAATACCTATACCTAAGGATCAAACGAGCAAGCACCAGCAAAAACAAAAAGGAAAAAATGCCAAGACAGATCAAGACAGTAAAATGTCACACACAAACAGCAAGGCCATCTTACAAGAGAAGATCAAACATACAAAGTTAGCACAAGAACAACAAAGAACATGAAGAACAGCAAATCCAAAATGCTAAAGAGAGGGAAAGCGTGCCTAACACCAAATGGGGGACTTGTGGAATGAAGAAGAGAAGAGAAGGAAGGAGTCCTCTCAAAATGAGACGAGTGTGGAATGCAAGAGTCCATTGGCCTTTATAAAGAGAGGAGGGCACGAATCCCTGTGGAGGGAATCTCAAGAATTTCCATTTACAAAAAGGATTGCATCTTGAGGGAGGAAAAGGACATAGAAAATCTCTGACAAATGCATGGACACGGCTTCCCAAGGACAAACGCTACCTCGGAAAGACCACATCGCCTCGGACACAACGTTAGACGAATGACCATAAATGAGAACTTTCCTCCGACCCACTTTCCAAGGTAGAACGCATTTAAAACCTGCTTTTATGTATCTCTCACAGGACAGAAGCGTGCAACGACGCCTCGGAAAGGTAAAACAATCAAAAGACGAGCATGACTCGCATGGCCAAGACGGCCCAACAGATGAGCACGACTCATCAGGCGAGTAGGCCGAGCTGACGAGCACGACTCGTATGGCCAGAACAACCCAGCAGATGAGCACGACTCATCAGGCGGATAGGCCAAACTGATGAGCACGACTAGTATGGCCAAAACAACCCAACAGATGAGCACGACTCATTAGGCGGATGGCCCAAACTGACGAGCATGACTCGTAAGGCCATAACTGCCCATCAAAGGAGCACGACTTAATAGACGCAAAGGCCCAAATAACGAGCATGACTTGTAAGGCTAAACAGCCGAGCAGGCTGGACAGCACAACTAATTTCTCTCCATGGGACAGGTCGGACTAATTCCCTTCATGGAGTCGGGCAACTCAGCCAATTTCCCTCCACGGGACAGGTCGGACTAATTCCCTTCACAGAGTCAGAGAGCTCAGCCAATTTCCCTCCAAGGGATAGATTGACAAATCCCCTTTATAAAGTAGGACGAACAGGTCGAAAAAAGTCCTTCCATGGGACAGTTCGTCCAAGCTTCACTCCAGGGAAAAGGTCGGACAGCTCGGTCAAATTCCCTCCTTGTAACAACTCGGACTGAGCAATTCTTCAAAGAGCTCGGACGAAACAGCTCGGTCTGAGCATTTCTTCGAAGAGCTCGGAAGAAACAGCTCGGCCCAAGCAACTCTTCAAAAAGCTCGAATGAAACAGTTCGGCAAAACAGCTCGGCCCGAGCAATTCTTCAAAGAGCTCGGACGAAATAGCTCGGCACAAACAACCTGCCAAAATAGCTCGGCCCGAGCAATTCTTCAAAGAGCTTGGACGAAACAACTCGGCACAAACAACCCGGCAAAATAGCTCGGCCAGAGCAATTCTTCAAAGAGCTCGGACGAAACAGATCGGCACAAATAGCCCGACAAAACAGCTCGGCTCGAACAATTCTTCAAAGAGCTCGAACGAAACAGCTCGGCCCAAATAGCTCGGCAAAACAGCTCGACCCGAGCAATTCTACAAAGAGCTCGGACGAAATAGTTCGGCCCGAACAACTCTCCAAATAGCTCAGATGAAACAGCTCGGCCCGAGAAGCTTGGTTAAATAACTCAGCACGAGGAGTGCGGCAAAACAGCTCGGTGCGGGCTGCTCGACCTTAGCAGCTCGGCACGAAGAACTCGTCTAACAACTCGGCACGAGCAGCTCGCCAAAACGGCTCGCCAAAACAGTTTGGCACTAGAAGCTTGGCTAAACAGCTCGGCACGAAGAGCGCGGAAAAATAGCTAGGTACGAGCCACTCGGACCCAGTAGCTCGGTAGCTCGGCACGAGGAGCTCGGCTAACAGCTCGGCACGAACAGCTCGGCACGAGCAACTCGGCCATAACAGCTCAACAGCTCGACACGAACAGCTCGGCCACAGCAGCTCGGCAAAACAGCCCAGTACGAGCTGCTCAACTATTCTGCCAAAAAAAAAAGAAACACGATGGAGCGTTAAACCCTCTAAAGGGAAAGATGCAGACAAAACCATTATTCAAAATTCTATCCAGAAATTTGAAACTGAGGGGGAGACAACTGATATGCCCATAATAAATCACACTAATGAGGGCAGGTCAACGCCTATCTCGTACTTTCTCTGGGTCTGACATTCTGACGAGTGATTAGCTCCGACCCAATAAAGAGGAGGAGAGATCCACGCCAACGCTCTTAATAACCGAGTAATAGGAGCACACATTTATTGCTGGAGAGCGATTCAAGCCCCCGTGCAATAAATCCGAGTCAACCAGCGGTCAACTCAAGCCCCTATAAGAAGGGATTTGGAGAAAAGGCAAAGGTAAGTTACAAAACATTATTTTACTATTGCGTTTAGCCTCCCTAAAAGCGTTCCTCTTACTTAGGCATCGAAGAAATCCCCTGGAGTACACCCCGGGTCCTCCAAGCCTTTCTTCTCTTCCTCTTTCAGGTCAACGAGAGTCGAGGGAGCATCCCTACTATTTTTATCCCGCAACACATTTCATTTCTAAGCTATTATATTTCTATTACATTCCATTTGTGGACCAAACACAACATTGAACTTTAGTAAGTTTCACTCTTTCATAAATACTAAGGGGCGCGTATGGCTAATTTGAATGACCCTACTATATTTGAATCCAATTCGGAAAATAGGTGAATTGGTCAAATGTCATAACATTTGGTGGCAATTCTTAATATTCTTAAAATTTGTCTAATTAAACCATACATGGAAACGTGACTAATTTGAACAATGGGAAATTTTTACATCTCCAATTTTATCCCTTATGAAAAATAAAAATGACAAAAAATGCGACACTGGAGTAAATAAAATTAAAATAATAAATTTTATTTTTGTCTAATAATAAATTGTATTATTTTTATTTATAATAATTAATTAAATATATGACAAGAAAAATATTACTCATATTAAATTAAAAACTTCTATTTATGTATTTTTTTATTAGTTCTATCAAATAGTTATACTCTTGATAGTTGAGAATGTTAAAATTGAAAAATAACACGTATTTAAATATTAGACGTCAAATAGTTGAAATAGCTTAATATTTAGATTCATTTACTTATTCAAGTTAAATTAAAATTGGTTCGTAAAATCAAATTATAATTTGATATTCAATACTTAACACTTAATTTTATCAAAAGCCCTCTGAAATCTCTTCTTCTTCTTTTTTTTCACTCTAACTGTTTCTGAATATAATAAATTGTTATCGTAATGATCTAAAAAATTGGCCTTATTTGGTAAGCCTCTCAATAGACTAACTGAAATTAAGATAAAATTGATAATTTATTTAGAGGTACATTCCAAGGCTATAATTTGTCCTTAAAAAGTATAAATTTTACAATACTCCATGCCACACTTCTCCTTATCCCCCAAACTCTATCTCACACATGTATTAATAGTTAGTTAGTTAGTTGCTCTAGCACTAACATATTTTATAGCATATAGCTTTAGTAACTATTTCAATTATATTCAAGACATGATTCACAAATTAAGAAATATTTCTAAATATTCAACACTAAACACTTTGTGAAATAATTTGACTTTTAGTTGAGACACAACAAGACCAGTTTTCCTTATGATTGTCGATTGTTTTGATAACATGTTATCAACGGTTTTATCCAAATTTAACTTTGTTGGATTAAATCATTCAATTTGTATGTATTTTTTTAACTAAAATAAAAGGAAATAAAATGACAATATAAATTTAAATAGTTAAATAAAATATTCATATATTTTCTAAAATTTAGAAAATTTTTAATAGAAGTCATTTTAAAAATATTTTTTCTCATTTTAAATTGTCATGCACTAGGATTCTACTTATAGCACTAAATAATCAATTTTGAAATATAATAAAGGTAAATAATTATAATAAATATTACTTTCTTAATATAATATTTTTAATTTTTAATTTCTATATTTTATTATTTTATTCATAATTTAATTGTTATTTGATTTAAGGAAAAAATGAATATTTTTCAATTACATCTAGTATATTTTAATTTTAAAAATATTATCCAAAAAAATTGCTAA
Organism: Malania oleifera; assembly: GCF_029873635.1. NCBI lineage: Eukaryota > Viridiplantae > Streptophyta > Magnoliopsida > Santalales > Ximeniaceae > Malania > Malania oleifera. Next base: position 29,593,478 of record NC_080427.1, on the reverse strand, counting down.
TTTTTATTTTCAATGTTTTTTTAGCTTTTTAATTTTCATCTTTTTTTGATAATTTTTTTTATAGTAATATTGAACAACTCCTAAAGTTATTGTTTGACAATTTTAGAAATTAATATTAATTCAATCTAAAATATTTCCACAATAACAACTACATCAACAATAAATCTTAAATAAAATCATTAAAGTAGAATTTGGGCAATATCTTTATATATTTCAAATGTTTATCTTACGCCCAACTTGGTGGAAATATGTAGTTGGATTATTTTTTTAAAATTGTATTTAATAATCCAAAATTTCCCAATAAATTTTAAATTTAATAGGCTCACTAATATTTCAAAATTTACTCATATGTAAAGTTAATATTTATAAATGGAATTTGAATTTATAATTTTACTTTTATAAAAATCAGTGACATTTGGATTATAATTTTCTATAGCCACTAATTGTAATTGATTTAAATTTGTTTGTGATAGTCAATATAAGTTGATATCAATTGTCCTTAATAGATATTTTTCATTTTATTAGTAAGAAGATGACTTTATTCATAAATATTATTTCATAACTAACTTATAATAAAATGATTAACATTTTGAAATCACCTCATAATTTAAATTTTAATATATCTTATCATTTAACTAATAATTAAATTAAATTTATGTAACTACTAATATATGTTGAAGTCTAGCCGACTTATTAGATTTTTTTTTAATGAGAGTGTACCTTTATTTATAATTATTTGTTGATTTTATTATTGTAAGGTATAAAATTTATTAATAACACTAATAAATTAGAGTTTGAATTCATAGTTATTTTTTGAAATAAGTACTTATAAAAAGTACTTTTTTGAAAAGTACTTATTTTTTAAGACGTTTAAATGAGACTAAATGAATGAGGCAAATAATTTATATAACTTGGTAAATACAAAATTTAATAATAGAGTCATAAAGTGTTGACATAAATTAATTATGTGAATTTTTCAAAGTAATTATGCGAATTTTTCAAATATTTCGTAATAATAATTGGATTAAAATTACGTAATAGATTTATAATTTAATAAGTTAATTAATATTTCAAACTAACATATAAATAAATTATTAATATTTCAAAATTGTACCATAAATTTGTAATTTAACTTTTGTAAAAAGTAATAATAATTGGATTAAAATTTTATATAATCACCAACCATAATTGAATTAAAAATTTTTATAACTACTTATATCATTTAATATCCATTGTAACAATATAAGAACATCACATCGAGAGTTTTAATAAAAAAAATTCATTTTCTTTCTAACTGAAGGACACGATTAAACTTTTTGACTGAAAGGGATAAAGAAAAAACACAAGGTTAAAAGATTGCATAGGTAGAAAGAACATATTCAAGGAGAGAGTATATAATTATCAACTTATTTTGTTGCGCAGAGTGATAGTATACTAATGCACTGTGAAAAAACACAAATTGAATTCGGACAAGCAATGCAAGCAACCAACGATGAATATATACGGAAATAATTAATCACAAAGGGAATAAAGGAAAACAAATAACCAAAAAACACAAGAATTTACGTGGTTCAACAATTTGTCTACATTCACGAGAGCAAGCGACTGATTTTTACTATCAACTGTCAAAGGTTACAAACAGGATTACAAAATATTGTTTATATTATAACTCTATGTGCACAGGAGACTTAAATGCATCTAAAACACTTATGTAGCAAATCTATGAGGAAAACCTTCAAAATCTCTCAATTTACTGATTTTTTGATTCAAAATCTGTGATCTGTGTCAAACAATACCATCGATGGTTATCTCATGAGAGTAAATCGTCGATGCAACCATCGACCTAATCGTCGACGGTTCCTTCCTGTAGCCTCTTTCCTTGTTGTTTGCTTCACCATGCTTTTCTCGGTGCATGCGTTCTACTCAGTAGAGCCACATATCCAACATATTCTCAAACGTAAACGAAGCAATGAATTTTTTTTGAATGATTTCGAATGTGAAATTTTGGTTATATAATAATAGGGCTTTGTTTGTTGGTGTTTGGTTGGTAGAGGATTTAGGAAGAATGTTGACGACTTCACTAGAAATTTCCAAAGGTATTAGTAAATGTTTGGCTTTCACATTGTATTTATAGAGGAGTTGGCTCTGTACGAGGAAGTGTGTGTGACTCTGCAATTTTGAAATAGATTTTTCCTATGTGAGTGCAAGAGAGGATCAGAGAGAGGAAGACCCGAGGAGTGAATGACATGGGTTTGACTTTTTTTATCTGCCTTCCTCACGTGCAAGAGAGAGAGTGAGAGAATGTGATGGGAATAGTCAAGAGAGGGTTTTGGGGGAGTGAAAATCAGGCATCCTCTCTTGTGTGTCCGGCAATAAGAGGTGGAGTATATGTGATAAAGGAAAGATAGAAAAATCATGACCCTCTTTATAGATAGACAAATTGAGCCAAAAATTTGAATGCCACTTGCTTACATTTTTATTTTTAAAATTATTCTGTCACCATCTTATTTCTCATACTCCTATAAATTAAATTGTGACAAAAAAAAAAACCACAACGACAACACTGCAGGTCCGGGCACGAAATAACAAAGCGTGTCCGAATCTAGCGTTTTGAAAAATGTCAAAATGAGCAGGGTTTAGCGTTTAGAGGGAAAGGAGAAACGAGGGGTTTATCTTCTCTGCTCCCGTTAAGTACGCACTGCAGAGGAGCATCAATGGCGCTTCTGAGCCCTCCTCCAAAGCTTCTGTCATTTCGTTTCATGGCCTCTCGCATCCTCAACTACGCTCCTTTACGCTCTCATTCTTCTTCTCTCTCCTCGTCTGCATGTTTATCTCGCTCCGCTTTTTTACTCAAAACCAGGTCATTCTTTTCTTTTTAATGCGTTATTTGTTTTTCCTTGCTGTCTGTTTGATTTCCGAGAAAACAGAGCGGAAGAATATATGTTAGAAAACTAAAATTTGAAAATCGTGTGTTCTACTTGGTTTCCCTGGCTAAAATTTCCGGTAGTGTTGTGCATTTATGGTCGTTCTTTTTACCTACTAAATAGCGCTTTTACATTTTTAGACACTGATGAATCTCTTTTACGGTCTCTGTATCGGCGAAAATAGAGAACATTGAAGAACAAAGAGAAAATTTAATTACTTTTTTTGGGGTTCGAAAGATGTTAACTAGTAAATTATACGGTTTGATTGCTTCGTTCTTTTTACTCCGACTTTTTTCTTGGCAACCAACAAAATTTTTAGGGTATTAAATATTGACATAAATTATTGTTTTAGGACGAGTCTTCAACTGAGAAAGGTTTCAAGTCGGTTTTTAATTCAAAATGTGCAATTGCCAAGGGCTTTTAAGTCATCAAGCATTGCCACCGAAGCATTTGAGGGAAGTACGGGCTCAAAAGCTTATGGGTCTGATCAGATTCAGGTAATTTTTTGGGCATCATTTGGTTAGCATTTTTTAAATTTATGTTTTGTGTGGCAAGAACAGTATTGATTTTTCGGTTTTGCAGACCTCTCTAAAAATACGAAAAAGTGGCTTAGAAGTCTTATTGTATTTGTGGTTGTTCTTTTGATTGCTGAGGCTTTTGCACAGACATTTAGTGTGGTTTTAGTTTCCATTTTGAAGTTACTAATCCTGGGTTTGTCTTTTTTGCTAGGATGCATATACTGTTGTCATCTGTAATCCATTATAGCAATTTTTTGTTTTATTTATTATTGAAGTAGAAGATATTTTATTAAAGAGAAGGAAAAGTACAACGAGGAGCATAAGAAATCCTCCTTTAAAGATGCAAGAACAAAAGACAAAAAAAATAAAAAAAATCAAAACAGCGCAGCTAGCAAATCACACTATAAATCAGGAAAAGATAACCCTTTGAAACTTCCTGCTGCAAAAGCCCACAAGGAGGCCACATACTGGATCTTGTTCCAAAGCATAATTGAAGACATCCTCTTTCCTGTTGTTGCATTCGTAATTATCTGCCTTTTGTCTGCATTTGGCAGCCAGTCCTTTTTTTTTTTTTTCACGGTTAGAAGAAGTTAGGTCAATATATTAAGCATAAGAGGGAAAGTACAAGAGAAGGTGTAAAGCCTAGAAGAAGTAAAGAAGAGAAGAAACTGTCATAGACTAGAATAGGAGAACAGCTAGCCTTGACATCAAAAGAAACCCTATGAACAATATAGTCAATTACAATAGAAGAGTCTTCATTCCATGTGAGAGGACGTTTTGGATAGCCCAGTAAACTCGTTGCTTTGGTGTAAACTTCTCTAGAGACCTTCCAATTAAAGGACATGCGATATGGGCATTCTCAATCTTCTTTGCATATAGGACAATTGATGGAGTTTATTCTTCCCCAATGAAGGGTTCTGTCAAAATAAAAAATTCTGTTCCAAATAGCCAGTCGGCATATGAAGCCATGCCTGGTTAAAGCAGACGGCTCAATGCCAAAGACCTCCTTTTTTTCTTGAATCATATATGGTTCTAGGCTGATGAGGAAGAGGACAAGCCTCAGAATGCTAGGGACCAAAGGACTGTGTCTTTAGCGCCTTGGAGGGGGGGGGGGGGGAGGGAGAGAAATCTACAGCAGATGTGACAGCAGCAACATTATTCAAAATTCTTCTTGGCCAGGACCATGAGCCACTACATATTATGCCAAGGGACTATGTTAAAGGGCTATGAGGATGACAATTATCATATAAAAGAAAGGAGCTATTAACATCACTGGTAAGAATCTTTAAGCAAGGGTAGGCCACATCCCTTGCTTTTAAGATTTTCTTCGAGGTGTAGGTCCCTTTTGGAGGGGAGTTGATGGACCAGATACTTCTACAGCTTATAAGTGTGTATCCATTGAACTCTAAGAAAAGCTTCAGAAACAAAGATGTTCCAGAGTGTTTAGAGCGTAAACTTGATTCCAATGAGAGACAAGCTTAATGCCTAAACCACTTTCTTTAGGAGGTTGATACTTGATAGACATCCATCTGTTTGATGTTACAATTGCTCGTATTCTGGTCCTTACTCTTCCATAGATAAGCATTGAATGTCTTTTTAAGCCCTTAACCACAGCCTGAGGTTAGAAAAGGGCAGAAAACCTATAGTTTAGAACGCTATAAAGGACAGATTTGATGAGCTGGAGTCTACTAGCATATGAGAGGAACTTACGGGTCCAGCAGTGAATCTTGGAAGAAATCTTCTTGATTTAAAGGGTGCAGTATTGCTTACCAACTTTCTTAGTAACCAAATGAAGCCCAAGTATTCGATAGGTAGTTTACCTTCAGCAGCACCCAAGGATGTTAAATGTTTGATTTGATAACTTCATGGATGTTAGAGCAGTAAATCTCAGATTTTAGCAGGATTGAGGACTGCCTGAGAAAAGAGAGAAGTGGATTAAAACATTTTTGATACTTCAAGCTGAGTTGATGTCCAGCCAAATATCAATAGATCACCAGCAAAGCAGAGGTCGGTCACACAAAGTTCAATGCATTGACTTGAAAAGATATATCTCTCTCAATAGCAACCCATTTTTGGATTTTAGAAAGGATTTCCATCATCATTACATAGGACCTTTTCTAAAGCCACTCATGCCCTGAAGAAGACCCCAGTGGATCTATTCTTAGACACATAATGTATGGGGTAGTCAAGCATTCTTTAATCCAACCAATGAAACATAAAGGAGTATCAATGCTTTCAAGGACGTAAATGGGAAAATGCCTACCTACAAACTTAACCCTTGACAAAAGCTGTTTCACTGGGGCTAACAAAAGAACTCGAGCAACTGTGGAGTCTGTTGGCCAGGATCTTACTAATACACTTGTACAGAATAATGCAGAAGATATAGGCCTGAAATCAGAAGGATAAGCAGGGTTTTTATTTTTAAGAACAAGGGTTAAAAGAGTGGGATTTGCCTGCTTGAAAAGCTTTGAGTCATTGAAGAAAGATAGGACAGTAGCCGTGGCATCAGATAAATGATGTACCAGAAACTCTCATAAAATTTGGCACTAAAACCATCAGGGCCAGGAGCCTTCTCTTATGAGAAGGAGGAGGAAGCTTTTTACGCTCCTCTTTATGAAGTGATTTGCCTAGGATAAATTTAAGAGAGTTTAAAAGAGAGGATTGCAGGTCAGAATTTTGTCATTAGGAGAGCCAAGCAGATCAGAATAGAACTTCGGAAGCTCATTATTGATTTCCTCAAAAGATTTATCTGTTCACTGTTTTGGGTTCTGATTTGAGTCTTAACTGTTTTATTATTTACAGAAGAAGAGAAGAATTTATTGTTGTGATCACCTATTTGGAGCCATGACACCCAGGCTTTTTTCTTCAAAAAATTTTCTTCAATGCCTCAGACATTTAGATAAGCCTTTTGTTTGATGGCAGCCTCAGATAGTCAGATATAGCTGCTGGGTTTGAGTTCAGGATCTGAAGTTGAGCCTGATTCAATGCTCATTTTGCAGAGTCAAGCCTTTCATTAATGTGAGAAAAGAATTGCTCATGGAAAGACTTCATCTTTAGTTTAAGAATTTCAGCTTCTGATAGAGTAAGCAATGGAGAACCATGGCAGGTAGAATTCCAAGCTTCCTGTACAATTTCCTGATTGTCCCAACAATTTAGAAAGTTGAAGGAGTAATAGAGTTTAGGTAAAGAACAGCAGCAGCAAAATGTTCAGAGATTCCTGGTGGGATGAAATCAAGAGAGAGATAAGGGAAGATCTGATTGCAAGCCGGATAATAGAGCGCACTCTCTAGTTTCCATGAGATAAATCCCTCTATCCTTTTATTAGACCTGGTGGAATAAGGGCCAGCGAAAAAACAGTCAAGTAGCTAGACTAGTCAATGAAATGCAGCCACTGCTCTCAGAATGGTCTTTAGTAGTGTTGAAATCACCAAACACAAATCACGCAAGATTCTGAACACCTCTAGAAAAAAGGAGAGTATGTCGTGCCAGAGGTTGAAACTATAATGAACATTATTGGAAGCATAGAAGAACACCAGAAAGCGACAAAGTCCTGGGTCATTGGTAATGAGACCTAGTGATTACTCCAATCTTTTGGGGATAGAAAAAGAAATATATTAAGGAAGAAGAATGTATGAAGATGATGAGAAATCCTTGAGAGGCATAAAAGAAACAGAAAAAGCTAATACAAGAAGAGAACCAAGACTAGGTTAGAAAAGTCATCCAATCGCGATGAATTGGTGCTTCATTTCCAACATCCTATTGGTCTGGTTGGATAGACCTTTTGAGGAAGAGGAAATCACATTTGTGGTGTTTAATTGGGAAAAAGCTCCAGGTCTGGGCGGGTTTAATCTAGATTTCTTTGGGAATTGCTGGGATGTGGTTGGAGTGGATTTGTTTAAGGCGTCTCAGGAGTTTCATGCTAATGGGTTATCCCCAAGAATATGAATTCCACATTTATAATCTTAGTCCCCAAGAAAGTTGCTCTGTTAGAGTTAGTGGTTCTAGATCTATTAGCTTGACTACAAGTGTTTGTTAAATCATTGCTAAAGTTCTTGCCAATAGGATTAAAGAAGTAATGGGAAGTCTCCTTTTTAGTTCTCAGGCGGCCTTTGTGGGAGGTAGATTTATTTTAGATGTTGTCCTCGTAGCTAATGAGGCTGTGGAGGATTTTGTGAGGTGTAAGCAGCAGGGTTTAGTTTTTTCAGCTTGATTTTCAGAAGGCCTACGAGTCAGCTGGCAGTTTTTGAATTGGGTCTTGGATGGGAAGGATTTTGGTACCAGATGGAGGGGCTGGATTAGGGGTTATATCACTTATACTTCCTTTTCTATGATTATTAATGGTCAAACTAACTCTTGATTTTCGGCCTCTAGGGGGTGCGACCATGCGAGGAGGCAAGGGGATCCTTTATCTCTTTTTTTGTTTATCTTGGTTGCTGATGTGTTGAGTAGGAGGGTTGAGAGAGCAATTGATAGGGGTCTTGCCCAGGGCATTGCCACGGATTGCTGATGATGCAGTTCTTCTCTTGTCGAATAGTTGGAGCTCTTTCTGTAACATTCTCACTTTTTTTCCAGGTATTTGAGTTAGTTTCAGAGCTGAAGATTAATTTAGGTAAGTTTGGTCATGCTGCTATTAATTCGAGGCCTCAGGTTACTTCTAGATTGGCTGCACTTGTGGGGTGCATGATTTTTGCAGTGACCTTTGTCTCACCTAGGAGCCCGTCTAGGTGGGAACGCCTTGTAAACAAATTAGGATTGTAGTCCACCTAGACTAAAACCTAATGAAGCTTCATCGCTTTTGTAATGGATTAAAATCCAATTTTTATTAACTTACGTAGTGATTCTAGCAAAATTTGCAGCACTAACCGTAGCCTCGTAGATCACGAGCATGTTGTAGCCAAAGGACGTAAATAAGTTACCAATTTCTCCTTGCTTTCTCGAGTCATTAAGACTCCTAATGTTCCAGCTACCAATAGAAATTCTGTTCATTTAGAAACAGTAGATTTAGATTCTCTAAGCTTGGCTTGATCCTTAGGATATCTTCCTTTCTACCTTTCTCTCCCCTGATTTGCTTGAGACATACTTCTCAGGATTGGTCTGCGTTGAATTAATAGAAGATGCATTAGCTTCCTTTGAAGAAACTTTGATCCCCTTCTCTGATAGAGGCCTAACAGCCTTTGAAATCTTTATTGTCATCGCTAGTTGCAAAGTTAACAGCAATAGGTACATTAATCTCTTCTAAATTACTTGTAGAGGTCTGATGAGTAGACTGAGTCTCAATGCCATGTAGAGTTACCTCCTGTACAGGGAACGAACACAATCCTGAGTCTTGAGCAACCCTGGCCTTTTCTCCAGCCTATCACTAGGAGTAGAAGATTTCTCAGGGACGTGATTGTTATATTTGGGCCCAATAGATTTCTAATGCTAGAGAGGTCTTAGACAACACCTTCCTTGATTTTGATTTAGAGCCATCAGAATTGAGGCATATTTGGGATTGTACTTCATTATTTACCCCAGGAAAAGGTTTAACAGATGTTAAAGATGTACACATGACATGCCTCATTAGAGGCCTTAGAATGATTTTTTTGATAATAAAAGAAAAGAAGGCATATTAAAAAAGAGAATTTACAATCAGAGTGAGGATACTAAATCCTCAAAAATAAAAAAACGAAATCAAGAACCAAAAGGAAAATAAAAAAATAAAAAGATGAAATTATCCAAGAAAGCCCCTCTTTAATCCCTTCCCATCATAATTCACTAAACACCTCATATTTGCTAATTCCCTCTGGCCCTTCTTCGCCTTAGATTTTTCACCACCGAGCCTATCTTCATATCCTCCATGATCAGCCAATGTGAAGCCCAAGCTATCCAACAAATTCTGAGTTTGACTGTCTTTATCATTTGATACTTGAACTGGATTAGAATTCCATCTTTTACCTTCAGTTCTTTTATAGAAACATCATCCTTAAAAATATTAGTTCCATCTAAACCTTCCAGAGGAGGAGGCAGCATGTAAGTTAAATCCTCGAGCCAATCAAAAGAAGTGTTAGAAGAAAATCCTTGCTGCTTCCAAATTTGATCCCAAAGTAAACCCTTGTCACATTCAAAATCACGACTACCTACGCTATCATCATCTGAAACATACCCCCATATCTTACTATCCTTACTTGTATTGACCCTCTCAACAATTGGCTCCTCCACTATACTTAAAAACACCTTTAGAATCTCTCTTAAGATTTTTTGTCTTTTTTGGGTTTTGTCACCAAACAAATCCTGATTATCTTCAAAATACTTTCTATTTTCAAAATCCATATGCACACCCTTACGACAAGCGTAAACCTTTGGCTCTTAAAATTATCCGAATTAACTCCCTTATTATCTGACTTCCCTTTTGAACCAACAATAAATTCCTAATTTTCAACTTAACAAGAATAAAAAATTCTTAGAAGAAGATCCCTGAAACTCAAATCTTGGAATCCCGCCTTGTTGCAGGGACAGCATCAAGGTTTTGCAGGCATGGGAGAATTTAGAAGAAATAGAAGAGAGGAAGGAAGGGGAAGGGAGTAGAGAGGAGATATCATCGTCACCTTCAATTTCAATTCAAATTTATCAATAACTGCCTACATCATGGCTTTCACTTGCTATTTATAAGAAAATCTAAACACATAAAATTACACACATACCCCTAAAACTACATAAAATACAAGCAAAGCCCTACTTTACACATATATTACAAATAAGCCCCCAAAATACACATAATACTATAATAATTAAACTAAATATATAATAAACTACTAATTAAACCCAACAATTATCAATCCAATTCTTCTTATGTAGTCTCCAACATGGATCTTTTTAAGATCTTCCGTGTCCTACATCAACTCTCCCCCAATTAGAAAAAATTCGGCCTCAAATTTTGAAATGTTGGAGAATCAAAATGGAGAAGCAAGCTTGGACTTTTAGAAAGCCGAAACTTGATGAGGCAAGAAACCATGTTTCATTGGCAGCACCATAGATTTGACTTGAGAATTAGCATCAATGAACTCATCGGGGATGACAAACTCTTCAATAGGAATGTTTGAAGGACATTGGATATTATCAAACACATTTTTTGCCTTGCTTGTGGTGGTGTCTTCAAGTTTGGTAACTTTGACAGGATCGATAATCTCAGATTCTTTGTCCTGCTTAGCTGGTGGAGCAAGCTTCAAAACGATTTTCTTTCCATTATAGTGGAAAACATGCGTTCTCATGTCCTTGAGTCACACCCAAATCATCCAACCAAGGAGAACCAAGGAGTGCATGGTCAATCTTCATAGGCAGGATATTACTCCAAACATTAGCCAAATATTCAACCATTTGGATGGGAACCAGACATCTTTCATAAACATGTGCAATGGAGATTTGGGATGGAGAAGGCTGCTCTTTGGAGGCAAGTGATAGAGCTGAAATACGGCTGTGAATGGGGTGGTTGGTGTACCAGGCTTGTTAATGGTCCACATGGTGTTGGCTTGGGGAAAAATATTAGTCGGGGATGGTCTTCTTTTTCTTGCCATTCTATATGATATTGGAAATGGGTCTAAGGTGAAATTTTGGCAAGAACATTGGTGTGGTGAGATGTCTCTTGCAGTCAGCTATCCTGATTTGTATAGATTTTGCCGCAATAAAGAGGCTAGCGTGGCTGAGCTTATGAAGTTTGATAATGGAGTCTTGTTTTGGGATGTAAGTTTCTTTAGGGGTATGCATCTTCAGGAATTAGAGGCCTTGACTGGTTTTATGGATACCATATATGGTGCATCGGTGAAGGGGTTCGGTGAGGATGAGATGTGCTGGAAATCTGATAGAGAGAAGGCTTCTTGGTTAAAGGTTATTATGGTATTTTAATGGGCTCCAAAGATTGTGGCTTTCCTTGGAAAAGTGTTTGGAAACAGAAAATTCCATCTAGAGTAGTTTTTTTCGTTTGGACTGCTGCTTTAGGGAAATGCTTAACGATTGACAATTTACGAAAAAGAAAGGTTTGGATATTGGGTTGGTGCTACCTGTGCAAGTGTAATAATGAGACGGTTGATCATCTTTTTATTCATTGTCCGTTTGCAATGGACTTGTGGGTTATGGTGTTGGGTTTGTTTGGAGTGAGCTGGGTTATGCCACAATCTGTAGCAGGACTTCTACCATGTTGGTAAGGCAGATTTGGTCGTTATCGAAATGGGTTTATTTGGTTGATAGTTCCTCATTGTTTATTGTGGTGTCTTTGGAGGGAGAGAAATAGTAGGTGTTTTGAAGATAAGGAAAGATTCATTTCGTACCTGAAGCTATTGGATGGCTGCTTTGCGAAACCAATCATTTTCTTCTGTTTTTGATTTACTAGATTCTTGTAATTTCTGTTTTTGATTTGTTTACCTCATGTACACTCCTTGTGTACTTGGTGTTCATTTTTGATATCAATAAACTTATTACTTATAAAAAATGTACAATAGAGTTATCAACCCAAGACATCTCATAAGGCTACGGGTGAGGTTCCGGATGAAGCTGCATTCGAGTGACTCCATTTATGGAAACCACATTCATTGGATATATTTTATCAATAATGATTTTGCAAACCTTTTCTCTGCATTTGAGAAAGATGTTGAAGCACTTGAAGTTGTGCCCAAGGTATGATAAATGGCATTCCTTTGTCCTATAATTTGTCACCATGCTGCTGAATTTATGCACACACATATATATATATATATATATGCTGCAACTATATATCACAACCCTTTAAAACAATTTCCCATAACCCTTACTTCTAATTTCTCAAAAACAATCTTCAATACACCTATGATATTGTTTGTCCTGATGAAATGAATCAAATTCACAAAGAAAACTCACCAATTACAGCAACAAAACCTGATTTTTAATACTGGAGTGACAATTTCTAGGGTTTTGCGTCGTGCTTGATTGCAATGTAGTGTCCACAATCAGATTATCTTGCTGCATATCAAAATATCATGGAGAAAACACCAATTTCTCATTATGAGAACCGATTCTTGTGATTCTGGCAGCAGAAGTCCAGCAGAATCCTCACTTGCAGTCGCCGGCGACTGGCACATGGGGTGCGTGAGTCGCCGGCGGCGGATTTCTAGCAATGATTTTCTGGTGAGTGGTAGATTGAAAGGTGGTGAGTCGAATGGTGGTGGTGATGTGTCAAAAAAAACTCCAGTGATGGTAAATTTTGAAGGGTGGTGGTTGGAGAATTTCAGATGGTGCATGGGGCTTCACGGCTGGTCGATTGGTGATGAAATTTTGAGGGGAAGGGTTTCACAGAGTTGCTGGACAGAAACTGCTAAGAGACAGCCACAGAATTCAGAAATGAGAAAGAGAGTTGAGGCAGTTACGGGGGAGAATTAAAGAGATGAAGAAGAAGAGAAACAGAGAAGAAACAAGAGGGCAGAAGGCTGCTGAGCAGCAAAGGATTAGGGACAGAGCAGGAGATCAGAACATAGAAGAAAGGAGAAGAAGAGAAGAAATCAGAAACAGAGAGAATTTAGAGAATTAGGAGAGAAAAAAGGGGGGGGGGTGAAGAACAGGGCAGAAGAGAAGAGAGAAGGGGACGATGGAGGGAGTGAAATGGAAGATTGGAGATCCAACTCTGAAACCGATGATGCAGGGGCAGCATCAAGGTTCTGCAGCCATGGGAGAATTTAGAAGAAATAGAAGAGAGGAAGGAAAGAGAAGGGAGGAGATACCAAGGGGGAACTCATGTTTAATTCCAATTCAAATTCATCAATAACTGCCGACAACATGGCTTTCACACGCTATTGATAAGAAAGCCTAAACACATAAAATTGCACACATACTGCTAAAACTACATAAATTACAAGCAAACCCCTACTTTACACAAATATAACAAACAAGCCCCCAAAATACACATAATATAATAAACTGCTAATTAAACCAAACAATTATCAATCCAATTCTTCTTAAGTAGTCTCCAACATGGATCTTCACAAGGTCTTGTGTCTTGTCCTACATCACGCCTACTATCATTCTTCTCCAGAAAAGGAGACACATCACTTTAGAAAATTAGTAGAGTTTCTGGCAACCCATCTATCTGATTTTGCCGCCTTATCTTTTTTGTTTTTAGATCAATTGCTTCTCTCCTTTTGACCACCATAGATCTTGTTTGAACATGATCGAAGCTCTGAACCGCCTGCATCTTTTTTGTGTTCAGAGTAGATATTAATTCTCGTAGCCTCACAAGGTTTTAGAAGAAGGCCTTTTTTTGACTGGAGACTTCACTAAGCATTTGGGTCTGTCCATTTGATTGGCTCAAGTGCGGTTTACCTTGTTGAATATTCCCCTCCCTAAACTGGCCCATTATAGAATCGAAATTCTGTTCTTGGGCCTCCTTAACCAACATGCCATCAAGAAATTTAAAAGAACTTTGTTACTTTGGAACATTCGGCCTATATTTAGATTAATTGTCAAAGACCCATACCCAACCCACCCAACCTTCACCATCCCTTCGTCCATGAAAGAAACCCTAGTCGCCTCTGATCTAGCCTTCTCTGCCGGAACCTTCTCCATCAACAAAGTGGATTGATTGTGAAGAGTTGTCGACAAGATCTTCTCTTGCATTAAGAACTCACTGAAGTGTCAAAGTCTTCCCCAAACCTAGACCACGCCTTTGGATCTTTCAGGGACAGATGGAATATCTTTGCCTCTTCATGCATGCCCTAATTCTATTAATTTTCCAGCTCTGGTCACATGAATCACCATCCAATAATCAACAAATCCCAACTGAAAGCTACGAAAACCCCTGCTTAAACTTCCCGCAAGAGATGAGAACCCCTATGAGAACCATTTCGCTGCAGTTGATGAAAATCGAACATATCAATTGCTTTTTCGATTCTTCTCTAGAATGAACAAAGCTCCAACCTAACCTAGTTTATCCAATCTCACATCCTTCGTTCTGGATTGAATGAAACCCCATATGACATGCCAAAGAACACCATGGTCTCAATTGACAGAGGATAGTGAGTGAGGGTTCTTTGCTTGAGGGAGAGAAACATCTTGTTACTGCCCCTAGGTGTGACTTTTGTAGGGGCTTTGTGGCGTCGGATGTGTGCTGCGAAGCAATGTAGATGATGGTGCTACTCACAGCAGGCGACAACAACATGATGATGGAGGCGCTGTGGTGGCGGTGAGGCTTTGATGAGCGGTGAGATGGTGCAGATCTTGGTGGTGCCAGCAGCTCGCACGCCACTGGTAATGGTGTGGAGAGAGGAGTTTGGCGGTGGTGATTCCTTGTGGCGAGAGAGAGAGAGAGAGAGAGAGGCGCCCGTGCCAGAGAGGCCTCGCAGTGGCGGTGAGGAGCCTAACGGCTAGTGATGGTGACGGCTGTGTGAGCCCTTTATTATGAAACTTTGACAGAAAAAGATGATTCAAGTTAATATCTTAACATGTGAGCAGAATTTGGATTGGGTAAATCCTCCAACCCGAGAAATCTACCTGGCCTATTGTGAACTTGATTTCATTCCCAAAATTTCTTTTACTGGCAGTTCCAAAGTCTTAGCAAAAATATCACGCAGCCATTTTTATTTATTTATTTTTAAAACAGCCATCTTTAGAATGATCTTGGGAAGGAATACTTGGATCTTCGTCAGTATGACAGCCATCTTCACATTTAACAAAAAAATCGCTATCATATTTAAAGACAGAAAAAAATTTCATGAAGGAATATGCAAAGCAGAAGTAGAGGGCTACTTCTCCATTCATTTCTTTTGGACTCTGCATTGATTTGCAGTATGGCCCATTTTTGAGCAAGTGGAACATTTGGATGGGATCCATGAGTATTCAATATTGACAATTGGGAAATCACCTTCTGGAGAGAACATCTCTATGGAATCAGCTAAGTCCTTATTTACATCAATTTGAAAAGTCCAGTTGTAAATTAGTACCCACAACACTAGCAATGCAGCTTAAACTTATATGGATTCAGTGAATCAATGGAATATGAAAGAATTTGACCCAAATTGGGTTTCTCAAGCATAATGCTCTTATTCTCAGCAGAGGGTTCCCCATTAGAAAGGAAAAGAGTATTGTTTCCAATGGACCAAGGTCCATAGTCAAGGGTCCAGTCTCTATCTTCCATGTTACAGGACTTGAATATGTAAGAAACATTAGAAAGGGAGAAAATCTCGATATCAGCATTCTTCTTCCAGATAATTTCAACAATATTTTTGGCACATGAGAAGGGAGGGGATTTACCATAGAATTGACCAATCAGCATGCTTCTCTATTTTTCAGTCCCAATTTGGAGGACTTCTTGATAGGGTTTGATCAAAAGTCTGTCATCCATTTAATAGGTTCAATGAATTTTAATTTGTTAATAAGATTGAATCCTGTGAAACAGATCACTCCAGCCCTTCCTTTCACTCTTATTTTCAACAGAAGATTTGCTGCCTTTTTTGAATCAATGGAATGGTTTTGGTGCAGATATATTCAAAGTTACATCCTATCAAGCGTTGAAGGATTGAGAGATGATCATCAAAAGCCTTCTCCATGTTCTGTTAGTCCTTCTTCATTGTGTTGCTGAAAAATCTTCTTATAGGTTTTAGAAGTGAAAAAAATAAAAATCAATATGTTGGTTTCAAAATGTGTAGAAGATTATGATAAACTCACAAGTAATACGAGATTAGTCATTCTGTACCTCTTTAAATTGCAGGAATATCTGTGTCAATTCCCAATGGTGCTTATGCATTTTATTCATGTGTTATCTTGCAGATGTTTTATAATTAAAATAATGCACTGCAATGAGTCATGTTGTGTGTTTTCTTTAATGGCTTTGATTAGTGGGAAGTACATGAAAGACTCCCATAGTTGTATTTCTCAGTCATGGTTTTGAATTGCGGTAGTGGGTAGCATAACAGTGGTAACGGGTGTAGTGGGAAGTGGGAGTAGCAGATGTTAAATAATGGGAAGCAGGTGTAAGGGTCATGAATTTTTTTCAAGCACATCTAACCTTAAGCATATTAGTATATTTGCATGTTTTGAACTTTTAATGGTTATTAGAAAGAGTTTTAGTGTATTTTGGATCATTTACTTCAACTAACAAGTTGTTTGGCTTGGCAAGAAATTTACATTTTTTTACACCGCCATTGATAGAGAAATTACACGTGTATGTGTGTGTTTATGCTTTTTCATTATTCTTATGAGATAAATTAAGTAATAAAACAAAATACATTATACACTTCATTAATCTATTAAACACATAAGACATACAAATAGTACAAATATACAGTAACTAGAGAAGAAAAAAAGGTTGAAGTTGAAAAATATAGAACATAAAGATCAAATTGCTAATATTATGAAAATGAAATATTTTCTTAACAAACTTGTATTATCAAATTGTTAATAAATGCATCTCTTGTGAATATTTTTTTAAATAATAGTAAATTTCATATCATTATCATCCTCATTATAATCCTTTTCCCCTGCTCTCTTCATGGTATAATGAGAATGATTTATTTAAGGGGTCATTGGGGGGGGGGGGGTGGTAAAAGTGAGAAGAAAAAGTAAAAAAAAATAATGATAAATTTTTTTTCTGTAACAGTCTTGTAGCGGTTATGTAACCGTCACGGTCCGTAACAGCCGCTACAGCCGTGATTTTTCTTCCCACTGATTTTGCAGTGTGTAATGGTATCAGGAACCCAAAAAACTGTAACGTAACAGAATTACATAACAGTTGCAGCTGTTATGCAAAACCATGTCTCAATTGTCTAGATTAATCAAGTAAAGAGAGATGAATAATCCAAAAAAAAGGTGAAAATGCTATAAGAATCATTGGGTTCATGAATGGTGATGCATGCCAGGTTTATCAGTGCACAAGATGTTTATGATAGAGTGGAAATGGCTACCCAGTTATAGGTTTTATTGCAGTTTGTGTCTCACTGTTCATAATTATTGATGGCACCTTCATTTTCATTTGATGCCATGCTGGCTGTATGGTATATTTAGGTATTGGAAGGCCTAGATCCTGTGAGGAAAAGACCAGGAATGTATATTGGCAGCACTGGTCTTCGTGGTTTGCACCATCTGGTATTTTTTTTTTCCTTTCTATTGTGTTGGTGGCATTAAAAGTATGCTGAAGGGGTAATCCGAGTAAAAAAGGCCTGCTAAATTCAATGGTTGTGTTTCCTTCTAGGTTTATGAAATATTGGATAATGCTATTGATGAGGCTCAAGCAGGATTTGCTTCAAAGATTGATGTCGTTTTACTTGCGGACAATTCTGTGAGCATCACAGACAATGGCCGTGGGGTATGGACCATCTTCTTTTATTCTATTCCGATGAATGGAGCTTGCCTTTGTTGAAAACATTGTGCAGTAGAAGTGATCATGATATCCTGCGAAGAAGTCTTCAGGCCTCTTAGCGTGGATGCTTGGTTCAGTATTCTTGCTCTCTGTCTGTCTCTCTCACATAAAAAGCTGAGTGACAAATGACAAAAATTGAACCCCAAACCTGCATCCAGCTCATGCGCTTTATTTTTGGTTGGGTGATATGCACTTATTTACTTGATATGCGTTTCCAGTGTGGAATCAATATTTCTCAATTTTTGCTCAATGTTCTGTGTGCTAGTATTAAACTCTAGTGAAAATAGGGGCATAGAAGAATTTCTCAGCAGAGATAATTGCAATTTTAGAGAATTTTATTTATCATATAATTTACATGCAATTATATTTTTATATTTGTTCGGCACATTTTAATGCTCCATATAACAGTATTTTTTGATCGAAAAAGGAGAGATTTTATTTAAGGAGAACAAGAAGTACAACAAGGGGCATAAGAAATCATATAAAAATATCAAAACAGCACTGTTAGCCAATCACGCTGTTAGTCTGAAAAAGGCTCCTCTGAAACATCCTGCTGCAAATGCCCACAAGAGGCCAGATACTAAATCTTATCCCAAAGTAGTTGAAGACATTCTCTTTCCTTAAAAAATTCAAGCATTCCGCCCCAACCAAATTCCCCACAGAACAGCGAAAATTGCACACCTCCACAAGGCCAAAACTTCCTTATCCCTGCTAAAACCTGAAAATGATGTAGCCAATAAATCCTCAACTGACTCCAGATGCACCCGATTCTCTCCAAATAAGCCGAGCAGATTATTCCGCATCCTCGATGAAAAGGAGCAACGTAGGGACAGGTGACAGGCAGAGTCTATCTGAACTTTCAAAAAACGACGAGTGCAAACATCCGGATATAAAGCCTTAAAAGGCCTCCTACTCTCCAACAGATTCTTACACTATGTTTGGAGAGGGTTTGGATTTGGATTTGGATAAATTGTAATATAAAATTTTATTAAAATTTGTCCAAATCAACTCAAATCCAAATCCAAGGTCCAAAATCCATGCACCCAAACGCAATGTTAGCGTTGACTCTAACAACTAACCAAATAAAAGCCTTAGTCTTAGAGGGGACTTTAGCCTTCCAATAGGACTATGAAGCAGGAAGGACATGTTTTTATTGGTTAAATACTACCCAAAGAAAGAAAAGATTACTGTAGCACTCCCCCAAAGA
This sequence comes from Malania oleifera, assembly GCF_029873635.1. Classification (NCBI taxonomy): domain Eukaryota; kingdom Viridiplantae; phylum Streptophyta; class Magnoliopsida; order Santalales; family Ximeniaceae; genus Malania; species Malania oleifera. The sequence goes on along the minus strand of NC_080427.1, from coordinate 29,574,479 downwards.
ATCAATAATCCAGAAGGGTAGTCCCTTTCTATTGGAAAGAAGACTAGCCCCAACATACTTAATAAAGTGAGCTCCAACACCTTCCTATCATTAAGAGCCCTACGGAAATGGAAATTTTGAGAGAATCACTCCTATTTGAAATAAAGAATGAAGAAATAGATTCATTTTGTGCAAAGAGGACATTGCAAATGAGGAAAAGATGTGCAAAGCAGAGAACCCCCTACCCAGATATCTTTCCAAAACCAACTACTGTACATGTTTCACCCAATGGAATAAACAAGATATAACTATGAAATACCCTTGCTAGGATAGACACAAGAACATGTTAACCCCAAATTAGCGTCATACCCATTACCCTTCACACCATATTTACTTTTAATAACTTCGTGCCAAAGAGAGGACTCCTCGAAGGGAAAATGACACAATTAGTTACCCATTAAGGCATTGTTCTTAGACACTAACTTACCAAGACCCAATCCCCTCTTCTTTCTAGACGTACAATGTACAAACAATGATACTTTTCTCCCCCACCCAAGCCTTGAAAATTCTCATGATTTTCAATATTACGGGCTAGTGGCTATCCTCACAAGAATTCTATAAATAGGGAAGAAATAAAGAGGAATACTAGCAACTAGCGAGGGAGGCTTGAATAAGGTAATTGACCCCCTAGAGATAATAAAGCACCCTTCCATCTTTCCAACCTCTTGACACCTCCACCACAATATCCTAAAACCCAACTGACCTAGGATTACCACCCAAGGTTGTTAGAATCAGGAGTCTAAGTGAGATCGTCGGAGGGGTCTGCAGGATCGAATTGTAGAATTGGATCGAGAATCGCAATATTCTATTTTCAATGTAAAATAAATATTAAAAAAATATATGTGGAACTTTTTGACAAGTCTTAAGACTGAAAACTTAGTTATTAACTTAGTAAGCACTAGAAGTTGAAAATACCTTAAAAAGTTCAAACAATGAAAAGAAGAAAAAGAAGAAGAGCAAGAAAAGGAGAAGAAGAAGGAGAAAAATAGTGCTAACTATTGAGTCTTTTCAAGGAGCAAAGAATTTGTTTCAAAGCATATCTCTGCAGCTCTGCTGGGCCAGCTGGCTTGGCTCTTCTCTTGGCTGCTGCTGATCAAACAAGAACTCTGTGTTGAAGAGGACTGATGTTTTCTTGTCGAACACCAAAGAAGGAAGAGGACTGAGGACTGAGTTTTTGTTGAACCCCAGGAACTCTGGTTGTTTAACACCAAAGAACTGTTGATCAAACAGCAAGACTGCTAGCTGCTGCTGATCAATCACCCAGTCACCAGATGGAGGGCTCTCGGGTTGTTGAACAGGAGTGAAATTCAGGTGCAGGGTTGCTGAATTTCAATGAGTAGAGGACTGAGGTGTCGAACTCCAGGGAAATCAGGTTCAGATTCTGCTGAATCTGTTCAATGGGAGGCTGGGAGCCATTTTGCCCCAGTTGTAGAAGACTTTGGACCAAACATAAACCTTTTGGGGCCTTTGGGTGAATAAAAAAACATGTACTGGGCCACATTATTTGAAGCCTAAAAAGAGGGAAAAATCATAATCCGGATAACAGAGTAGGATCTGTTCGATTCTACTTACGATTCTATGATTCCGATTCTATGATTCTACTGATTCTTTTACGATTCTACCATGATTCTACTTGACTTTGATTTTTGTTGCAACTTGGATCGTTTGGGTGAATCTAGATTGTAGAATCAGATGATTCTAGGATCTAGATTGCGATTTTAATAACCATGTTACTACGTATAGGCAAACCTAAAAAAATCAGAGGCCAATCAAGAATATCACGCCCAACTAAAGAGGAAAACTCTAAACAAGAAATACCCAAATTAATCCAAGCTATCCCACTCTTTTCCAAATTTATTTTCAAACTGAAGATGAGTAACTGCAAACCCCCTCATTCCCCACCCTTATCCCTCCCTCAAACCCTCTTACTGCAGCCCAAAAGACCAATCTACTGAAAAAGGAACAAAAAAGGAGAAAGAGAATCTCCTTGCCTACCCCCCTCAAAGTTCTGAACCAAGATTGACGCTCCCCATTAATAATGTCAGAGGAAGAAGCACGAAATGAACACCATCTCATCCAAGATCGTCACCTTTCACCAAATCCCTACCTATAAAAAATTTTATCGAGAAAATTCCTACTTATTTGGTCATAATCCTTTTCAAAATCTATTTTAAAAACAACTCCCTTATCCTTCCTTCTTGGAACATCCTCAATAACCTCATTTGCTATTAAAATAGCATCCACAATCTACTTTTTGAAACTACCGCACTTTGAGCCTCCTGGTAGTATTTCCTATCACAAAACTCATCCTATCAGCTAAAACCTTTGCAATAATCTTATACACGCTAGTCACTAGACAAATAGGCTGAAAATCTGCAACTTCAATTGACCTACTCTTTTTGGGCATTGGAGTGACTTAAGTTGAGTTAATACTTTTACCCAAAACTCTTAGAGATCCATGGTCATAAACAGATATTTCAGCATATTTTTTTATTGGTATGTCTATGATTATAAGTTAAGATCAATATGCTAATCTAAACTGAAGTCATTACAGAAAATTAAAATATTAAAAATGTAGGAAAAAAATTTGGCAACATCTCCCCTAACATAAATGATAACACTGAAATGAGTATTGGAATAAACAAAACTTTAGGACTAATAAAACATATCTGACATTTTGATATGGTAAAACCAAAACCCTCACTACTCTTTCATTTTTTTCTTTTAAGTTAAAAAATTTATTTGTTTGACATTATGATTAGATTTGGTTAAAAAAATTCATAAATATGAATTTATATTCAAATTAACTTGATTAGAAAGTGATTAATTTAATTGCATATGGACTTATTTTTTAGAATTATTAACTGAGATTTATTTAGTCTTTTTTTTAATAAATAATAACATAGACTTTAATTTTTAAAAGAATAACATTTGATTTAAAATTCAAATTAAATTAAATTGAAGGAAAATAATTTTAATAACATTTGAAATTATTTCATAGAGTTATTGACCTAGATAAAACTTATTAATACATAATAAATTTGAGATTTTTAATTAATAATAAAAGCAATAATAAATTTATTTTAAACTCAAATTGAAAAAAGAATAATTAAGGTTTAATAAAGTTCATTTAAGGAATTATTAACTTATTTTTAATTCAGTAGTATATTATAAAAAATTAAATTAAATTTTTTAAAGAGAACTTGGCAGTTGTAAGGCATCACTATGGAACAACTAAACACTGGTCATGTTAACGTTACACAGATTATCTAAACTCAGCTGTCTTCCAAGCACCCGAAATCTTCCATGTAAGATGATTACAACTAAGCATGCACAATTACATTTTCTTCTCTTGCGATAATTGATAACTTTGCATGGCAACTTTGAATGGGTTGAAAATCAAAGGAAGGGAACCATCTGCAGTATCCAATTTCGCACCCCCCTTGAGTAGTAGTAGATCTGAACCTTGACATAAACTGCAGTGTCGAGTTCCATGTTTCATTCACTCAGATGGTGATGAAGTGATAGATTCTCTTGGTCTCTCAGGCTTTGTGAGATGTTTAGACATTAGGGATGCTTGCTCTTGGATTATGTTCCTTCCCTCAAACGCGCTTTGAGCGTTAGAGATAGTATAAACAAGCACCACACTCAACCTATTAGCTAAAATTTTAGAAATAATCTTTTACATGCTAGAGACAAGACTAATAGGTCTAAAATCCTCTACCTTAATAGAATTGTACTTTTTAGGCACCAAGGCTATAAGAGTGGAGTCAATACTCTTATTCAAAACTCCCATTTTCAAAGAACTCAATAAAAACTTTTAACAAATCATCCTTTACGTCTTCCCAACAATCTTGGAAGAAAGCAATGTTAAATCCATTTGGACTTGGAGCCTCATCCCTTTCCATCCCAAAAACCGCCCCCTCCTTCCTCATCAAAAGGTCTTTCTAACTAACACATCTGTCACAAGTTATAGTGTTCTAATCTAAACCCTCTATCACCGGTTTGCTGTGTTCCTCCTCCGAATACAAATTCTGGAAAAGTTAGTAACTCTCCCACCTCTCACATCTAACTCCCTAATAAAATTTTTACTCCTTTTCCCATTAGCTAGCCTGTTAAAGAAAGAAGAGTTGCAATCACCATCCTTGACCCGTTTGAATTTGGTCTTCTCTCTCCAGACCTTGTTTCTTGGAAGATCACCTCTTCTAGCTTCAGGGAATCTCTTCTAATATCCTCACTCTCCATAAGGTTACACTCCTGGTCCTTCCTACCCAGAGAAGCTAACTCGCCCAAAATATTATATTTTCTTATTTTAACATCCCCAAATTCCTCCTTATTCCAATGTATCCACAATAATTACGGATCTTAATCAACCAATTATGCAATTGCGTACATGAATGCATATTAATTGGTTTGCATAAACAATCCAACCGATTATGTACACTCATAATTGCATAATTACGTACACTCATAAGTAAAATAAACTAATTATGTATATATAATTATGTAAGTACTTGCATATTCGAACCAAACTATTAACATATTACAAAATTATGTACATAGACATCCGAATCATAGAATTCATTACACAGTTATGAATTTTAATTTTAAATGATATGTATAACTAAAACTATAATTACATGTTTATTTAATCACAGAGATATCTAGATCAAATCAATTACGTAATTACGTACATACATGCATATCAATTGGTTTAAAAACCAAATCAAATCAACTAGGTACATACATAATTGTGTCATTACGTACATATATAAATGGAATTGTCCATGATAATAAACTTATGTTCATACATTTTCAAACTATAGTATTAACAACCTGATTTTGTTATTTAATGGCATAACTACATAGTGACAAACATCTTTAAATCAAGCCAGACATGTATGCATATAAACCAAACCAATTGTACACATTTATAATTGCTCATAATTACAAAATTATGTACATATATTTTTGAATAGCGGTATTAATTACGTAATTATGTAATTTAATTTCAAATAATAAGTATAGTCAACAATTAATATAATTACATACCGATAAAATTTTGGACATATCTAAATTGAACCAATTATGTAAACTACGTACATGCATGCATCTTAATTGGTTGACAAATCAAAGTAAATCAAATTACTTACATATACATAATTATATAATTACGTACATATTGTAACCGAGTTATCCTTAATTATAAAATTATGCGTATACATTTCTTATCCAGTTGAAAATTTTCTCTTAAATTGTCTGTCTTTTTTTATTTTTTATTTTTTAATTTATTTTTTGATTGAAGCTAAAGGCCATTATAGAAGGAAATGAATAGCTTTAAGACATTTGAGATTATATGAAAAATTAAAAGTAGATATTAGCTACAACACTTATTGGACTGTTGATGCCTAAATTATCTGTATTTGTATAGTAAATATTATCTGCCAGATTAATGAATTTCATTTATATGACTTGAATATGTTTAATATGATTATTTTTAAAGTTGAAATTAAAATTGACATTGCCACTAAAGTTTCCATAATTTTGAAGCCTCAAAATTTGAGCCAAAATAAAAATTCAAGACCTTGCAATCGAAAGACAAAGGACTTCATCGTAATTAACAGAGGTGAACAAAGATGATCGAAGATGATGTGAAATAACAATAGAGTTCATCAGAGAAGAGATCCGGAAGCCATCTTGCTCAGGCCTTTTATTCACTAGTTGAAACCTTGAAGATCTCATTCCATACGTAGATCAAATAAATATTGATATTAATCAGTACTATATTTGTTTAACACCCTTCCAATGCGAGATAATTTTGCTTGCTAAGCTCCTCAAAATTGCTGACTAGAGTCTTAGCCACCCTCTTTGTACTGGCATATTTGAGCATGTTCAAAATTTCCGACAAGATAATTTGCTCTCTGTAACAGTTTATTTGAGCAAATGGTACCTCATATTTCTTATGACATTCAGAAATATTGTACTGGCTATTTCTGTTATTGTTAGTTCCATAAGGATAAGCCCCAACTAGATGCAAATTCAAGCCATATTCTGTTTTGATATGTTAGCTTCTGATAAAGTTGTTGACTTAATTTTATTTTAGCGTACATTTTCTTAGGGATAATTTATTTTAGCGTACAAATTCTTAGGGCCACGACTTGTTAAAACAAAATTTTTGTACTTTCCTTTTGGTAGATGATTTCGTGTTAATAAATGTTAATATTCTGATAATTTTCATTAAAAGTAATTTATGTATGCCTTTAATGAGTGCTTCACACTGCTTATGGCTGTTTGCATGTTTCTTGTGCACATGGCAGATTCCTACTGGCTTGCATTCAGCGACAAAGAAATCTGCCTTGGAGACTGTGCTGACGGTAATGTTACAGATATTAGCCTTTCCATTCTAAATTCCTTTGAATAGATTGTATGGATTACATGGAATTTGCTTTACTATCGAGAACATGCAATTTAATTGTGTAAACATCACACTGTTAAGTAGGTAGGCGGTGCTTTTCATTTGCTGAGTAACTTGTCCATTACCCTTTAGGTTAGTTGTGAGTTGATTCCACATGATCCAGTCATAATGAGTTATGAGTTCCCCCGCTTTTGAGTTAATGAAGGGAGTTCCATTGTTAGATAAGGTACACTTTGGAACTCCAAATTGACAAATGATGTTTTCCTGACTAAAATTAGCCCTCTACCCACTTGGTAAAACATTTAGTAGCTGCCAAGATCCATGTATACTCTTTAGGCTATGGATATATAGGTCTTATCAAATCAAATTCCCAAGTGTGAGAAGCCCATGGAGTCACCAAACTATGGAGGTTCAACTGCAAGAGTGCGAAATGACATTACCATGAAATTGGCAAGCCCAACATTTCCTTGCACATCTTGAAGAATCCTTTTCCATGGTTGGCCAATAGTAGCCAATATCTAGATATCGTTGATGGAGCTACCCTCCTCCTTGGTATTTTGATGGCTTAAGGGATTCCGTGGATTGGTTGGAATCTCCAAAGTGTTAATAAGGTCCCCCCTTAGGGATAATCGGTGGTATTTATAGGAGAGAGGTCCAATAATAGATTTTTAGGTCTTGTCAATTAATAAACTATGGGTTTTTGAGCGAATCTAGTGACGGCACATGTTTAGGATGAGAGAAAATAAGAGAAAGGATGGGAGGGAATAAAAGAAAACACGTGTTACGAATGATAAGAGGATGCTTGAGTAACTTAAGAAATGGCCAAATGGTAGGGACTCCCTTTAGTGGATCTTGATTCGAGCCCACTAAGCCAAAACTCTGTTGAATTTCGCAAGATCAGAATTGATAGAGACCTTGTCATGTGTATCAATGTCCAATTTTGGTATTCACCAAAGTTTTAAAAGGCAAAGGCATAAAGTGAGGCGTTTTACTCTCTGCGAGGTGAAGCGTGAGCTAGGCATTAAGGCGTAAGCCATTTGGGATTGTATTTTTTTAAATAAGTAATAACAAAAATTTATGTATAGTATAAAAATGAGAAAAAATTTAGAATAATGCAGAAAAAAAATTAATACATAATTCTTAAGTATTATATATGCCAATTTTAGCTAACAAACTCAAAAAATGCATGTTAAAAGATAAGCTTGAGCCATAGCATCACAAAATGGACACCATTTTCATGCTTCAAGTTTAGACTCTTAAATAAACATAACAAAAAGAAGAGAAAAAGCCAAATTGAAGCATCAGAATATCTCATCATCCAAGATTCTAAGAATCTAAATGTAAATTAACAGAGTTCAAAGGGAACTATCAAGGTCTTCATCAAAGTCCTCGTCTTTATCAAACTCTTCTATAGTAGGAGTTCTTTCGCATATAAATTCCCCCTGTCCCACCTCAACATCATCGTCTTCCTCTATTGTGACCCATTTTGGCCTCTTGCCTTTGTATTGAGTGCTTAGATATTCAATAAAGCTCTAGGTTGGGACTTAGGAGAAATGGAGAATTATAAAATGATAATTTAGTAGATTCAAAAATGACTATTGATACTTCAGTTCTCGCAATAATCACTAGTCTTCCTTTTGCAAAAAAAATTATGGAATGCGAGCTACCACAATCTTGTGTTGCTTGAGCATTATCTCCTTCAAGAGCTACCACTGGCAAAGCTCTAATAGCATCAACTTCGAAGAGATATTCATCATCAAACCAAGAAGTATCTTTTGGGAGGACAGGTTCTTCCCTCTAGGTGATCCGCTCATCTTTTGAATCTACTTCCTCCACCAATATTGGATCATAATTTTGTCTTCTTCTTAGAGATCACTCTCTTAGTTTGGTGTTGTACTTCACATAAACTAGAGCATTCAATCTCTTGTGCTCTAATCTATTCCTCTTTTTTGTATGAATCTACAATTGAGTTTAAGCCATTTAAATTTTTAGATATTAGAAGATATTTTCATATTTGAGTGAAATGAGAACAACATGGCATTTGTAAGAATTAAGAACCTAATCAAATGTGCCCCAACTCCTCTCACATCCACTAGCGCTTCTACTGTGCCTTTAATTCCCTCGTCAGTTGATCTTATTTCTCGTGATGTTGATCCTCCAATAACTGTTCGAAAAGGTAAGCATGCTTGTACCCAACATTTGATCTCTAATTTTGTTTGTTATGATTTCTTGTTACCCTCCATTTACTGTTTTGTTAGTACTTTGTCTTTTGTTGTTTGATTACTCCCAAAGAATAATGCAGTAGTTGTAGCACAACTTTGGGGTGTCGATTCCATAGGGAGATGGAAAAAAGGAACACAAATGGGCGAATAAAGATAAAAAGAATAGTAAATGATTTTTAAAAAAAAAATAATTTACTTCTTTTTAGAAAGATTTAAAACTAAGATTATTTTTGTAGATGAAAAATCAAGTTTGCAAGTGCCAAGGCATTAGGAATCCCTCTCACAAATAATATAATCAATCTATTTTTAACCCATTGGTTTTCTCAATTGGAGATTTCACATCCCAAATCCCCAATCGGATGATGTAGAATTACAAATCTTTGATAAATTTAAAAGTAAATTTTCTAAATATTATTCATCTCGTTAAAAACTCAAAAGTGATTAACTTTGTTAAATAAATCTAACGACGACAATATAGTCGGAGACAATATTGTAGCAGAGGAGTAATTTAATAAAATTAATAGTTTGTCTTGAACATATTCATGGATCCTTACAATTCTATGGAAAAAGCATGACTGAATCCATGAAGAGATTTAGATATATGTGTCGACACCTCAATTTTAATCAGGTCATTTTCGAGAAAACTCGGTTTAATAAAAGTTGACTTTGAATCCCGGAAATTGGAGGACCTTGTTTGGAAAGTCCGTTGTTTTTAACCGAGTCCCGGTGTTTTAAATTGAGTCCCGGTGTTTTAAATTGAGTCCTGGTGTTTAAAATTGATTCCCGGTGTTTTAAATTGGAGTCCTGTTTTAAAATCGAGTCCCGGTTATTTTCAAAAATGAGTTCAGGATATTTTCAAAATGGAGTCCTTTTAAGTTTTTAATCGAGTCTTTTAATTTGGAAATTTAGTCTTTAATTAAGGTCCTGTTAATCTTAAATTGAGTCTTGGAATTTTCAAGTTGAGTCTTTTAATTTTAGATTGAGTTGTTCAATTTTTAATTGAGTATGCAATTTTTAACTGAGTCTTTCAAATTTTTGTAATGGATTGGGTTTTTAAATTTTTGAATTGAGTCTTTTGATTTTAAAATCGAGTATTTTATTGAGTCGTTTTTTTGAGTCCGGGTCCTTCTATTTTCGAGAGTCAAGCACTGGGACTTGTTGGGAAGAAAAAAGTGGCCAATAAAAATAAATAATAAGAAATTCAAAAATAAAAGGGAAAAGCATGCACAGGATTAGTTCCCTCCCAAACCCCACTAATCGAACCATGCGTGTAGGGAAGAATATTTATCTTCTTCCTGTTGGGAAGATAAAAGTGGCTAACAAAAATAAATAATAAGAAATTCAAAAATAAAAGGGAAAAGCATGCACATGATTAATTCCCTCCCAAACCCCACTAATCGAACCACGCGCGTAGGGAAGAATATTTTTCTGTTGGGATTTTTTATTTCCTGCTTCCCAAAGGCCTTGCACGCCATTTATTCTCTATAAAGAGAGTCTTGGTGTAGGAATAGACCAAGGGGGGGGGGGGCTCTCCATTTCTCACTCACTGGGCACGAACAGAGAGGGCAGGCAATGTTCACTCTCTCAATCTCCTTTTTCCATTCTCCCTTCGTCACCTGCCACCATCCCTCATACAACCCAGCTCCTCTGCCTCGTCCTCCCTAGTCGCACCACCATCCATCTCCGGCGACTCTGGCCACCATCACTCGTGCATGCACCCCCCTCACCCACAGCAGACCTCAAAAAGCAGTAGCACCCTGCCCAAATTGAGAGAAAAGTGAGGAACCCCTTAGAGAGCATAGAAATACTTTGTGGGAATTGAGAGAGCAAAGGAAAACAAAGAAAAATCAGAGAGAAATTGAGAGAAACTAAGCTTTTCGGTGGGTACAGTAATCCATAGCAACTCAGAAGCTTAGACTGTCTATAGAGCCAAGGAGATCCTGTAGAAGCTGAGAGCAGAGGAGCTAGGAAAGTGGAGCAGACACACCCAAAAGCAGACACTTGGGCATGCACGAAGGGGGAAGAAGATCAGAGTAGTTAAAAGTTAAGGTAAATATGATTTTCCTTTCCCCCATTCTAAGCATGCATGCATGGATTAAAACATAATTGTGAGTGTAGGTACCTTTTCCCAAGACTCAAGTTCGTCCTAGAACCTGAACTCGAGCCTCTCAAGTCCAGACCCGAACTCAGGTTCGGATCCTCTTGACTCGGAAACCCCCAATCACCTAGTTCTGAACAGAAGTTCGGGTTAAAACCCATTTAACAGTCTCAAAGCCCCTCCAACCAAAATCCCAGTTTCTTGGACCCTTGACCTGAATCTGAATTCGGGTTCGAACCCGTGTTGAAAAGCCACCCATACTCGAACTTGAGTTCGGGCCCCCTAACTCACCCCATAACCAATCCAGACCCGAACCAGCTTCGAGTCACCTCCTGGATCCGAACCCTGTTTTGACTTGACACTCAAAGCCCGTTAAAATGTTTTAACCCAAGCCCATTGGAATGTTTTAATCCAAGCCCATAAAAATGTTTTAAACCAGGCTCAACGTGTTTGAATGCCCCAAACCCATTTTAAGATTCCTTGAGGCCCATTGTTTTCAAAACACCCTTGGCCGGTTTTCAAAAACCATCCAAGCCCATAAAAGTTTTTTTTTTAACCCCTGGCATGTTTTTAAAAAACATCAAGCCCACACCATAAAAAATCCCTTTTGGCTTGCCCAAGGCCACATAACTCACCGGGTTGACTTGTGTGAGTCAACCTTGGTGCTCACTCACTAGGTTTGAAGACAAGGCCACTCGTCTTCAACCTCTGTCTTAGCCCTAATTCCCAAACCACACAACCAGAACATCAATAATCAAAATCATCACAAGATTGGGACAACGATCATCACAAAATCCGAATCACAATGTTCGAATCATATTCCAAACCACAAGCAGGAAGTAAAGATCAAGATAAAAGAAAAAAAAAAAACTTATCTCTTTCCGGGCATCCTCTTAGAATTTGAGGGGACTCTCCACATCGATCTCTCCTATGGACACATTTCCCGGTTTTTACCGGTCACCATAGCATCACCGATGTACCCCTTGAACGATCAGATGTGATCACGGAGGCTAGAGAGGGTTTTGTCAAGAGCTAGGTTTCCCATCGCAGAGGAGTCTCGGGTTTTCATTGGCAGCAAACAGGGGTCTTGGGAGGACGGACAGAGGGGAATGTGGTTCTTTTTCTTTAGGATTTGAAAGGAGAACAAGAAAGGAGGAAGGGAGAGAATGAAAAACTTTCGAGAGAGGTGCAGGTAATAGACCCGAAACCCTAGGGTTTCGTTTGTTTGCGAATAGAGAAGGGAGAGGTGCTGGAGAGTGTTTGAGGGCTGCTCTGTTGTGAGTATGTGAAAACCGCGAGGAGATGTCGGAGAGTGAGTGTGTGCTGACCGTGAGATAGTGCAGGGTGGCCGGAGATGGGGTTGGTGAGGGCGTGTGCAAGTGAGGACGGATGATGGCCGCTGGTCATGAGAGGAGAGAGAGGGGGGTAGCTATGAAAATGAAGGACTGAAAATGGGTAGAGAGAAAAAAAAATTGAGCTTAAGTATTTGCAGCTTTGGAGCCGGCGGATTGTGACACGTGGTGTCAGACCTACCGTTGATGCTTGACATGTGGTATCACTGCATCCACATGAATTGCGGAGTGCCCCCATCACCATTCAGTGTGTGTTTTCTACCAACGCTCTGGATGAGGACACGTCAACGATCCGTGCCTACCCTGTAGGCAGCCGTGCGATTCAACCCCCTCTACAACGGCTTAGATTCTCATGCCTGCATACTATCACCATGAACATGCATACACACTCACACACGTAAACATGCTTGCATGCAACACATTCATTTACTCAAGCATGTACTCATGTACACACACTCACATATCCATGCATTCATGTATGTACACCATATTCATACGCACACATTCACATACTCATGCATGAACATGCGTGCAACACATACATTCACACACTCATGCACATGCATGCTACACATTCATGCACATACGTGCATGCACTTCCATATACCATCACCTACTCATGCACGTACATGCATATACGTAACACTCTCATACACACTCATGCATATACATGCATGCAATCATACACTTAAACACACACATTCACGTACTCATGCATGTACGTGCATGCAATGCTCACATTCACGTACTCATGCATACACAGTCATGCATGTGCACACACTCATGCGCGTACACAACTCATGCACATGCACACACACCCTCAATGCACGTGCACATTCATACATGCACACGCTGAAACACACGCTAACACATGCACCTTGTGGGCACTGCACGTTGACATGGTCTCGACCAAGACCTTAAACTAGTTTTTCTCCGAAACCGGTCAACATTTGACTGGTTCATCATTCCCTGAACTGGTTCGCACCGGTTTTCTTCACTTCACTTGTTTATTATTTAAACATCTAGAAAATTCACAGAAAATCCATAAAAATTCAGAAAAATTCATAAAATTTCCAAGTTTTTTTTTTTGACTTACTTTCGTGGTTTTTGTCTTAATTTTGTTTGTGCTATTTCTAATTTTGGTAATAATATTGAAAAATCATAAAAACATTTTCAAAAAATTGTTTTCATCCCGAACAAGTCCGAAAACCTCCCGAAATATTACTTTTCACTTAGAAAATTTTATAAAGATTTCAAAACCCTGGGAGAGTATTTTGTACTCTATTTTCTCGATTTTCCATCTCGATGATTGCAAAAGGAGGCATTGAGCTCTTTAGAGTATGGTATGCCCTAGTTTTGAGGGAATATCTATTTAGTATTTTATTTTGTACATTTTCTTCACACTTTTTAGGGAGTAAAATAAGAAGACATATTAGATTTATTTTGGGATGTTTTTTGATTAATTAGGTACCGTTCGCAAGAACAGGCGCGTAGGTGGTGCTAATACCTTCCCCTCGCGTAATTGAACTCCTGAACCCGACTCTGGTAGCGCAGACCGATTCTATCCCTAACGGGGTAGCAATCAAGTGTTCTAACCACATTTCAAAAGGTTAGTGGCGACTTTATATACCATGTTTTCTACGAAAATATTCTTTTCAATATTCACACCATCCATTTTTCCCCATTCGCAGCCACATCTGTGCCAAGTGGTTTTGGCTGGTCTGGGACGTCGCGATAATATGGATATTCAAGCGCGCAATAAAACAAATAATAATTGATGCACAATAAATAGAAAATTTAAAACATTGAAGACCAACAATATGAATTAAAAACAAATTGAAATACCTTAATTTGATCAAGTTCATTCCTAGTTCCTCATAATAAGATGAAAGAAAAATAAACTCTAAAGAAAACCTTGACAAAACCAGGACGGCTACTCAAAATAAGAGTTTTTGTTTATATAGTTCTTACTACGAAACCCTATAAACGGAATAATAAAAGAAATTCGGAATAAATAACTTCAGGATTTTGGGCTCGTATTGCGACCCATTTTTGACCTAATAAAAGTCTGAATTAGCAAAATGCTATTTCAGGATAAATTGTAGCCCATTATGTAAGGTTTTCAACGTTGAATCACCCAAAACCGATATCGGATGAGGTTGTTATGATGAAAATACTAAATGGTGCGTGAAGACTTTTCCAAAACGGGATTCTATCATAGCCAATATTCTTTCCTCCTATCTAGGTGGTTGATCTTCTTCATTTATGCTAAGGGTTGACTTCCAAATCTTCTTAACTTCATTCCTATGATAAAAATCATTGAAAATTAATTTGAATTAAAAAATTTATAAAATGAAGATCAAGTTAGAAACTTACCACTAACATATTCAAATTTTCCTTATAAATTAGCAAATAAATAAGAAAAAGTAATGTTTAGAGTACACTTTTATGCACTCATCATTGTTCTTCCAAGATCAATTTCTGAAGCCCTATCCTATTCTCGGTGGAGGACAACAATGGTTGAATAGATGGGTGCACTACATGATAATGATACTTGGGATTTGGTACCTTTTCCTTTTGACAAGTCTGTGGTTGGTTGTCGCTGGGTGTACAATGTGAAAGTCAATCCTGATGGTTCTGTGGCTCGCCTAATGGCCCGCCTTGTTGCTAAGGGTATACTTAGGTGTATGGTTTGGATTAGTCTGACACATTCTCCTTGGTATCTAAGCTTGTCTCGGTACGTTTGTTCATTTCCTTGGCCACCACTCGGCATTGCCCTCTACATCAGTTAGATGTGAAAAATGCTTTCGTACATGGTGATCTTCATGAGAAGGTATGTATGGAGCAACCCCCTGGTTTGTTGCTCAGGGGGAGTTAGGCCTAGTATGTTGGCTCAAGAAGTCATTATATGGATTAAAAAAATCTCCAAGAGCATGGTTTGGCAGTTCTAGTGTTGTTGTACTTGAGTTTGGCCTTCAACGGTGCGCATTTGATCACTCTATATTTTATCTTCAAACTTCATCAGGTAGTATTTTGCTTATAGTATATGTGGATGACATTGTGATCACTGGTGATGATGATTGTGGCATCGAGGACTTAAAGCTTTTTCTACAGAGTAAGTTTCAGACCAAAGACTTGGGATCATTAAAGTACTTCTTGGGTATAGAAGTATCGAGAACTCGTTCGGGAACTGCCTTGTCACAGAGGAAGTATGTTCTTGATCTTTTAGATGAGACGGGGTTGTTGGGATCCTAACCTGTTGATACACCCATGGATCCCAATAGTAAGTTAATGTCAGATATGGGTGATTTGTTGCCTAACCCATGTCGGTACTAAAGACTTGTTGGAAAGTTGAATTATCTCACAGTCACTCGACCAGACATATCCTTTCTCAACAAGTGTTGTGAGTCAGTTTCTTGATTCGCCGAGAACAAGTCACTGGGATGCAATAATTCGCATTTTGAGATATCTCAAAGGTGTACCAGGGAGAGGTCTCTTATATTAGGATTGGGGTTACACTCATATTCAGGGTTATACAAATGTAGATTGGGCCAGGTCACCATTCGATCGAAGATCCACAACTGGGTATTGTATCTTTGTCAGTGGTAATTTGGTGTCTTGGAAAAATAAGAAACAAATTGTGGTTGCTAGGTTGAGCGCTGAGTTAGAGTATACGGCTATGGCACACACTACATGTGAACTTGTTTGGTTGAAGAGCATATTGAAAGAACTAGGTTTTTCATATTCTCAGCCTATGGAGTTGATGTGGGATAATCGAGCTGGTATTCATATTGCCTCTAACCCTGTCTTCGATGAGTGGACAAAGCACATTGAAGTTGATTGCCACTTTATTCGAGAGGAACTTGTACAGAAGCTCATTACGACCACTCATGTGAAGTCTGAGTTTCAGGTTGCTGATTTGTTCACTAAATCCTTAGGAGGTGCTCATGTGAAATTCATTTGTAACAAGCTAGAAACATATGATATATATGCTCCAGTTGAGGGGGAGTGTTAATGGTTAGAGTTTTGTTAGTAATAAGTGTGAGTTAGCTAGGGTATTATGGTCATTCCTATTGTACTTACATATATTATAAATAAAGGAAGAGACCTATCATTGAGTTTAGGTCTTCCATTTTATCCAATTACTCAACAGTTCCAAATAACAGGGATGATGCTTTTGATGGAGATCAGGGATGATGCATTTGATGGAACTCTCTTGATGTTAGCAAGAATAGTGGTTGAACACTATCTTCTATTCGCTTGTCGTCTGCGTCACCAATAATATTGACCAATTCATCTCAAGGAATATCTAAACTATAGGAATTACCTTCAGGTACCTCCTCCAAATAGCAATGGGGAAAATGATCAATGGTATATGCATCAAAATACGAAAAAATTAATAAAAGAAATTTCATTTGTGGAATTTGACCTCAGTGATATGACCATTTTTTGCCTTGCAGACTTCCCCTCTTGATGAATGTGAAGATGTTTGAGATCCATGGTTGTCACCTCTTCATCATTCATCCTTTTATCGGTCTTAGGAAGATGAATCAGTTTGAATGATTGATTATCCCTATATACATCAAAAAGTGGAGGGTCAATTGGAGGTGGGGCTGCAACAAATTCTTGGAACCATGCAGATAATCGTCCCAGTAGGTGGTCTAACCCACTGTAACACGCCTACTTGTTTCATTCTTGGAAGATACAAAGAATGGTTTCAGAGGCAGTTTTGTTCCTATGATTGTTTGAAAACTTCATCCAACCTGCTAAAGTTGAGTTGCAAAGCAATCTCTTGAGGTACACCTTGGTCATAGCCAAATTGGCATGCTACACGGTGTGGGGAATATAACTAACAAATTTCTCATCTCGATCAATACTTGCACTACATGATTTTATCATTGAAGCACACATCTTGGGTACCTCCAACTAAAGAAGTTTAGATGTCAATCCTCAAAAATCCACAAGCGAAATGATGTCAAGATGCTCTGTGATGCGACAATAAATAGTAGATGAAAAACTCTCATAACTAGAGAGGCCATCTATGTATAGGCGGAATGTGAAATCCTTCTTGTGATCAATGTAATCTTGGCCCACCTCTTGGAAGAAACCTTGGACCATGACCAAGATTTGAAGGAGACCCTCCTTGAAATGAAGGCAAAAGGGGAATTACATGCACAAGCACACCCTTTGAACAGTTCCCAAAAAAACATTTGCAGAAATGAGGAGTCAACATAGGTCATTTTTGTAAAGCGATCCATTGATTATATCCTTCATGGTACTAATCTTGCCTACGGTATAAAACCCATGTAAAAGGTTCCCAATGCAAAATAGTGGCGATTTGCTATTCTTAGAGTTGTAAGAAGAACCCTTGGACTAGTCCCTTGCTTTGGACACCTTGGAAAAGGCGTAACGTGAAACTTGAAAGCCAAAAAGTTTGAGAAAGCTATGAATTCAAGCCCGCCCCTTATTTTGGGCTAGGTGTGTCCACTTGGTTGACTTGCTATCATAATGACCATAAAAGAGGGAAATCCAATGGACGAAGGTAACCTTCTTAGTAGTGGTAGATTGTATCTTGTGATTTCTGGATGCATCCTCAAGGGTGATAATTGCTTGATCTGCTTGAGATAGAACATTAGTTTTCCTTAAATCTCTTTTTCCAAGACACCAGGGTGAACCTAATCTCATCCTATGCTGTCAATAAGGTATGAGTGGAAATTCTCCAATGAGTTAGGATGTTTTGCTAGATTTCCATAGAAATGCTCCAACAAGTTAGTGGTAGAGAGCGGTATCTCACCTCGCTTCATCTTGAAACGCAGCAATGAAACTCTCCAGAATGTAGAAATGGAGATTAGGCCTTGGTTCATACATAAAAATCTGTAGTGCGGGGCCTTCTTGTGGTGGTCTATATCTTTATTTTTCTCCATCCCTAATGAAAAAGAATCATTTGAGATTGTATGATCTTGCCAAATTTCTTTTTTTGGGGTAGTTGGAAAACCACTAGGCTTAAGGATCAATAATTATCTTTTGTTGCAGTCTCTCAAACAAGAAATCTTCTTCTTATGGAAAACTTCAAGTTAAAGAAGTGATCTTTCTAAGCTAGAATGTCTTCACGCGGAATCATTCTCATCAAAATTCACAACTTTTCATATCTATAACATTTACATGTGCCATCTCCATGAATGATGTGGATCCTACAATCCAAATTGAATAGGGAAGAAAAACGTTAATATAATCAATTTAAGCAAATGGAAGATACATAGGGAAGTTTTACTTTCTATTATGGCTTGGTTTCTTTTAAGTTTGCTTTGATTTTTGAAGGGGTTCTTGCATCTTAAAAAGAAAAGGTGAAAAATGGATTTGCAATATTTTAAAAAAAATATTTTACGTTTTTTTTTAAATGGGTTAGCATTTTTGCAAAATCCTTGCAGAAGTCGAACCCCTTGCGATAGTGGGGGTCCTTGTGCGCACATTCCCCATGTGGTAGTTGACCCCTCGCAAGAGGGAGTCCTCGTTGGCATGAGTTGATCCTCGCGAGAGTGGAGTCCGCACGCACACAATCCTTGCCATGTGTCATGATCAGATTTGCTCAAAAATCCATATTTTTCATTAATTGAGACATGACATGCCAATTTATTATTGAAGGATGACATCTTGCACCATTTTGCCTTTCCTATAAATACTCTTAGTTATTCATCAAGTGGGATTTTTCAACACTTGAAAGTCAAGCTCTCTCCCTCTCTCTCTACTCCCCACTTTGGATTCTTTCTTGTCCAGGGAGTCCCTTGGGCCATTAGAAAACCTTCACTTCTAGAATCCACGCTTGAGCTTCTTGGGAATTGCATGGTTCTCTGGGCCCTCTCTAGAACAACCATTACTTGTGTGCAACAAAGTTCTCCTTCCCTCCACAACATTCCGCCTGCTGGAACAAGTTTGGGGAGCTTGAAATGGGGTTAGGGGCTGGGTTGGGGATGACTTAAAACTTGGCTTGGTTCAAGGCTAATGTGTGGTGCATCAAACTATCCCAACATAACTAAAAATATCCAAAACAATGCCTAAATTAAATATAAATCCTAAAACATCCATATGAACCAAATTAAAGCAAAATCTGAAGTTTCTTAATATCCGAGTAGAATATGATTCCCTGAAATTATCCATGAACAATCCCCCATCATGTAGTGAAGCTTTTTTTTTTTTAAAGCACGGAAGGAGGTGGACAAGGATGGGATTTCAACAAGGTGAAAATGTGGTTTTCTTGTTGGGGAGGGGGTAGGACAAATTATTTTTATAGGAAGGGAGGAGATTCTTTAAAATAGACGGATAGGACAAATAAAACTTGTTTTGGCTTCACATGATTGGGATGTGGTTATACCCTTAGGTTACGTTTGGTCAACACCATGTCTATTCCTAGGAATGGAGTGGCTACAATAGAAGGATTTGGTCATTTATACAAAAAATATATATCAGTAATAGAGAGCAAATAACAATACCAGAATTTTTATGACTCTAAAAGACGAGGAGTAACTATTCCCAAATTTAACCATGGGAACGCTTATTCCTTTGCTATTCCATGTTGGATGGATTAATAAGGAATAGGAAGGAATGACTATTACCATGTGAAAATGTCTATTCTCAAATTTGTATTGCGTTTCGTCTTATTTCTAGGAATAACTACTCTGCGAACCATACATAACGTAAGGATTTTAGTTAGACAAGGCATACCAATTTTGGATGCCTGAAATGATATTTTTAGCCACAACACCACGCAAGAAGATCTTTTCGTCCTAAGGAAAGTGTCTATGCCAGTCGTTAGAGTTGATTTGATTAATTTTCATGATCTGAGAGTCAAGGGCATTTTAGTAGTTTTATAGCTTGTGAATATGGACTGTAATTCTGGGTCTTGGATCATTGCGGGTCATACGGTTATACTTTGATTAGATTTACTAGCAGTTCAAATGTGTGTGTGTGTGACACAATTATGATTTTCTTGGAATTGAAAATTATTATACTTCTATCATGAATTGTCTAATGCTAGATTATTCTCAAATAAAAGCTGTTGCCTGTACTGTTTAATAATTTCTGACGATTATGAATAAGACACAATCCTTTTAACCCTAATTAGTTTTCATATGTCAAATGTTAGCGAGGCTTTTCTTACTAGCAAAAAACCTTGCTCATTGTCAATTTTACAAATTTTCAATTAGCGTAGGAGAAAATTTCAACACTATTATTTTAAATCATATGAATAAAATATGAAAATAATTAATTAACATTAATATGGTTGAATTTAAATAAGGCTTAGAATAGAACTAAAAGTTAATTGATTTAAATTGAATTATTTTAATTATTTAAGAGTAATATTGCCCTTGTTTTATTAATTATTTAAGTTCAATGTGTAATTAAAAAACTATTTAGTGGATAAGATTATAATACCCTGAGTATTTGTAGAAATTGATTCTATGCATATATAGTGTGGTTTCTGAATGCTAATAATGTATGTGTGTGTGTGTGTTTTTTTTTTTTTTTTTTAAAAATTTGAATTTGGATTGCTGCATTTTGATTTGTTTTTTTTTTTTTTTTCCCAACTCATTTAATGCATTATATAGGGTGTTTTTTTAAATGATATATATGCATAGGCAGACAAATAGTCATCAATTCTTTGGTTTATTATATGGACGATTACATTAATTAATTAATTGCTTTTAAATTGCATTATTATGGAGCAAATTACTTATGATGAAATATTACAGGTTTTACATGCAGGTGGCAAGTTCGGTGGTTCAAGTAGTGGTTATAGTGTGTCTGGTGGATTGCATGGTGTGGGTTTATCTGTTGTTAATGCCTTGTCTGAGGTGCGTGCTTACTTCTTTTTTTTTTTTTTTTTTAAAATTTAGTTGGCAATTTCTCTTCTCATGATTAAAATGTTAATGGTTTCATTTAATCATTTTCTCATTGTTTGAAGATACTTGTTGTCAATTATGGATTAAATTTCAATGACTCCGCTGTGAACTAATTTCTTTTTATATATATATAGTTGTTGGTAGAGAGCAATCCCCGCACTTGATTTCAGCAGTGTCATTGTGTGTTGCAAGTTATTATAAAATAAACCTATAATTTTGTAATATTGGGTACTTTTAAAAAAAATTAGGAAAATCTTCAAATTGGAAGGCATGACTGACCTACTTCCCAAAGTCATTGTATAATGAACTATTTTTGAGCTGAGCTTCTTGAAAAAGCTAAGCACAAGACCCCTTTAAAATAACCTACGCAAATTTGCGAGGAGAATGAAGACCCTTCTCCTCTTAACATTTGCTGGTTGTTTGGTTAACAGAGTTACTTCTTTTGCATCTGACTAAATATGCACTATTGGACAATTGTAATGGATGATTTTGAGCTACCTCGTCATTAAAGCCTATCAAAGTTATTTTACACAGTTTGACCCTCCACCTTACGTTAAATACCTTGACTTATTGCCTAAGACAAATATAGTAATTGTTGTTGTTTTTTGTGGTTCACGAACTAGCGAATCTAGAACCAGTGCACATGTAAAATGAGCTGAGAGATTTTGCTGCTAAAATGGGTGACTGGAAAGACCAGGCATTTTACAAAATCAGGCAAAATTTTTCCCAACCGATTTACTCACCCATGTTAGATGAGTTATATAATCCACTTATTTGATATATGGGCTAAACGGGTTACGCCCAATTGTATGGTCAGATCCTACTCTAAATATTTAACCTCTCAGGCAGAATCCAGCAGCAAATTCCCTGGAAGCCCACGTGGAAAACAGTAGCCCACACAAAAGTTGCTTTCTTCAAGGGGAAGGCAAAAGAAGCATTCTTATCATTGACAACTTCCAGAAATGGTGTCTATCTCTGGTTAATAGGTGCTACTTGTGTCAGGATTATACTGAATCTGTTGAGCACATCCTCTTGCATTGCTGTTGGAGTAGAAGTTTTTGGAACCTGGCCATTTCCCTTCTCAGGC
Source organism: Malania oleifera (assembly GCF_029873635.1). NCBI lineage: Eukaryota > Viridiplantae > Streptophyta > Magnoliopsida > Santalales > Ximeniaceae > Malania > Malania oleifera. The sequence continues at coordinate 29,552,369 of NC_080427.1, read as the reverse complement.
AGCAGTGACTGCGAGAATATTTTTTTTTTTTTGGGGGGGGGGGGGTGAATTATGGGCTTGGAAAGGTACCCAGACTAGCAAGGAGAGGAGGAAAGCTCTTTCCCTCATTCTCCTTACCATTTTTTGGTCAGTGTGGAGGGAAAAAAAAAGGAGAGCTTTTGAAGGATCTGCTACGCCCCTTCATGTTGGCAAAGACTGTTGTGTTGCTACTGTTTCTTGTTTGCAGTGCACTGTTTCTGGATGTCACCCATGTAATCCTTGAATGTTTTGACACCCTATGATTGGGTGATATACTTTGCTTTTACTTGGGTGGCATCCCCTTAATGCCCTTCAATGAACTTCTTTACAACAACAACTACAGCAAAACTAAGTCTAAAGTCCTACTAGGTGTTTTTTATTTTTTTTTATTTTTTATAAATGGTTTTTCATGCGCCCATCGAGCCTATTTGTTTCTTAGTCCTTGTTCTTGCCTGTAGGTATACAATGCATCCCATCCAATTTGTTTATTCTATTGACTGATAATTTTGGTACTCAAGTTCATATGCAGCCTCCCTCAGGCATTGGTTGCTGTTCACCCGCACCTTGAACATGTGTATTAATCCGAATCTAGACCTGGAAAAATGATTAGAAATCCATTTAATTCAGTTCATATCTGATCCACCTAAACTGGATCATATAATTTTGATAATAAACACTCCAAATCCAATTTTTATATTTTTTATCTGCTTTATAAACAGATGGATTCAGTTAGACCATGGATGCCTTTCAAGCCACTTACCAATCAATATGGGGAAAAAAAAACATTGAACCTTCATATATTGTAATCACATGCCCCTATAAAAAGCAAATGCTCTCATTTTGCCCTAAATTCTTAGAAGTACAAACCTTGATCATTGATTGAGTAATTCCTCTTGGCTCTCCCAGTCTTACTCTTTCACAACTCTGCTCTCAACGTCCAAGACTTAATTGCCTTAAAGGCCCAAACCCTGTTACAATGGCTAGCAATCAATAGTTCTCCTCTTCCTAGGTGCTTCATTAGCAGGGATACCTGGTTATGAAATTACCAATTATTGGAAATGTTTTGACTTTTTAGACTCGTGAATAAGAGTTTAATGATTACCAAATATTTTGTAATTTACCAAATTATAAATCCAAAGACATCTGCAATTACTATATTATGAAATGAATTCTTTGTTCAAATAGAAGACAATTTTATTCTTTTATATATATATATATATATATATATATGCAATCTTTATGGTATAAACATGGTGAACTAGCATTGATTATTTGACACAGACCACCATTAATCAATCATTTAAATAAATTTGCTATGGATTGATTATCTGTCAAGCCCCGAACCCCGAAAGTGGGCCCCAGGGTTTGATATGAGAATCTAACTTGTATCTGTATCATACAAACATCCATGATACCAATAAATATGAGAGTCCAACTCGATAGGGCACACGAATACCCTACTCACAACAGCACCTAAAAAAACTAACAAAATACTACGCTCTAGAACCCTCTAGAATGCTAGGTTCGGCTACCTGAAGGACCTGAAACAGATTTGTATGATTGCGGTGAGACACTTGTCAGTAAGGGAGAATCAGGTTTTATCAATGTGTGGGCACATGAGTGTTATTCCATTAAGAAACAAAGCATTTCGCATTTCCAGTATTTTCACAAATAGTTCAGTATATTTCACAATCATCGGTATAATCCGGCAAACCGGCATGTCATTATTGACCCATGGTATTGAACCAACATTCCACAACCCTCGATATTATCTGGCAAACCGGCATGTCATTATTGACCTCATGGTATTGAACCGGCGTTTTAGTAACCATAATCTGGAAAACCGGCATGTCATTACTGACCCACGGTATTGAATCGGCATTCCACAACCCTCGATATTATCTAACAAACCGGCATGTCATTATTGACCCCACGGTATTGAGTCGGCATAAATCTAGTGTTTTCACTCTTTTCGGCATAAACCAGCAATTTACGACCATCGGTATTAACCCGACATGTCTTACGACCCCACGGTATTAATCCGGAATGTCTCGACCCCATGGAATCAAACCGGCATGTCATTATTGACCCCACGGTAATGAAACTGGCATGTTAGTAACAACCATTCTTGAAAACAGTTTGGAACTCTAGTTCCTATATTCCATTTCAAACACATCACAACTCAATCATCACAAAATATCCTCTCCTGCCACACCTATTTCGATAATTAAACAATCATATGATAATTGATCCGGAAATACAGTTTAATATAGAATAAAGGTACGGTCATCTCTATACTTTAGTTTTATTCAAATAAAAGATTTTACAAAAGAAACGGAGTTGATACCTGAAACCCTAATTTTCCCGAAAGCTGCACACCTGAAAAACCGGCAATCTCACCTGGTGAAATTTTCCAAACAAGTAACCAAAACATCCATATAAACATAACCTACAGTTCTACTGGATCAGATTTTAAAAATAACCGATATAAACAAATCCCATTACCTGATCCCGAATACCGAAACACAACTCCAAACGGCTTGAAACAGTCACACGGATTCCCAAATCCTAAAACCGAAAGACCATACATCAATATCACCCTATTTAGTACAGATCTACAAGTCACTAGGCTCGTTTCGACCCTTACCTCAACTTCGGGGTAAAAACCCGGAAATCCTCAAATTGAGATTCTACTCCGTAGGACTTGTAAAGATTCACCCGCTAATCCATGCAGTATTGTTGGATCGTTAATTCGGGCAATGAGCCGCCCGAGATCTTAGAGAGAGAGAGAGAGAGTGAATTCGCGGTAGAGAGAGAGAGAGAGAGAGAGAGAGAGAGAGAGAGAGAGAGAGAGAGAGAGAGAGAGAGAGTTATATAATAAACATAACTTAGTCCTTAAGTAATCTAAAAGATATTTATATATAAATATCTCCTCCATGATATTTATATATAAATATCTAAAAATATCTCCTCCAAGATATATATATATATTTTTTGTTCGGGTTACTACATTATCCACCCAATCCGCCATGTATTATCCGGTCTGATCTGATCTTGTCTATCCTGATTTCTGCATAGAACTACAAAATATCTTCCTCATCGTACCTCTGCAGTCTTCAGCCCAACTCCGAACTTCATCAGCACAAGGGCTAATTAATAGATCTTGTCCTCTGACCAAGTCTCGATTGAGTTGGCAGACTTGCTGGCTGTAGCCAACTACCTTAGAAAATAGTCTCAATTGTAAAACTAATAATTCTGTCTCCAAGGACTCCTTGAAGATTTTGATTTGAGTTTGGTGGCAATTTTGAGGGTTTCTCTGGATTTTGAAATTCTCAAAATTGCTTCTTATTTTTAAAATATCATTTCAACAGATTTATTTAATTATCAAACTAAACAAGGGAGAAAAGTAAAGTGCAAATTGGTTATTTATCATACTTGAAAGAGCTAATCTGTCATTTACAAGTTACAAGAGAAAAATGATAATTTAGTTATATTCATGAATTTAAAACTCCACCTATGTTGCACTTAATGCTTTTATTCTTTCCACATACCACTAGTCCCAAGCTTGGGTGAAGGAGGAGGATTCTGTTTGGTAATACGTGTACCAAGGGTATAATTTGAGCCATCTTTTTGCTTTGGTGATGGATGAACTCACTAGGAATGTCCAAAATGAAGTTTCTGCATGTTTGTAGATGATATTATTTTGATTGATAAAGCTAGGGTGGAGTGGAATCTAAGTTGGAATTATCATGAGAAGTTTTAGAATCTAGAAATTTTTATGTTAGTATAAATGATACAACAAACATGAAACGTGGTTTTTTTTTTCATTTTAGGAGGAATATTATAGTATATTTTGACACCTTAGATACGTTATTCAAGCTGAAGGAGAAATTGAATATGTAATACATAGGATTAAAGCTAGTTGGATAAAAAAGGAGAAGTGCTTTAGGTGTGTTATGTGAATGTAGAATATTGGTAAAATTAAAAGAAAGTTCTATAGGACTACTATAGGACTAACTATGCTAAAAAAGCCTTTGCAAGGGCTTTAGAATCTAAATAAACAAAGCCTTTCTTCTTTAATCTTTGTTGTGATTTGTTTTACAAATTTTGTGCCCTGTTTGCTTTTGGTAAACAATTTTATTTTCCATTTTCAAATTTTCAAATAATTACAAAAAATGTTACCTTGCTTTCTAGTTTTCCAAATTTGCATAGTAAAGTTGGAACAATATTTTGTATTGTTTTTAGTTTTCATATATAAATCTTGGAAAATTGGAAAAGTGCCTTTTTTAATTATTTGAAAATCTAGAAAAACAGGCCCTTAGGTTTCCTGAACTTGTTCTAAAGAAACAAAATGTCATTTAGTTCAATGGTGAATGATGATATTGACTATTAGCTTCGTAACACCCAAAAATTTCAATAAACACTTAAAATCTCTTGTTGGTGGCCATTTTGTAGCTTCTTGGTATTGAAAAGACCAAGAGAAACAAGCTTAGGATTTTGTCTGACAATGGCTTCCAATTAGTCTCTGTCGTGATTTTCTAAATGGTAGAATAGAGTTCGCACTACTCCTGGTCATCCAAAATCAACCACTTTGTTGCTCTTTTTTGAGATTTTATGGGGACTTTTACCATTCTAATCAACATTTTTTTTTTCTTTCTAGGGAAAAGATAGAACTTTCAACATTATAGAGAACAACAAACAACGTCATTTTCCCATCATTTCATTGTTTGAAGAATGACAATGGCTGACGGAGGAGTTACATTTATTTTTATTCCCCAGAACTCCCAAATCCATGGGCGAGATCTTTGAGGGCACCAAACCATTACATTATACTGCTACAAGCAAACAACTATGGTCATTTCCTCTTGCTGGAGAAGAATCAGGGGGCAATTCACATGATGTGTGTACCGAATGGTAAGGAGGCCTGAGGATGAAAGATCTGCAAGAAGGTTGGAGTGTTGTCCAGTGGGGAAGCAAGGCATGCTACTCATAAGGTTGTAGAGGAAATGCAGCGCAGGTCTTTGGACTATGGTTCTACAATGGTGACCAATGGTTTCCGGTGTCTGGAAATGGCTAATGAGGGCCATAGGCAAACAATTTTCAATTGAAGACCATTTGTGGTGGCAATGGCAGTTTTTCAGTGAGGGGAGATGAGGAAGGAAAGAGCTCAACATTGGCAGTTTTTTTCAAGGCATGAAATCTGGGTTGTTGCAAGCAAATTCTATAGCCTCAAGCAGAAATTTTTTCAAATTTTATGGAAGGAGAATGTCAGCAGTTTATCCCCAAGACCCTTAATCCTTGCCCAAAGAAAGAAAATTACTTGAATGCTGAGCGTAGGATGGCAAGATCCACTTCCCAATTTTGGTCAAATACAGCACAGCTAAGATCCATGCAAGGCTTCTTAACAGGAGTCAGGCTGGGCCATCCTCAAAGATTATTGGGCTGATAAGTTAGGCCCAACAAAGGCGGCCACTTAGTTAGGGAACACAATTGCTCTGAAACAATCTGCCTTCATCAAGGATACATATTTTAGATGCTATTTAGGCTGCCAAAGAAGTGGTGGAGGATGTGAGGAGGAGGGGAGAGCAGGGAGTTTTCTCAAATTGGATTTTGAAAAAGGCTATGATATTATAATTTAGGGTTTTCTGGACCAGGTGATGGCTAAGAAGGGGTTTGGAGAGGTTCCTTTCATGTGGTCAAACTCGAGGTCACACTCTAGGGTTAATAGATTCTTAATTTCCCCTATTTGGGAGGAACACTTTCTGAAGATTACCCAATCCTTGCTTCTGCACCCTATCCCAGACCACTTCCCAATCCTTATTGATACAGGGGGAGTCAAGTGAGGGCCAATCCTTTTCCAATTTGAGAACATGTGGATTAAACATGCAGAGTTTGATGAACAAGTCAAGAAATGGTGGCTTGAGCTGCAAGTTGAAGGGAAGGCCAGCTTTGCGGTTGCCTCAAAGCTGAAATTGCTGAAAGAAAAACTGAAATGGTGGAGCAAAAATGTTTTTGGCAACATCACTCTGAGAAAAGAGGAGTTTCTTAATATCTTAGGAGCTGGATGTCAAGGAAATCAGTGAGGGTCTTAATGCTGAAACTAAAAGATTAGCTCTCAAAAGAGATCTTGCCCATATCATGAGGCAAAAATCAAGGGCTCTTTGGCTGAAGGAGGGGGGATAAAAATACTAGTTTCTTCCATCGTGCGGCTAATGCACACTGTAAATTTAATATGATAACAAGAGTGGAAGTGGAGGGAGAGATGTTGGTGGATGAAATCAAGAGTCGCGTTTGCTACTTTTTTTAAAACCTTATACATTGAACCTGAGTTTTGGCAACCAACAGTTGATGGTATTATGTTTAGAAACCTGAGCCTCTCCACAGCCCTATGGCTTGAGAGGCTTTAATAAAAAAAGCAAGACATTATTTAAGCTCTTAAGAGTTGCAATAGGATAAATTGCCTGGTCTAGATGGCTTTAATATGACTTTCCTCCAAAGGAACTAGGATTTTCTCAATGAAGACATTGTTGGGATTTTCAAAGACTTCCTTAGAACTGACAATTTTGTATCTAACATCAACTCAACCTTTATCTCCTTGGTTTCTAAGAAACCAAATGCTTGTAACATCAAATATTTTTGCCCAATTTGCTTGTTTGGAAGCTTATACAAAATCCCATCCGAAGTCTTGACAACTTGGCTCGAACATGCAATCTTAGAAGTTGTCGATAAGCACTATTATGCCTTTAGGCAAATCATGGGTGCTGCTCTATTTGCCTTGATGGCCGGTGAAGTTGTTGATGCATACATTAAGTGTGGGAAAAGAGTAACAATGTGCGAGCTGGATATGGAGAAGGCTTTTGGCCAAGTTAACTGGAGTTTTCTACTGTACATTCTCACAAGAATGGCTTGGTGTAGATGGATTTGACAGCATATCAACACCATTTTTTTAGTTCTGGTGAATGGATGTCCTATTGATTTCTTCAGATCATCTTGTGGTCTAAGGCAAGGTGACCACCTTTCCCCCCTTTTATTTATCATGGTCATGGAAGTGCTGACTCTAATGATAACTATTGCAAATGAAGGTGGCCTTCTAAACGGTCTTAGCATTGGAAGGAACAATGATTCTATGAAAATCACCCGCCTCCTTTTTGCGTATGACACTATCATCTTTTGTGAGGATGAGTCGGGGGCAAATTCTTAATCTTAGATGCACCCTCCTTGGTTTTGAAGCGGTTTTAGGCTTAAAATTAAATATAAAAGAGTGAAATCATTCTTACTTGCAAGTATCCATGGTCTTAAATTTCCATGAAATTGTTGAAATTTTCGTCAAAATTTTTGATTTCCGTCACCCTCGAAATCAAAATGGTAGTCAATTTCTGTTTTACATAATTTCCATTGAAATTTCAACGAATCATCTGAAATTTGTTGAAATCTCAAAATTATAGTGAAACTTGTCGAATTTTTAATTATAAAATGAAATTTCCTTGGAATCTTAATTAGAGGTTTAGGACGAAGTGAAATTCTTCACTTAATTTGTTTTATTTTTTTATTGAAAGAAAACTATTATTACAAGGAATTTTGAAATTATATGAAAAAATATAATTACAACGACATTTTATCTCACCATTCATGCCTAAATTATCATTATTTGTATAATAAATAATATTTAAATGATTTATGAATTTCATTTGTATTAACTGAGAATATGTTTAATGCACATTATTTATAAATATGTTTGATACACATATTATATTCCTACTTTTTCCACCTAATATACAACATAAATGTATTTAACTTGTAATATATTAGTCCTAAAACTTATATGATTATGTCTATTAACTATTTCTAAAGTTTCATAAAAGAATTCCATTCTTTACTACTAATTTTCATTATTTTTTTTCAAATTGAAATCAAAATTGACATCGATATCGAAATTTTCATCAAAATTTTCGTACTTTTGGTGCTTCGAAATTGGAGTCAAAATCGAAATTTAAGACCTTGCAAGTATCCTAGGTTGTAAACTCGGTGCCTTCCCTATCACTTATCTTGGCCTCCCCTTGGGGACAAAGTTTAAGGACAAGGGTATTTGGGATCCCATTGTTGACAAGTTTGAAAAGAAACTCATTGGTTGGAAAAGGAACTTTTTGTCCAAAGGTTCCAAACTTCCTCTCATTAAAAGTAGTTTGTCCAATCTTCCCGTTCACTTCATGTCTCTTTTCTGTAATCCTAGTGCACTTGCCAAGTGATTAGTGGGTATCCAAAGAAGATTTCTTTGGGGGAATATGGGCGAGGTTTTCAAACATCATCTTGTTAAATTTGGATTGGTTAAACAACCTTTATGAAAGTGCAGCCTTGGCTTCAGTTCCTTATTATCTTTAATAAGGCCCTTTTCGGGAAATGACTTTGGAGACTCATGACTGAGAAAAATCACCTTCGGAGGGATGCCATTACTATCAGGTATGGTCTCTATCATAATGGTTGGACCTCAAAAGTTTCAAAGGGAGCTTATGGTACTAGTGTTTGGAGATATGTTAGAAGGGTATGGGAGAATTTCTTCCCTCTCATCTGCTACCATGTGGGGAGCAGAGCTGATATGTTCTTCTGGCATGATATTTGGTGCGGTAATTGACAACTCAGCTCCTCTTTCCCTTCCATATTTGGATTTTCAAGCAACAAAGACACCCTTACTAGTTAACACCAGTCAAGTGATTGTTTGGAATAGTCTTTTGAATAGAAATGCGTTTGATTGGGAACTTGATACTTTACATATTTTTTCAGGTGTCTATAAGTCTCATTGTCAAGCCAATTCTGATGAGCCCAAATGGGTTTTGAAGTGAGATGGTAACTTCATTGGCAACTCTTTCTATAAGCACCTTAGTTCTCTGAGTGGGAGCAGTACTAACTTCCCTTGGAAGCTGATTTGGAAAAGCATCCCCTTCAAAGGTTGCCTTTTTCACATGGAAAGCTACTATTGGAAAAATCCTTACTATAGACAATCTTTAGAAAAAAGGTCTCCCTCTTGTCAATAGATTCTTTTTATGTTTGGAGCAGGAGTAATCAGTTGATCACATCCTCATTAATTGTTCATGGACAAAGAAATTGTGGAAGTTAGCCATCTCCATTGTAAATCAGAAGTGGGTCACTATAGCTATATTGGGAGGTGAACTGTGGGCTTGGAAAGGGATTGGACCAAATAAGGAAGGGAGAAGATCTCTCTCCCTTGTTCCCCTTGCTATTTTCCATGTTCTGTGGAGAAAGAGGAACAGAAGAGCCTCTAAAGGAATTATCTCTCCTATTCAGGCTGTCATGGACCATTGGATGGTTGTTACCTATAGTTGGCATTCTGGGCTAGCTGAAAGTGGCTCCTTTGTAATTCTTGATTTCCTTGATACTTTTCAGCAAGGGACGTTTCTCTCTTGTTGTTTCTTTGTACTTGGGTGGCATCCCCTTGATGCCTCTTTTTATATAGTTTCTCTTTGATGATGGAAAAAAAAAAAAAAAGGAGTTCAGGGAGGTATAGAGAAAATGGATTAAAGGATTTTTATCTGCAGTGACTATAAAATAGTCAATGGTCAACCTAGGGAGTAGTTTTAGGTCTCGAGGCGGTTAAGACAAGGGAGTCTCCCCCCCCCCCCCCCCCCCCGGTTTTGTTCATGACGTAATTTGACATGTTGAGTAGGAGATTAGCCATTCTCAAGTACTTGATGTGATTTTTGGGGCCTTAAAGTAGGCAGGCAGGTGGTTGTTGTGTCCCATCTCCACTTGCTGATGATACCCTCCTCTCTTGAATATGGTGTTGTGAAAATTTGAGAGGTTTTAACCTTAAGATTTTTGAGAAAATTTCAAGATTGTGGATCAACATCTCTAGGAGTTGGGTGACAGGTGTAAATGTGGGTAGGGTGAGTTAGAGAGCATTTTTCTGTTTTTTCTGGTTGTGCTATTTTAGACTGACCTTTGACTTATTTGGGTACTCCTCTTGGAGCATTGGAGGCAATCTTAATTCCTCTACTTTTTGCTGATGGTGGAGCCAGCAGAGAGTTGGTTGGAGGGCTTATTTATCCTTAGGAGGTCACTTTATTCTCCTTCTCTTTCTAATATCCTCATTTATTTTCTCTTTTTTCAAAATTCTTGCAGTGAGGTCGCTACCCTGCTTATGAGAGATTTTATGGGGGTATAGGGGAGGAGAAGAGGGATTAGAAGGGATAAGGTTAGAAGACAAGGGATTAGAGGGGATAAGGTTAGAAGACTTACGTTGGAAGGGGGTTTGGGCCTTGGGAATGTGGTGTCCAAAAATACTTATTTGGTTTGGGAATGGCTATGGAGATTTCCCTTGGAGGCTGACTCCTTGTGGAACGAGGTTATTAGAAGCAAGTATGGTTTACATCGGAATGATTGGGATGCTGGAGGTAGTGGCAATGCTTCTTATGCAAACCCTTGATAGTTTATTCCCACGTTGCTCATTTCTTACACCTCCTTACTTGACCCCAAGTTGGAAATGGGAATCTTATTCATTTTTAGGACAGTCGGATGGGTGAGATTTTGTTGCAGTCTTCCATTTATAATGGCCTCAATTAATGCTTTTATTCATTGGGGGGTGGCCTCTTTCTTAAGATTTTCACTTTTTTAGAAATATCATTGAAAGAGATGTTGATGACCTTTTCATTTTGTGGGGTGTTGGTTCTTTTGTTCCTTGAGTGCGTAATGATTTAAGAATTTGGATTGGGGATGATTCTTGTTCTTTACTACAAAATCTTTTATTCTCCCAGCTGCTGAAAACCTCGAATTCTTCTTATTTTTTCCCTTGAATAATTTAATTTGGCAGGCTAAGGTTCCTTTCACGATCAAGGCTTTCGTTTAGACTTCAGCTTATAATAGGCTTAATACTAATGATTTGTTGCAAGTGAGGAGGTCTTCTAGGGCAATCAGTCTGAATACTTTTGTATTATGTGTTTACAGTTGAGTGAAGCTGGTGATCATTTGTTTATTTTATTGTCCGGTAACTCAGCAGCTTTTGCCCAATTTTTTTTATGATTTTTTGACAAATAAATGGTGCTTCCATGACAGTTGACAATTTTTTGCTGGTATGGAATAGAAGTTTTGGGAGGAGTAAGAAAGGGATGGTTTTGTGGAGATGTGCTTTTGTTTGCTCTCTTTTGCTCTTTATTATGAGATAAGATGTTTTCCTTCCTTCCTTCCTTCCTTCCTTTTGGGCTCATACTTTTGTGTTCTTTTTGGGAGTTCTGTTGTATGATTTCAGAGGGATTTGAGGTTCAGGGGTGGGGGCCGACTTTATTGTAGCTGCTCTTCTATTTTTTAGGAGGATATTTATCCTCTGTTCTTTGTAATTTTTTCTCGTTTCTGTTAATGGAGTTCTTTTCCTGTCTCCAAAAAAAAAAAAAAAAACTGTTATGCTCTATTGGTCAGAATGTTGGGCAACTAAGAAGCAACATATTAAAAAAGTAAAAGCTTTTTAATGAGAATGTTAAGGTGGATGATTCATATAAATCTAAAAGATAAATTAAGGAATGAACACATTTGTTTAAGTTGTAGATTGGGTCTAGTACCAGTAGGAATTTAGATAAGGGAAGGACAAATGGTTTGGGCACTTGCAATTTATGCCAAATAAAGCACCCATGGGAGGACTGAGCTAGTTAATGCTAGTGGCAGTAGGAGGAGATAGGTAGGCCTAGAACAACTTTTTCCAAAATAGTGAATGAGGATTTGACAGCACTCTAGCTTCTAGAGGATATTGCCCTAGATCATGCAAATCGCAGAATAGGATTCATGTAGCGGACGGCATAGTAGTTAAAAGCGCGCCTCCTAGGCGCAGTGAAGCGAAGAGGCTTGCGCCTCAAACCAGGTGAGGCGAGGCGACCTGCAAGAGGCGACGCTAGGCGAGACGAGGCGCACTGGGGCGACAGGTGCAGTGAGTTGCGCCTTGTGAATTTTTAGTCATTTAAAGTAGAGAAATAGCCACAGCCAGACCGGTAGCCCTCATTCGACTCGAACGGACATAGCCCTAGCCCCTCTCAGCCCTTTGAAGCCCTTCGTGAGTTCGTTTGCACATTCGAACCAGCAGGAGCCTTCGCGATCCTTTGAACCAGCAACGTGAGCTCGTCTGCGAGCCTTCGAACCAGACGGAAGCCTTCACTACTTCGTCTTTGAGCTTCGAACCAGGATCGTGAGTTCGTCTTTGACATTTTTAAGAAGCACGACCCTTCGCGACTTCGTTTCCAACCAGCAGGAGCCCTCGCGACTTCTTCTTCTTCTTCTTCTTCCTGCTGCCTGCTGGCTTCTGCTTCTCTTCTTCTTCTTCTTCTTCTTCTTCCTGCTGCCTGCTTGCTGCATGCTGTGTGCTGCTGCCTGCTGCTTCTCTTTTTCTTCTTCTTTATATGTAAGCTTATAAATTAAATATTTTCTTTAATTAATCTAAGCTTATAAATTATAACTAATACATAACATTTATTTTTTTTACTGAAATTTACCTACTGTTTTTAAATTTGTGATATTTAGTTTAATTAATGTAAGTTTATAAATTATAACTAATACATAATATTTATTCTTTTTATTGAAATTTGGCTACTCTTTTTCCTCTTCTTCTTTATATGTAATTACTAATTAAATATTTAGTTTAATTAATGCAAGTTTATAAATTATAACTAATACATAATATTTATTCTTTTTACTGAAATTTAGCTACTATTTTTTAATTTGTAATATTTAGTTTAATTAATGTGAGTTTATAAATTATAATTAATACATAATATTTATTTATTTTATTGAAATTTAGCTACTATTTTTTGATTTGTACTCTTTTCTTTTGATGTTGAACTATGTTGAATTGTTGATGCTTTTGGGCTAAATTTTCAATTTTGTAATTGAATTTTTTGGCATTTTAAATTCTAATATTACTAGATATTCATATGTTCATATATCAATTACCCCAAATAGATATTTTACACCATTTTAATAATTGTGCGCCTCACCTTCATGAGGCGCGCGCCTTCGCCTTGTGCCTCGCGCCTCGGCTTCAAAGACCCTTTGCGCCTCGGCTCGCCTCGCGCCTCTAACTACTATGGCGGACGGACCCCACTTGGTTGGAATAAGTTTTGGTGGTTGTTGACGTTGGGGTTCTAATGTATCAATAGAATTCATGGGTTTGTCAGACAGGTTTGGCCTGGGTCTGCCCTAATGTAGTGTCTGGATTGGACTTGCATTTTAATTGTTTTATAGAATAGGTTATAAATGGGTAAATGAACATTTACATAACGAACCCATTTATGGCCTGCTAAAAATCCATACAACCGACCTGTTTGCCACCCCTAAGAAAGATCAGTGAGTGGGAAATTGCATTATTTTTTTTTCTAGATGGGAGAAAATTTTAAAGACCAAAACAGGGTACATCAATAGGAAGACTAGGTGTCCTCTAAAAAACAAAGGTCAACAACAAAAGAGATTACAAAAGACCTGCATTCCAATTCCTTTGAAGGTTGGACAGTAATAAACCCCCCCAAAAGAATTTGAATGAATGGCCCAAAAGGAAGTCATGAACACTGCCCTATCCATAATAGATGAGGACTTGTGCAATCTTGAAGGTCCTCATGTTACTCTCAATCCAAAAGGTCAACAAGATAGCGAAGATAGCACCACACCAAAGACACAAATCTTCCTACTTGGGCCAAGACCCAATTGTTCTCAAGCAAGAGATCTCCCATATCTTGAGGTCCACCCCAGATTCATTGAAACTAGAAAAGAGAGTACTACAAAGGTGTGTTGCAACCTGACAATGGAGGAAAAGGTGCACATTTGTTTTTTTTGGACGCATGACACATCAATAACATATGAGGACTAAGAGACCTAGAGGATCTGCTTGTCTGAAATAAATCATGTGTATTAATTCTATTTAGAGTATTGTCCAAATGCAAGTCTGAATCTTCAAAGGAACCTTTGTATTTTAAATGATATGGTTCCAAGGGAAAATTTGGGGGAAATGGATTTTAAGAGGCTAAGGAAAAACTATCTTGAAGAGTACAGACCTGAAGAATCGCCCTCACAAGCCCTCTCATCATCCCCTTAGAAGAAAAAATGAATTAATAGGTGCATTGTGAAGAGTAGAAAGCTTAATCAAATGAGGTACACTCCAAAGAATTATCACCTACCCAAACATCCTCCAAAACCAAACCCTATTATTGGTACCCACTTTGAAACAAGTGAGAGGAGATGATAGACATGTCACCTAAGAAACAAACTTTCAAGGGCTAGCATGAGAAATAATGCCACTTCCTCTAGTTTCCCACCCATTTGGATGGAGTCCATATTTACTTTTATCACCTTATTCCATAGTGATTAATCTCTAAGGGAAATTCCACAACCATTTAGCAATTAGGAAGATGTTTTTGGGAACCACATCACCAAGCCCCAGTGCCCCTTCAGGCTATAGATTTGGGTTTTCTAAGTCCTAATCTTCCTAGAACCCAACCAGGGAGACACATTGGCCTCTTAAGAGTTTTGGCTATGCTTTTGGGAACTCTAAAAAGTTGAAGGATGTAACTAGGAATGATTGAGAGGGAGGCACTAATTATTGTAACATGACCCCCTAGAGACAAATACGCTCTCTTCCATTCCCCCACCTATCGTCTTAAATCTCTGCAAAGTTGTCATAATTTCCTTCGAAATTTCCACTTTCCACCACCCTCAAAATCGAAATGGCAGTCAATTTTTATATTATAAAATTTCTGTCGAAATTTCTATGAATCATATGAAATTGATTGAAATCTCAAAATTTGAGCGAAATTTTAACTTGAACTTAAAATTTGATATTTGAAACCCATATAGAAATTTCTCTCTTGATTAATCCTTTTCTTTTTCTTTTTATTTTTAATTGTAACTAAAGATTCTTGCAGGAAGGTTATGAATGATTGCTTTCATACTTTCGAAATTGTTTGGAAAATTAAAGTTATATAGTAGCTACAACATTTTATTTGGTGAATTATATTTAAATTATTGGTATTTAATACTAAATAATATTCAACTAATTTATGGATTTCATTTACTCTAATTGAATAGGTTTAATAAAATAACATTATTACACTTATTGCACCCTTATACACCACATACATGTCATTGATGTATTTATTTTATAACATTTTTGTTCTAAATCTTGCATTATTATGTTTATTGACAATTTCTAGAGTTTGATAAAAAAATTTCATGCTTTACTAGTAATTCCCATCATTTTTTAAATTCAAAATCGAAATTGACTTCAATATCAAAATTTCCATATTTTTTGTAGGCTCGAAATTTTAGTTGAAATTGAAATTTAAGACCATGCCTCCGCACCCCACTTCCCCCACTCCCACGCGCGCACGCACCAACCTCTTGATCATTGGATCCCAAAAAAACCACAGGATTAGGAATGCCCCGTGAGAGCGACCAAGATAAGAAAGTGGTCATTCTAAGAAAACAAAACCTGCCAGGGTTTTAAAACTCTCTAAGTCCCTACTGCTCAAATTGAAAACAGCCACCCTGCTCTTGGACGAGTTGATCTTCAAACCCGAAATCTTTTCATTTTCAGAAAAAAATGATAATCTCATAAATTTGATGAGATGATTTGGAAAAATTGAGATTAGGCCTGGTGCCAATTTCATTGATCCCATCCTCACCTTCATCTCCAAAATAATTTGCCATCTTTATACCATTATTAGGAAATCTTTTCAAATGTACCATAACAGTAAGCTGGCTATGGCTTCTTTCCACACATTTGCAAAATTGTACTCTATTCCATTGATTTTAGAAACTAATCCACGCCACTTGTAGGTTTAGTGTTTGGGTTCAAACTAATTGGGTTTAAAGAATTTTTGTTAAAAACATGTTATTTTCTGTTTTCCCGAACTACCTTATTTTGAGGTCTGCTAATGTATCCATTTGACATTATTGTTAGTATGTGTAATTATAGTTGTCTATGGTTTAAGGCGCACTGGGGCACAAAAGGTATTTGGAAAAGGTATTTGGAGCCTTGGTGCAAGGCAAAACCATGCGTCTCACTAAGGAGGAGGGGGAAGGGGGTACACATGTATTAATATTGTTTTAAATGCCCAAAGTAATGGGTTCTTCATTTGTAAACACACTAATATTTTTTTTTTTTTTTTTTTGAAAAAAAAAAACGATTGTAAAAAACAGGGGAACTGCACACGGTGTTCATGCCAGAAATCCAAGAAAACAGAAGCAGAAATGCAGCATAAATTCCATAAAAAAGAAAAAGCAACAGAACTGTAAAACAGGAAAAAAAAAGGAGCACCAAAAAGGGGGCTTGCTGCAGCTCTGAATGAGAGCTGTGAAGGTAAAATTTCTTGGGAAAAAAAAAGAAAAGGAAAACCAAAAAGAAAAAAAATCGAAAGAGGGTTCATGGCAGCCTGACTGAAGGCAGCAGGAAGAAGAAGATAGAGAGCAAGCGCAGCAGAAATTTCAGGAAAATTAGCAGAAATTCCAAAAAAAAAAAACCAGAAAAAAAAAAATAGAGGGAGGGAGGGTCACAGGGGCTCTGACCAAGAGCTGCAGAGCAGCAGAACCACTGGTTTTTGTTGATCAAGAAGAAGAAGAAAGAAGAAGAATGAGGACAGTATTACCTGGTTGATGAAGAATAATAATAAGAAGAAGAAATAGAAGAAAAGAGAGAAGATTAACCTAATTTTTCACAGCTGGATGGATTCTGGATGTGTGGTTGATCACATGTTGAGAGTTGTCCTTCAATCATGGCTTGATAATTCATTGGTGATGGAATCTATGGTTGGCCTTCGATCACAACTCTGCCTCTCTTGAGAATGCTGAAAATTGTTTATGTTCAAGTGAATGCCGAGAGTTGAGAGCTGTTAGATGCAAGACAAATATGATATTATTCAGTGCTTCTCACATTTTTTTATTTTTATTTTTTATTTTTTGGGGAAAAGGTGAGAGAGAATATATTAGCACAAAGGGAAAATAGTACAAATAAATTATTAACTTCCTAAAAGTTGTAGAATCCAGACATTTTTCCTTTAATATCAAACAATATACAATGAAGGGTTTCATTCATATTAACAGAAATTTTTAAAATATTTTGAGCTCTCTAGATGTGGTAGATTTAAGCTGCCCGACAGATTTTTCTTATTCTTGCTTCAGAATAATTCCCCTAAGTACTCACTACTCAACCTGCTAAGCTCATCTTGCCAACAAGTAGATTGAGTGGGCAATTTAATAGAGGCTGTGGCTCTGTGATAAAGAGAACCAGTAACTCCATAAGCAAATAATACATGATCCATAGTCTCCAAACTGTGATTGCATAAAATACAAGTAGAATAAATCCTCTTCCAGGCCTTCCTTTGTCTGGGGTGTACAGTCTGCCCAAGGCTACCAACAACTGATAGAAGCATGTCTGGGAGTTTAAGACTTAAACCAGACAGCTGAATGGCAACTAATATAGTGATTTTTTCCCCTGAAGTGATCTGAGGTAGAAGCAAAATTAATCGAGCCTAAGGAGTTAAATTCCAGATTACTGAATCTTGAAGAGAATGTTTAGACTGAACCAGTTTAGCTTCTTTAGTTTCACCTACCCTGCAGGTGGTTCTTCTAGGTCAGTTCCACTGATCATCTTCACACATTTTCCCTATACCTGCAATGGCGTGGTCTACTAGATTTTTACTCAAATTGGATGGTTGAGATTAAAAAAAAAGGGGGCGGGGGGGGGGGGGGGATAAAGTGTAAGGTAAAAATGCATGAGGTGCACATCAGCGTGCCTCTTGAATGGCGGCTTGCCTCAACCCCTATTGTAATTTGGGGTTAATTCAAGGCTTATGGGGGCACTGATATAACCCCTATTTTCACCTGAAGCAAACACTTTTAAGTGGGACTCTGGAACATCTCTTTTCTATTTGCCATCCAGAAATTGGTAAGATGGAGTTTTTGGTATCTCGTCCATGTGTTTGATTTCAACTAAAATTTCAAGCGCCCAAAATCACCGAAATTTCAATGGAAATTTCAATTTTGATGTCAGTTTCAATTTTGACTTGAAAAAACAATGGAAGTTGGTAGTAAAGCATGGAATTCTTTCATTAAACTCTAAAAATGGTTGAGAATGTAAGCTTTTGGACAAATATATTATAAATTAAATGCATCTATATTATGTATACGGTGCAATAGTTGTAATATGTCATTTGGTTAATATAAATGAATTCATAAATTAATTAAATAAAATTTGTTATATAAATAAAATAATTTAGACATGAATGGTTAAATAAAATATTGTTGCTAAAATCTAAGTTTAATTTTTCACGTAATTTCAAAAGCCCTTTTAATAATCTTTTGTTTCAATAAAAGAAAAGATAATTAAGAGAGAAATTTCACATTGCTTTTAAATAATAAATTTGAATTCCAAGGAAATTTCATTCTGTAGTTAAAATTTCAACAAGTTTCGCTCAAATTTTTAAATTTTGATAAATTTTGGTTGATTCACTGAAATTTTGACAAAAAATTTGTAAGATGGAATTGACTTCCATTTCGATTGTGAAGGTGATGGAAAGCAGAAATTTCGATGGAAATTTGACAATTTTGGAAATTTAAGACATGTATTTGGTTAAATTTAAGCTCTTCAATTTTACTGGCAGATTTATTTCTGCCTAGCATTGACATTGTGTAATATGGTCATGGACTGCCCCACAATACAATGTTGAATTATCTCATACACATTCAGTTGATGGTTATTGGTCTTTTGCATTGACATTGTGTAATATGGTCATGGACTGCCCCACAATACAATGTTGAATTATCTTGTATACATTCAGTGGTTGGTTGTTGGTCCTTTGTCCCTTATCATTTAGAGGTTTTTTAATTTGGTTGTGTCTTGCTTCATAGACATTAGAAGTTACTGTTTGGCGTGATGGAAAGGAATATCAGCAGAAATATTCCCGTGGGAAGCCACTGACTGCTCTAAAACGCCGTGTGCTTCCTATTGAATCAAATGATCGTTGTGGAACTCGCATCAGGTTTTGGCCTGACAAGGAAGGTTTTGTTTGCCCCTTTGAACTTGATGTGTTTTTGATGGTTTTGTGTTTGTGTTTCATTTGCAGTTTTCGAATGATTCTTGTAATTGGATGTTTTTACATGCTTTTTTAACTGTCCTTTTTTTAATTTTTTTTAAATAGTATTCACTACTGCAATTCAGTTTGACTACAACACAATATCTGGACGAGTTAGAGAGCTTGCTTTTCTAAACCCTGAGGTAAAGTTATGCTTTATAGTTCTTTGCCACATGCTTAACTCTGAGTCATTCTTCTTTCATTTTCAGGAAAATTTCAGTCTCATTTTTCCCTCCTCATTTTTTAATATTCTAGGAGCTGTTTGGCAATTGGACAGTAACAGATGTCAAATGGTTTTTAAGATGCATTGTTCTTTGAAATGGAGAATAAGAGTCATAAGACTAGATGTCAAATGGTTTTTAAGATGCATTGTTCTTTGAAATGGAGAATAAGAATCATAAGACTATGCATCTGATTACTTGATTACCTATGCAAACACCTGTTTAAACAGAATCATGCTAGAAATAATGAGATTCTATACTAGGAACAATTAATTGAATGCCAATCCATTTAAATTGGCAATGCTTTGTCACACTTGAATGTAGTTATTTATTTATTTTGAGTTGGAGAATGATGGGTCGGTGGTCAAAATTATATTGCAATTTTTTTGTTCCAGCCACCTAGCATCAAGTAAAAGGAGGGTAAATTTGCAGCAAAAAATAGCTTTCTTTTTCATTTTTTGGCCTGGGTGTTGGCTGAATTTTTAATCATTTGTGCTGTGTTTATTACTCTAAGGGGACTGTGGATTGCTTGAGGATATTAATTCTTTTCCTTTCGCTGTTTCTTGTGTTATATGAATAGAAAGGAACATACTGGAACAGTTGAGGGCATTATGAATGATGATATTATGCATGAAATAAGGTTTGCTACCCCTTCCCCTAACATTTTTCCTTCAAACCACATTCTTTGGAAGGCTAAAGTGTCTGGGAAGATTCAGGCCTTTGTCTGGACCGTGATTCTAGAAAGGATTAACACACATGATTTGCTTCAAGGTCCTAATAAGCTCTCAGTCCTGACTTGTGCTCCATGTGCTATGAAAGCTACAAGACGAATGCCCATCTTTTTATGCATTGCAGGGTTTCATTGGAGCTTTGGAATGCCCTTTGTTTTATTTGTGGGGGAAGAGTGGTGGCTTTGGTAAAGGTGGGTGACTTGTTATTGGTTAACTACAAGGGTTTCAGAAAGAATAGAAATGGTAGAGCTTTTTGGTATGCGGCTGTCCTCATCGTCCTTTGGACCATGTGGATTGAGAGGAATGCTAGGGTTTTTAAAGTTCGCTCAACTTGATCATTGCTATTATGGGATAGAACTTCTTTCATCACTTCCTTTTGAGGGCAGTCTCTTGAATTTTTTTTTTTAGGGATTACTTCTGTTCATCCTCATGAGAGATTGGAGGGCGGCGCTCTTATAATTGATATTTGTATTGTATTTTTTTATGTTCTTTTGGTGTATTATGGCTTCTTTCCTGTAATTCTTGTTATTCAGAGAGGACTTCTTGTCCTCCATCATGTACTTCTTCGTGGCTTTAATAATATCATTTTCTTTTATAAAAAAGGGTTAAATCTTGCTTGCTTTGCTCAGTGTCAATAATGGATTTATTTGAGGGTGGAAACAAAATTAGGCTGTTGAAGGATTGAGTCAGTATTCTTTTCTGCAATTGCTGGGGCACGCATTTTTATTTTTATTTTTGCAACTCTGAACTCTGGAGCCTGGACATGCTCTTTGGACCCTTCGTGTGGTGGTGGTGGTGGTGGTGGTGGTGGTGGTGGGGGGGGGGCGGGGGAGTTGCAGAGGCTTGCCCCCCAATCACGCCCAGGTCAGTTGATAATGCACTCCCATGCAGAATCGAACCTGTGACCTCCTATTATCAGGATATTTGCAGCCTGCCCATGTCCACTGGAGCCAAACCTCAGGGCACAGCCATCACTGTGTGCTTGAAGGTTTCTTTTTCTTTTGGTTTCTTTTCTGGTTAATAATTATCACTTAGTTTTTTTATTGGCATTTGAGGTTTAAATGAACCAGTTTTTTTTTGTTGAGAATTTTTCATATATATATTTTTAAATTTCCCTAATGCAGTACCAGTTTGAAGCTCACTGTTTCGTTGTTTGCAACTTACTCTGTGTGGCTCAACCCTTGCAGGTTCGTATTACTCTTAGAAAGGAGGACATTGAACCGGAGAAGAACCAGTATAATGAATACTGTTATGCTGGTGGACTGATTGAGTACGTGAAGTGGCTGAATACCGATAAAGTATGTTTTTTATTTTTAATAAAAAAATATATATGATTGACTTAAGAACCAGTATAACGAATACTGTTGTGCTGGGGGACTGATTGAGTACGTGAAATGGCTGAATACTGATAAAGTTTGTTTGTTTGTTTTTTGAAAAAAAGATATATGATTGACCTCTTCCCGTTGCTATTCTTGATTTGTTGGTTTTTTGTTAGCTTTTTTTGACTTTGAGCATACACCTCTTTATATTTCTAGAAGAGTATGAAGACTTCTATATAGTCTTGATGAATTTTGATGAAATTATATAGTTGTGGAACTATATTAATTTTTCAGTTTGGTGTTCTTAGATCTGCTCCATGGCATCCAATTTGGTGCAGTAGTTTTACATCTTATAGTTGATTTTCTTTTATAATCACCTTGACAGTTGATACTTTTTTCCCCTTAGTTAATGCTAAAGTGACATGCTATATACTTCTTTTCTTTGTTTTGTGCATCCTTTAGTGGAAGGTTCTTTTCCAGAAATTTAAGCCCTTTGGTTGTGGTAAGGACTGAGGAGCAGATAAATCTCTAGAGATGCATTATTTTTTCTGCAGTCTGGTGTATTTGGTCGGAGAGTAGTTCTACAATCTTCAATAGATGTGTCCTGATTTGATCTGGAGTAGAGTAACTTTTTTTGTTTACATTAGTGCTTTGTGTCACGGACCCCCAAAATGGGACTCAAGTAAGGGCCGTGTGGCACTCGTTGAGAGCTCTCCCTCGACAAGTCAGCCAACTCTCACACGTTCAAGCCTGCAAGTACGAGCACCAGGTGAGTCTCAATACTCAAGGAAAACAAGGAACAATAGGATTTCACATGAGCAATATATTCTTATACACCGAATAAGACTATAACAATCAGAGACATCATAATCCAAGGCAATAGAACACCACAATGAAAAGAACTACTTGTATTATTCATCTACAAGAGAATCACCATACAAGCGATAACACAGATATTCATATATTCATTCTAAATCTCTGAAGAATACAATTATAGCAATATCTCACTCCCCCATTTTCCCCATTACATTGTCACACCCTAACACTCTGCCTTTTGACTTGTTTGGATGAGTGTGGTTCATTGATATGCAAAAGAGATTGGGGGGGCTTTGTTACATTAGACGTTGTTCTAGTTTTGTCATTTTCTTTTGTTTGCTGTAGGAGGATATGTTATCCTCTCCTTCTCAATAATTTTCTGTGTATAAAAAGATTGTTATGTCATGTTTGTACCTAATTTATACTCAAATGGTTGTTATAGATTGTTGTATTATACCAAATTGCGCTACTGTGCACATACACTGCACATGATATTTGAGTA